>NC_136889.1:25407272-26144772 GCF_949152265.1 Phoxinus phoxinus
TCTGACTGCATTAGATGCGAAAGATATTAATAAAATGATGTTAATTCAACAAGCGCACATACGTGTATTTACTTCCTGTTTTCGGTCGAAGTCCACAGTAGTCGACTGTCGAGTTGACGCGCGTGATCATAGGTAACTAAGATGATTTTTTTTTTACAAATATCCATCAGAGCTGATATTCTCAAAACACCAACACCATACAGGCACCGTCTTCGGCTGACAGCTGACAGCTCTCCTCTGTTGCTTATGTAACCGGCGGAGTAGTCGCTGTCTGGTTGAAGTTTGTCCCTCTGCAGCTACGGTAGCCCCCTGACGTCACCCAGCTAGCCGTGAGTGGCTAAACCACTCATTTGCGTCTGGGCCAGTTTCTATAAAACAGTCTTCACTGTTGGGCTTAGAGAAATCCTCTGGTGTCCAGACACATTTTCAGTCTTGTTACTGCTTGGGTATGTGGTTCTCCTGTGCTACGAAGACGCTTCCGGGTAATCGCCCGGTGTATTACTGAAGGTCTGGGGCAAGGCACCCGCCGGGTAGCTGTACCAAAATTAAGCAGTAACATCAAGAAGGGTTGTGAAGACTGGTGCAAAGGGCTGTTTTCCACTGTCCGTTTGTATGTCAACATTGAGGTAAAAGAAAATAATGTTTTTATGAAATGGTTGCGATGCTACATGTGTATAGCAAGCACTAATTTTAAAGGGCACCTATTATGACATTTAAAATGTTCCTAATGTTGTTTTGGGAGTCCCCAACAACAGTTTTACATGCATGCAATGACAAAAAACACTTTTGTTGTCGTATAATATGCATTTATTTTTACCTGATTTGCTCACCGACTCCCAAATGATTCGTTCAACGACTCGTTTTTCCAAACCCCTCCTTTGCGCGACGCTAATCTGCGTTGATTGGTCAGATGACCCAGCAGTGTTTACAGAGATAATACTTATTTTTAACACGGAGTACAATGATGCTTTTATCAATTCAATTTTGTTATAATAATGATTATAGTCCACTGCTTTAGTTTGTAGTAAAAAACTAAAAATAAGATGAAGAATTTAATGTTATGTTAGCGAGCATATCCCAGAGTTCATATTGTAAAAGCACAATCAGTCTTTGTTTGCGTTAGCCCGATGCATAAACATAACGTTTTTACAAAAAAAAAAAAAAAAAAAAATGCAGTTACGTTACTACGAGGTATTACTCTATTCTTTAAGACAACTCCGAAAACAACGACAAACACTTCACATATCTCATTACAATTGTCATTGAAGACCTAGAAGCTAAACGGTGCTTACACAACAAACAAAATAATTATTAAGCATGCTACATAAAACATAAAAGCAACAATTATTAATAACACTTACAGGTTGTGATACGGAGGAGGAAGCTGATGGAAATTCACCTGGAACTGAACCTTCCTTCAATATCAGTCGGCTCGCGAATCCAAGTTTGATTGCATTTAAGTTGGTAAAGCAATCGTCTTCAAAATGGCGCGAGCAAAGCACAAGGCTCGGACTATACTTCTGTGGTATAGTTGTATATATGAATTGTAGCCACTTAGTCTTCAAATGCTCCTCCTTGGGCAGATTAAAAAAGTTGGCTTTTGAGTCGCACTTCAGAACACAGCGTCTCGTCGCCATGATATTTTCCCTGGCCTTGGAGCGCAATAAGTGGGCGTATCGTATTCAAATAACTTGACAAGTTGACGTCATCTAGTCAGAGAAAAAGCTTCGGTCTTCTAACGATTCATAAAAATGACTCCGAGTCGACTCTTACTTTTGAAAGACAATAACTTTATATACGGTGCACTTTCATATTTCAAACTTTGCAGGATGTTTTTGTTCACTTAGATCTATGTTACACACTACATGAAAGGTAAATTTCAAAATTCCATAATAGGTGCCCTTTAATGATTTTGTGTCAGCAGGCAGATTGCTCCTGCTGCTTTGCCTTGCCTGAATTAAGTTTTATATTTTTATTTTCTTTATGGTGATTTATTTAGCTGTAGCCACCATCTAATGCTCTGTCTGACGGATGTGGTATTGGCTGTTCTAGTAGTAGTTTTACATTCTCTATTCCCTCTGCTAGTGATAACTTTCTTGTCCTTTTCTTCCGCTTTCTAGAGTACTAGAGTAGCTGCTCATAAGAGAGGTTCCTGGTTCCGTCCCCGCGCACTGCACCACGTATTGTAGTGGTAAACTGCACTTCACAATATTGATTGAGTCATTGGCTTGTAGTGTGTGTGTGTGTGTGTGTGTGTGTGTGTGTGTGTGTGTGTGTGTGTGTGTGTGTGTGTGTGTGTGTGTGACTGCATGTGATCATGAGCACCAGGTTCCAGAGCACGGGTGGTGAAAGTCACGCGTATCCCGGACAGGTATCCTGCCTTGCCAGTGAATCAGTATTTTCCAGTGAAATTGTTAATTGTATTGTCCTTAATAACAGCCAATACCCCGTCTGGTCTCTCACTTTAGTAAGATGATATGGCTCCTTTAATTTATACCATTGTATAATAAAGTTTTGATTATTGTTTTTCTACTGAAAGCACGTCTCTGTCCAGTTCATCTTGGGCATACTCTTACGAACCTGCTTGCCTTAGATTAGGTATTTAGCAGTTAAGGTGTAAAGTATATCCTGGTGTGAGAGGCACCAGGTGGCGTAGTCAAGAACCTTTAAACCTAGATCTGTTCAAAGCACCAAAAGGTCACACTTAGTTACCTATGATCGTGAACTTGACAATCGACTACTGTGGACTTCGACCGAAAACAGGAAGTAAATACAGATATGTGCGCTTGTTGAATTAAAGGAGAACTCCAGCGCAAAATGAACCTTTGGTCTAATTACACATTGTTACCTAGTCAACCGTTATCTGAGATTTGTTTTCATGATTATCGAATGTAAATAGTTTTATCTCTAAAAACAGTTCAGCCTATAACGCTAGTATATTGGGCATAGAGTAATGACAAATAAAAATTGCTTGTTAATACCACTAACAAGGCTCAAAATAGCCCCACACTAACACGGCAGCATAATGAGGGTCCCTACCTTCAAACCGAAGCATTGAGAACTACTGAGAACTAGCATTGAGTTCGTAGAATCGATCTACGAACCACCGATCCAAATGCGCTGGACCATATGAGATTCTACACAGTTCAGCGCATTTGGATCGGTGGTTCGTAGTTCGACTGATAGAGTCTGTTTTTCAAAGATGGATTCTGCTTATATACGTGAAGTTGACTGTATGTATAAAATATCTTCTTATTAAACTGTCTGGACACTGTCAAAGTTCTCAATGCTTCGGTTTGCATGTAGGGACCCTCATTATGCTACCGTGTTAGTGTGGGGATATTTTGAGCCTTGTTAGTGGTATTAACAAGCGATTTTTATTTGTCATTACTCCATGCCCCATATACTAGCGTTATACTAGCGTTATAGGCTAAACTGTTTTTAGAGATAAAACTATTTACATTCGATAATCATGAAAACAAATCTCAGATAACGGTTGACTAGGTAACAATGTGTAATTAGACCAAAGGTTCATTTTGCGCTGGAGTTCTCCTTTAAGCATGAATTAATGCATATTAGTGCACCCGTATTGTAAAGCGTTACCGATATTTCCTAATGGTAGCATGTACAGAGTGAACAGCAGCGGTCATAGTACTGAGCCTTGTGGTACGCCATACTAAACTTGTGATCGATAAGACAGCTCTTAATTTACTGCTACAAACTGATAACAGTCAGATAAGTATGATTTAAACCATGTTAGTGCAATTCCACTAATGCCAACATAATGTTCAAGTCGATTTAAAAGAATGTTGTGGTCAATAGTGTCAAATGCAGCACTAAGATCGAGTAACACTGATAGAGAGCTACAACCACGATCGGATGATAAGAGCACATATGATTATTATTATTATTTTTTTTATCAAGATTAGTTTTTTTTAACAAGCAGTTTAATCATAGCCAGCTTAAATGTTTTGGTACGTATCCTAGAGACAAAGATTAATTAATGATATTAAGAAGAGGATCTACGACATCTGGAAGCATCTCTTTCAGTAGCTTAGTTGGTATAGGGTCTAACATACATGTTGTCGATTTAGATGAATTAACCAGTTTGCAAAATTCTTCCTCTCCTATAGCAACAAATTAAAATTGTATTAATTAAACTTCACGGCCATTACCTTTACGGGCGAAAGTCGCATGTGCTCCGGTCAAATGTAAATAACGGTATCAATACTGCCGTCAGTTTGAGCCAGAATAAGAACCAGAAAGCGGCAATGAAGAGAGTCAAGCAGAACCTCCCCAAACACGGCTCGTACAAAACGTTTCTGAATGGAATTTTTTTTATTTTTTTTTATTCTATCCTATTCTACTATTATTATATAATAATTTCGATACGCTGTTACTTGAAAATGCCAATGCTGTTTGTTAGCTTTTGAGATACGGTTTTCTCCTGATTAAACATTTAATATAACAGAATAAATGACTGAGTAACACAGCAGCTGAAGTTTGCTGTTGCGATTACATATAATTTTTTTAACTTTATACACGTTTGTCTTATACACACAAAATAGCATCGAACTAACTAGCTACTATAAACAAACCGCATTTTTCGATCAAATCGAAAAATGACCTCATAAAGTATACATGGAAAATACATTTACAAAATTAGTACATAATTACAAATTGCAGGTTCAAAATGTTTGTACGCGTTTGTCATAGACACACGAAATAGCGGCTACTAACGTCAGCATTTGTTTACGTCCTTGATGAAACTAAAACATTACGTCTGAAATTATACATGCAAACATTTAAAATTATTAAGTCTTACTTACAGGTTATGGCCCAACAACGGCTGCCTCTGGGTTTAAAGTTGCACTGCTTCATGTTTTAGTAACAGTTTCTTGTTTAATCCGGCATTGAATTCGTGGAGATTCTGGAAGCTGTCTTCCGTAAAATGCGCAGCACAGAGAGCTACGATTGTAATTTTCAGGAACATATTCAAACATAAATTTTAGCCATTGTTGACGAACTACAGCGTCCGTAGGAAGCCGAACACAGAAGACCTGACAGCTGCGTGAAAACACACTTTCGACGGCATGGCTACAGCTCTCCACTATAACTCTTCCTCTTCCACAAAGCCGCAGAAATATGGCCACGTCCCCTTTTTTGCATATTCTGGAGGGAGGGTTGATGTAAATGTATGGGTTAGTTACGTATAAAACCCGGGAAGTATCTCGTTGTAGTCCCATTCGAGTCGTTTTTGTAGGCATTATACTTCCTGATTTTTAAAAGACGATATCTCTGCTTACGTTGAACTTTCAGCGCAGCAACTTTGCAGATACTGTTCATGCACCAACAGCAACATTACACACTATTTGAAATGAAAAAAGTGAAATCGCAATCAACCACCCCTTTAATGTTTTTCAAATCTTTAGAAATAAATATCACAATTGTTCTGCATTTGAGGCATTAAAATTGCATTAATTTAGACATGCTGCTACCTGAAGAAACCCTGAAGATCTACACTCAATTATCACATCAACAATATGTTTGGTTACTGTACTGTAGATTTAACATATTATTAGGACATGATTTCCTTTGTGCATTCTAAGAAATTTACACATTTGATTAATGTATAGGCAAACCATCAGACCTATTTGACCAAACCAATCCGGATTGGGCACCTTCCCTTAAGTTGGCTGGATGTTTGAGACCAAGGAAATCGGAAAGCAACTTGAAACAAGCCACAGGCTGCACAAACAGGTAAACAGCACACTGATAATCACAGAATTTTGAATCACTTTTACTTATTAAATAGGCAGTCATATCCAGTTATATCTACTTTTAATAATTCACCACAAACTATTTGTAAAAATGTAGTAACAAGTTTGTCTTATTAGGTATATAGATTTAAATGTCCGCAACACTGCTCTTTGCTCCCATATTTAATAAAAAATGCAACATTTCGACCTTGCTGGGTCTTCTTCATTTGCCTGAAGAAGACCCAGCAGGGTCGAAACGTTGCATTTTTTATTAATTATGGGAGCAAAGAGCAGTGTTGCGGACATTACCTTTTTTTCACTTTATTAGTTTATTTTGTCCTGCACCTGCCAGATGTGTCCACAATTACTTTTTTAACTAAATAGATTTAAATGTACATAAGTTTATATATAAATATGTTTCTATTATTTTTTCATTTCTAGGTATATACGGGCAGAAAAGAGGAAAGCATCTAAAGCAAAACATGCTGCTGCAAGTGCGCTTTTGGAGCTGCATGCTACCACCATAAGCGATACTGAATTAGAAGACGACACCGATGTTGCTGCAGGACCCAATTCTTCTTTTCTCAAACTTGGGGAAATGGAACCATCAAAATGTTAACCAAAACGCACAGATGCAGATCATTTTAAACCATTTACACCTGATGTTCAAGGTGAATTTCAACGTCTGTTGTCTGAAAACATATCGCTCAAACTACAACTGAAAACATTCACGATGACACAGGAAGCACTAGCTGATAGACAAGACTTGGTAACATACTACACTGGATTGCCTTCATTTGACGTCTTAAAGATGATTTACGATGACATTGAGCCAGACTTGCCACCAACAAGGCTTAGTAATCTGGGTAAATTTGAACGATTAGTCATGACGCTGTCTCGTATGAAGCTAAACACACCGCTTCAAGATTTGGCTTATCGTTACCAGACTTCAACATCAACAGCCTTCAGAATTTTCCTTGTGTACATTCACGTTCTTTATGTGAGATTGAAACACATTATTCGCTGGCCAACGCGGGAAGAATTAAGAAAGACCATGCCAATGGAGTTCCGGAAAAACTTTGGGCAGAAAACTGCAGTGATAATTGACTGCTTAGAAATACCCATTCAGAGACCGAAGAACCTGATGGCAAGGGCAAAAACATGGTCTGCCTACAAGCACTGCAATACAACCAAGTTCCTGTTTGGGATAACGCCGCAAGGGTCTGTTTCCTTCTTATCCAGTGCATGGGGTGGAAGAGCCAGTGACAAGCACATCACAGAAAACTGTGGATTTCTCAGAAATCTATTGACTGGAGACCGGGGTTTTGACATTTCAGACACTGTAGGGTTCTATTGCGCTCAAATCAACATTCCCAGTTTCACAAGAGGAAAATCCCAACTGTCACCCCTTGAAGTTGAACAGACAGGAAAAATTGCTCATGTACGCATACATGTACAACGCGTCATTGGTCTTGTTCGCAACAAATACACCATCCTCCAGAGCAAATTGCCAATTGACATCTTGATGACCGAAAATGAAGAACTTCCTGTTGTCGACAAAATTGCATGTGTTGCATGTTGCCTGTCAAATTTATGTGTTTCTGTTGTTCCTTTCAATTAAGAGGTTAAACATCTGAAACTGGAAAGCTCAGTGCAACAAGATAATTGTACAAAACAAAATCAACAGTGCAACAAAAGCTTGTACAAACTATTTGTCTAAGTGTTTAAAAAGACTGAACATTGTTCTCCATGCATATTGTAAAAACCTTTATTTTTGCAACTTTAAATATTTGTTAATTTCTGCTAATCCTGGTTTTAGTGACATATTTCAATTCAATTTAAATTTTTGTATTCCCCTCAAGTCATCTCACAGGACTTTACAGAATTCAAACCAGAAAACAAAGAACATGAAATATAAGTTAACACTTTGCAGTTTGAATGATGTCCTGTATGAACAAAATGATGAGGTATTAAAAACATACAAAAACAACATTGTTTCCACTGTTCGATCGCGCCCGCGCCTCTCTCTCACTCACACACACATTCCAGCATTGCAATCTCAGATTATGTCCCTAATGAAACCCGCCTATAAAGTAAATTAGTTCCGCATTACATTAAATAATTTGCACGCGAGTTTTGTTTATTTTTCATGCACCGAACCGTGACGCCCGTACAGTTTCAGTTCAATACGAATACATGTAGTACCGTTCCACCCCTATTCTTCAGTGTACAAATAAATACATGCATATTACAGAAAGCACCGATGACTGTTTTAATGGGAACATATGAATTAAGTTGTGCAGGCTATGGCTTTTTAATAGACAGATAGTCTAGCATCATGCTACACACCTTCGCTACGATGACTACTTTTCCATTGATTGCACTTGAGCAAACGTCACCAACCCAATTCTCGGCAAACTGATTGTACGCCTCCCAGTGATTTCCAGGCTCGGAATTGCTCACATGTGTAAAAACTCCTAGCCAATACCAGATAATGGTACACATGAAAATACTGTATTTGAGGCAAAGCTGCATAATCAGTGCTCAGTGCTTCCTTTGTTAGCACATACGGATCCACACCATTTATGGCTGAAATTTTCGCATTGTACGTCTCTCTGTCTTGTGTTAATAGAGTCTCTTTATAATCTCTGTCACTTTGTCTCCTCATGATTTTCACATTATAACATTATAAACAGAAATAAATATTCAAAATTTGCTTGCAATTTGCTTGTAAACACCATAGACACTAGGTAAACACAGCAGCTTATGCCATCAAAGATGGCGTCTCCGGAGAGGTCACGTGACATTAATTGGCCTGTGGGAACTATGTATAGGGGGAAAGATGTGATGTTATGAGTACATTAGGTTAAGAACTCCATTACCCAGCATGCCACCGTAGTTGTGAGCCTGGGCAGAAGCCCGTGTGAGGGAGGGGTTTAGGAGGTAGCCATGTGGGTAGCACAGGGTTGTTGATATAGGCAAGTTGTGAAGTAAAGATGAAAAACCAGCTATCACGCCTCATCTGCTTATTATTACTTTAAGCAAAACAACACATCTAGTAGGCCTATTTTAATGCCAACTGCAAATCTTGCATATCAAGTAGGTTAGCAAACACCGTTGCCATTCAACAGCGAGTTTGACAACGTGTGCAAAATGTTTTAACAAAGTTCCAACACTTCTTTATACGAGGCTATACTGTGTATGTTAAATATTTCTGCTCAGTGTCAGATATTTCTCTGCTTAAAGTAAGTCATAATATGTAACAAAATGTTGATCTTAACTTCAGTGTTTTACATCAATAGCCTATTAAACGGCGCAATTTTTCATTTAATCAGAAAATCTTTAAGTTAATATTGTGTCCAGTTTGGCCCTGTAAATAAAAGGGTATTATTTTTTGACAACGTGTGTGCGGTTTTGTTTTCTTAAGTACCGGTTCAAGAACCGTTTAAAGGCAGGGTAGGCAGGATTTTTCTAAAAAACTTTTTCCGAAATTTGTTTAAAGGGGTGGTTGATTGCGATTTCACTTTTTTTCATTTTAAATAGTGTGTAATGTTGCTGTTGGTGCATGAACAGTATTGTTATGAAGATAGCAGATGAACCCAAACGCAGACAGTATGATCTCACACAATGTTTAATAAAACAGAAAAACAGGGGAAAACAAAACCCACGAGGGGGCAAAACACAGACTGGACAAGCAATCGTAGATTGATAAGACAACACTAAGACTTCACAAACAAACACTACTTCTAAATAACACTCACTACAACAAGACTTTTACAAGGTACTCACAGGTTAGATTAACAATGAACCGACACAGGACAGCAAACACAAGGGGATTAAATAGGGAGACTAATGATGACAAAACAGGTGACACAGGTAAAGCAATAATGACTAAACAAGGATAACAAGGAGGGCGGGGCTGGATGACGAGACAACACAAGCACATGGCCCGAACAATTGGCCATGCGCTTGTACACAAAACATGGGTCTGCCATGATCCTGCCACAAGACAAGGAAAAACAAAGACATGATGGCAGAATCATGACAGAACCCCCACCTTAAGGAGCGGCTACCAGACGCTCCACAAGGAGACATCAAACACGGGACAAGACTGACTGAGACATAGACAAGAACCAACAAAACATGACAAATAACAACAACGGCAAACATGATTGAACAATTACAGGGTTGGGGTGCAAAATCAAAAACAATAAACAAGGCAGAGGAGGTGGGGGAAACACAAAGTCCTTAGGGGGCAGGGGGTCTTGGGTCCTCGGGACGAGGGCTGAGGACGGGGAATCCGGGGGGACTTGGCTGGAGACACATGAGGAGATGTCTTAGGGGAAACAGTACGGGGTTTAGTGGCGATAGGGGAAACAGGCCGGGGACTAGTGGTGACAGGGACAAACGGGGAAACAGTCCGGGGACAAGTGGAGACAGGGGCGACCGGGAAGACAGACTGGGGTACTGCACAGGTGGACGCAGCAACAGACTCAGACATAGAGGACGAGGAAACAGGACTCCTGACGGGGGACAAGACGGGCGAAGGGGCAGGACTGGGTGCAACGCTCACAGGGACAGGATCGGGTGCAATGTTCACAGGGACAGGATCGGGTGCAGCGCTCACAGGGACAGGATCGGGTGCAGCACTCACAGTAGCTGAGGACTCGGGACAGGGCAAAATGACAGGACTGACAGGGACTTCTAGGATCTTGAGAAGGGTATTTAGGTAATCAGTCAAAGTTTCAGCGGCGACAAGGACAGGCATGCGTTGACGGGCAGAAACAGACCTCAAAACCTTCTCGGCAGCTGAATCGGCCTTGGCCCTCTCTGAAGCGCTCACAACTGTAGGTTCAGAGACAGCGTCCACTGCTGCGGCAGGCTCCGGGACAGCGTTCACTGCTGCGGCGGGCTCCGGGACAGCGTTCACTGCTGCGGCGGGCTCCGGGACAGCGTTCACTGCTGCGGCGGGCTCCACACCAGGCAGAGACGAAAGACGGGGGGCTCCCTTCCTCCTCTTTCTCCTGGGTCGCGGTGCCGAGACCGTAGTAGAACAAGTGACCGGTTGAAGGATCTGCGCGGGGACCGTAGCAGGCTCTGGGAAGACCGTCCCAGGAGGGGTAGACTCCGTCGAAGAGGACTCCGATGACGACTCCCATGACAACCGTCCTCCCCGGTTTCCGCGAAGAGGTGTAAGTGTGGAAGACGCCTCGGGAGTCGAGGTGGAAAGAGTCCGGTCCCCCAATGTAGCCACGGCGAGAACGCGACCCTCCGGGATCACGGGGAGTGTGGCAGGAGGAGATCTCGTAGAAGGAGCCTGCAGCTCCTCCCGGTAGTGATGCTCCACCAACTCCCGGAATGGGCGAAGAAACAGTTCCTCCCGTTCAGACAGAGGAGGGGGAAAGGAAATCCCGCCACTCTTCGGATAGGAGACAGACGGCGACCACCATTGTTCCCGGAGCATTGATTGTTGATCAATAAGGGAAGGCATACTGTCTGCTGGGTTCGGTCTTGGTCGGTTCATTCTGTTATGAAGATAGCAGATGAACCCAAACGCAGACAGTATGATCTCACACAATGTTTAATAAAACAGAAAAACAGGGGAAAACAAAACCCACGAGGGGGCAAAACACAGACTGGACAAGCAATCGTAGATTGATAAGACAACACTAAGACTTCACAAACAAACACTACTTCTAAATAACACTCACTACAACAAGACTTTTACAAGGTACTCACAGGTTAGATTAACAATGAACCGACACAGGACAGCAAACACAAGGGGATTAAATAGGGAGACTAATGATGACAAAACAGGTGACACAGGTAAAGCAATAATGACTAAACGAGGATAACAAGGAGGGCGGGGCTGGATGACGAGACAACACAAGCACATGGCCCAAACAATTGGCCATGCGCTTGTACACAAAACATGGGTCTGCCATGATCCTGCCACAAGACCAGGAAAAACAAAGACATGATGGCAGAATCATGACAAGTATCTGCAAAGTTGCTGCGCTGAAAGTTCAACGTAAGCAGAGATATTGTCGTTTAAAAATCAGGAAGTTTAATGCCTACAAAAACGACTCGAATGGGACTACAACGAGATACTTCCCGGGTTTTATACGTAACTAACCCATACATTTACATCAACCCTCCCTCCGGAATATGCAAAAAAGGGGGCGTGGCCATATTTCTGCGGCTTTATGGAAGAGGAAGAATTATAGTGAAGAGCTGTAGCCATGCCGTCGAAAAGTGTGTTATTTTCACCCAGCTGTCAGGTCTTCGGTGTTCGGGCTTCCTATGGACGCTGTAGTTCGTCAACAATGGCTAACATTTCTGTTTGATTATATTCCTGAAAATTACAATCGTAGCTCTCTGTGCTGCGCATTTTACGGAAGACAGCTTCCAGAATCTCCACGAATTCAATGCCGGATTAAACAAGAAACTGTTACTAAAACATGAAGCAGTGCAACTTTAAACCCAGAGGCAGCCGTTGTTGGGCCATAACCTGTAAGTAAGACTTAATAATTTTAAATGTTTGCATGTATAATTTCAGACGTAATGTTTTAGTTTTATCAAGGACGTAAACAAATGCTGGCGTTAGTAGCCGCTATTTCGTGTGTCTATGACAAACGCGTACAAACATTTTGAACCTGCAATTTGTAATTATGTACTAATTTTGTAAATGTATTTTCCATGTATACTTTATGAAGTAATTTTTCGATTTGATCAAGAACGTAAACCAATGCCAAAGCTGTTTGTTTATAGTAGCCAGTTAGTTCGATGCTATTTTGTGTGTATAAGACACACAAAAGTTAAAAAAATTATATGTAATCGCAACAGCAAACTTCAGCTGCAGTATTACTCAGTCATTTATTCAGTTATATTAAATGTTTAATCAGGAGAAAACCGTATCGCAAAAGCTAACAAGTGGCAGCAGTGGCATTTTCAAGTAGCCTAACAGCGTATCGAAATTATTATATAATAATAATAGTAGAATAAAATAATAATAATAAAACATTTTTACCATTCAGAAACGTTTTGTAACAGCCGTGTTTGGGGAGGTTCTGCTTGACTCTTCATTGCCGCTTTCTGGGTCTGATTCTGGCTCAAACTGTACGGCAGTATTGACACCATTATTTACATTTGACGGGAGCACATGCGACTTTTGCCCGTAAAGGTGATGGGCGTGAAGTTTCCGGACAACGTGCACTACGCAGTTTAGCCAATTACAACACACCGGCCCAACTAACCAATCTGAGCCCATGCCTGTTTCTGAGGGAGTGGTTTCATAGAATCAGGAAGTCAACCGGTCGTTCAAATGACAGAGGAGAAAGCGGCTTACAATAAAGGTGAAATTTATGAAAAATAAGGCTCAAAAAAAAAAAAAAAAAAAGACGAAGACATGTTATATTGCACCCCATAAACACAATCATGCAAAGAAAAAAAGCAGTAAACCACCCCTTTAAACTGTCTTTATATACCACTATAATTCCCTCCAAAGCATACGCAGACACAAGTGGTTCTCTTGCCACTGGTTTAATGGAAGACTTTTCTCCAAATCCACCGTGAAAACTAAACAGTATAAACAACAAAATACAGAAATTACATAAAGCTTGACACAAAGCGAAACCATGCGCAAAAGCACGTGCAACAGATGTAATGGCATTTTACTGACACAAAATACAGACAAATAAAACAAAATACCTCGTTGGCTGCATGCTGCGAGAAAGGGAAATAGTCTTCAAATCTCCTTACAAACATTCAAGTCCTTTGTGACAAAAATAACTCTTTATTCATTCTTTATCTGAGCATACTTGTCTGTGCTCGCCGCTTGCTTGCATGAACTATAACTCTCATGTGAAGTTCGCATTTGCGCATAAACTTGAACCAATCCTTCAAAATAAAGGTACTCCAAATAATAATAAAATAAATAATGTATAAATAACAAACAACTTAAATTCTAAATTATGAAAGTGATTATAGAAAAAATAAACAAATTATATCTCAATTATATCAACAATATAATGGCAGCATTTACACTCCCACCAAATCACACAAACTTTAATGTGGGATTTCTCTAAACACAATGGGTGTTTCTGGTATGCACTTTAACCTTTTCAATGAAAAAGTTATTTTGTTAACCAATTAGGCTATAACTTCAAGAAAACATTATACCCCTTAATCTGACTCAATCAAAGTAACAACCTTCTGTACAGGCCTTTCAAGGAACACGGTTTTAGTTGTGGGTTTCCCCTTTTTGTCAAATGTGGTGTCACTAACTAAAAATCTTAATTTTCTCACCCTACCATCTGACCCTGGGTAGACTTCTGTGATTTTGGCCAGCTTCCATTTGTTCCGAGATGTCAGATCATCTTGTAAGAGGACAATGTCATTGATCTTTACATTCCTTCTGTTCTTGTGCCACTTTTGTCTTGGCTGTAAGTTCAAAAGATATTCTTTCTTCCATCGAGTCCAGAATTCATTAGCCAAATACTGTACTCTGCGCCACCTCTTTCGAAGATAAAGATCTTCTCTTGTAAATTGTCCAGGTGGGGGCAGAATGATTGTGGACTTCATTGTAAGGATATGGTTCGGAGTTAAAGGTTCAGGTCCGGATGGGTCATTCAAATGTTCAGTGGTGAGTGGTCTGCTGTTAACAATGGCCATAACCTCGTACAGGAATGTCCTTAAAGAGGTACTGTCAAGCCTTTGTGCTGACTTGTCAAGAATAGCGGTAAGAACACTTCTTATGGTTCTTATTTGTCTCTCCCAGACACCACCCATATGACTTGCTGCTGGAGGGTTCATAAGAAATTCACATCCTAGAGCCTTCACTCTTTCTTGATCCATTCCTTTCATGAGTTCTGCAAACTCTCTCCTTGCTCCAACAAAATTGGTTCCATGATCACATCTCAGTAGACGAACATTTCCTCTTATGGCAATGAATGCTCTTAAAGCGTTGATAAATGAGTCAGTTGTCATGTCATCAATCATCTCTATGTGTATTGCCCTGGAACATAGGCAAGTGAGTAAAAGACCATATCTCTTGAGTTCCTTCCTTCCTTCTTTGACATGTATTGGACCAAAGCAGTCAATACCGGCGTAAGTGAATGGTGGAGATGATTCCATTCTATCTTGCGGTAAGTCACCCATTTTCTGTTCTTCTGCAGGTCTTCTATACTTTCTGCATTTGACACATTTGAAGATGTGTGATGAGACTACACTGCTGCAGCCCATGATCCACCATCCATTAGCTCTCAGTTCGTTTAATGTCATTCCACGGCCTTGATGATGTACCTTTTCGTGAAAGTGCTTAATAAGTAAAGCTGACATGTGGCTGTTCTTTGGGAGTATTGCGGGATGCTTAACATGTGGGTGTAATGTGGCTTGACTTAGGCGTCCTCCGACCCTTAGGATACCGTCTTCATCTAAGAATGGATCTAACTTGTACAGCCTACTGTCTTTGGTCTTGGCAATTTCTTTCTTTAGCTTCAAACTCCTTATCTCATCTGAGAATGCTTCCTTTTGAACAAGCTTGATGATGACAAGTTCTGATTCTTTCCTTTCTTCTAGGCTTGTACTTTCATTGGTTCTTTGCTTCACGCCTTTCAATTCTTTGATTTTTCGTTTCAGTCTAGCAACTGCCCTAACTCCTCTTGACCAATCAGAGAATTTCTGTAGGCGATCCAGTAATGATCTGCTCTCTTTTGCCTTAGTGTTACACACATGAGCCTTGTGAAGTTCAGGATCATCTGCCTCAATTTCTCCCACCTTGCATTCGCTGTCAGGTAGTTCCTTTTTCCAAAGAAACTTTGGTCCTGTGAACCAATTTGAGGTCTTAAGTTGCTCTGCTGTCAAACCTCGAGAGGCGTGATCTGCTGGATTGTCCTCAGAGGCAACATAAGCCCATTGTTCAGGCTTTGTACTAGACTTGATTCTCTGTATACGATTGGCTACGAACACGTGAAACCGTCTGGCATCATTGTTTATGTAGCTGAGAACAACTGTAGAATCCATCCAAAAGAACTCCTTTAAATCTTGGATTTCTAACTCATTTCGAAGCATGTTGCTGGTTTGAACTGCAACAACCGCTGCTGAGAGTTCCAGTCTCGGGATGGTTGTAACTTTAGTTGGTGAAACTCTTGATTTTCCCATTACCAAACCACAATGAACGTTGTTGGAGTCATTAATTGCTCGCAGGTAAGAGCATTCACCATATCCAGAGACACTTGCGTCCGCAAAATGGTGGAGCTCATACATTTTGGCCTTGCCGAAACTTGAAGGTAAGAAACCTCTCTTGATTTCCATTTCAGCTAAATTTGGTAAATCTCTAATCCAGGACTCCCACCGAGGTCTTAAGTTCTCTGGAACTTCCTCATCCCAGCCGACCTTCTCCCTGCACATTTGCTGGAGTATTTGTTTCCCCAAAAGAACAAACGGTGCCATGAACCCCAGAGGATCATACATAGAGGCTACGGTAGAAAGCATACCTCTTCTTGTTAGTGGATTAGGTTTTACTTGTACTCTGAATTTGAATGAATCAGATGTAATGCACCACTCCACTCCAAGAGCTCTCTCCATTTGAGGTAAACTCAAAGCCATATTCAGATCTTTGACTGTGCCGCGTTCTTCTTCTGGGATGGTTGCCATCACACTTTCACTGTTAGAAACAAACTTGTGGAGTCTTAACTTGCCAGTGGAGCAAAGTTCTCTTGATTCTTTGATAAGCTGGATAGCTTCTATCTCAGTTTGAACACTTGTCAGACCATCGTCTACATAGAAATTTCTTTGAATGAAGCGTATGGTGTCCTCACTGTATTGACCATGCCCTTGTGTTGCCAGATGTTTCAGGCCAAAATTGGAACAACCAGGAGATGAGGCAGCTCCAAACAAGTGGACCTTCATTCTGTAGATTGATGGTGTGATTTCCAGGTTTCCATTCTGCCACCACAGAAATCGCAGGTAATCTTGATCCTCTTTTTTCACGTGAAACTGGTGGAACATTCTTTCAATGTCACACATGACTGCGATGGAACCTTTTCGAAAGCGGCATAGGACACCTACCAATGTATTGGTCAGGTCAGGACCAGTAAGCAAATGGTCATTGAGGGATGTGTCCTGAAACTTGGCAGAACAGTCAAATACTACACGTATTTTCCCTGGTTTCTGTGGATGATAAACTCCATGATGTGGAATATACCAAACTGGACTGTTGTCAATTTCTTTCTCAGGGACCTTCTCTGCATCGCCACGTGAAATGACGTCTTCCATGAATTTGACATAGTCTTCATAGTAACTCTGATCTTTCTTTAATCTTTTTTCAAGACATTTCAGACGATGTATTGCACAAGTCTTGTTATTAGGAAGTTTTGGTTTTTCCCTTTTGAATGGTAATGGCATTTCAAGGTGACCATTGTTCTTTTGTGTGATGTTTTCTCTCAAAATTGACAAGAATTTGAGATCATCTTGGGACACAGGATCATCTTCTCCAGTTTTTTCTGAGAAGTCTGATTCAAGAACCTTTATTATCTCTGAAGGAGTAATTTCTTTGACTTTTATTCGACTCACATAGTGCAATTCAGTTTTGAGATTGACAGAAGATTCCATATCTGGTATCACTTGCCTTACTACTATGCGATGACTGATTCCGATAGCGTCGCCATAGTCTACATAGGGATTCCAGTTACCAACAATGCTCCATCCTAGGTCCGTACGCTGTGCATAAGGCTGATGTTCTTGGCCAGAAACTACTTCTCTTGGAAGAAGGGCTTGTGAGCAGTTGTACCCAATGAGCAGACCTACTTCACAATCCTGCAGACTGGCTATCTCTTCTTGGAGATGCTCTAGATGGGACCAAGCTTTTGCAGTTTCATTTGTTGGTATGTGAGTTCTGTTGGCTGGAATAAACTCTTGAGTGTAGACTGGTGGTAAAGAGATCCTTTTACCAGAATAAAAGCCTCGGACTTGTAGGTTCTTTATTCTTTGAGAGTTTACCACTGTGGTTCTTGATGTCATAGTAGAGAGCTTCAGCTTAACTTGTTCTTTGCTTGCTTCCAATGCTTCAGCTACTTCATTTAAAATGAATGTTGTGTCGCTTTGAGAATCCAACAGAGCATATACAAGAACTTCTTGTGTTGGTTGAATTATAGATGAAATCCAGACAGGAATTATCGCTGCGGTTTGAGCGTTAGCTTCGTCAAGTATTACTCTATTTGAAGTAACAGCTGTTGTTGTTTCTTTATGTTGTTTTGATAAAGGTCTTTCTTGGTACTTTTCTTGACTTGTTCTTGGCTTTTCTTGTGGTAGTTTTTGGTTTTCTCTGGTTCGCTCGTCGTGCAGACAGGTTGGATGCATCTTATGGCACATGTCACAAACACTCCTACTGTTGCAGTTCTTTGAGAAGTGACCAGACTTGAAACAACCAAAGCATAGCTTTTCAGCTTGAACAAACTTAATTCTGTCTGAAACTGCTTTTTCCATGAGCTTCCTGCATTTGTGCAAAGTATGCCCAGTCTTCTGGCAGAAAATGCATGTTATGACAGACTTTTCATTGGAACATGTGGTCAGAGTTTTTGCTCCAAAGCTTTGACGTTTTGGCAAGTTGTGCTTTTCAACCTCACCTAGTTTAAGTGCTTGTAATGACGTGACAGGGTTACATGCAATTTTCACCTCTCTTGTCAGAAACTTAACAAATTGACTGAAAGTGGGAAATTGATTACTCTCCTCTTCTATTTCGATAACCTTTCGGTTCCAGCTCACTGCTAGCCAATCCGGTAGCTTTGAAAGTATCTTCCTGTTTTCATTACAGTCATTCAAGATTTCCAATGCCTTGATATGGACCATGGCAGCCTCACAACTACGGAGAAAATCAACAAACTCTCGAAGTTCAAAGCTGTCCCTAGATCCCATCTTTGGCCATGCCTGGAGCTTATCTCTGTATGATTTTGCAATCGTAAATGGGTTTCCATATCGCTCTTCTAAAATCTCCCATGCAGCAGCATAGGCAGATTCAGTTCCGAGTAGGAAATATCCATCAAGTGCTTTCTTAGCTTGTCCACTTACATATCTACGGAGGTAGTATATCTTCTCCTTGTCTTGGATGTTCTTCTGGTCGATCAGTGTTTCAAAGGAGAGTTTGCAGTCATTATATTTCAATGGATCCCCACTGAATACTGATGGTTCAGGAACTGGAATTCTGTTTGCACTTAAAGCACCTACCAGCACCTTCACAAGCTCTGCTGTACTCTCATTTGAGGAGGTGGTCACTGCTTGTGAAACAGGAGCCATTTTCAGGAAGTCTTTCTGATCTTCTTCTGTGGCCGTCTCTTTATCATACACCTGCATTCTTGCTCGTGCTGCATTTAGACTTTTCACTGCTTCCAAATGTTGTATCTTTCTCTGTTTCTCCTCAAGAGTCTTTTGTACAGCTGCATGTTCTTCTTCAAGTCGAGCTTTAATTTTGGCTTCCTCTTCCTCTCTTTGTATTCTTCGTTTCACCTCTTCTGATTCTTGCTCTAAACGACGCTTTACGACCGCTGCATCTTGATCAGCTATCTTCTTTTTAACTTGTGCTTCTAAGAGCTGAATTTCCAATTGTTCTTTATTTTGTTCTTGTAACACTTTCAGAACAGCTTGGCTTGCAGCAGCATCAGCAGCAGCTTCTTGTCGCTTTATAGAAGATCTACTTGAATGCTCTGAGGCACCTTTCAAGATGGAAGTGACAGAACCTGATTTGCAGGTGCTTGAATTGAAGAGAGAGCCTGCTTCCGGCCAGTCTTGTTCTTCTTCTGGAATCCTTCCATCCAGTCGACTTGAGGCTTTGGATACAACAAAATTAGAAATCTCTACACACAGATCCACTCTTCGACGCATGTCTTGATCTGGAGTAGTGATTTTGCGTAGTTCATCATAAACAAGCTGGACATCTGCAGAAAGACCTAGAACATCTCCAATGAGATCATTAAGCAGGTCATCAGACAAAGCCTCTGTTGATTGTGAATGTGATAATGCCCGCTTAGAAGATTTAACATGTGTTTTCCATTTGTCATAAATGTAGTAAAACCTTTGTTGAAGTGATTTAACTTTTGCAACTTGCAATTCTCTACCCTTCTCTGTTAGAGTTATGGTTCTTTTACTTCGTCTTGACTGCTGTGCATCTTCTTGGTGTGCTTCAGCACCACCCACTTGACCTTCTTCAGGTTGGCCTTGGGAATTTGCAATATCCATATCACTGTCCCTAACCTGAATTGTGGGCTCAGTTGGCTCTGACATTTTGAATCACTTTAAATTTACCCAATTTTTTAAGTAGAAAATATGCACAGGTAACAAAATATCTAAATCAACCTTCAATACCTGCTCAAATATAATGCCAATTGAATGTAAATACTCTAAAACTTAAAGCAAATGTGATGCTTTTCAGTAATAGTATGTCAGAGGAAATAAAAATGTGCAAAAACAGCTTATATCAGCTTGAATATTATACTTCAAAACACTTAGAAAACTTTGATATCAAATGGAAAATAACCTTCCCTTATAATTAACGAAAACGCTTTAAATTTAAAATATAAAAAGCTCAATGAATCTTTAAATGTGTCTTTAAATAGCAAGCTTCAATTAAATTACTTGTGAAAATAAGTCAAAACATTTACTATACACACTAACATTGCTTTCATTTACAATGAAAATCTTTAAGCAAGCTTTGCCAAATCTTCTTCTTAAGCCACTCTTAAGTGTTCAATTTTTTTTTTAATGACTCAGACCGTTGAACTTAGTAACTGTGTGCGTCTTCTGACTTTGTTATGTATGTGTGGTGCGTTTTTTCGTCTCATCTGTTAATCCTTCGCTGACGCTCCATGCGGTGCATGCGGATACTTCATGATCAGCCGGCTGGATCTACGAACTTGCTGCGTCACCCACTCATGTCGTTGAACAGATCGAGTTTTCACTATAATTCCCTCCAAAGCATACGCAGACACAAGTGGTTCTCTTGCCACTGGTTTAATGGAAGACTTTTCTCCAAATCCACCGTGAAAACTAAACAGTATAAACAACAAAATACAGAAATTACATAAAGCTTGACACAAAGCGAAACCATGCGCAAAAGCACGTGCAACAGATGTAATGGCATTTTACTGACACAAAATACAGACAAATAAAACAAAATACCTCGTTGGCTGCATGCTGCGAGAAAGGGAAATAGTCTTCGAATCTCCTTACAAACATTCAAGTCCTTTGTGACAAAAATAACTCTTTATTCATTCTTTATCTGAGCATACTTGTCTGTGCTCGCCGCTTGCTTGCATGAACTATAACTCTCATGTGAAGTTCGCATTTGCGCATAAACTTGAACCAATCCTTCAAAATAAAGGTACTCCAAATAATAATAAAATAAATAATGTATAAATAACAAACAACTTAAATTCTAAATTATGAAAGTGATTATAGAAAAAATAAACAAATTATATCTCAATTATATCAACAATATAATGGCAGCATTTACAACCACCAATACATAATTAAAATGTAAGTACTCTGAAAAAGAGAGTATACAAATCGAGTGTCTGTAGTCCTCTCAGGGCTGCAATAAACACAGCTACCTATTACATTCACTCCCACCCCCTCCCTTCTGGGCTCCTTCCAAAGACACGCCCCCAAAGTCAAGTCAAGTCAAGTCACCTTTATTTATATAGCGCTTTTTACAATACAGATTGTATCAAAGCAGCTTCACAGTGATAACATGAAAATAATACAAAAAACAATTTCATCATCGTCCACCTTTAAGGCAGATCTATAATATTGTTGAATATTAAATGTCCCCAACTAAGCAAGCCAGAAGGTAAGGCAACAGCGGCAAGGAACCAAAACTCCATCAGGTGACAGAATGGAGAAAAAAACCTTGGGAGAACCCAGGCTCAGTCGGGGGCCAGTTCTCCTCTGGCCAATGAGTGAACAGTGTATGAAGTTCAGAATGAATCAGAGTATTTGTCCAGTTCCGGTTGGTTGAAGTCGGAGTGGAGAGGAGGAGAGACTGGTTGACACTTCAGGTCAGCGGTGTCGTCGTGTCCTGGTGCTGGTCCTTCATCAGATCTGGATACGGCCTGGTTCCGGTGGACAGCGGTAAACCTCAGGATAGACAGAGAGACTAATATTAGCGTAGACGCCATCCTTCTTATGATGTACCAAGTACATCAGGATTACGGGAAGTGTTCCCGGTCCCGGCTGTTCTAAACTATGCAGCCTAATTATATAAGTCTATAATTTGTTATGTGTATGCTAGGCCGAATAGATGTGTTTTTAGTCTAGATTTGAACTGACAGAGTGTGTCTGCTTCCCGGACAATGGTAGGAAGACTGTTCCAAAGTTTTGGTGCTAAGTAGGAAAAGGATCTACCGCCAGCAGTCGATTTTGATATTCTAGGTATTATTAACTGGCCGGAATTTTGAGATCGCAGTAAAGGTGAAGGACTATAATGCGTTAAGAGCTCGCTCAAGTACTGCGGAGCTAAACCCAGTGGTGTAGTCGGGGCCATACGCACGTATACTCCGTATGCTTACTTTTTCCCCAGGGCTGTTTGCGTATTACAACTTCTGAGGATCAATATTAGCGTATACCCTCCGTATACTCACTTGTTTTGCTGATTAAGACGTCCCTAATCTACTCCTGTTTTAGCGTCCCCTTTAACTGTATCCCAAGTGTTTTTTTTTAACTTGCGAACGTTTGTTGTAATTGGTGCATTTTTGTTTGAATTCTGTCGTTCCCCGCCCCCGACGACGCCGTTATCGAGCATCATTCGCAGGATGCCAGCGAGAGAGCACAGTGTTCATCGATTGACGACGGAAGATGGTTTCACGTTGAGGCAGTCAGGTAATAAACGTATTTGAATTTAGTTTAATTACAGCTACCGGTAATTACAGTCTGTTATGCCGTTGCTGATTTATGATGCCTTTGCCTCATCATGATTTCGTATATGGCAGAAATATAACGTTATTCAAGCAGCACAGGATTTTTGAAGTTATAAACATTTCAACTTGATAAAGAAGCATATACATGAATCAGAAATTGATCAGAAATTATGTTTAAAGTAGCTAACAAGCCACAGACAGAAAGTCAAATACACAAAAAATACTAAAATTGCCATCATGATGAATATTTGCATAAAACAGTCTGTTAACGTTATGTGTTAAATAAATGCAGCATTTGGGATAAAATCAGAAGGCTGCTTTGGGATTTGTGCATCTGCTACTGACTGTCATTTAATGTTTATCCAACAACAAAATTAAATTAAAATTGTAATGACACATTACGAGGTTATCCCACTGCAAATACCTTTTAAAAAGCAAACATTTGTGATGTGTTATCTTATGTCTTATGACAAAGTAAAGACTTGGGTAGATTATGCGACCCATGTTAGTTTAATGATGCATAATTCAAGTCTATCTCTGTCTCTATCTCATCTAGAAAATGGTTGGAAGAGGAGAGAAAAGGAAAGTCAGTCTAACTGACTATTTTGGAAGGTAGGCCAACTAAAGGAAATTTCATAGTGTCCCACTTGTAAGGGTAAATGTTGGCTTTTGACCTGTCAGCCAACAGCAAAGGTAATGATTACTTTTTTACTTTTAGTATGCAGAGTAAGAGAAGCCATGTAGGCCAGTTCTACTCAAAAACCAGCACAAACCCAAGTCAGACCAGCACAGCCCAGACCTCCAGCACAGGCCATTATCAGACCAGCACAGGTCCAAGTCAGACCAGCACAGACCAGACCTCCAGCACAGGCCCAAGTCAGACCAGCACAGACCAGACCTCCAGCACAGGCCCAAGTCAGACCAGCACAGCCCAGACCTCCAGCACAGGCCATTATCAGACTTGCACAGCCCAGACCTCCAGCACAGGCCCAAGTCAGACCAGCACAGACCAGACCTCCAGCACAGGCCCAAGTCAGACCAGCACAGCCCAGACCTCCAGCACAGGCCATTATCAGACCTGCACAGCCCAGACCTCCAGCACAGGCCCAAGTCAGACCAGCACAGACCAGACCTCCAGCACAGGCCCAAGTCAGACCAGCACAGCCCAGACCTCCAGCACAGGCCATTATCAGACCAGCACAGACAGCTCAGGTCTTTCCAAAGTCATAATAGGAAAATGCTTACTATAGTGATTTAATATTTAGTAGAGTAGAAAGTAGGTTAGTATTATGTGTCACTCAGTTGTAGTCTTTTGTTTGCTCATAATTTGATGGGCATCTCACAATGTGGCTGGATTTATAACCTGCTCAAGACTAGTAGTTCACTATTAGGATTAGTTCACTTTCAGAGACTAATATGTCATTTTTGTAAAACACATAATTGCAATTGTTAAAGGGATAGTTCACCCAAAAATAAAAATCCTATCATTAATTATTCACACTAATATTATTCCAAACCCACAAGACTTTTGTTGATTTTCACAACACAATTTAAAATATTTTGCATTAAAGGTTGTATCAGCGATTTCTAGCCTAAAACATAAAGTGTCAATTTCAGCTGACCTTTCTGCACGATCCGCTCGCTGCCTGCCCTATAAATTGTCTGTGAAAAAAACGCGTCTCTCTGGTCAGCCTAGGGTCCGAGATATGCCAAAAAAACAATCGGCACTACCAACCTTTCCACACATAAACAAATAGTGTTCCAACCAATCAGCGTCAGGGGTTTGGTGTTGTGGACTTTCCTACTGGTGCTGGGATGTGAGGGAGGTGGAGCGAAAGTCCACAACACTAAACCCCGGACGCTGATTGGTTGGAACACTGTTTGTTTACGTGTGGAAAGGATGGTAGTGCCGATTGTTTTTTTGGCATATCTCGGACCCTAGGCTGACCAGAGAGACGCGTTTTTTTCACAGACAATTTATAGGGCAGGCAGCGAGCGGATCGTGAAGAAAGGTCAGCTGAAATTGACACTTTATGTTTTAGGCTAGAAATCGCTGATACAACCTTTAAAAGGTGTACACTGTATTGTCCATTACTTTCAGATGATTCAATCCAAAATATATTCATTAGTGTTTTGAACCTTACAGAGAGCCTTACAGGTTTGGAATGACATGAGAAGGAGGAAATAATGGCAGGATTTTCATTTTTAAGTGAACTATCACTTTAACATTAGTCTGTTATTTATGAAATTATAAAGCACATCAGTCTTATAGGGTAGGCTTTACATTAAAATTGTGTGCAATGAAATCATGTTTTTGTTTAGGTCCTGGCATACCATGTACTGAAGATTGGCCGGACATTTGGAGTAAAAGCCAATGGGAAGCTTTTAAATCAAAGAACCCTTGGTTGGGGTGCAAGAATAAGAGGCTTGGTATGTGATTGTTCAATCTGACTTTAATTCATATGAGCTTTTACTTTTTTCACAATTTGTAAAATAAAAGCAGAGACTATTGTTCAAGTTAAATTAATATTAAAATGACTATAGCATAACATATATAACATGGAGTTTTTTAAGGCCTATGTTTGTTTGTTTTTCTTATTCTTTTAAAGATTTAATGTGAGGAAATAACAGGAGGATGCAAGATGCAAGTAAAACTCAGTTTATTATAATGTGGTCAGATGTAAAGACACAGGTCGGGGACAAACACTCAGGTGGCAAACGAAGCAGGGACGAGATGGCGATCCGGTGGTGGTGCGGTGATCAGCGTGCTCGAGTGAAACCCAGGAACCGTGGAACATCCAGACGACACGAAGAACTGACGAAATCCAGATGAAGAACTTTACAGACAAGGCACGAGAACAGGACACACACCGAGGAACAACCACAACGATCTGACAACATGAGAGGGAAATTACTGGGCATATAAAGGGAACTGGAATTAATGACAGCTGGTGACACTAATCAACACAACGAGTAACCACACCCACACAATTACACTCACTCAGACACATCAGCATGAGACAGCCGATTCATGAACCGTGACAGTACCCCTCCCCCTAGGAACGCCTCCTGGCGTTCCCAGACAACCTTACCTGTCGATTGTAATCATCGATAAGGGAGTGATCCAGAATGTCTCTAGCAGGTACCCAACTTCTCTCCTCCGGACCGTAACCCTCCCAGTCCACCAAGTACTGAAATCCACGTCCCCTCCGTCTCGAGTCCAGAATGCGGTTTACCAAATACTTGGGTTCCCCATCTACGAGTCGCGGCGGGGGGGGAACTGGGGCAGGCGGATTAATGTGAGAATAAAACACGGGCTTGACTTTAGACACATGGAAGGCGGGGTGAATTCTCCTGTACGCAGGAGGGAGTTTGAGTCGGACTGTCACCGGACTAATAATTTTGGTGACAGGAAACGGGCCAATGAATTTGGGAGCTAACTTGTTAGACACGGAGCGGAGTGGAATATTCTTGGTAGAAAGCCACACTTTTTGACCCACGACGTAAACGGGAGGCTTTGACCGGTGGCGATCGGCCTTGGCCTTCATGCGCCCCCCCGCTTGGAGTAGAGTCTCACGGGCTCTAGTCCAAGTACGGCGGCACCTCTGGACGAATGCGTGAGCGGAGGGGACCGCGACCTCGGATTCCAGACTCGGAAAAATTGGTGGCTGGTAACCTAAACTACACTTAAATGGCGAGAGGCCCGTGGATGACACTGGTAACGAATTGTGGGCGTACTCCACCATAGAAAGTTGTTGGCTCCAGGACGACGGATTCTTGGCAACCAAACATCGCAACATTCTCTCGAGGTCCTGATTGGCTCGTTCAGACTGGCCATTACTCTGGGGATGATAGCCCGAGGACAGACTGACCGTGGCCCCCAGTAACTTACAAAATTCTTGCCAAAATTTGGATACGAATTGGGAACCCCTGTCAGAGACCACGTCCATCGGGAGGCCATGTAACCGAAAGACGTGATCTATGACTGTGACCGCTGTCTCCTTGGCTGAAGGTAATTTGGGCAAGGGGATGAAATGTGCCGCCTTCGAGAACCGGTCCACTACGGTTAAAACAACCGTCATGCCATTGGAGGGCGGGAGGGCGGTGACAAAATCTAGAGCGATATGGGACCAGGGTCTCGAAGGGACAGGCAGCGGTCGAAGTAACCCGTCTGGGGGTTGGTTAGATGTCTTACCAGTGGCACAGACTGAGCAAGCCAAAACAAAATCGTGAATGTCGCGAGCCATCAATGGCCACCAGAATCGTTGCTTAACTAGAAAACTGGTGCGAGTCACTCCTGGATGACAAGCCACGTTGGAGCAATGACCCCATCGAATAACGTCGGACCGTAACCCCTCCGGAACAAACAAACGACTCGGTGGGCAACCAGGCGGAGGCGTTACCCCTTCTAAGGCTGTCTTGACCTTCGATTCGACCTCCCATACCAGAGTGGAGATGACAACTTTCTCAGGTAAAATACACTCGGGAGTCACCGGGCGTTCGGATGGATCAAAAATACGAGATAAAGAGTCGGGTTTGATGTTTTTGGACCCCGGGCGGTACGAGAGAACAAAATCAAAACGTCCGAAAAAAAGAGCCCACCGAGCCTGCCTGGAGTTGAGTCTTTTAGCAGATCTGATGTATTCAAGATTCTTATGATCAGTCCAAACGATAAAGGGTACCCCCGAACCCTCTAACCAATGACGCCACTCCTCCAACGCTAACTTAACTGCCAACAACTCTCTGTTACCAATGTCATAATTATGTTCGGCAGGCGATAGTCGATGAGAAAAAAACGCGCAGGGATGCATCTTGTCGTCTGAGGAAGCGCGTTGTGAAAGCACTGCTCCTACTCCCACCTCTGATGCGTCGACCTCCACCACGAACTGACGTTTGGGATCAGGGGTGACAAGAATGGGAGCCGAAACAAAGCGACTTTTGAGGTTGGTGAACACTGCCTCGTAGTGTTCGACCACCTGAACGTCGTTCGGGGGGAGGTCAAGGCAGTCAGAGGTGCGACTAGTTGGCTGAAATTGCGAATGAAACGCCGATAAAAATTGGCGAACCCCAGAAACCGCTGTAGGGCCTTACGGGAATCTGGACTTGGCCAATCTACCACAGCCTTAACCTTGTCAGGATCCATGCGCACTCCCTCAGAGGAGATGATGTACCCTAGGAAGGGAACAGACTGTGCATGAAACGCGCATTTCTCCGCCTTGACGAAAAGCCCATTCTCTAACAGTCTCTGGAGCACTCGTCTGACGTGTTGAACGTGTTCCTGGAGAGACGAAGAAAAAATCAATATATCATCCAGGTAAACATATATGAATTGATCTACCATGTCTCTCAACACTTCATTCACGAGTGCCTGGAAAACCGCTGGGCTGTTGGAAAGCCCGAAAGGCATAACCAAATATTCAAAGTGCCCCCTAGGGGTATTAAAAGCGGTTTTCCATTCATCCCCCTTCCTGATGCGAACCAAATGATATGCATTACGTAAGTCCAGTTTCGTGAAAATGGATGCTCGCTGCAACCTCTCGAAAGCTGAAGACATCAACGGCAAAGGATAAGAATTCTTTACCGTGATGTTGTTCAGCTCTCGGTAATCAATGCAAGGTCGCAGAGAACCATCCTTCTTCCCAACGAAAAAGAACCCCGCCCCCGCAGGAGAAGAGGAAGGCTGGATGAACCCAGAGGCCAGAGAATCAGAAATATATTTCTCCATGGCCTCCCTCTCAGGAACAGAAAGAGAGTAAAGTTTGCCCTTAGGCGGAGATTTACCTGGCAGTAGATCTATTGCACAGTCATAGGAACGATGCGGAGGGAGAGAAGCAGCCCGAGACTTACTGAACACCTCCTTCTGGTCGAGATACTCCGCGGGCACGTTAGACAAATCCGCTGCCTCACTCTGAAACACAGAACCAGACACAGAGGGACAGGCAGACACTAAACAGGACTCATGACAGTGGTTACTCCATGTGGAAACAGTGTTGGTGCACCAGTCGACACGGGGGTTGTGTCTGGAAAGCCACGGGTGTCCCAAAACCACTGGTGCAAGTGGTGAGTCCATGAGTAAGAATGAGATGAGTTCTGTGTGATTGCCAGAAGTGATGAGGGTGATGTCTTCAGTGGAATGTGTAATCCGGGGAAGTTCTTGACCATTGAGTGCGTTGACGGTAATCTGGTGCGAGAGAGGAGTGACGGGGATCTGAAGCTTAAGTGCAAGTTTGAAGTCCATGAAATTACCCTCCGCTCCCGAATCCAGTAGTGCGTTGGTGCAGTGCGTCGACATTCGCCATCTCAGTCTTACCGGGAGGAGGGTCGATGATGGTGATGAGGTCTTCTCGGCGGAGATCCCACCCGATAGTAGCCTCATACTTACTACCGGGCTTGCTCTTTTACTGGGCAGGAGTGGATGAAGTGGCCCGCCCGGCCACAGTATAGACAGAGTCCTTGGGATCTCCGCCTTTCCCTCTCCTCCCGGGAAAGCCGAGCTCTCCCCACCTGCATGGGCTCGTGGTCGAATGCGGGGCTGACCGCGCTCGCACCACCGGGCTGGTGGGCCTCCGTGCTGGACTGTGGACGGCTGGGGCGCGTCAATCTGGTCACACGGTTCAGTCGAGTGTCTACTCTCAGAGCAAGTTCCACCAGTCCGTTCAGCGTCTCCGGTAAGTCCATCACATAAATCTCCTTTTGAACGCGGTCAGCCAGCCCATGCAGGAACATATCCCACTGCGCCTCCTCGTTCCAACGGCACTCTGCGGCCAGGGTGCGGAACCGAATGGAAAAGTCCGCCACCGAGCCTTCTCCCTGTCGCAGTTCGGCGAGTAATCTGGCCGCCTCCTTACCCGCCACTGCACGATCGAAAACTCTCTTCATTTCTTCGGAGAGTGCCTGGAACGAGGTGCAGCAGTTGTCTCCGTTCTCCCACACCGCCGTTCCCCAAAGCGCTGCTCTCCCTGACAGCAGGGTTAATACAAATGCCACCTTAGCCTGTTCGCTCTGGAAAGTGCGTGGCTGTAAGGCAAAATGCATGGAACACCTCGTGAGGAACGCTCTGCAAAATTCAGGATCACCGGAATATCCCTCTGGTGTGGGTAGGCGTGGCTCTGGTCTCTCTGCTGCTGCAGGCGCTGGTGGTGGGGGAACGGGCGGCGTGGGGGGCGCAGTGGGAGTCCGTAGAAGTTGTACCTGTTGGGTGAGCTCGGACACCTGCTTCATGAGTGCTTGCACCGCTCGACCTGTGCCCGAGATGCTCTCCTCTTGTTGGTCCATACGTGAGATGCTGTGAGCAATGAAGTCGTTGAGCTGGGACGTGCTTGCTGCATCCATGGTCTGGTCAGATCGTTCTGTGAGGAAATAACAGGAGGATGCAAGATGCAAGTAAAACTCAGTTTATTATAATGTGGTCAGATGTAAAGACACAGGTCGGGGACAAACACTCAGGTGGCAAACGAAGCAGGGACGAGATGGCGATCCGGTGGTGGTGCGGTGATCAGCGTGCTCGAGTGAAACCCAGGAACCGTGGAACATCCAGACGACACGAAGAACTGACGAAATCCAGATGAAGAACTTTACAGACAAGGCACGAGAACAGGACACACACCGAGGAACAACCACAACGATCTGACAACATGAGAGGGAAATTACTGGGCATATAAAGGGAACTGGAATTAATGACAGCTGGTGACACTAATCAACACAACGAGTAACCACACCCACACAATTACACTCACTCAGACACATCAGCATGAGACAGCCGATTCATGAACCGTGACATTTTATAAACATTTTATGCTAACAACATGAAATTCTTGACCTAGCTGTCTTTGAATGAAGCATGGTTTATGGCATTTGTGGTAATAAATTAAAAAAATGCAGCTAAAATCTAAAATAAACAAATGACAACTGAAATTAATGGCATACAACTAATTCCATTTTTACTTTCTTAATAACAGGATGCCTGGTCTGCTGTAATGCAGGATCAACAGGGGTCTTTAAAGAACAAGGTGTCCAGATTTCCATGGAGTGGTCTACATTTCAAATTCAAGGTTCTATCAATGAAAACAGGGACACTGTTTTATGTTCATTAAGGAACAAAATCAAAAGACATTATTGCTCAAAAGCACATGCTCATGCTGAAAATATAGAAAACTTTTAAAAAAAAAGATGTGCTGGGAAAAAATGTGGACACAATGAACTTGTCGTTACTAAAAGAGACTTACTCAGTGTTCAGAACTGCATATTACCTAGCCAAAAATAATCGTCCCTTCACAGATCACGAAACGCTCGTAGAACTCCAGCAGCTAAATGGAGTCAAAATGGGACACATTCTGCACTCTCGTTTCAGTGCCACCAACATTATTGAAAGCATTGCGAAAGAAATGCAGTGTTCAATTGTGAATAACATTATTAGATCCTCAAGCAAACTAGCTATACTAATAGATGAGGCTTCCACCTTGAGTAGAAGAACCACCTTGATTGTTAACATCAAAACCTCTGTGCTAGGTGAACCGCCAGAGTTCATATTTCTTGATCTAGTGGAACTTAAGGACCAGACATTTGAAGGAATAACTGATGCTTGTGAGTTGCCTAACAAAAGCAGGATTCACAGAGGAGTGGCTAAAACAAAACTGGGTATCTTTTGTCTCAGATGGTGCTAGTATAATGTTAGGAAAACACTCTGGTGTGTCAACTAAATTGAAAATGAGATTTCCAAACCTGCTCACTTGGCACTGCATGAATCATAGGTTAGAACTGGCAGTTTCTGATGCTGTAGATAAAGTTACTGCTATAAATCACTTCAGAGTCTTTGTTGAAAAATTGCACAACATCTATAGCAAATCAAACAAAAACCAAAGAGAGCTTTTAGAATCAGCAGCTGAGGTTGGCTCTCAGGTTCTCAAAATTGGCAGAATCTTAGATGTTAGATGGGTTGCCAGCAGTTTTCGGACCGTTCGGGCTGTCTGGACCTCTTTTACTGCTCTTGCCAGACACTTTGAAAAGGCCTCCAATGATGACCAGAGGACCTGCACTGAGAGACAGACATACAGAGGCTTGTGTGACAGACTGAAGAGCCCAGAATTTCTCTGTGATCTTGGTTTGATGTATGATACCTTGCATGAACTGTCCATTGTCTCTGAGGAACTACAAGCTCAAACTATGACCCTACTCAGAGCAGATCTTCTTGTGAAAAGAGCAATCAGAGTTTTAACATCATTTAAAACTCAACCAGGAGAGAAACTATCAGCTGCCCTGGAAGCAAAGGATCATGGCACATTTAAAGATGTGCACTTGAAGTCAAACCCTAAGATGAAGTCCATTAACACTGAGGAATTCTTGCAAAGGCTAATTGACAGTCTACAGAAACGTCTTCCTTTTGAAGAAGACATTCTCAAAGATTTAAGTATTCTTGACACAAGCAGGTGGCCATCAGAGCCTAGCATTCGTTATGGTGAAGCAGAGATTTGTAGGCTTTGTGCACGTTTTAATGTGTGCCCTGACCAGGCCATTAAGGGAATGCGAGACTTAATTGAATCTCCCCAAACTGAAAGTCAGAATTTGAAACCCCTTAAGAACTGCATGCAGACTTTTCCTGTAAGTACTGCAGAATGTGAAAGAGGTTTCAGTCTGATGAATACCATCTTGACCAACAAGAGGTCTTTGCTTCTTGTTTCACATGTTTCAAATTTAATGATGATCAACCTGAATGGCCCACCAATTTCACTGTTCAACCCAGAGAAATATGTTAATTCCTGGGCAAGACATCATCGCACTGCAAATGACCCTCAGTCACGTCAATGTAAATCTGTAAATATAACAAAAAATAGTAAATCTGTTTGGAACGTACTGTAAAAAAATGCATAATAGATAAATGTAAATAAAAAAAACGCCAGATTGTAAATGTAGTTTTAAATGTATATATTCCTAATTAACAAAAAAAACAATGACTTGTAAATTGATATAAATGTATATGAATTGATATATACCTAATAAACCAAATAAACAATGACTTCTGACATGTTTTTGCCTTTAATTATTTTTTTCTCTGGGGGGGTGTAGTAAACCACTTTTTTTTAGGACTACACCACTGGCTAAACCATTTAGTGCTTTGTAAGTGATCAGCAATATTTTAACATTTATACGATGTTTAATAGGCAGCCAATGCAGTGTTGACAGAACGGGGCTAATATGGTCATACTTCCTAGTTCTACCAGAAAGACTCGGGAGATAAATTGATATAACAGCGTATATTTATTAACAGCCCAGCAAGCATGAATTTATAAAGTTCTTTGGCGTAGGCCCCGTCCTTAGAGAGCAATGCGAGGGTAGCGGAATCTGCATATCCTGCCTGAAGACGAAGGCAGGGGCGCAGCGGACCCCCCTGGAGGTTAAGGAAGGGACCATCCTGGTGGTGGTTGGGAGGATGAGGGGGAAGGTACCATCTTGGTGGTGGTTATGGAGGTAATGGAGGCAAATATTTTTAATCAAACCTTAGTCAACAATGAGATACCAAGAATTTGGAAATCGGCATATGTAGTCCCTCTTTTAAAAGGAGGAGATTCCTCGTGTTTGGACAATTATAGACCAATTTCCAAATTACCGATTTTTGCTAAAGTTTTAGAAACATTGGTTGGTGATCAGTTAAAAGAATATTTGGTTGCCAATCATATTTTGTCTGATGTACAGTCTGGGTTTCGAAAGCAGCATAGTACTTCTACTGCTGCAATGAAGGTCATTAATGACATTACTGAGGCAATGGATTGCAAGAACACTTGTGTAGCCCTTTTCATAGATTTAGCCAAAGCATTTGATACAGTGGACCATTGCATTTTACTGGAAAAGCTACGAAATATTGGTTTTTCTGATTATACTGTTGATTGGTTTACTAATTATTTGGCAGATAGAACTCAGTGTGTTTATTTTGACAATTCCGAATCAGCAACTGTGAGTGTATCGTGTGGTGTACCGCAAGGATCAGTCTTGGGTCCAATTTTATTTTCTATTTATATTAATAAATTGGGTGATGACATTTCTCAGGCTCATTTCTATTTTTATGCTGACGATACCGTTATTTATAGTAAGGCTGCGACTTTACACCAAGCTTTTTCTTATTTACAATCTGCTTTTAATCATGTTCAGATCCAACTTTATCAGCTTAAACTAGTTTTGAATGTTGAGAAAACTAAGATTATGATTTACTCAAAATTTAAGAAGTGCTTGGACAGTCTTCCAAATATTTTTACTATACATGGTGAGCGGATCGAACAAGTCAAATTGTACAAATATTTGGGTTTATTAATCGACGATCAGCTTTCTTTTAAGTTGCACATTGATAAACTGGTACAAAAGCTCAAATTAAAAATAGGATTTTATTTTAGAAATAAAGCCTGTTTTTCTTGGAAAACCAGGAGGAGATTGGTTGCTACCACCTTTCTCACTGCACTTGATTATGGTGATTTACTTTATAGAAATGCGCCTGATCGATGTTTGTCTTTGTTGGATACTGTCTACCATAATGCATTAAGATTTGTGACTGGATGTAAGGCATCAGTACATCATTGTACCTTGTACAAAATGACAAACTGGCCCTCATTGTCAGTAAGGAGACATATACATTGGCTTATTTTTATTTATAAGTCTATATTGGATATGCTTCCGTCTTATCTTTGCTCCTATATGTCACGTAATATCAGTTCTTATAATTTGCGCTCTGGTAATTTGTACTTGTTAACTGTACCTAAGGTTCGTACAGAGCTTGGTAAGAAGGCTTTTAGTTATGCAGCCCCAAACACCTGGAACACATTACAGACTGATTTGCAATTGCGAACTCTGATTTCATTTGGTGAATTTAAACATTGTATGAAAGTGTTAGAAATAGATGCCATAAATTGTTGTCACTGTTTTTAAAATACCTAAATCACTTTATACCTATGGTAGGTATAAATTGTATTTTTTAAGTAGTCTGATGTTGATGTGGTTTGTGTATGTATCTTGAGGATCTTGTTAAAATGTTTCTTGTTGTTGTATATGCTTGGTGATCATATTTATGCGTTGTTAGTATGCTGCCATTTTGGCCAGGTCTCTCTTGCAAAAGAGGTTTTAAATCTCAATGAGATCATCTGGTTAAATAAAGGTAAATAAATAAAAAAATTGGCAGCGTCAGCATCTGCGAACTCAGACAAATGTAAGTACCGATCTTTTATACTGTGAGTGTTAGCACATGATTGGTTAGAAGAGAAGTAATACATGGCACGCTGATTGAGTCTTCCTGGCAGAACTTACGCTAAAGCTGTCATTTCTAGTAAGAACTCGAGCTGCTGCGTTTTGAACTAGCTGTAGTTTGTTTATTAAGCGTGCAGGGCAACCACCCAGTAGAGCATTACAATAATCTAGCCTTGAGGTCATAAACGCATGAACTAATTGTTCTGCATTATTCATTGAGAGCATATGACGTAATTTAGATATATTTTTAAGATGGAAGAAAGCGGTTTTACAGATACTAGACACATGACTTTCAAATGAAAGATTGGTATCAAAGAGCACACCCAGGTTCCTAACCGACGACGAAGACTTAACAGAGCAGCCATCAAGTGTTAGACAGTACTCTAGGTTATTACGTGTGGAAGTTTTTTGTCCATTAATTAGAATCTCTGTTTTTTCTCAATTTAGTAGTAGGAAATTACTAGTCATCCAATTTTTTATATCAGCTATGCATTCCGTTAATTTTGTGAATTGGTAGGTTTCGTTAGGTTTTCAAGAAATATACAGCTGAGTATCGTCGGCATAACAGTGAAAGCTAATTCCATGTTTCCTAATGATATCTCCTAATGGTAGCATATACAGAGTGAACAGCAGCGGTCCTAGTACTGAGCCTTGTGGTACGCCATACTGAACTTGTGATTGATAAGACATCTCTTCATTTACTGCTACAAACTAATAACGGTCAGATAAGTATGATTTAAACCATGCTAGTGCAATTCCACTAATGCCAACATAATGTTCGAGTCTATTTAAAAGGATGTTGTGGTCAATGGTGTCAAATGCAGCACTAAGATCAAGTAATACTAATAGAGAGATACAACCACGATCGAATGATAAGAGCAAATCATTTGTGACTCTAACGAGAGCTGTCTCGGTACTATGGTACGGTCTAAATCCGGACTGAAAATCCTCGCTGATATAATTTCTTTCAAGAAAGGAACACAGTTGTGAGGATACTGCTTTTTCTAATATCTTTGACAGAAATGGCAGATTAGAGATCGGCCTGTAATTGACTAGTTGTGTAGGATCAAGTTGCTGTTTTTTAACAAGCGGTTTAATCATAGCTAGCTTAAAGGTTTTTGGTACGTATCCTAGAGACAAAGATGAATTAATGATATTAAGAAGAGGATCTATGACATCTGGAAGCATCTCTTTCAGCAGCTTAGTTGGTATAGGGTCTAACATGCACGTTGTCAATTTAGACGATTTGACGAGTTTGCAAAATTCTTCCTCTCCTATAGCAATGAATTAATCAAATTTTCCCTCAGGGAGACTACAATGCACTTCCTGATGCGATACTGTATTAGACGGTTGCATAGTTATAATTTTGTCCCTGATATTATCGATCTTATAAGTGTAGAAGTTCATAAAGTCATTACTGCTGTGTTGCTTGGAAACTTCTGGGCTTGAAGCTTTCTTTTTCGTTAGTTTAGCCACTGTTTCAAATAAATACCTAGGATTATGTTTATTTTCTTCTAATAGGGTTGAAAAATAAGCAGATCTAGCAGCTTTTAAAGCCTCTCTGTAAGCAATCGAGCTCTCCTTCCATGAAATCCGAAACACCTCTAGTTTTGTTTTCTTCCAGTTGCGCTCCATTTTTCTGGCTGCTCTCTTAAGGGCCTGAGTGTGCTCGTTGTGCCACGGCGTTGGACTATGTTCTTTAATCTTCTTTAAGCACAACGGAGCAACTGTGTCTAAAGTGCTGGAAAAGAGAGAGTTAAAATTTCTGTTGCAATATCAAGTTCTTCTAAGCTATCCGGGATGCTGAGATGATGAAACTGATTAGGAAGATTATTGATAAAGCAATCTTTAGTGGCAGAAGTGATCGGTCTAACATATTTATAACACGGAGTCGGCTTTGCAGCCTTGGCTAAATGTAATTTACACGAGACTAGATAGTGATCTGAGATGTCATCGCTCTGTTGCAGTATTTCAACGGCATCAACATCTATTCCATGTGATAGTATTAGATCTAGAGTATGATTACGACAATGAGTCGGTCCTGACACGTGTTGTCTAACTCCAATTGAGTTTATAATGTCTTTAAATGCCAATCCCAATGCATCTTTTTCATTATCTATGTGTATATTAAAGTCACCAACAATTAGTACTTTATCTGCAGCCAATACTAATTCTGATAGAAAGTCCGCAAATTCTTTGATAAAGTCTGTATGGTGCCCTGGTGGCCTTTATACAGTAGCCAGCAGAATTTTCAAACGTGATTTATCGTTTACACTATATATTTTTACATTAAGCACCAACACTTCAAAAGAATTATATTTACAACTAGATTTCTTAGTGGTTTTGAAAATATTACTATAAATTACAGCAACACCTCCTCTTTTGCGTTTCAGACGAGGTTCATGTTTATAACCGTAATCTTGTGGGGTTGACTCATTTAAAGCAATGTAATCGTTTGGTTTTAGCCAGGTTTCTGTTAAACACAGCACATCTAGGTTATAATCTGTAATCATATCATTAACTATTAGCGCAACTATTAGCGCTTTTGAAGTAAGAGATCGAATATTCAGCAACCCAAGCTTTATCATTTGCTCATTTGTATTATATCTGTTTTTTATTTGTTGAAGATCAATTAAATTTTTAACCTTAGATGGGTGTTACGGCTGACTCAAAGCCATAACAATAGATAGGAGACCATGCCACAAGTAAACGGTGCAAACATACATTTATTGTATAACTAACACAAAATTTACCAACAAAACCAACAATGGAGTGTGACTGTCAATGTCAGTAGTGTAAGGCGAGTGCAGGGGTGTATGCGCAAGTGTTGAGTGTAAACTAGTGCTGGGTATCGATTCAAATTTCAAGAATCGATTCGATTCCGAATCTCAAGATCTTAAATCGATTATCATTATTCGATTCGATCCGATCTGATCCGATCTTATATTTTTAAAATCAAAAGTTTTAACTGTTCATGAACAATCAAGTGTTTGTATTAAATAACATTCACAAACATACATTAATGTTGTAAAAATGTATTGTTCACTCAATGTATTGATGTTAGATAAGGCATTAATGTTAATGAATGGTGTCTTAATGTAGTGTTACCAACTAAACAGGAGATAAAACGTGTTTTATTTGACTTAATTGACTGTCCTTTTATTAATCCAAAACTGCGTTCATATTTAAAAGGCCTTTTAAACTAGATACAACGAACCGCACACGATACCACTTTAGGGGCCGTTCACATATCGCGTTTTATGCGCGTGCAAATTCAGTGAGAAGCACTTCAATGCATCTCAACAGGTCATGTGACAAAAACAAGCCTGTTACGGCCTTTCTGTAACAACATGGAAAGCTCGGCCGAACTGCTGATCATAGCTGTACAGGGCGGCTTTTTATTTCTCATCTCAATGAATATATCTAGTAGTAAAGCTAATGCGAGGGGTAGAAATCAATTAATTATTTGATGATACTTCCTCGTCATCATGGAGAGCGCAGTTTGCACCGCTTTCTCCTCTCAACAAGCGTGTGCTTTCCCTTTGCGTCTGCCGTTGCTATGCACCCATGAACAGAGGCGCGCCTGGAAAACGAATTTGCACGCGCAAAAAACGCGCTATGTGAACGATTCATTTCTCCTTTCTTGTCAACAAGTGGATTCAGAGAAACCGCATTAGCAGCGCCGCCGGTCGCCGTGTCTCAGTGTGTTTATGGGGAAAATGTAGGCCTGTTATTAAATCGATCCTCTGAGTTACGGATCGATCTTTAGAAATTAATATGAAAATCGATTTAGAATTGGTGAATCGATTTTTTCAACACAGCACTAGTGTAAACATAAAAGACATAAATACAGATAACTTAATATGCATCCATGTGAAGTCCTGGCGTCCCGAGCGAGGGCAACCCGGAATCCGAATAAGCCAACAGAGCCACGCTCGAGCCTCTGGCCACCAGACCAGAGCGGGTAGAGGGCAATACAGCAGAGAAGCTCCTATTTAACAGTGGCTTCCCAGGTGTCACCAATTAGGCCTGCAAGAGAGAAAGAGGGGCAGGAGAGCGAACAGAAACAGGCCAAGGGCCGTAACACCCCCCCCCCTAACAAAACAGGGACCCCTAAGGGTACCCTTGAGCTACAGGTTTCCCACGATACTAAGCTTATCAAATTTTGAGGCATATCTTACCTAACACCTTGGAGACCGGGACAGCGTGTCCGCCACCATATTGTCCCGCCCCTTGATATGTCGAATATCCAAAGCGTAGGACTGGAGATAGAGAGCCCAGCGCATCAGCCGTTGGTTAGGAGTCTGTAGAGTGCTAAGGAAAGTTAGAGGATTATGGTCGGAGAAAACTACCACCGGTCCAGAGCCCAGATACACACTAAAATGCTGTAACGCCCAAATAAGCGCAAGCATTTCTTTTTCGATGACTGAGTAGTTTAGCTGATGGCGATTAAACTTCTTGGAAAAGAAACACACAGGCTTATTAACCCCACCATCATCTTCTTGCAGCAACACTGCACCAGCCCCAACCATGCTGGCATCCACCTCCAGATGAAACTCACGATCCCACAGAGGAGCAACTAGAACCGGAGCATTTGAAATTAGAGCTTTAACCCTCTCGAAGGACTGCTGGCATACAGCAATCTCTCTTGCTCTGTCTGTCAGTGGTACCTGCCAGTAACCTTTAAGTAAATCCAGCTTAGTCACAAACTTCGCCCCCCCCCCCCACTTGATCAACACAATCCTCCATGCGAGGAAGAGGGAAGGAGTCAGGCTTGGTGACTGCATTCACCTTACGAAAATCCGTACAGAACCGAGATGTATTGTCTGGCTTCGGAACCAAAAGACAGGGTGACGCCCAACTAGAGTCAGAGGGACCTGCTATTTTATTATGAACCATGTACTTAATCTCAGCGTCCAGGTTTTTACACTTCTCTAGGTTGACACGATAGAATCTTTGCCTAATTGGCTTCGCTTCTCCCACGTCTATATCATGTTTTATTAAAGTTGTACGTGATGGCGTGTCCCCAAATAGGCAAGGAAAACTTCTAATCAGCTTAATTAGCTGTGTCCGCTGACATAAACTCTAGATGACCCAAAACGCTTTCCAATTTATCTAAAGCTTCCCTATTTTTCAGCCGACCAGACACCATAACGTCATCAGGCCCTGTCATATCCTCCATGTCTACCACAACTGATGACGATGACATAGCCAAACAGACAGGATGAGCTTTAGACACCTTTAACTCCCCCTTACTTCCAAACGGTTCACGGGAAACATAAGGCTTCAAAAGATTAACATGGCTGAGCCTGGCCTTTGTTCTACGAGCTGGAGTAGAAATTAAATAGTTTTGATCAGAAAGCTTCTTTAATACAGAAAATGGTCCAGAAAATTTTGCTTGCCACGGAGAAGTAATTATAGGTAAAATCGCTAAAACCTGGTCACCTGGGAGAAACTCTCTGTACTCAGTCTGACAATCATAACGTTTCTTCATCTTAGCTTGTGCGCTGGTTAAATTGTTCCTGGCCACTTCCTGAGACTTATAGAGCATGTACCTGAACCCATTTACAAAGTCAAGTAGGTTACTTGGAGGCTGAGCCTCCTTCCAGTTGTCCTGCAACAGAGCCAGAGGACCCCGCACTTTATGACCAAAGACCAGATCATTAGGGCTAAACCCTGTACTTTCCTGTATTACCTCTCTAGCAGCCAGCAACATCCATGGTAAAGCCTCCTCCCAATCACCCTGCAACTGAACACACAATGAGCGCAGCATGGACTTAAGTGTTTGGTGAAACCGCTCCAAAACACCTTGGCTCAGAGCATGATAGGCAGATGAAAAATTATGAACAATGTTCAACTGTTCCAGCCAATAATTTTAAACAAAAATTTGACCCTTGATCGGACTGAATGACCCGTGGAACTCCAAAAATAGAAATAAACTGGGATAATGCACGAACCACAGACTTAGCCGTTATACTACGCAGTGGGTAGACTGCAGGATACCTAGTACTTTGACACATCACGGTCAACAAATATTTGGCACCTGACTTTGACGGAGGTAATGGGCCAACACAGTCAATAAGAAGATGTTCAAATGGCTGACTTATAGCTGGTATTGGACAAAGTGGAACGGGCCTCAAAACCTGGTTAGGCTTACTTGTCAATTGACAGGTGTGACATGACTTACAGTATGCCGACACATCCTTTTTCAAACAAGGCCAAAAAAAATACCGCAAAACCCGGTGATACGTCTTCTTGACCCCCATGTGTCTGGACTGGTCATGAGAAATCTGCAACACAACATTGCGATACTTTAAAGGAACAACCACTTGGTAAATCCGATCACCAACAAAACCCTCAAACTGAGGCATCCATTTTCTCATTAAGACATTATTGTGCAAAAAATAACAATGAGAACGATTTTTGACCTCTGCAGGAGAACAAACCTCACCCATACAAGACTTCAAAGTGCTTTCAGCTTCCTGCTCCTGCATCAGCTCATCATGAGAAATAGACCAGGGAACAACAGGTGAGGACTGGAGGCTACACTTTCAGAGTGATCACAGTCCAACCGCGTTGAACGAGTTACTGCACAGGCACTGAACACATCAGGAAAGTGTACCTCACTCTCATCAGGCTTATTGCACACCAGAGGAGTCACCGTCACCTTGGCAGGCGGAGATACATCAGCCCATACTTTACCACCGGCTATGTCATTACCCAGGATCATAGCAACGCCATCCACAGGTAATGCTGGGCGGACACCAACAGACAACTCACCCTGGAAGAGATCACAGTTCAGCATCATTTTGTGTTGTGGCACATTCAAAACATTTAAACCCATTCCCACTACCGGAATGCTTGAGCCCACAAAGGTGTCACTTGAAAATGGCAAAGTTGCAGCTACAATAAACGAGTCAAAAGCACCAGTGTCACGCAAAATTTTTATGCACACTTGCTCTTTGCTTCCTATTAACGAAACAAAACCTTTTGTAATAAAAGGCAAGTAAGATTTCAACTCCGGATTGATTTCTTCAGTGATTCCAGCTAACTTCTGGCCAGTGACAGACGCCGCACACATCGCCGGATTAGCCCTAGGAAAAGCTTGCTTTGGACGAGACTTAAGAGCAAAACAATCATTTTTCCAATGTCCTCGCGTATGACAGTAATTACAGACTTTTTCGGAGTCCCCTGCAACACGACCACTCTTATCCTCAAACGGCTTATTTGCCCTTGTTTCATAAGGACCAGCACCACTTCTTGAAGCATGAATCAGGAAATAATCGTCAGCCAGCGCAGCAGCTTCCGCAACAGACTTGACTCCGCGCTCACTAATATAAGTGGCAATGCACTCCGGCACAGAGTTTTTAAACTGCTCCAAAATAACTAATTCACGGAGGCTTTCAAAAGAGTCAACCCCGGCCACTGAGCACCAGTAGTCAAAATGCATAGCCAAATCCCGCATGAACTCTAAATGTGATCTGTCTCCCCGTCTCCAACCTCGAAAACGCAGCCGGTACGCCTCTGGCACAAGTTCATAAGTTTTTAGAACAGCAGTTTTTACCACAGAGTACTTACCATAATCAGCGCTACTTAAAGCTGTAAATGCCTGTTGTGCTTTTCCTGTTAACACACACTGTAAAATTAACCCTCTGGGGACCAAGAATGCGCCAGCGCGTTTTACTTGTGTTTTTTTTTTAGCAATGCAAAATAAACTCAAAATGCTCTGTTAATTTTGATCTTTCATTTTCGTGTTATACATCAATCGATCCTGTTCAGTTTCTATTTTTTTCTGTATACTCACAATAAAAATAAAGTGTTTTGCTTTTTGCCAAATAAAGAAAAACTAACATGATGCGAGTTCTGCACTCTCTCTGTCAATGAACTCCAATTTGAAACGCGTTCGAAAATGATCTGTAACTCCGCGAAAATTCAGTCAAACAGGCAAACATACCCACGGGCATAAAGCTTGAGATCGCATCTTTCAAATGAAGTCATTTATATAAAAAACAAATATTCTCAGCTTCTGTAATCTGTATGAAAAGAGAGCGATTCCAGTCGAGCTCATTACGAGCTCATTGACTTTAATTCGTTCACGCCTACTGACGGAGCGCGCTATTCACAAGATAATGTGTTAAGCCGTCTATGCAAAACAGGTAAACGCCCCCAAGCAAATGCTTTAAGTTTCATCATTCAGTCACCTGCGCGTTGGGAAGATGGCACGACACAATATTCTTCAACTTTTTTTAAAGGAATGGAGCTTCATCACTACCTACGCCTGCAACTCGGAGTGCGCTTAGCAACACTGTCAGAAATCAGAAAGAGTAAGTAGGCTACATATTTTACCCACTACTATTACAGATATTTTACAGATATTTTCACAAATTAATATGGAAAATTTTAATTTTAAAGATTTTACTGGTTTTCTAAGGCCAAATTAGAACCTGGAATTGATATTTTTCCCGCAGTGCTGAATGAGAAGAGCCATTAATATTATTATTAAACTATTGTTTTTTAAGTGGCTAAAAACATCTCCATCTCCGCTGTTAAGCAGATGCGCTTTTAGAGAGAAATGCTCCTTTCATACGCATTTCATAATCAGAATGTACTATTAGCTTTCGATTCGAATTTGTTCGTTTTAAAGTGGACATTTCAAGCTTTAGCCTACATAGGCTATATTTTGTTTCTGTTCTCGCGCTCCAGTTCACGGAGATCATGAAAGCGCGCCTGATTGTTTTATTTTATTTTACAAAAGCACAACGCTTTCTTGTTATTGTGAGTTTACACAAATTCAAGTAGTTGCGAATAATGTATTATTATTTTCTGTATGACCAGAAATGATAAGAGTAGGCTATTTTAAAGGGGTCATGACATGGTTTTTTTTATTTTATTATTATGTTCCCTTAGGTGCAATTATAGTATTACTATAGTTTTTTTTACAAAAAACTTTTAAAATGTAGTGATTTATGACCTTTTCCCACCCTGTTTCTCATCCTCTGATTCAAACAGTCTGTTTTGGGGGTGTTTCCCCTTTAAGAGTTCAGTGTTAACGCCCACTGTTATGATTGGCTAACGTCAGTGCCTATGCATCAATTATTAACGCCCCCAGCCAGAACATTTGCGGATTCGGCGCAACTGTTTATTGGCGGGTGATGCATGCGAAGCGATGGCTCTTGCAATGATAAAACCTTATTATGTTTGAGCCGGAATCAGAGGAAAATGAACCATCACCACAACAACGAAGACTGGATCAGCTCGTGTCCACATGGAAAGTGAAACTATTTTGAATTAATAAAAAAAAATTAACCCGAGACACTTGAAAACGGATTATTGTTGCATAATTATCCTATAGCTTAATTTGCTAACAGTTTAACATTATTTAACTAATCACATGTAGGCCTACTAGAAAGGCGACATATTTTCAAGATTCTCTTATACAAATCTGTTTATATTAGCCATGGTAAAAAGTAAGTTTGCGTCGTCGTTGTTGAGCCCAGAATAGTCGGCACGGACTTATCTTTGAGCAACAGTTTTCTGGCAAAGCCAAGCATCATATTGGGATTTTTTCCTCAAAACAGTCATCCTTAAATGTATAGAACAAACGCTTAAACTAACACTGCCGTGACTGGGACGTCCGCAAAAAATAAAGTGCATCCATTTTTCCCTGACGACTGGATCTTTCAGCGTATTTAAAAAGTAGTTTAAAGTTTTAAATACATTACTTACAGTTTGCGTCGTCGATGTTGAGCCCAGAATAGTCGGCACGGACTTATCTTTGAGCAACAGTTTTCTGGCAAAGCTCAAAACAGTCATCCTTCAAATGTACAGAACAAACGCTTAAACTAACACTGCCGTGACTGAGACGTCCGCAAAAAATAAAGTGCATCCATTTTTCCCTGACGACTGGATCCTTCGCAGCGTATTCTAAGATTTTGTTTGTCCACAGCCAGGAACAGCACATCTGCGGCATCGTAATTTCCCTGTACACAGACCCACTCGCTGTCCGTCGACTGAACACTTGTGAGGCGCGCAGCGCGCGGGCGCGACAGTGATACGAAATGAGCGTAGTTGCCTTGCGCTTAAAGCGTAACTGTCTTGTGCTGGAGGTGGTCATTATGCAAACGCTGGTACGTCACTTCGTACCGTGACGTCACTTCTTACCATGGATCCAGAACGAGCTGTATTTAGAGCTTGATTAAATAAATGATTTGTTTATAATGGGGAGGAAGTCTTAAGCTATGAAACTTGCAGGACGTTTAAATGGTACAAAGACCTCTTATATACCAAAAGATCAAGGCAAATTTGGTTTCTCATGTCATGACCCCTTTAAGTTGTTTCACTGTTGATAGGAAAATGCAAGTGTTCTCGTCCGCGGTTCCGTGCCATGCAGTCTAACCCGTATTATGAATGACATTTGATGAATTGCTTTGTTCCTTTTTTGGATAAAAGCGTCTCTAAATATGTAGCCTAATAAATGTTATAATAAAATAATAATAATTATTATTATTTGCGTACACGGATCCCAAACACACCGCGTCTTCTAAGTCAGGTGACTGTAAATGCACAAAAACTGTTTCCATTGCAGTTTTGCGAAATATTCCTTTTTGCACAGTTGGTCGCAAGATTTGTGTGCTTTGCAAAGGACAGCTTGGTAAAAAGAAGGACACACCAAATGCCAGGCATGTAATGTTCACTTGTGTCTTCAGTTAAACATTTAGTTAATTTTTTCATTTTTCATTTTCATTTATATTTTTATTTCATTCTTTTGAAAAAGAAATGAAAAGGAGCAGAAAGAAGATAAACTTATAATATCTGCCCCTTATCAACATAAGTTAAATTACAATTCCAAAGAGGTGCGCTTACAACACACATCTACTTTGCAACACATATACAAAGACATAAATCAAATATCACATTTCCTACTAAATTGATAAATTATATTTTTCTATTAGTAATGCTTTTACACTCTTCTTAAAAACAAAAAACGATGTTGAAGTTTTAATTTCACTATTTAGATTGTTCCACAGACTGACACATTGTATTGAGACACATCTTTCCTTTAATTTTGTTCTAAACTCGGGTTTCTGAAAGACTTCAGTTCCTCTTAAATTGAATTTACTAGCTCTCTTGATGAATCTATTTAGTTCCTCCACATAGAGGAATTACAATAAAACAGATTGAAAAACAAAAAAGATTCAAAGCTCTTTGTTTAGGCTTGCCTCATGATGGGCCATTGGGGGTGTGTCTGTCACACCCTGGGTCTGAATCTCATTAATATTGATGGGCCATCACCACACCCATGCATAATCCTCGGTCTTACAAAAAAAATGGTCTTACAAAGTTTAAATCAATGTATTGTTTTATTTGAACGATTAGACAGGATGTTTTTCACATCATTTTGAAGCCAGAACTCGAAGCGACAGCATCCATTAGTCAAAAGTCTCCGGAACACATATTTAGTATGCGTTTTGTGGTCTATTTCAGCAACTTTCATTTTTATTTTTTTCAATAATCACGCATAAACATTATTCTCTTAAAAATACAAACATGTACATACATGTTGCTTACATATTATGGTAGCCCTGTTTGTGCTATATAGAGTGAATTTACACCTTTGCCATTAACATGTTTATAAATAACTGAAAAAAGCACAAATGTCAGGGCATTTCAAAACATCCCAAGGGCCCCAAAAACACCTTGGTCCCCAGAGGATTAACATACGCGTAGAATCAGACCAACCTCGAGCCTCAGCCAGGCGCTCAAACAAGGAAAAAAATGTCTCTGGATCCTCCTCATTAAACCTGGGAACCAATCTCAAATCACTCAAATCATCTTGCTTCACGTTTACCCGGTCAGCCCGAAGTGCCTCATCCTCCAGCTTACCTTCTCTGATCAGCGCCAGTCTTTGTCTCTCCACATCTAACTTTTCTCTCTCCAAATCCTGCCTCATTCTTTCCACCGCCTGCTCTTTCTCCTGCTCAGCTCTAATAACATAAGCAACTCTTTCTGCTGCTCAAAAGATAAACCAACTGGGCTTACTCTTCCCGACAGAGACGAATCAACCAAAGTGTCAACTTTACCCGGCATCAAGACACCATTTTCCAACAATTTCACTTTCAAATTACATTTAACATACTCCTTAGTCTTTCGGCCATCCCCTATATCAACCTTATAATATTCTGCAATCCTGATCAATTGTTTCTTAGTACAAATATCTAATCCACATTCATGTGGGGATTCAATAAAATCTTCCACCACTTCATCCATGGCTAACAAATTCACCAATAGAGACAAGAAGCTTAAGTGACAAATTTACCAGTACACACAGGCTTTCAACCACAGCCGAAGGATAGCGTTTCCCCGCTATCTACCTATCCCAAAAGCTAACTTACTGGACCCTAGTCTTCGTGAGGCGTAGCGGTGGGTTCTTATGCATTTACAACCCAATGGCACAATAAAGGCGACCAGCAAGCTGGCAACCCCCTTGAAACCATGGAAATGCTCCCGAGCCGACGTAGGGAGTGGGGAGTGGGGGGGGGGGGGGGAATGGGAAGCTCTAACCGCCGTACCTCTACACTAAAACAATAGTGCAGCGAACCCCCTATTGGGAAACGCTGCTACACCTACAAGGAAAAACAAATAGCAAATTGTCACTTACCATCACGTCTCCACAAACAGCAACTACTGCCAAACACACCAAGCAGTCCCACTCGAGTACGCCAGCAAACAAATTACAACTAATCAAAACTAATCAAATTCAGGCACGTCTCCCAGAGCGCAACTACTAACCATATAAGGACAATGACGTCACGGAATCTCCCTGTTAACCGCCAATCAAGACGTATAGAAAACCACCATTCAAAAGACGAGCTACACTCTGTCTCACGGGTCTCAAGCGCTCAAACAAATTACTAAATCAAATTACTAAATCAAATTACAACGCGCACCACACAAAATTAAATGACTATCAACCAATCACGCGAAACCAACGGACGAGCCCCCACTTTGTTACGGCTGACTCAAAGCCATAACAATAGATAGGAGACCATGCCACAAGTAAACTGTGCAAACATACATTTATTGTATAACTAACACAAAATTTACCAACAAAACCAACAATGGAGTGTGACTGTCAATGTCAGTAGTGTAAGGCGAGTGCAGGGGTGTATTGTGTGTGTGTGTGCGCAAGTGTTGAGTGTAAACATAAAAGACATAAATACAGATAACTTAATATGCATCCATGTAAAGTCCTGGCGTCCCGAGCGAGGGCAACCCGGAATCCGAGTAAGCCAACAGAGCCACGCTCAAGCCTCTGGCCACCAGACCAGAGCGGGTAGAGGGCAATACAGCAGAGAAGCTCCTATTTAACAGTGGCTTCCCAGGTGTCACCAATTAGGCCTGCAAGAGAGAAAGAGGGGCAGGAGAGCGAACAGAAACAGGCCAAGGGCCGTAACAATGGGTTTGAACGTATTTTGGATTTCTAAGTTTGGGGAACAGACACAGTCTCTATATGATGATATCTAGGTGAAAGAGTCTCTATGTGATGGGATTTATCTGACCTTGGTGACGTGAGGCCGCTAGCAGACGGTCGGTTAAGCCAGTCTGTCTGCTTCCTGACCTGAGGCCCAGATTGTCATGTTTTATCTCTAAGACTATGAGCCAAATTACTAGAGAGAAGAGCAGCACCATCCCAGGAGGGATGAATACCATCTCTTTTCAACAGGTCAGGTTTGCCCCAAAAACTTTTCCAATTGTCTATGAATTCTATATTATTTCGTGGACACCACCCAGACAGCCAGCCATTGAGTGAACACAATCTACTAACTATCTCATCACTCCGGCGAACAGGAAGGGGGCCAGAGCAAATTACAGTGCTTGACATCGTACTTGCAAGTTCACACACCTCTTTAAAGGGCACCTATTATGGAATTTTGAAATTTACCTTTCATGTAGTGTGTAACATAGATCTAAGTGAACAAAAACATCCTGCAAAGTTTGAAATATGAAAGTGCACCGTATATAAAGTTATTGTCTTTCAAAAGTAAGAGTCGACTCGGAGTCATTTTTATGAATCGTTAGAACTTGTCAAGTTATTTGAATACGATACGCCCACTTATTGCGCTCCAAGGCCAGGGAAAATATCATGGCGACGAGACGCTGTGTTCTGAAGTGCGACTCAAAAGCAAACTTTTTTCATCAGCCCAAGGAGGAGCATTTGAAGACTAAGTGGCTACAATTCATATATACAACTATACCACAGAAGTATAGTCCGAGCCTTGTGCTTTGTTCGCGCCATTTTGAAGACGATTGCTTTTTAAATGCAATCAAACTTGGATTCGCGAGCTGGCTGATATTGAAGGAAGGTTCAATTCCAAGTGTATTTGCATCAGCTTCCTCCTCCGTATCACAACCTGTAAGTGTTATTAATAATTGTTGCTTTTATGTTTTATGTAGCATGCTTAATAATTATGTTGTTTGTTGTGTAAGCACCGTTTAGCTTCTAGGTCTTCAATGACAATTGTATTGAGATAGCCTATGTGAAGTGTTTGTCGTTGTTTTCGGAGTTGTCTTAAAGAATAGAGTAATACCTCGTAGTAACGCAAGTACATTTTATTTTTTTTATTTTTGTAAAAACGTTATGTATATGTATCGGGCTAACGCAAACAAAGACTGATTGTGCTTTTACAATATGAACTCTGGGCTATGCTCGCTAACATAACATTACATTCTTTATCTTGTTTTTAGTTTTTTACTACAAACTACAAAGCAGTGGACTATAATAATTATTATAACACAATTTAATTGATAAAAGCATCATTGTACTCAGTGTTAAACAATAAGTATTATCTATGTAAACACTGCTGGGTCATCTGACCAATCAACGCAGATTAGCGTCGCGCAAAGGAGGGGTTTAAAAAATGAGTCGTTGAACGATTCATTTGGGAGTCGGTGAGCAAATCAGGTAAAAATAAATGCATATTATATGACAACAAAAGTGTTTTTTGTCATTGCATGCATGTAAAACTGTTGTTGGGGACTCCCTAAACAACATTAGGAACATTTTAAATGTCATAATAGGTGCCCTTTAATATTAATTTTGGTGATCTCCGACTGGCGGAGTCGAACATCATTAGTGCCGACGTGAATAATAATCTTAGAGAATTTACGTTTAGCATTAGCCAGCACTTTCAAATTTGCTTTGATGTCAGGTGCTCTGGCTCCCGGCAAACATGTGACTATGGTGGCTGGTGTCTCTATTTTCACGTTCCGTGTAATAGAATCGCCAATAACTAGGGCACAATCAGAATAATTCTCAGTGGGTATTTCACTGAGCGGGGCAAATCGATTTGTTATTGGAATGGAAAAGTGTTTTTTTGATCCGCGACTAGAGCGATCTCTCACTGTCACCCATCTGCCCTGCTGCACGGGCTCTACTTCAGCCGGAACCGACTCATGTAAAGAATTAACTAGGCTAGGCGCATCCAAAATAGTATCTAAAGCTCTAGCACTCTTCTTACTATTCTTGATTAAAGTTTGGATGCGTGTCTCTAGTTCTGAAATCTTCTCCGTCAGCATGACTGTCTCCTTGCATTTATCACATATAAATCCTATATTGCCGACAGAGAAGGCTATGGTAAACATGTGACATGAAGTGCAGGTGACAATAACAGGAGAAGACATTAATCACCGTGTTTGTTGACTGATTCTTACTCACCTGGGCTTTTATGAACTCAAAGGCGCGGGCGCGCGAGAGAAAAATAAATAACTGAGCGCACGGGTGGTGCGTTAAAAGGCTAGCGAGTTAGCGTGTTGTGCTAATAATAACGGAAGCTAGCAATGTCAGGTTAATCTGAGATGTTGAGTAAGCTGTATTTAGTAGTATAAACAACTAGAATTTATAATAAATGATGGTTTAAAACAGAAAGAAATACAAAGCTAATACGAGGCTTAGACGCAGCAAACAAACTCACAGCAGCAGCAGTCACAGCGAGGCAGACAGGGACACATGAACGCGTGATGGGGACCGCTCAGCTGGAGGAGGACGCATTTAACAGCGCCGAGCAGAGAGGAGCGCAGTGCATGTAGTGATAATGTCAGAATCACATGTAATAAAATACCTAACTTTATCATTATGAATATAAACAACTAACATGGCTGTTGGTACTCACTATAAGCTAGCATATCGATACTGGTAAAGTTTAAAATATATTGAGTTTGATTCGGTAACGAGCTAGTAACATAAGGCAAAGCTAAAACAGATTGCATTGATACACGTTTTCCCCTTACCATCAGTTACACTGTGATGAAGGTGAATTTCGTGTAAGATTCATAACATATAACAGCTTCCACGATGAAAGCACTGTTGACTCTGATGAGGACTATACTCCATAGACAAGTAGCCTACCGCATCGTCGCCTTGTTTTTGCCTTGTTTGCCTTTGCTGACTGCAGGTAATGGGAATTTTGACTGCTCTTTCTCTGCCATAAAAGGAATGATTATTCCTTGCTTCCGTGCCTCTTCCCCTCCTCGAGTCAAACGGGTGCGCGCATGTGGGCAGTTCCTGTAGCAGCAGGAGTGGTAGCCATGGTAGCGAGGGAGATTGACAGTCACCCAGCCAATCATTTTATTCGTCCCGAATGGAAATAAGTAGCTGTGTTTATTGCAACCCTGAGAGGACTACAGACACTCGATTTTTATACTCTCTTTTTCAGAGTGCTTACATTTTCAATTATGTATTGGTGTATATAAAGACAGTTTAAACAAATTTGGGGAAAAGTTTTTCAGAAAAATCCTGCCTACCCTACCTTTAAGCACCGGAAAAATACAGAGTAGGTACTGGTATCGGATAAAACCCAACCAATACCCAACCCATCAGTTACAATGTGATGAAGGTGAATTTCGTGTAAGATTCATAACATATACGGTGCTTTGCATCTAAGAGCTTCCACGGTGAAAGCACTGTTGATTGGTATTAAAAAATATCACTATTGCTTTTTAAAAAATTACAATCCAAACCATCTATATCTTTGGCATTAGAATGTTTAAGAATTTTTATAATATTCTGAATGTTATTCTCTGAAACTGTAGTTAGATAAAATGCAGGTTTTACTGAATTAACAGAATTCAGGTCTTTATTTAATTCCATATTTATCAGTCAAACTCTGAACTGAGTCAACAAAATAATTGTTAAATATATCAATAATTTCATCAGGATTATCGGTAACACTTTAGAATACTGTATCTTACTTAGTGCACAACTAATAAGGAATTATTGAAGAACTAGTAGTTAATTCTCCATTAACTACTTCTTCACTACTGTTAACTACTAAGGAATATGTTAACTAATCAGTATGTAATATAATTTTATGACTGTTAAGTAACAGTTAATCAATAACTAATGAATTCTGTCATACTTCCTGAAGAACTACTACTAATTATTACTAATAGAGACCAAGACTCTATCGCCAGACTGTAGTACCACTCCCCTTGCTTTCTTATCGTAAAGCACTTTGCCCTTGGCACTGGCCTGTTTACTACTCTCATTAGCAATTCGATAAGCCTCCGACATCTGCTTTGCCCACTTCTTCGAATATCCCTTTGGCGAGTCAGGCTCTGTTTCTCCAACCAACCCAAACAGTAAGTCAACGGGAAGGTGAGGATGACGACCATAAAGAAGGAAGAAAGGTGAGTAGCCTGTCGACTCGTGCCGAGTACAGTTGTACGCATGAATGATTTGTGGAATTTGATTTTTCCATCGTTCCTTTTCTTTCTCTGGCAACGTTCTTAGCATCTGGAGTATCTTCCGATTAAACCATTCTGCCGGGTTCCCCTGGGGATGGTATGGTGATGTTCTTGATTGACGAATACCTGACAACTGTTGCAACGTACGAAAGAGCTCGTTCTCAAATTCACGGCCTTGGTCGTGGTGTAACTTTGATGGATACCCGAAGCGGAGGACAAAATCATTAAAGATGCGCTCACCTGCCATTTTGCCACTCTTGTTCTTTGTCGGATACGCTTGGGCGAATCTTGTAAAATGATCGACGACCACAAGGATATATTAGTAACCCCCACGGCTGGTCTCTAGGTGTAGATAGTCGATACACACCAACTCCAGTGGCGAGCTTGATGTGATACTACCCATTGGGGCGCGAACATGAGTAACTGGCTTCTTTGATTTTATGCATGGACATTTCCTCGTGATATGTTCTTCGATCTCTCTAGCCATGAAGGGCCAATAAAATCTCTCTCTGGCAAGATTGAGGACTCTTTCCGTGCCGACATGGGCCATTTTATTATGGAGTTTCTTCAAGACAATGTCTTTGTACTTAGCAGGGAGCACCAACTGCCTTCTTTCATTAGCACACCTGTACAAGAGACCATTCTCCGAAACTAACTTTCCCCATTCATGAAATAGTCTTCTAGTGGCTCCACTAGCCGATTTCCGTATCTCGTCAGTTAATGGTGCCTTCATTCCAGCAGATTGAGAATAGGTGTTAGAGTTCCAAGGCAAGTGTGTTGCCACCACTTAAGAAGATTTCAGATGGAAGCCCATCCACACCAGAGTCTTTATTGTTCTTCAAGAGGCTGATGTTTTTTATAACCTCATTTAGAGTGATGTTGTTGTCAAGCTCACGCAGTATTGGAAGTTGGGGAACAGCAGATATTATAGCAGCTTCACTAGTTGTTACAGGTTCAGCATACAGTGAGCTGTAGTGTTCCATCCAGTGATTAAGCTAATCATCGAGGTTTGTGAGTATTTCTCCTGTTGAGGATCGTAGAGGGGAGGACTTTTTCACCAGTTTTAGTATATTACCAGCCAATTAGCCTGCTATAGTAAAGCTGCCACTGTTAAAACGGATAACCAAAAATAGTATTATGATTATCTAGAAGATATTACATAAATGTGAAACATTGTTTAACAAACATTAAAGGTGGCTACTTTTTAGGGTCTATGAGGATATGTTTCTAGATAGAAATCTTGCATAAAACCACAACCACAAATGAATGATGGCAAGTTTGATAAGACATTTCCTGACATACCTATCTGATGTTTTCCTTTTCTGAGAAATGAAAGGTAGAGGGAGGAAAGACTTAGAGAAGACTAAAGTGAAATTGCATTGGTGCAGTTGCACTATGTGAAACTGGTTCAAAAATAATACATAAAATATCAGGTGCGGATTTTTACATATTTCTTAGAATAACATATCACAAAGGAAAGATGTGCATGAAAAGCAATATAGCACTTTTATTTATGTGACTAAGAATCCATCAGTCATGTTGGTGTTCTGAGACTCTGAATGTCATGTTCTTGTTCTGTATAAACAGTAAATATCATTATGGAAGAAATTATACGCTAGTTTTTTTTTACTGAATAGCAGACATAAATATGTCCCTACCCTTACAAAACAAAAATATATGGGAATATACTGGAAAATACAATGCAATATATATTACATAATATATTTCCTTATGTGGGGAACTAGTGGTTATATTTTTCAATGTACTGCAATGCATGCATGTGTCATATGGAGAGATTATGGTCCATTTTTATTTCATGTGTTTCTTGTGTATATTGGCACTGGTTTGTTTTTCTTTTCTTATTTGATTTGGTGTTTTGTGATTTTTATTTTTCACGTTATTATTTGTTTGACCATGATTTGGAATGTGGGGTAACGCCCCCGTTTTCTCCTGGGTGCCCGGACCACAGCTGATTAGATGGACAGCTGTTGGTGATTTGACATGTCTATCACAGACTGTTTAAAAAGCAAGGGAACTGAGACTGTGTGTGTCTGTGGCCCCGCGATCTCTGTCGTTGCAACTCTGTCCTCACGTCAATTGCTGGATTGTTTATTGTCGCCACGATCATCGCACAGATTGTCTGCTTGTATCGAGCCTGAAGGTTTGCTGATGTGCCGGTTCTGCTGTTGACTCGGTGGCTGCTGTGTTGCGTCTCCTCCTCTGTCCCATTGCTGTCGTCCTTTGCTGTGCTAAGCTGACTGTCATCCTCTGCTGTGCTGGAAATTCTGTCGTCCTCTGCTGTACTGGGAATCTCTGCCGTCCTCTGTTGTGCTGGGATTGCTGCTGTTCTCCGCTGCGCTGTCCGAGCCCCGCCTTGTCCGTTCTGGTCCTGTGGTTTGAGAAGCGCCGTTCAACGTGACTGGGAGTTAGATTCGTCTGCTCCCAGTTTATGGGTGAGTGACGTTCTATCCCCATTCTCCAGTTATGCTGTCTTGCCCCGTCCGAAATTAAGACCCACGCCACGGTCTCATCTAAATTCGAGAGCGTCAGTCTGTCCACTGTAGTCATACCATTTATGTAACTTATATTCACGGATTGTAGTGCTTAATTGATTTTATTGCACGATTGATGGATTTCTAGTGTGGTGCTGTTTATCTATTGTGGAGATACTGGCGGCTTTCTTCCTGTTGTGTGAGTGTTGTGTTGGTGCGTGTGGTGATTGACAGGTGGCCTGCTGTGTATACGTCACTGCCTTGCGTGAGACGGACTCGTGAGAGAGGAACCGCTTATGGACTGTGTATCTATGGACTTCCAGTGGACTTGAATGTGCTATCTGATGCCCAGCTTTTATTTTGATTAATAGTTTTAAGAGAGTGTGTGTGTGTGCCTGGGCACCTAAATTTTCTATTGAATCTGAGAGTATAATAAATATATTTTTTTACTGAGTTTGTTGTCTTGGCGAATCTGTTGTGTTGCTCCCACCAAACTACACGAACTTGCAGTTACTTAGTTAATCGAGTCCCAGCTCTTCAATTGGGTGGCGTAGTCGAGCTACATTGCCCATATCACATTTGGCAGTAGTTGGCAGGGTTTGGTTTGGAGCTTCACATACAGGTTAGCCAAACTACATAATTTGTTATAACTTTTATATATATATATATTCATTCTTCTTATTATTGTTTTCTTTTTTTTCTTATCTGTTTTGAACATGATGATGATGCCAATTTATGCGGGTGCACCCTGGATTCCTAAGTTTAAAGGGGTGGGGGGTGAATTCAAATTCAGCGAGTGGAAAGAACAAATTCAGAGTTTATTGCAGACACGAGTTTAATGAGCAGCAAAAAGTCAGTATAGTGTTGGGGGCATTAACAGACGAAGCTAAGCGGGAGGTTTGTGTTTTAGGGGATACAGACCGTGATACTGTAGTAAAAATCCTGAAACATCTAGATGCCCTGTATGGAGATCAGGTTCCTGTGGCAAATGTAAGATTACAATTTTTTAGCTGCACACAAAATGCCAGTGAGAGTTTAAGAGCTTATGTTCTCAGGTTGCAGGAACTGTTCTGTAGATTGAAGAGGCGAGATCCAGATGGCCCCCTTGATGAAGGTCACTTGCTGGACCAGCTCTTGATGGAACTCCGTAATGCAGAACTGAGGAGCACAATCAGGACCTATGCACGTCGTAATCCGGACGCCACTTTTAACACCGTATTGGAAGAAATCTTTTTACTGGAATGTGAACAGCGGCCTGGGGCTGGACATGAAATTGTGGCGCAAGCTGTAGGTGAGTCCTCTGCCTCTAAATCCGTAACAGGGAAGGAGGACTGGGCTGAGACTTTTCGGCGGGAGCTCCTCCAGGAAGTGAGAGGGCAGATGCATGCATTAAGGCAAGAAATAGCCCAGCAGTTACAACCCGCTGCAGACGAGCCGGCGCGATACCCATCACAACCTAATCAGCCGTCACTTAGGAGGAGGTTCCAGTCCTACACACCTAACACCTGGGCTGCAGACGGTAAGCCTATATGCCGCCGGTGTGGCCGCACCGGACACATTGCCAGGTTCTGTAGACCCCCATCCGAGTCCAATGCAGATTTAAACTAGTCTGTCCTGCTACTGAGGTCCAAGTAGCAGGGAATTTGGGGGAAGCAGGACAAAGGACCATATTTGTAGGTGATTGTCCCAAGGTTGAGGTTAAAGTAAATGGTGTGTCCCTCATTGGACTAATCGACACTGGCTCGCAAGTGACGTTAATGCAACAGAGTGTATTTGACCAGCATTATCCAGCAGATGCCCTATCACATGGCGTGGCCCCCAACAAACTGACACTTCGAGCGGCCAATGGGTTATCCATCCCTTATCAAGGATATGCGGTGATGGATTTTGAAGTAGGAGGTGCTAATATTTCAGGGAGGGGGGTTGTTATTGTAGCCGATCATTGTCTAACTGCCCCATTACTGATTGGTATGAACGTTATTACAACCTGCTGGCATGACTTACTTAATCGACCAGATGGCCTAAAGACTGTGTTTCAGGATCAAGGGACAAGGAAAGCCTGGACGGGTGCCTTTGCTGTGTGCCAACGGACGGCTGTCGTCGGGGGGGGGGAGATGGATACAGGGGGTTTGTACGTCCAGCAAGCCGCAGGGGCCTAACCGTTCCAGCCAGAAGCGAGGTGGTGGTCTGGGGGCGTGCGCGGATGGGCCCGAGGGGGCAGGACTACTGTGGCCTGATTGAAGCGCTGCCTGAGCCAGGGGCTTTTTCTGTGGCAAAGACTGTTGCATTCATCAAACATGGCCGACTTCCTATCCGTATCCAGAATGTGACCTCCTATCCTGTCTTGATAGGCCGCTACCAGAAGCTGGCGAAAGTATTTCATGTTGACCGCGCTGATGTTCATGGCCAGACAGATCTAAGCCTGACTGTGCAAGATGATGGAACTGTCGCAGTGGATATTGTGGAGGCTGGAGATGGAGGACCAGTGGAAACACCTGTCGATGTATTAGGAGATTTACAAGGCAGAAATGACTTGACTGAACAACAGAAGCAAGACTTTAAAGCGCTCCTCCAAAGGTGGGTCAGGGTGTTTTCCCTCCATAAGGAGGACTTTGGGCATACTGATGCGGTGCAGCACCAAATCCATACTAGCAATGCGCCCCCAGTAAGAGAAAAATATCGCCCCCTACCACCTATGATGTACCAAGAAATGCGTGCCCTGTTAGCCGATATGTTAGAGAAGAAGGTTATTCAGCCAAGCTCCAGCCCTTGGGCTGCACCCATCGTGATGGTCCGCAAGAAAGACAGCAGCTGGCGCTTTTGCGTTGACTATCGTAAATTGAACGCCCTGACTCATAAAGATGCCTTTCCGCTCCCCCGTATAGAGGAGACTCTAACCTCCCTGACTCAAGCCTCCTGGTTCACCACACTTGACTTAGCCAGTGGTTATTGGCAGGTCGGAGTCGACCCCCAAGACAGACCCAAGACTGCCTTCACCACCCCACTAGGTCTATACGAGTTTCAGAGGATGCCATTTGGCCTCTGCAATGCTCCAGCGACGTTCCAGCGGCTTATGCAACAATGCTTGAGTGGCCAAATCACTGACTCTGTACTCGTTTATTTGGATGATATTATTGTCTATTCCCCAGATTTTCCCTCCCATTTACGTCACCTGGAGGCTGTCTTTGAGCGACTGCAACACCATGGGCTCAAGCTGAGGGTAGAGAAGTGCCAGCTGCTATGGAGGGAAGTAAGATTCTTGGGCCATGTGGTCACTGGAGAGGGAGTGAAACCAGACCCTACCAAGGTTACTGCTGTGACTGAATGGCCGGCTCCAACGACAATCAAAGAGGTGCGTGCTTTCTTGGGCCTAGCAGGCTATTATCGCCGTTTTATTGCCAACTTTGCAAAGATAGCACGCCCCTTGAATACCCTCTTAATCGGAGCCCCTGCAGATAAGAGAACAGGATCTCGTCAGATCTCGTGGTCCGGTGAGTGTCAACAAGCCTTCAACTGTTTAAAAACTGCTTTAACCGAGGCCCCTATCCTAGCCTATGCTAACTATGCAGAACCTTTTGTGTTATACACTGACACGAGCCATGCTGGTCTGGGGGCTGTTTTAGCCCAGCTACAGGATGGGCGCGAGCGAGTTGTGGCCTATGCCAGCAGGAGCCTGCATCCTAGTGAGAAGAACGATGCCAACTACAGCTCCTTCAAATTGGAATTGCTAGCTTTAAAGTGGGCCATAGTAGAAAAATTTAAAGACTATCTGATGGGCGCCAAAGTGATTGTTTACACCGATAATAATCCTGTAGCCCACTTGCAGACTGCCCGTCTGGGGGCCACGGAACAAAGGTGGGTTGCCCAATTGGCTGCCTTTGACTACCATGTGAAGTATCGTTCGGGTAGGGAAAATGCTAATGCAGATGCCCTTTCCAGAGTACCTGTTGAAGCCCCTCCAGGTACTGATGTGACTAACATGGCAGCTATGGCTGATGTACAATCAGCAGAAGGGCTGTTGATGGAGGACTGGCGAACCAAACAGTTTGAGGACAGGGACCTGGACCAAGTGCGGAGGTATGTGGAAAGTGGGAAGTTTCCCATGGGGCAAGAGTTGCGAGCTGCTCCGCTTGGGGTGAAACAGCTGCTGCAACAGAGGGTAAGGCTGGTGATGTGGGATGGGGTTCTGTGTCGTCGAGTCACTGACTATAACACGCATGAAGTTCGTCTCCAGATTGTCTGCCCTATTCAACAACGCAAAGAAGTGTGGGAGAAACATCATAATGCTGTTGGACACTTGGGCGTGGAGAGAACCATAGGCTGCCTACGTCGACACTTCTTTTGGCCAGGTATGCAGACTCAGGTCCAACAATACCACTCCCTGTGTCCTCGCTGCCAGGTGAAAAAAATGTATGCTGTGCCTAAAGCACCCCTAAAGCCTATTACTGTGTCCTTTCCCTTGGAGGTCATTGAGCTAGACTTCCTTTCTCTAGGGAGGCCCCATGACCAATATCAAAACATTTTAGTAATGACAGATATGTTCAGCCGCTTTGCCTGGGCTATCCCCACAAGAGATCAAACGGCGAGGACTACCGCTAGGGTCCTGTGGCAAGCGGTTATACAGACCTTTGGGTGCCCGATGAGATTCCATTCGGACCAAGGCCCAAATTTTGAATCCCAGCTGGTGGCTGAACTATGTAGCCTTTATGGCATTTCTAAGAGCAGGACAACCCCGTACCACCCTCAGGGAAATGGCATGTGTGAGCGGCTTAACCAGACCCTCCTGAGCATGTTGCGGACCTTGGAGGATGAAAAACAAGGGCGCTGGCCTGAACATCTTCCTGCCCTCGTCCAAGCTTACAATGCCACCTTACACAGCTCAACAGGGTACGCCCCGTCTTACCTGATGTTTGGACGCCATGTCCGATTGCCTGTGGATGTAGCCCTGGGCGTAGAGAATCAGCATAACCGATATAGCTGGGACAGTTGGGTGGGGGAACACCACCAACACCTTTTGTATGCATACTCTTCAGCAGCTAAGTCAATGGGCCAGGCTGCAGAGCAGTATAAAAGACAATATGACCGTAAGGCCAAGTCACTCCCTTTAGCTCTTGGGGAACGTGTGTGGCGAAGGAATAGGCGAGATGGGGGAAAGGGCAAGCTTTGTGGCAAGTGGGATCCAGAGCCTTATGTAGTGGTAGAACAGCTGAATGAGGAGGGTTTAACCTATCGGGTTAAATCTGAGCGCACAGGGAAAGAGAGGGTTCTGCATAGAAATTCCCTTAAACCTTGTATTAATCCACCCCAAGGTGCCCTCGCATTGCATCCTGAGCTGCCAGTGCCTCCTGTTTGTGAACCCCAACCTTTGTATGTACCATGGGTAGACCCTCCTGTTCCAGATGACCTAGGTAATAATGTGGCCCCTAGGAGGTCTGTCCGTTTCAATATGGGACAGCCCCCAGTGAGATATAGAGACACTTAGACACTTTTGATACCTATGGTTGTCAAGGACTATTGAGGGGAGGGGGGGTGTAGCATATTTTCAGTTGTCAGGGACTGCCAACGTTAAAGAGTGGGGGGATGTCATATGGAGAGATTATGGTCCATTTTTATTTCATGTGTTTCTTGTGTATATTGGCACTGGTTTGTTTTTCTTTTCTTATTTGATTTGGTGTTTTGTGATTTTTATTTTTCACGTTATTATTTGTTTGACCATGATTTGGAATGTGGGGTAACGCCCCCGTTTTCTCCTGGGTGCCCGGACCACAGCTGATTAGATGGACAGCTGTTGGTGATTTGACATGTCTATCACAGACTGTTTAAAAAGCAAGGGAACTGAGACTGTGTGTGTCTGCGGCCCCGCGATCTCTGTCGTTGCAACTCTGTCCTCACGTCAATTGCTGGATTGTTTATTGTCGCCACGATCATCGCACAGATTGTCTGCTTGTATCGAGCCTGAAGGTTTGCTGATGTGCCGGTTCTGCTGTTGACTCGGTGGCTGCTGTGTTGCGTCTCCTCCTCTGTCCCATTGCTGTCGTCCTTTGCTGTGCTAAGCTGACTGTCATCCTCTGCTGTGCTGGAAATTCTGTCGTCCTCTGCTGTACTGGGAATCTCTGCCGTCCTCTGTTGTGCTGGGATTGCTGCTGTTCTCCGCTGCGCTGTCCGAGCCCCGCCTTGTCCGTTCTGGTCCTGTGGTTTGAGGAGCGCCGTTCAACGGGACTGGGAGTTAGATTCGTCTGCTCCCAGTTTATGGGTGAGTGACGTTCTATCCCCATTCTCCAGTTATGCTGTCTTGCCCCGTCCGAAATTAAGACCCACGCCACGGTCTCATCTAAATTCGAGAGCGTCAGTCTGTCCACTGTAGTCATACCATTTATGTAACTTATATTCACGGATTGTAGTGCTTAATTGATTTTATTGCACGATTGATGGATTTCTAGTGTGGTGCTGTTTATCTATTGTGGAGATACTGGCGGCTTTCTTCCTGTTGTGTGAGTGTTGTGTTGGTGCGTGTGGTGATTGACAGGTGGCCTGCTGTGTATACGTCACTGCCTTGCGTGAGACGGACTCGTGAGAGAGGAACCGCTTATGGACTGTGTATCTATGGACTTCCAGTGGACTTGAATGTGCTATCTGATGCCCAGCTTTTATTTTGATTAATAGTTTTAAGAGAGTGTGTGTGTGCCTGGGCACCTAAATTTTCTATTGAATCTGAGAGTATAATAAATATATTTTTTTACTGAGTTTGTTGTCTTGGCGAATCTGTTGTGTTGCTCCCACCAAACTAAACGAACTTGCAGTTACTTAGTTAATCGAGTCCCAGCTCTTCAATTGGGTGGCGTAGTCGAGCTACATTGCCCATATCACACATGGACATATAGATATATATCGATACATATAAACTATATTGCAATGACATACATTTTTACATCTAATAGCTTTATTGAAACACTCAATTAATTCCCCTTGAGTTAACACATGGATTTACATAAAGCTGATCACATATTAATAAACTTAGCTCAGTTTATTGTTTGCATAGTGACACATTTCATATACAGTGCTATGCATAAGTTTAGACACCCATGCTAAAGTTGACTAAAAAGAGGAATAAAAAATCATCTTTTAGAAATGCCTTAATTAAAAAAAATAGGAAAAATCCAACCTTTAAGGACACCAATTTTCTTTGTGAATGAATAATGTATCGTAAATAAATAAATGTTCTTCCTTAAAATACAGGGTGCATAAGTTTGGACACCCCTATGTTAAATTCCCATAGAGACAGGCAGATTTTTATTTTTAAAGGCCAGTTACTTCATGGATCCAGGATACTCTGCATCCTGATAAAGTTCCCTTGGCTTTTGGAATTAAAATAGCCACACATCACATACCCTTCTCCACACCTAGAGATTGGCATGGTTTTATTTCAGTTAGCCTAATAGCTGGTTTGATTTGCATTGAGAGATGATCTTATGGTATGCTGTCCTTGCAACTGCGTCACTTTGAAGAAACTAGACAGCTAGCTAACAAACACACATGAAGCAGTTTATCCTTCCAGAATGTTTACTTCTGTGATCCTCTTTCTTATTTGTAAAACTGAAATACAATAAACAAGAAATGAAATTACAATTTGAACATTAATCTGTTTGAAATACATATAAACACGTGCATTACAATCTGCACGTGCGTATACATGTGATAGAAAACTTCTTTACATTTTCATATCGATCACAAACTTATTTTTCAAGAGGAAAGATTATGATACCTCATAACACTTTTAAACATAGCTTAAAATAGTAAATAAACTCACAGGCATATCTTTATCCAGGGCAAAGACCGTTTGAGCGTCGAATTAAATCTACAGTATGCTGCACGTCGAACTGCTGCCGAACTAATAAATCAACATTGCAAGTGCGCATGTACAGGAAAAATAACAACTGCAATACTGCAAATGTCCGCTAGATGGCAATCATATACCATGACAATGGGCAGAACACTCCTCGCCTGGTATAAACTGTTATACCATTATTATTTTTGTTTGTACAATCACATTTTGTACGTTTACCAATTTATCAAGTTATTTCTCACATGACAGGAGAACAATTACACTTGAGATTGGTCTAAGATATACTCTAGCAGTCCCTTGTTTAATTATTTTCACTTCAATTTTGCGAACTTTCCCATCAGTACTTGGAATGACCTTTGTAACAAGTCCCATTGGCCACTCGTTGCGTTTTACTTGAGAATCCTTCAACAACACAACATCTCCTTCTTGGACATTTGGTTTTTCATCTGTCCACTTCCTTCGAGTCTGAAGTGTAGACAAGTATTCCTGTTTCCAACGTTTCCAGAATGTATCTGCAAGATTCTGAACTTGCTTCCATTGACACTTGTACATATCCTTAATGCTGAACTCTCCAGGTGGTGCTGATACGGCACAAGCCTTTTGAGTTAATAACATCGCTGGGGTAAGAATCTCTGTTTCCTGACAGTCTGTTGAAATAGGAACCAAGGGACGTGCATTCATTATAGCTGTTACTTCACCCATCAATGTGGTAAGAACCTCATTTGTAAGTCGAGTGTTTGCTGACAGCATTGCGTCTAGAATGCGCCTGGCTATTCCTATCATTTGTTCCCACACTCCTCCCATGTGAGATGAAGGTGCATTGAATGTCCAGGTACATCCTTGATCCAGAAGGTAGTTCTGAATCTCAGGATCATCCGAATTGATTTTGAGTTCCTTACAAGCTCCTACAAAATTTGTTCCTCTGTCCGACCTGAATTGCCTGACAGGCCCACGCAGACACAGAAATCTTCTCAGAGCATTTATAAAGCTTGAAGAGGACATCGATTCAAGTATCTCTAGGTGGACTGCTCTTGTACATAAACAAGTGAACATGACTGCCCACCTCTTACTTTCGGCACTGCCGCCCCGAGTGCGGCGTGACACCACATGCCAAGGGCCAAAAACATCAAGTCCCACGTATGTGAACGGAGGGGCTACATTTAGTCTGTCTTTGGGGAGATCTGACATTTTCTGCACTTGCAGCAGTCCTCTGAGCTTTTTACAGATGACACACTCTTTGATGATCTTAGAGACAAGTTTTTTAGCTCTGATGATCCATAAGCCAGCTGTACGCAGTGCACCTTCGGTAAAGTGACGACCTTGGTGTACTACCTTTTCATGGTAGTGTTTGATCAAGAGAGTGCTTATGTGATGATTAGCTGGAATGATCAGAGGATGTTTCTCCCCTTCTGTAATGTCTGCATTTGACATGCGTCCTCCCACTCTAATCAATCCATCTTCATCAAGAATGGGATTCAGATTCCTAATAGTACTTTGACTAGAGAGCTTTTCGCCATTGTACAAAGACTTAAACTCTTCCTGGAAGATCTCTTGTTGAATACATTTGATTATTGTTGTTTCTGCATGTGCAAAATTCACTGTGCGATCCATTTTGCAGCAGTGCCAGCCTTTACAGTCCTTTTGTGCGCTACTGGAGTAAGTTTTAGCAATGTGAGTAAGAATAGCCACTCCTCTCACAAGAGATTTCCAACTGGAAAATCTACTAAATCTGTGGGATCCCAGCTGACATTTATTCACCTTTGTGGCCAAGGCTGTTATTTCAGGCCTGATTTCTTTGTCAGATTCTGGATCGATTAGATTGAAAACTTCATGTTCAGCTTGTTCACTTACATGGGTTTGACACAGAAACGCTGGACCTGTGAGCCAATTTGTGTTCTGTAGTTCAGCCACTGAAACTGGTCTTGTAGCGATGTCCGCTGGGTTTTGAGTGGTAGCAATGTGATGCCACTGCTCTGGGTTGGTAGATTTTCGGATACGTACAACCCTGTTAGACACATAAACATGGAATCTTCGAGAGGCATTGTTAATGTATCCCAGTACTATTTTGCTATCAGTGTAGTATTTCACTGAATGCAGATCAATGTCCACTTCACTGGTTATCAATTCTCCAAGTTCAACTGCCAAAACGGCTGCACATAACTCCAAACGTGGCACTGTGTGGGCTGGTTTTGGAGCCAGCTTTGATTTGCCCATAATAAAGCCTACATGACACTGGCCATTATCCTCTACAATTTTGAATCAAAGACCACTCTGATTTGCCCAGGCTTTTGGGGATGGTAAACACCAAAGGTTGGTAAATACCAACACTCCTCATCTTGGTTTATTGGAGGTGCTGGTTCTGCTTGATCATTGTCGAAGACCTTTTGCATGAAATTAACGAAGTGATTCTTCATTTCAGCATTTTTCTGAAAGGAACGTTGCAAAGAAAGGAGACGTTTTTGCGCCAGCTCTCTGTTATTCGGTAGTCGACGATGGGGCGAACGAAATGGTAGTGGAGCAACCCAGTGGTTTGTTTCATCAATATACATTTCTTTTTCCATTATTTGAAGGAATTCACTGTCTTCAATGGACAGAGCAGGTTTGTCATCATTAGGAGTTCTGACGAACACATTATCATCTAAACTCTCAGTTTTGCATGTGGGAGTGCCTAGATAACACAGTGAATGTGTACTATCATGTTGCTTAGGAGCACTGAAAGTCTCTTTTACCTTCATGTAGTTTGTGCAGGGGTTGAACAGAGATGGTCGTCCATTTGATAGCACATTCGTTTTGAATGCATTCACATCTGTCGGCTTATGAGCTCCCCCTAAGCAGACTTCTCCGACAATAACCCAACCTAAATCTAGTCTCTGGGCGTAAGGCATGTTAAGAGGTCCATTGATTTGTTCACGTGCTTTATGAACACTTAAGATATCTCTTCCCAACAGCAGGAGGATTGGAGCATCAGGATCATGTTCTGGAATCTTATCTGCAACAGATTTCAGATGTGGGAAGTACCGTGTGACATCAGGTGTTGGAATTTCAGATCGGTCATCAGGGATCAGATCACATTCAATGAGTGAGGGAAGTTCTACCTGAGTTTTCCCATCGATGGATTGAATTGTGAAGCCAGATGCTTTGCGCCCTTTTTTCTCCATAGATCCTGAGCATGTTTTTAGGGTATATGAGAATGATTCTCCTGTGATGCCGAAAACATCAAAAAACTTTGATTTGGCTAGTGATCGATTACTTTGATCATCCAGTACTGCATACATCCTCACAAAATCTTCAGGTCTGTTACAAGGATATACTGTCACCAAGCAAATTTTAGAACACGATCTGGGATTTGTCATGCTACCACAGATTTCTGTACACTTGGATACAATGTCTGCTGAAGTAGCCTCTTCTTTCTCCCCGCCTTGCTGGCTCTCCCCCACAGGCCGCTCTGTAACCCAAGGAGCTGGACCTGGATGCAGTGCTGTAGTGTGCTTCTCACTGTTGCATTCTTTGCACTTTATGTTGACTTTACAGTCTTTGGCTACATGCTGAGTAGACAAACAACATCTAAAACAAATGTCGTTTTCTTTCAGGTACTTTTTGCGATCATCTATGTGTCTATTTCTGAACTCACGACACTTTGCCAATGGATGAGGTTTATTGTGGATAGGACATTGACTGTCTGGTTCATTTGATTTCTTATCAGGGTTTTTCCTTTGGAAGGGTGTATGCACCGTTGACACGTCTGTCTTTCTGACTGACACAGATGATCGGTCGCTGTACTTTGCTGCAGACGTCTCTGTTTTTGCATAAGTTTGGCTACTGCTCGTTGAGAATGAAAAACTTGGATCATTCTTGATCTTTGCTTGATTAACAATGAATCTGGTGAAAAAACTGAATGGTGGAAAGAAAACACGGTAATCTTCCTTGTACTTGAAGCCTTGAGCAATCCACTTTTCTTGTAAACTGTATGGCAGCTTTTCGATGATTGGTTTAACTCCACGAGCAGTGTCTAGATAAATCAGCCCTGGTAAGTGGCCTACTGACTTTGCTGCATCCATTTCTAACAAAAGGTCTCCAAGCTCTCGCAACTTTACATTGTCTTTAATAGAGATTTTAGGAAAATTCTCCAGTTTTTTTAACAGAGCATCCTTAATAACCTCAGTGCTACCATAGCATTCTTCGATTCTCTGCCACGCCATCTGAACACCCAGTGTTGCATTATGGACATACACTGACCTGATTCTTTTGACTTGTTGTGATGATTCAGGCCCGAGCCACTTTACGAGCAGGTCTAACTCCTCACTGGCAGTTAAGTTGAGTTCTCTTATCACACTCCGAAATGATGTCTTCCATGCCCAATAATTTTCTGGGCAATCATCGAATGTCAGTAACCCAGTACTTACTAACTCTCGTCGTATCAGATGTTTCGTTAGGTCAGTAGTCTCTAAAGGTCTCATTGTGTAGTCTCTGCAAGAGGATTCATGAGACTTTGCATAGCATGTGGGATGCTGTGGAGCACTGTAGCCTCCGCTGTCTCTTATGCTTACTTTTGGTGTTGAGACATCGACTATGTTACTTTGTGGGAGAGGAATAAACCTAGGAGCTCTTGAAGTGAACTGTGGACATGTAGAATCTGGAAACTGTAGTGATGTATGAGACGTAGATTGCATGTGAACCTGCTCCAACTTATCTTCTATCCGTGTATGATTCTCCACATACTCACTGGTTCTTTGTGCTGAATCTTGAATTGCTAATTCTGAGAAGTCTTGAAGTGGATCCTCCGGTTCGACTGCGGCTTCATACACTGCTGCTTCGGCCGAGGCTGCAACCGCTGCCCTTTGTTTTTGTAGCACATGTAAATTAGCTTCTAATTCTGCTTTGCGTCTCGCTGCTTCCGCTTCCAATTCTGCTTTCTCTTTCATCATTTTTGCCTCTTTTTCAGCATAAGACACTTCTGCGCGTGCCGCTTCGGCTTTTGCTCGAGCACGAATAGCTGCTGAACTGGCAGATGATCTACTCGAGCGTAAAGAATATCTGGAGCCAGATACTTGAGATCGCTTCTCAGAAGCTTGCTGGGCCTTTTCAGCATCTTTATCTGGATCCATATTGATTCCATGCAAATTGCAGTCTTTCACTTTTTGAACTCAGAATTGTGCAGCATATGATGGTAAATACGGCTCTTGTGGTTATTTCCCGATGCGTTGATGCCTTTTTACTATGCTTTCCTTGCAACTGCGCCACTTTGAAGAAACTAGACAGCTAGCTAACAAACACACATGAAGCAGTTTATCCTTCCAGAATGTTTACTTCTGTGATCCTCTTTCTTATTTGTAAAACTGAAATACAATAAACAAGAAATGAAATTACAATTTGAACATTAATCTGTTTGAAATACATATAAACACGTGCATTACAATCTGCACGTGCGTATACATGTGATAGAAAACTTCTTTACATTTTCATATCGATCACAAACTTATTTTTCAAGAGGAAAGATTATGATACCTCATAACACTTTTAAACATAGCTTAAAATAGTAAATAAACTCTGAGGCATATCTTTATCCAGGGCAAAGACCGTTTGAGCGTCGAATTAAATCTACAGTATGCTGCACGTCGAACTGCTGCCGAACTAATAAATCAACATTGCAAGTGCGCATGTACAGGAAAAATAACAACTGCAATACTGCAAATGTCCGCTAGATGGCGATCATATACCATGACAATGGGCAGAACATATGGAAAGTACTCCATGCCAATCTCTAGGTATGGTGAAGGCTATGTGATGATGTGTGGCTATTTTAATTCCAAAAGCCAAGGGAACTTTATCAGGATGCAGAGTATCCTGGATCCATGAAGTAACTGGCCTTTAAAAATAAAAATCTGCCTGTCTCTATGGGAATTTAACATAGGGGTGTCCAAACTTATGCACCCTGTATTTTAAGGAAGAACATTTATTTATTTACGATACATTATTCATTCACAAAGAAAATTGGTGTCCTTAAAGGTTGGATTTTTCCTATTTTTTTTTAATTAAGGCATTAAGTTCAATTTCCAAAAGATGATTTTTTTATTCCTCTTTTTAGTCAACTTTAGCATGGGTGTCTAAACTTATGCATAGCACTGTATGAACATATGGGTGATTGTATATATGACAAAAAGTGTTTACTAAAAACATTTATTTTTAAATAAAAACTTTTGGACTTTTGGACAATTCACCTTTGGCTAAGCCCCGCCCCCCTTAGTTACTGTTGCTACCCCCGACAACTTCATCTGGGCTCTGGTTTGGTATCAACATGGCTTATGCTGTGACGGCTCTTCCTGATGAAATTTTATCAAACTTTTACAAAGCAGCAAATAAAGTGTCCGATAGAAGTAGGCAAAAGGGGCTGCAGTGTGCGTTCGAAGGCTATATTCAAGACATACCGGTGAAACGCAAGCAACAACAAGCCAAATAGAGGCAAAAGCATAACGGTCACAGTTAAAAAAATGAACCACCGGATATCCTAATCGAGACGGAGGCTGGTATTAACAATATCAAAGAGCAACACTGTTCATGCAAACCTGGGTAGGTCTCTTCACTTCTATAATCGTTATTACAAAGCAAATGGACTACGCGAGTATAAAGTTGGACAACTATTTGGTGGCTAAATCTGGTTAACATTATCAAATTAGCAGCAGCTTCTACAGAAATATAATATATATCACAAGCCAATTTTTATAGCAGTGTGTTCCCCTCATTGTGTCATGGGAAGTATGCTCTTTTGTAAGTATGAGATGTAATTACATGTGTGGATGTATGTGTGTGCATGTATGTCAGCATTATGCTAAAAGGCATATGGCTTGGTTGAAAAAGCAGGTGTAAGGTCCATATAAACAGGGGGTAAGCAGGCTCAGCGCACCCATCTGCCCAGCTGTGCCTCTCTTTATCTCCACATCCGGACTCCATCAACCAGCTTTTCTATGGTCTTCACCCTTCAGCTAGTTCTAAATACACACACACACACACACACACACACACACACACACACACACACACACACACACACACACACACACACACACACACACACACACACACACACACACACACGCCCATATACTATAGACACATATCCTCTGCCCACTACTGCATCAAAGCCACACATACTACACCAGAATATAATTCACTTTAAGACAGGTGGAAGCTTAGCGCCAGTCCTTTTGTCATGTCACTTTTCTCTTTAAAGAGCCATTCTTGAGAGCACCTACCTATCTCATTTATTTAAGACTCGTAAAGGGAGATTGTTGCGTTTATAAAGGGCTACTTAGGCCAGGAAGCATTGTGTGGAAGGGGCCGTAAAAATCAATGTCCCTGCTGGACAGGACAATAGAGGGCTCTATGGCTGCTTGGCAGGGAATAGTGGGGAGGACAGAGAACAAAGGTGTTTCAGTGAGAGGGAAAGTTATTGTGTCGTTTGCATGAGCGGAAAAGAGATTGTGTCTGTAAGTAAGCCTGTTCAAGGTTTGGTCAAAAAGAATGACAGCTCAGTTGTGAAGCTTACAATGGCAAGTATCATGCTTACTATTTTGCATACTTAGGGTTAGGAATTTGAAGAACTTGGGAGCATAACTCACCGTTTATGCTACTGATATTTCTTTGAAAATAATTGTGATTTTTGCCTGTCGGATGACAAAACCAGTGTTAGCGGCCCCTAAGTTAATAACTAATGATCTTTGCGACGGAAGTGAATCAATCAAATCTAACTTTAGCTGGACAATAACTTTATTCTTGAGCTGCTGTAAAGCCAAAACAATCACTGTTACTTTAATATCCTATTACCACTGTAAAGCTGCTTTAAAACAATCTATATTGTTAAAAGCGCTATATAAATGATGTTGACTTGACTTGACAAAACTCCCATAGATTTGAACTGAAACTTAAGGCTGGAATACACTACACCACTTTTGCAGTTTGGACAAGTCGTCAGAAAGTCAAACCCATTCTTCTGATATTAGCCAGTCCGAATTGACAGATTTCATTGAAAATTGTGTAGTGTATGATAGATACAGCTACTATGATTCTATCCAGTCAGATGATCAAACATTTCTAATATTTTAAGCTAATTTTAGAACACCTTTTATTTTGTTGTGATCGCAATTACTTGAAAGTCTGGTATAGTGTGATCCTTGATGCCCTGTTTTTCTACTTACAAAGTGTGTGGCAAGTGTGTGATACCAACAAAAACCCAGGGGCCTCATTTATAAAACTGTGCGTAGGATCCTTACTAAAAGTGTAAGTTTGCCCGAATGCCAAAAATGGCGTACGCAAAAAAATATTCAGACTTATAAAACCGTGCGTACGCCAGAACCTGCGCAGAATTCACTTTATAAATCCCACTCAGCGGAAGATTGTGCGCACATGCGTCTCCTCCTCGAAATAACCATATATGGAGCGTACAACGCCTAGTTTTACTATGCATATCCTCATTTGCATATCATTTGCATATGATTATTCATCCACGTGATAACATGTTTAACGGTACAAGACATTAGGAAAATATAAAATACGGATGTGCCGTCACATTACATTAATACAAATAATTTAGTAGCCTATCCTTGCCTTGTTTCTGAATAAATAAATCAAATAGTGTAAAATACATTTCAGATAAAGTTTTTCTCAATCTTTTCCACTGACCAAATAGTATTTTTAATTGATTTATATTTCTAATGGAAACAGATCGACCTTGTTGTGCATTATATTTGCACAATCTGCTATTATCTTGATAAGCAATTATATCTGTAGCTAAAACATTAAAACACAGCATGCCAAAGGAAAAGTTTTCAAAAGCATTGCATCCACACCAAATATTTATAGGCTATTTATATATATATTTTAACTTTTCAGTAAATTTCATGTAGCTAGTTTAAGTGTTTAACTCCATTAATGAGAATGTCATATTTAATCTGAATGTTTATATCAGAAGTAAAACATAGTTTAAATCATTATTTTATTTAAACTGTTATTGTGAACATGCCTATTTATGACTCATAATGAAGATTTACAGTTTTACTTCATCTGCCGTTAGATATGCGTCAGTTTCACTAAACGGCCCAACGCGCTCGCTGGCGCGGACATTTAAGGTGTGGATATTTGCTTCAAGTGATAGGCTTGGTGAGTGAAATTATATTTGAACTATATTTCTGTATATGTAAAATTAATTCGAATAATCGAATAATTTCGATTTTCTGTCTAAAAGTGACCAAAAAGACATTTAACTCCAGCTCATCATCGGTGTCGCCAATTCCCTTTGTCTCCAGAATGTGCGTATGCACGGCTCAAAGTTTGTTTAAAGGTGCGCACATTCTCCCGTCAAGTTTGTTTTTTATAGATCACAACCTTTGCGTGGGAACTGGCGTACGTACGTTTCCAGCCCCGTTTTGTGCGTACGCACGCTTTATAAATGAGATCCCAGGACCTGATAGTTTGCCTTTTGAGTTTTACAGAGTTTTTTGGGAAGATATTAGAACGTTTATTTTTAATGTGTTTAACCTTCTGGGGACCAAGGTGTTTTTGGGGTCCTTGAGATGTTTTGACATGCCCTTATATTTGTCTTTTTTTTTCAGTTGCTTATAAACATATTAATGGCAAAGGTGTAATTACACTCTATTTAGCACGAACATGGCTATCATAATATGTGAGCAATATGTATGTACATGTTTGCATTTTTGAGAGAATATTATTTATGCATGGTTATTCAAAAAACTCAAACTTAAATTTTCTGATATAAGACCACATACGATCAACTTCACATATTCCCACAATACTTTTGACTAATGGATGTTGTCGCCTAGAGTTTTTCAAAATGATATGAAAATCATCCGGGCTAATCGTTCACATTAAACAATAGATTGATTTAAATTTTGTAAGACACTTTTTGTTTGGAAAGGCAATGTGCAGGTGGGCATGAATGATCCAACAAGGTCATGAATAATGTCCTAATTCACACCTGAGAAGACAAAGACATGCTAATGCTGCATACTAATGAGCCTTTCATTCAGGTGTCACTGAGCCACAAAAAAGAATAAAAAGACAACACACACACACACCACACATATATATATATATATACATATATATATTACTACAGAATTGGTTCAGAGTTGGAAACATCTTGAAAAAAAGTGTATTTTTCCACAAATTTTATAATATCCAAGGTAAACATTTCTAGTAATTGTGCAGTTAATTCTCATTTGCATTTTCAGAAAGTTTTGGAATATGTAGGCTATCCTTTTCCCAAATTTGTCACTAATAAAACACAAAAATAATTTTAAGAGAAGGCTTATATTGAACTTTTAAGATTGTGTTTGCACCTTGTAAATTAGGTTTTGATGTGGCAGTAAAAACTTTATAATCTATCCAAAACGAAAGTTGTCTTTCATATTTCGTCTGTAACATAACGTCTTTTATAATATATATTAGGGCATAAATGTTAATTTGCAGTTTAATATGTTGCTTATACAAAGACATTTTATTTCAACGTATTCAGTCGATTTTTACTCATCTCAGTCGGCAATATAGATAGTTTGCTAAAAGCTAAATTCATTCACACACGCGAGCTGTAGTAAACAACAGCATGCATCTGTGCCGTGCATTCATTCAAACACAGAAACGCGATTCAAATTGTAAAATTCTTTTGCGGTTTACAGACACCATTTCATATCGCGATTAGAACAAAGCACTTACTGATCTGCAGCTGGATCCGTTGTTAGGCTACTCCAGCACGTTTGAGGTAAAATTTCCAGGATTATCACAATATTATTATTCCTCACAGCATCTCAACGTGTGTTATCCAGCTGTTGTGGGCGTTGACTGGTTTGCATGTGTTGCTTCAGATCATCTGCGTTTGAATAGCGCGCGCTCTCCATGGGCGTGTCAAATTAGCAGAGTAATGAGGTGCCAGAACGATAATGAGAACGGCTGATCTCTCGCTCTTTCTATATAGATTACATAAACAGAGAATATTTGTTTTATTTTTGAATTAGATCATTTAAAACTACACACTTAAATGATTATAGAGATATATAGCTCATGTCTGAGTGAATAGTATTTGCTGAGTTTTGTTTACAGACGTGCACTAGAAAAAAAGTTCACGGAGAGGCAGAAAGCACACCCTGTTTACTTTATTTTACAAAAGCACAATGTCTTATTTCGATTTTAAGTGAACCCATAAATAAGAAGTTTATTTTTTTCATATTTCTTAAGCCTGTATGACAAAAAATGACGGGAGTCTTTTAAGTCTATTTTGCTGCTATGTGAAAAAAACAGAGGCAAACGCGCCGGCGTGTTTATTGGTCCCCAGAGGGTTAAAGTCTGTGTAGAGAGAAAGGTGTCGTCTTAGCGATCTCCAATTTAATAACTAATGATTGTTGCGACGGAAGTGAATCAATCAAAACTAACTTTAGCTGGAAAATATCTTTATTCAAGTAATAAAATCTCAAGTACAAGTACAATCTCTGTTACCTTAAATTATCCGTTTATCACTGTAAAGCTGCTTTGAAACAATCTACATTGTTAAAAGCGCTATATAAATGAAGATGAAGATGACTTGACTTAACCCTCTGGGGACCAAAAACGCGCCGGCGCGTTTGCCTCGGTTTTTTTCACATAGCAGCAAAATAGAATTAAAATACTCCCGTCATTTTTTGTCATACAGGCTTAGGAAATATGAGAAAATAAACTGTTAAATGTCTTATTATTTTTGGGTTCACTTAAAATCGAAATAAAACATTGTGCTTTTGTAAAATAAAGAAAGTAAACAGGGTGTGCTTTCTGCCTCTCCGTCTCCGTGAACTTTTTTTCTAGTGCACGTCTGTAAACTTAAACAAAACTCAGCGAATACTATTCAAACAGACATGAGCTATATATCTCCATAATCATTTAAGTGTGTAGTTTTAAATTATCTAATTCAAAACTAAAACAAATATTCTCTGTTTATGTAATCTATATAAAAAGAGCGAGAGATCAGCCGTTCTCATTATCGTTCTGGCAGCTCATTACTCTGCTAATTTGACACGCCCATGGAGAGCGCGTGCTATTCAATTGCAGATGATCTGAAGCAACTCATGCAAACCAGTCAACGCCCACAACAGCTGGAAAACACACTGGCCCTCATTTATCAATCTTGCGTCGAAACGGGCGTATATGTTGGCGTAAGATTATGCTTACACTCCTCTCACCGCCTGATTTATGAAGCTGTGCATACCTTTGAAATTCAGGTGTACGCAATACCTGCCTCTTGATAAATGCCGCGGCTGAAAACTATCGTCATTACATTAACACGCCCCTATATATTTTAGCTCCGCCTCCCCCACGCCCTCATTTTACGCCATGGACACACGGAAGACGGCAAAGAGGAGAAACTTCTCCGGTGGAAATCCAGTTTAAATCGCTGGTTGGTTGAGCAAATGACCTATCACAATGCATTATTTTACAGCACGTGTTTTGAAATTGTTAACGTGAACCAGCTCATAATATTTGCATTGAATACATTACATTATAGCATGATATGTTTGCTTTCACCAGATGATACAAGCACAGAGTCACTCCCATCTGCATCTTCTGTGTCTTCTCCACCATCTACATCTGGAGAAAGCTCATCAGCTGCAGGCATTACAGAGACCACTGGAAGAAGCACAACAGCCACCAAGTCCTCTGGAAGTAAGAATCATCATGTTTTTTATCAGGCTGTTGCTAAATCATTAGTAAAGTATTAGCTTATATACTATATATATACTATGTGATGTGATGTGTTATTTTATAATTTTGTCCATGTAAACAATTATGAAAAGGAACACAAATCAGTTATTATTGCACTGTGAAACATTTAAATATAGGCTAAGTTTGAAATGATCAGTAGGGGATTGCAAAACAGATGGTTACTGTAAACACAAAGGGGCTATCATATTTTAATATCAATAGGGCTACCGACAAGCCATACTATGGCAAACCGTTTTAAAATTTAATAATTTAACCCTACTAGTCTAAATTTTCATTATACTAAGTAGGCCTACTTATTTTTTAGATACTAGTATCTATTCCATTAAGTACTAGTACGTATTTATTTAGCTAATGAATAAGTAATACTACTTAATGGAATATATACTAGTATCTAAAAAATAAGTGCTATCAAGAAAATAGAGACTAGTAGGTTTAAATGATTAAATGTTAAAGCGGCTTGCCATAGCCATACCACATAATTGTATCACAAGGCAGCATTATTTAACTATTTTATAAACCTAAATCAGACTTTTCACTCAATGACGGCTAGCACTAGTAAAGTAAGAAAAAATTCCAGAAGCGATTATTTCATAATTGTAGCAGGCTTACCAGAACTGATGATCTACAACTCCCTGCAGAAGGACAGAATGCCATCCTTTGCGATTGAAGTAGTCGACGTGATCTTCTGGGGCAATGATGGGGATATGACTCCCGTCAATTGCTCCAGCGCACTGTGGAAAACCACACCTCATTTGGAAGCCTTGTAGGACCTCCCGGAGCGCATCTCCTTCGGGCAGTTTTATGAACTCGGGCATGAGGACTTGGCGCACGGCCTTGCAAAATTTGTGCACTATCGCGCACACAGAAGATCTAGCAATGCCAAACAGGTTACCCATCGTGCGGTAACTGACCCCCGTTGCCAGCCAATACAGCCCAACTCCTACACGTTTCCGCACGGAGATGGGTCGCCTAAATTGAGTGTCCTGCCGTAGGCAATTTAGGTCGCCTAAATTGAGTGTCCTGCCGTAGGTCTTGAGGAGAGGCGCTGACAAAGATAATCAAAAGTTGCCCTCAACATCCTAAAGTTTTCAAAAAACATTGTCTCAGTGAAACTATTAACATCACATTCCTACCACTCCTGGCTTCGTCTACGCATCCACACAGACCTCTGTATTGAATTTGCAGCCATAAACCCGCAAAAAGCCAAAATAGCCAATTTTGCTTTCTTTCTCTTCGTTCTTCTCCTCCTCAGCACCTGCTCATTAATTTTACGGCTTCCATTACACAGACATTTAGAAATAAAAGCGAAAATGCTTACTTCCTCCATAACCACACGACCATTAGTGCAACAGCGTGCTGCGTATGATGTCATTGTTATTGTTCTTTTGCGCATGCGGGTTAGTTTGAAACATGCAAACAGTTCACACTGGAATCAGATATAGGCCACATTTTAAAAGGTAATGTGAACAGCCAAACCAAAAATCGGATCTGAGCAAAAAATCAGAATTGAGCATTAAGACTTGCAGTGTGAACAAGGCCTAATATTGCGCCTTCTCTCTGAGATCGCATGGTCTCCATCACTAGCATGAAATTTATAACTAGCACGTGTGACGCAGCACACAGACGTGACTTGAAGCAAACTTTTACATGCCCGTAATAACAGTAAACTTAAACACTTTAAACAATGTACAGTAATTAACATTTCTTAAACTCTTACATATCAAAAAAACAATTTTTTAACAATGTCGGTTTAGCAAAAAGAGGAGGCGTGTTCCGGCGCAAACGCTCCCTGGTGCTATTTTGGAGTTTAAAAAAACAATTCCGCCTCTGACCGGGAAAAACCTAGTCTAAAGACAGTGGCGCGTTGCGCGATAGTCATATGCTATTTTAAGGGCACATGCTTGGCCATTATGTAGCGTGTCAACAACGCGCAAACACTTTGATTCTCTAATCTAAACGGACCAAGCAGTTTTCATTTGTGCAAATCATACATTATTACAAGGAAAAATATTAACACACAAGGGAAATCATTGTTGTGTCCATGAAGATGTGAAAAAATAGGCATACATCTAGCTTACACATTTACCCAAATTATTATACGCCTGTTTAACCGAAGCTTATTTGGGTGGGTTTCTCCCATCCCTATACATTGTCACTTCTCTGTCTTTTACGGCCCTGACGAGAACGTCGGTCTCCTCGGCTTTGAACCGCTCCTGGCGTGCACTGGCAAATTCGCCGTTAAAATAGCAATTCGCCATGGAGCAAGCGCGCATGCTATTAAAGGGAATGTGAGAAGACGCTCTGATTGGTTTATTTCACGTTACGCCCAAACCACACCTATGAATAATGAAGCTACTTCAGACCAACCCATTTTAGATTTGCGTCGGGCGCAAGAGTCATTTATCCCATAATAGCAACAGCGCCCGGGATCCGCCCACAAAGTTACTTGCGTTTCGCGTTTGATACTTGCGTTTCAGATTGTTAAAATAGGGCCCATAATGTTCGAGTCTATTTAAAAGGATGTTGTGGTCAATGGTGTCAAATGCAGCACCAAGATCAAGTAACACTAATAGAGAGATACAAACACGATCGGATGATAAGAGCAAATCATTTGTGACTCTAACGAGAGCTGTCTCGGTACTATGGTACGGTCTAAATCCGGACTGAAAATCCTCGCAGATATCATTTCTTTCAAGAAAGGAACACAGTTGTGAGGATACTACTTTTTCTAATATCTTTGACAGAAAAGGCAGATTCGAGATCGGCCTGTAATTGACTCATTTTGTAGGATCAAGTTGCATTTTTTTAACAAGCGGTTTAATCATAGCTAGCTTAAAGGTTTTTGGTACGTATCCTAGAGACAAAGATGAATTAATGATATTAAGAATAGGATCTATGACATCTGGAAGCATCTCTTTCAAAAGCTTAGTCAGTATAGGGTCTAACATACAAGTTGTCGATTTAGATGATTTGACGAGTTTGCAAAATTCTTCCTCTCCTTTAGCAACAAATGAATAAAATTTTCCCTCAGAGAGACTACAATGCACTGCCTGATAAGATAATGTAGTAGACAGTTGCATAGTTATAATTTTGTCCCTGATATTATCGATCTTATAAGTGAAGTTCATTAAAGTCATTACTGCTGTGTTGCTTGGAAATTTCTGGGCTTGAAGCTTTCTTTTTCGTTATTTACTACTGTTTCAAATAAATACCTAGGATTATGTTTATTTTCTTCTAATAGGGTTGAAAAATAAGCAGATCTATCAGCTTTTAAAGCCTCTCTGTAAGCAATTGAGCTCTCCTTCCATGAAATCCGAAATACCTCTAGTTTTGTTTTCTTCCAGTTGCGCTCAATTTTTCTGGCTGCTCTCTTAACCCTCTGGGGTCGGCAATCACGCCGGCGTGATTTGCGCGATTTTTTTCACATAGCAGCTGAATAGACTTAAAATACTCCGTCAGGTATGGCCAACAGACTTAATAAAAATGAAAAAAGAATCTGTGAGATGTCTACTTTTGTATGTGTCCACTTACAATCAAAACAAAACGTGCTTTTGTAAAATAAAGAAATTAAACAGGGTGTGCTTTCTGCCTCTCCATCTCGTGAACTTTTTTTTCTTGAGCACGTCTGTAAACAAACAAAACTCAGCGAATACTTGTCACCCATTTATGAGCTCTATATATTTAAAAACATTTAAGTGTGTAGTTTTAAATGATCTGATTCAAAACGAAAACAAATATTCTCTGTTTAAGTAATTTGTATAAAACCAACAATATATCCAGGTTCACTAACCCTTGCTCATTAGTTTTAATGTGACCACACCCACACGCGCAAAACATATAGAGATGCAAATCGTCCATGCGTCGCGCGAACACGCCCATTACCTCAAAATCAAAGCGCTGCAAACTTTATCAGTCCACTGCTGTTCGTCGAGTTTGGAAGACACGCTGTGAGATTGTTGGATTTACATCAGAAGAAGAAGAACGCGATTTGAAGACAAGAAAGATTTTAAGGTAAGAAATCATTCTGAATTATATTAGTTGGTGTTATTGTTGCATAAACTTCACATTGCAATTGAACTGTTGCTCGATGCTTCAGTGAATGTTCCCTGCACGCGCTGTGAGAGTTTGAGTCAGTCGCGCAACATGCGTTTGAAAAGCAAAACGCACCATGATTTTACTCCAATCTCATTTCATAACGTCATATCGATTGTAAACATTTGAAGTAACATAATCAATATGTTTTTCTCTAGTGTAGTGTTACTGAAGTGTTTCTTTTTAACGATGCCTGCTATACTATTGTTATTATTATTTTATTCAGCCCTGCAGGTATATGCCTACAGGGCACAACAAATATATATATGTGTGTGTGTGTGTATTTTGTAAATTTTAAAAAGGAATTTTAACCAGAACAAATCTAAAATGTATTCCCAAAATCATGCAGCCCTAGTTCTCTTACGTAGAGTTCTCTCCTACTGCGTCGAAAGACGCTACGGGAAAGATATTTCTTTTTCGAGATTGAAGCCTAAAAATTAATCCTTAATTTTGTAACAATATGTAAAACGCTTTTCTGTAGCATACAACCTTAGGCGGAGCAAATCACGCGCCCATTGGCTGCTCCGCCAGAAAAGCACAGCCTATGCGAGGCCAGTGACGCTGACCAATGAGGACGCTTCGCGCCCTTTGCGTCACCTCCCGCCGAAACGGGTGTGGTCTAGGCCTATAAATACGAGCATAGCTGTCTCCCACTCTGATTTTCTATTCTTCACGAAGCTACACGCATCGTAGGACTGGCTTCTCGCTTCGGGAAGTGAGGGATGGGCGAGCTCCGTGGACCTCCCCTCCCCTGCTGTTCCGGAACGCCGAGGAAGGAAGAAAAGCATCGAGGCAGAGCTGATGCGTCTGCTCTCACAGGCCGTGTCGAGCCTCGGCCTCGATTGGTCGACGCCCGAAGAGCCTGCTTTCAACCGGCTGGATGGCTGCTTCCTCTCTGGAGACCGCGCTTCGCCCCCCTCCAGGCACGCCCCGTTTCTTCCTGAGCTTCATGAAGAGGTGGCGAAATCATGGAAGGCGCCTTTTTCATCCAGGGTACGTACCTCTGCCTCGCCAGCATTCTCCGTTGTGGACGGTGCTCGAGACAGAGGCTACCATGCTCTCCCTCCTGTCGAGGAGGCCGTAGCGACTCACCTTTGCCCACCCTCTGCTGGACGGCGGGCTAAGGGAGTCCTACCATCTAAAGCTTGCTGCACGTCGTCAGCTTTGAACGGCCGTGTGTATTCCGCCGCCGGACAAGCTGCATCGGCGCTGCACACCATGGCGGTGCTTCAGATCCACCAGGCCAACCTCTTCCGCAAGCTAGACGAGGAAGGCCCGGGCTCGATCAACGTGCCGGATTTGCGCAGCGCCACAGACCTCGCTCTTCGTGCTACAAAGTCCGCCGCACATGCCATCGGTAGGATTATGGCCTCAGCAACTGTTTCCGAGAGACACTTGTGGTTGACGCTCTCTAAAATGGCGGAGTCAGAGCGCTCTGCGTTCCTCGACACTCCCGTTTCAGCGACTGGCCTCTTCGGATCGTCCGTCAAAGACTTCGCGGACCGATTCGCTGAGGTACAGAAGACATCGCAGGCCATGAAACATTTCCTGCCGAAGCACTCCAGTTCCGCAACAGGCCGCCCTAAACAGTCGTCTGTCCGAACTCAGCAGCGCCCCGCGCCCGCCGCGCCAGCCCAGCAGCAACAGGCCCGAGAGAGACCACGGTCTCGCTCCGCCGGACGCCACCCGCCGCCACGTGGTCCTTGGCCTAAGATCACACTCAAGCCCGAGGCCTCGGCGCCATCCTAGCCCTGCTAGGAAAAAGACGGTGTTCGGGTCCCGCTGCGGCCGGACTTCCACCAAAGATTCCCGCTTGTACAGCCCTAAGTTCCGTGTTTGTACCAGTGTATTCAGCAGCCAACAAACCGGCCGTAAAGCCCGTTTGCCTGCACACAAACGCCGTTTTCACGGCGACCCAGATAAATCTATAAAAGAGTTTAATTTCTGGTGTTCCGGCCACGGCCGATGGTGTAATGTGTGTAACTGCAATGCCCACCCAGTGCCCATTCATTCACACAAGCACAGCCCCGTACAACACAGGGTTTGCACACATAAAATCGACTCATGTCGATTGTGCTTTACATGTAGTGAGCGTGCCCACTGTCCAGTGCCCACAACCACTACACACTGCACGTTCCGCGGTTTCTGTAAAAACGAAACCAACGAACGGTCAGTCAGTTCACAAACACAGTATTCCCGGTGTTATAAATGTGCCCGCTTCCACGCGCCCACATTTATTCACAAATATAACGAGCCCTACGGGGCTCGCCCCGCGCGCTCTCTCTCAACTCAGAGAGTCGAGCGCGCGCGGGATGCACACTGTGTTAAACATGCCCCCCGCCTCAGACGCCACGGCGTCCATGTTACAGCACATGGTTGCTCTCGTGTCGCCGCCATTTCGCGACCAGGGCCCAGATTACATTCAACCCCTAGTCACGCGTGCAGATGCATGGGAAAGACTTCCCGGGGTCTCAGAATGGGTGCTAGAGACTATAAAAAGAGGCTATTCGCTACAGTTTTATCGACGCCCTCCCCGTTATACGGAGAGAGTTGAAACAACGGTGAAAACAGAAGTAGCACATCTACTTCGAGCCGAAATAGCGAAGCTATTGAGCAAAGGGGCCATAGAGCCTTTATCTCAAGCTCAGAGCGAAGGGGGTCTGTACAGCAGATATTTCCTGGTACCGAAGAAAGACGGGGGTCTCAGACCCATTTTAGATCTGAGGCATCTGAACAAAGCGCTAACGAACCGAAAGTTCAGAATGCTCACGACCAGAAAAATCCACGCGCAGATTCGCCGAGGAGACTGGTTTATGGCAATAGATCTGAAAGACGCGTATTTTCACATACAAATTGCGTCACGTCACAGGCGATTTTTGAGATTTGCCTTCGAGGGCCGGGCATATCAGTACACAGTCCTGCCATTCGGCCTGTCTCTAGCACCTCGTACATTTACAGTGTGCATGGACGCGGCGCTGGCACCCCTGAGACTCCGGGGCGTTCGAATTCTGAATTATCTGGACGATTGGCTGATTCTGGCTCAATCGCCTTCAGAACTCACTCGCCACAAGACCCTAATACTCAATCACCTCGAGTGTTTAGGTCTGAGAGTCAATTGGGAGAAAAGTTCACTGTTTCCCAGTCAAAGGATCTCCTTTTTAGGACTGGATCTGAACTCACTGTCTATGACAGCGCGGCTGTCATCACAGCGCAGGCGAAACATCCTGCAAGTGGCGAAATCCTTCCGCAGCGGTCATATAGTGCCGCTCAGGAGATTTCTAAAAATGCTAGGCCTCATGGCCTCAGCCTTGGCGGTACTACAGTTGGGCCTGCTGCGCATGCGCCCACTGCAGTTCTGGCTGAGAGCGCGCGTACCGCGCCGAGCATGGGTTCACGGTCGTTATCGCCTCAAGGTCAATCAGGAATGCTTTTCAGCCCTGACACCATGGAGAGCGTCAGACTGGTAACGGTCAGGTGTAAGCCTGGGGACTTCCTCGAGCCTGAAGGTGGTGTCCACGGACGCGTCCACCTCAGGCTGGGGAGCGCTGCTCGAGGGCAGACCGTTCTTTGGCCAGTGGGCAGAACGAGTCGAACTACCGCACATAAACTGCCTGGAAATGATGGCGGTGGACTTTGCGCTGAGGCGTTTTCATCCTCGGATAAAAGGGCACCACATCCTGGTCCGTTCGGACAACATGTCGGTAGTAGCATATATAAACCGCCAGGGTGGCGTGAGATCCCGAAACCTCTTTGACGGAACGCATCCTGGTATGGGCCCAGCACAACCTGCGCTCGCTGAGAGCAACGCATGTGCCAGGTCACCTGAACGTAGGCCCAGACAGACTCTCACGGAACAACGTTCCGACAGGAGAGTGGTCTCTACACACACAGACAGTGCGTCTGTTGTGGAAAACATTCGGCAGAGCGGAAATAGACCTGTTTGCAAACCAGGAAAACGCTCACTGCCCAGAATTATTTTCGAAGAGCACGAACGCGCTGGCCAGTGTCTGGCCCCGCCGTCCGCTCTATGCTTTTCCTCCTGTCTCACTCCTGCCTCAAGTGCTGGAGCGAATCAGGAAAAGCGGATGCTCAGTGCTTCTTGTCGCACCATACTGGACGAATCAACCCTGGTTCCCAGTTTTGATGCAACTGAAGAGTACTGCTCCATGGCTGATCCCAGTGAGGAGGGACCTCCTCTCGCAGGCCAAGGGCTCGATTTTGCATCCTCGCCCGGATCTATGGTCCCTACATGTGTGGGCCATAAACGGGTACCCGCTAACCTCCCAAAGGGAGTATTAGACACGATCGAGCAGGCTAGGGCCCCGTCTACCAGACGGCTCTACGCTTCCAAATGGTGGGTGTTTTCTGGCTGGTGTTCAGACCGAGGTCTGTCACCCCTTCAGTGCGGGGAAACAGAGATTCTCTCCTTCCTGCAGGAGCTATTGGATAAGGGTAGGACCCCATCCACGCTCAAAGTCTATGTGGCAGCCATATCAGCGTTCGTTAATCCAACGCTTGGCCGTTCACTGGGCAGAAACGACCTGGTGGTCCGTTTCCTTAGAGGAGCCAGGAGGTCAAATCCTCCAAGGCCTCCTTCAGTCCCCGTTTGGGACCTTTCTACGGTGTTAAACGCTATGAAAGGGGCCCCTTTTGAGCCTATTCACTCGGTTGACATGAAGCACCTGTCTCTCAAGACCGTGTTTCTTTTGGCTCTCGGTTCAGTGAAGCGTGTGGGGGATTTGCAAGCGCTCTCAGTCAGAGCCTCTTGCATGGAATTCGGGCCTAACGACTCTGTAGTCGTGTTGAAACCGAAGCATGGGTACGTACCTAAGTCCCTCAACACACCGTTCAGGGCTCAGGTCATCTCCCTGTCGGCTCTGCCGGCCTCTGAGGACGGAAACAGCTCCCTTTGCCCGGTCAGGGCATTAAGAGCTTATGTGTCCCGCTCCGCTGTTTTTCGACAGACGGAGCAGCTCTTTGTTTCGTTCGGCGGGCGCTCTAAAGGGCGAGCTGCGACGAAACAAGAGTCTGTCTCGATGGGTAGTGGACGCCATTGCGCATGGCCTCTTCGTGGGCTTGGTACAGTGGGATCTCGTTACAAGATATCTGTATGGCGGCAGGCTGGGCCTCCCCGTCTACATTTATAAGGTTCTATAACCTAGAGGTTCCTGCGTTGCAGGCTAAACTGCTCTCGGTCTAGATGACTATGTATGGTGTTCCTGCCCCGCGCTGCGGCCCAGGTCACTCCAATGTTTTAAGCATCACTCACTGACAGTGTGTCCCATGAGCATGCTATGACCCCTCATATATATTTAATATTTATAATATATATATGTTATTATGCCCTTAGGGGCACTATTATAAAGGGATGATGCTAATTCTAGCCGCTCTCCTTATACATTCTTGGTGTAGGCGCTTGTATGCCAGGGCGCGCGCGCCCTTGGGTGTCTGTGTCGGTCCAAGAGCACGCACGGCGTGTTACAGAGGTTCCCGTAGCGTCTTTCGACGCAGTAGGAGAGAACTCTACGTAAGAGAACGTACTTGGTTACTAACGTAACCTCGGTTCTCTCTAGGAGAGGGAACGAGTACTGCGTCTCAGGCCGTGCGTGCCCACGCTGCGTCGCTTCAGTGACGAAAATCAGAGTGGGAGACAGCTATGCTCGTATTTATAGGCCTAGACCACGCCCGTTTCGGCGGGAGGTGACGCAGAGGGCGCGAAGCGTCCTCATTGGTCAGCGTCACTGGCCTCGCATAGGCTGTGCTTTTCTGGCGGTTGTATGCTACAGAAAAGCGTTTTACATATTATTACAAAATTAAGGATTAATTTTTAGGCTTCAATCTCAAAAAAGAAATATCTTTCCCGTAGCGTCTTTCGACGCAGTACTTGTGCCCTCTCCTAGAGAGAACCAAGGTTACGTTAGTAACCGAGTACATTTCTCTTGATATCAGCATGTTCACAGGTTTTTTATATTCTTTTTTTTTAGGTATAGTCCTGCTGACTTCAACATGAGCATGAGGTGGTAAAGTGAAAAATCAAACACCTTGGAAATGACAGGTATGTACTATGTTTCAGGAATGGCACAAAGGTGTGTGACTGGTTAAGTCTCTGTCTTTAGTTCAGTGTGTTAAATAATGTGCTTTTTTTGCCATTTGTTGTGTATCTTTGGATTATGTTGTGTTGTAAATAAATCCAAACAATCAAAAAGCCATTCTTTTTTAAATCTCCTCATTCTTTGTGCAAGGTAATGTAATGATAGTGCCTGAGAGCTCCTAATAGGGCCATTATGGGAGGCTCTTTGTCTCTCTCAGGTGTGAAACACTCAATATTCATGGTGGTTAACGCATACTCGCATAAAGCTTTCTTACACAAGACATGTCATACAAATTTTAAATCAATATATTGTCTTATCTGAATATTCAGGATGATTTTCACATAGTTTTGGAGCAAATATTCTAGGCTACGTGATACAATTTTCAAAAGTCTTGTAAAGAAATAATCAGTTTGGGTTTCTTGACCTTATTTCAGTGACATTTTTTATTGTCATTTTCACAAACCACGCATAAATGTTATTATCTCAAAACTACAGAATTTTACATACATGCTGCTGACATATTGTTGAAGCAGAGTTTGTGCTGAATGCAGTGTAATACGACTTTAGCCATGAAAATGTCACAAGTAACAGAAATAAGCGCAAATGTTAGAGCATGTCAGAACACCTCCAGGACCCAGAAAACCCCTCAGACCCCAGAGGGTTAAGGGCCTGAATGTGCTCGTTGTGCCACGGCGTTGGACTATGTTCTTTAATCTTCTTTAAGGGCAGCGGAGCAACTGTGTCTAAAGTGCTGGAAAAGAGAGAGTTAAACATTTCTGTTGCAATATCAAGTTCTTCTAAGCTATCCGGGATGCTGAGATGATGAAACTGATTAGGAAGATTATAGATAAAGCAATCTTTAGTGGCAGAAGTGATAGGTCTAACATATTTATAACACTGAGTCGGCTTTGCAGCCTTGGCTAAATGTAATTTACATGAGACTAGATAATGATCTGAGATGTCATCGCTCTGCTGCAGTATTTCAACGGCATCAATATCTATTCCATGTGATAGTATTAGATCTATTCTAGAGTATGATTCCGGCAACGAGGAGGTCCTGACACGTGTTGTCTAACTCCAATTGAGTTTACAATATCTTTAAATGCCAATCCCAATGCATATTTTTCATTATCTATGTGTATATTAAAATCACCAACAATTAGTACTTTATCTGCAGCCAATACTAATTATGATAGAAAGACCGCAAATTATTTGATGAAGTCTATATGGTACCCTGGTGGCCTGTATACAGTAGACAGCAGAATTTTCAAACGCATCACCCTCACATCATTTTCTGGTCTCGTCAACGTTATTGCTACTTAAATGTTTAAACTCATACGTCAGACCCCTTACCTGAACACTCACCTGAGATCGTCCTGTCAAGTCTCCTGTCTTCCGTCTGTCTCCTGTCCATTATCCTGATCCAGATCTCCAGTCATCGTATTCATCCTTCACCTGGATTAGTGGTGGGGGCTGTTTTCCCCTATTATCAGCAGTATTGCAAATGTGTGAAGTATTGAAACTGATTTTATTCCACGAATATTTATCGTTACATAAAGAAGTTAATATAAGTAACTTACATTTTAGACACTTTATTTCTGACGACAATGAATCAGTCCTTTTGAACGAACAGCTGATTTAAAGATTCAATGACTCACTCATTAAGACAGTCAAATGCTTTGTTCCTAAATTAACACAATTCTGTCACAGCTGAGCCAAATTTACGACACGCATAACAAAATGCAGCATTGTGTTTAACAGAATATTCGAGCCAATCTCTATTTTTTAACCAAGAGCTGCTAAATGAACTAGGGGTCAAACTAGATCAAGATCGAACTAGATCAAGTAGACCGATATTGAACCGATTAGATTTTGAACCGATATGGTCTGGTGTCAGCCTATGTCTGGTGTAAAAATGTAGGTTAATGTCAAAATTAATAATAACAAAGGGTTTTAACAAATACTTTATTTGAATGATTTTAGAGACTAGAGATAGTTGGGATCACCTCTACGCACAGCTTGGGCTCTGGAACCACCCTCCTCGAGAGAGGATGGACTCTTCACCACTCTGGAGTTGCCCATAGTGAGAGGCGGCGGGCTGGTGTGGGTTTACTTATAGCCCCCCAGCTCAGCCGCCATGTGTTGGAGTTTACCCCGGTGAACGAGAGGGTCGTTTCCCTGCGCCTACGGGTCGGGGATAGGTCTCTCACTGTCGTGTGTGCCTATGGGCCAAACGGCAGTGCAGAGTACCCGGCCTTCTTGGAGTCTCTGGGAGGGGTGCTGGAAAGTGCTCCGACTGGGGACTCCGTCGTTCTACTGGGGGACTTCAACGCCCACGTGGGCAACGACAGTGTTACCTGGAGGGGCGTGATTGGGAGGAACGGCCCCCCTGATCTGAACCCGAGCGGTGTTCAGTTATTGGACTTCTGTGCTAGTCACAGTTTGTCCATAACGAACACCATGTTCAAGCATAAGGGTGTCCATCAGTACACGTGGCACCAGGACACCCTAGGCCGTAGGTCGATGATCGACTTTGTGGTCGTTTCATCTGACCTGCGGCCATATGTCTTGGACACTCGGGTAAAGAGAGGGGCGGAGCTGTCAACTGATCACCACCTGGTGGTGAGTTGGATCCGATGGCGGGGGAGGAAGCTGGACAGACTCGGCAGACCCAAGCGTACTGTAAGGGTCTGCTGGGAACGTTTGGCTGAGTCTCCTGTCAGAAAGATCTTCAACTCCCACCTCCGGCAGAGCTTCGACCGGATCCCGAGGGAGGCTGGAGATATTGAGTCCGAGTGGACCATGTTCTCCACCTCCATTGTTGAAGCGGCTGCTCGGAGCTGTGGCCGTAAGGTCTCCGGTGCCTGTCGAGGCGGCAATCCCCGAACCCGGTGGTGGACACCGGAAGTAAGGGATGCCGTCAAGCTGAAGAAGGAGTCCTATCGGGCCTGGTTGGCTTGTGGGACTCCTGAGGCAGCTGACGGGTACCGGCAGGCCAAGCGAACTGCAGCCCGGGTGGTTGTGGAGGCAAAAACTCGGGCCTGGGAGGAGTTCGGTGAGGCCATGGAAAAGGACTATCGGCTGGCCTCGAAGAAATTCTGGCAAACCGTTCGGCGCCTCAGGAGAGGGAAGCAGTGCCCTACCACCGCTGTCTACAGTGGAGGTGGGCAGCTGTTGACCTCAACTGGGGATGTCGTCGGACGGTGGAAAGAATACTTCGAGGATCTCCTCAATCCCGCCGTCACGTCTTCCATTGAGGAAGCAGAGGCTGAGGGCTCAGAGGTGGACTCGTCCATCACCCAAGCTGAAGTCACCGAGGTAGTCAAGAAACTCCTCGGTGGCAAGGCACCGGGGGTGGATGAGATCCGCCCTGAGTACCTCAAGTCTCTGGATGTTGTGGGGCTGTCTTGGCTGACACGCCTCTGCAGCATCGCGTGGCGGTCGGGGACAGTGCCTCTGGGATGGCAGACCGGGGTGGTGGTCCCTCTTTTTAAGAAGGGGGACCGGAGAGTGTGTTCCAACTACAGGGGGATCACACTTCTCAGCCTCCCTGGGAAAGTCTATGCCAGGGTACTGGAGAGGAGAATACGGCCGATAGTAGAACCTCGGATTCAGGAGGAACAGTGCGGTTTTCGTCCGGGCCGTGGAACACTGGACCAGCTCTATACCCTCTCCAGGGTGCTGGAGGGTTCATGGGAGTTTGCCCAACCAATCCACATGTGCTTTGTGGATTTGGAGAAGGCATTCGACTGTGTCCCTCGTGGCGGCCTGTGGAGGGTGCTCCGGGAGTATGGGGTCCGGGGTCCTTTGCTAAGGGCTGTCCGGTCCCTGTACGACCGAAGCAGGAGCTTGGTTCGCATTGCCGGCAGTAAGTCAGACTTCTTCCCGGTGCATGTTGGACTCCGGCAGGGCTGCCCTTTGTCGCCGGTTCTGTTCATAATTTTTATGGACAGAATTTCTAGGCGCAGCCAGGGGCCGGAGGGTGTCGGGTTTGGGAACAACACGATTTCGTCTCTGCTCTTTGCGGATGATGTTGTCGTGTTGGCCCCTTCAGACCAGGAACTTCAGCATGCACTGGGACGGTTTGCAGCCGAGTGTGAAGCGGCTGGGATGAGAATCAGCACCTCCAAATCCGAGGCCATGGTCCTCAGTCGGAAAAAGGTGGCTTGCCTTCTTCAGGTTGGTGGAGAGTTCCTGCCTCAAGTGGAGGAGTTCAAGTATCTTGGGGTTTTGTTCACGAGTGAGGGAAGGATGGAACGGGAGATTGACAGACGGATCGGTGCAGCTTCTGCAGTAATGCGGTCGATGTACCGGTCTGTCGTGGTGAAGAAAGAGCTGAGCCGCAAGGCGAAGCTCTCGATTTACCGGTCAATCTACGTTCCTACTCTCACCTATGGTCATGAGCTTTGGGTCATGACCGAAAGGACAAGATCCCAGATACAGGCGGCCGAAATGAGCTTTCTCCGCAGAGTGGCTGGGCGATCCCTTAGAGATAGGGTGAGGAGCTCGGTCACTCGGGAGGAGCTCAGAGTAGAGCCGCTGCTCCTCCGCATCGAGAGGGGTCAGCTGAGGTGGCTCGGGCATCTGTTCCGGATGCCTCCTGAACGCCTTCCTGGGAAGGTGTTCCGGGCACGTCCCACCGGGAGGAGACCCCGGGGAAGACCTAGGACACGCTGGAGAGACTATGTCTCCCGGCTGGCCTGGGAACGCCTCGGTGTCCCCCCGGAAGAGCTGGAGGAAGTGTCTGGGGAGAGGGAAGTCTGGGCATCTCTGCTTAGACTGCTGCCCCCGCGACCCGGCACCGGATAAGCGGAAGAAGATGGATGGATGGATGGATGAATGATTTTAAACATCTTTAAAATCTGATAACTGTTAATAATAACATTAATGATAATAATAATAACTTAAAAAGTGCAGGGAGTACCCAACAGCATTCTGTAAACATTTTGTAAAACTTAAAGACTCTATTTTAATGGTTAAAGTTTTAGTACTCAAAAAGCATTTCTAATTCATTCAATTTATTTAGTATAACAAAAAAAAAATTTTTTAGAGCCCTTTGAAAAAACGATCTTTTATTTTGATGAAATAGGGGCAGCAAGCAGGTTCACTACCTGGTCCCTGAAGGGAGTGGTAGGAACCTTGGGCACATAGCCAGGCCGGGGTCTCAGTACAACATGGTTGTCACCTGGCCCGAACTCTAGACATGATTCGTTGACCGAAAATGCCTGCAGGTCCCCTACCCTCTTGACAGAGGTCAGTGCAACCAGCAAAGTCTTCATGGAGACTTCATGCTCGACCCTCGAACACAAAGCGCAGAAACGGCCTGTGTCGAGGAAGTATCGAGACATGAAAGTACGCGTCCTTCAGGTCGATCACTGTAAACCAATCTTGGGGATGGACGCATCCGAAAATGCTTCTCTGTGTGAGTATTTTGAATGGTAGCTTGTGGAGGCTCCGATTCAAAACTCGCAGATCCAAAATCAGTCGTAACCCACCACTTTTCTTGGGTACAATGAAGTAGGGACTGTAGTGTCCTGACCTCATATCGGCGTAGGACGGCGTCATGACCACCCTCGTGCAGGTTCTTCAGTGCCTTGGCCTGATGGACCTGCAGCAACGCCATGGCGTGCATTGCAGAGGCAGCTTCCCCACAGGCTTTGTAAGTCTTGCCCGGGAAGGACACGGTTCTCAATAAAGTTAGGGCACAGTTGCATAGCAACGGCCCGCTCCTCTGGCGGGATATGCATGTATCCCTTAGCTGCCCCACCATCAAGGGTGGTGAGGGAGGAGCCACCGGGACGGTTTCTGGCAGTAAAAGGTGCCGTCCACGTCCCTGTGAGCTCCTCATGGCACCTCCGGGAAGAAAAGCACTGGGGTGAGCTGTTGAGAACCAGCACGCGCCACCATGAGATACCAATCGTCTAACCACGAGGGTTCGGGACACGGTGGAGGGTTCCACACGAGCCCGACCCTGTTGGCGGCCTGGGAAAGCATGGCCATCATCACCCGGGTCCGCTGAGGGCACTGGGGCACAGAGGTCTGACCCCCCCTTTCGATGCAGCGATCGACATCTGATCGTCGTAGGGACCACCACAGGAAACGTGTGTTCAATGCCCAGACACACGTGGCAGCGACCGTGACCATCCTGTGACCCCAGGTAATGACCGCATCCAGAAACACACAGACAGAAAGTCATCTTTTTTTTCTTTAAAAGACGCATTCTAACTGTGTAAGCTCTTTTAGGGATTGCTCTCACTGGTGCTGAAGCACGCAGGGGATCAGGCACTGTCTGTGCGCTGTCTCTCTCTCTCTTGCTGGCAGGTCTTACCACCTGTAAAAACAGCTTTTGAGCACTCTAACGGCGCACCTTAGCAGCTGTTACAACAGCTTCTTCTTTTTTTTTTTTGCTCAAACCAAAAAAATAAAAGAGAGAGAGAGAGAGAGAGAAAAGAAGACTGCTCGCGCTGCCCTGCTGTAACGCCCGCAACGGGAAGGAGAGGTCCAAAGAAGAGGCTCGTTGAAGTCACACTCTTGTAAGACAAAGCATCGAAGTGCTTGGCTCCAAGCAAAAAGCTACAGTGCAATCACCCAGCTGCTCGTTATATACCCGCGCTGCGAGGCTGCGCAACTGATGCAAATGATTGCACGCCAATGTGTATTGCTTGTTTTAAGTTTCACTCGAAGTAGATTGGCCTGTCTAGCGAGATTCCTATTCGAAGGGTTCGACGCCACCAAAGAGGAACCATAAACATTTTTTAATATTGGCGCCGATAATCAATCGACCCCTAAAGTGAACGACTATTTCCACTGCCACTAAAAGATTGACTGGGATATAACAAGCACATCACCTGTAAGGGCTCTTCATCACCTAGGTCACTTAGCCGTGGCACTTGCTGGGGTTTGTCGCCAGTGTCTGAAGGGGTGTCATGCGGTGAGAGTGAGGTTGTGGGGGTTCGCAGCTGTCATCGGCAGGCAGGTGTCAATTCGTTTTGTGATGTACTAGAGCAGTGTTTCCCAACCCTGATCCTGAAAGACCCCCAACACTGCACGGTTTTCTTTGTCTCCCTAATGAAACACACCTGATTCAACTCTTTCTTTCTTTCTTTTACTTTATTTATATAGCACAAGTTAACACAACAGATGTTGACCACTGTGCTTTAAATAACAAAAGAAACAGAAAACATGAAAAGAAGAGCAAAATATAAATGAAACAATATAGTTAAATATAGTTAAACCCAAATAAAAAAAATTGAGAAATGCCCGGTCCAAGAGATATTACTTTAGTTTGAGTTTAAACTCATATAAAGAGGTCAACGATCTCAGGGATATAGGGATGCTATTCCACAGCCTAGGACCGATAACAGCAAAGGCACGATCCCCTCTTGACTTTAATCGTGAATGTGGCTGGGACAGATTATGACTGCTAGAGGACCGTAGACACCTACCCGGCACGTTCACAGTCAAAAGTTCAGATAAATATGAAGGTGCAGACAGGCAAAAAGAAATCCAGAGAAACAGACGGCCAGCCAGAGACTACGGCGCCATCTTCTTGTCAGATAGATCGATTTTCATCTATTTCATCTATGAACTCATGATAATGAGCTGATGAGTTGAATCAGGAGTGTCTTGAGCCAATTTTTTTATGTCCATGATGAAAAATGCACAAATAATATTTTTAGGCTACCTAAAGGCCCCGTCTCAGAAAGTCAGCTAACAAATTTCCTGAGCGGGACGCACACACGCAAGCAAAGTGGGCAATTAAAGAGACAGCTTCACCTGCGTATAACGATCACAAAAGGACACAACCAATCAAATGCGTAATGAAATAATTTCTGATTTGAAAAATTGTGTTAATGGATTTTTTTTATGTATATATGTGACCGGTCACGGAAAGTAGGGACACAAGTCGGTTCTGGAGCATTTTGAGTTATTCGCATATTCTGAAAGTGTAGTCTCCAAGCTTTCCAACGATGTGTAACACATGGAAATCTGATAATATTTGGAGAAGTTGTGGCCATTTGAAGGTAGGCACTCAAAAAAATTAAAAGTGGAGAAATCTACCTCTAAAGATTGAGCAGTTCTCACCTCTCTGCTGCTGGGAGTGACAATAGGGCTCATTTACATCTCATTAAGATAAGCCATACCCCCTGTAAAGCTCCCCCTGTACAGCTGTAAAGCACATGTTGTTTTATTAACATTAAATGGATAGTTCTCCCCAAATGTTTAGTTAATTGTCATCATTTACTCTCTCAAGTTGTTTTAAACCTGAATATGTTTCTTTCTTCTGTTGAAGTTATTTGGAAGAATGTGGGTAACCAAACAGTGTATGTTCCCCAGTGACTTCTATATTTATTTCCTATGGAAGTCAATGGGGACCAGCAACTGTCTGGTTACCCACATTCTTCCAAATATCTTCTTTTGTGTTCAGCACAAGAAATAAATAAATACAGGTTTGGAACAACATTAGAGTGAGTAAAGAATGACAAAATGTTTATTTTTGGGTGAATAATCCCTTTAAGGACAAGCGGCTGCATGTTTACTATTAGGGCTACTGTCTCTTTAAGACCTGAAAGCAACGCGTCTAATATGTACGCATAATATGACACGCAGATTTCTCTCAATTTAGACATAACCAACTTTCTTTATGTAAACCTTGAGTGTATTTGACAGTATTAGCTCAAAAAGACTCGAAAGATAACTTACCGTAAAACTTCAAATAATAGCCCGGGCTTTTATTTTCCCAAATCGCCGAACTGCACCGGCTTGTATTGGAGACAGGCGTCTATATGAGACAGGCCTTTAATTTAGTGTTGAGACTTCACCCTGCCCTGCAATATACATTTAGCTTTACATTCATTTACAGAAATCAGCTGGTTGAATGAAAATTGCTGCTGCTATCGGATTTTCAGATGATATTCTCAATTCAGTTAACGGACGCTCTGAGGTAAAGTGAATTCAGACTGTAGTGTAGACTATTGTATTTAATTGTACAGTACAATCATAACATAGACATGATCTTAATTCCATAATGTCCTTAAACATAACAATATTGCTGGCCATAAACTGACAAAGTGCGCGTCCGATAACTCGAGTTGCCATAAACGCCGCACGCGCGCGTTTCTCGTCCGGTGTGCGATAACGCGAGTTGTCACAGACGCGGCGCGGTGCTTCTCGTCCGGTGTGTGATAACTCGAGTTGTCACAGACGCGGCGCGGTGCTTCTCGTCCGGTGTGTGATAACTCGAGTTGTCATAGACGCGGCGCGGCGCATCTCGTCCGGTGTGCGATACATAGACGCGACGCGGCGCGGCGCGGCGCATCTCATCCGGTGTGCGATACCTCCTGCCTTGCTTGCACTAACAGCTCCCGCCCAAATGCGCAGGGCTCTCTTGCGTGCCCAATCTACACCATATAACTGGCTTAAACAGACGATCTGACGGGTTTTAGAAGATTAAATACAACCCGAAACTAAAAAAAGACCCGGCCTCTATTTGAGACCGGCCTTTATTTATCCAAACCTGTAGCCACACCACGCGTGTAAAAGAGACAGGCACAGGCGTCTATTTGGGACTCGGCTATTATTTGAAGTTTTACGGTAGTCCAGTATCCAGGCGCTGTTAGACAGTTAGACAGGCTGTTTGCGCGCAGAAAAGCGCATTAGAACAGCGCTACAGCAGCGAATGACATGTTTAACCGGCAAGGCTTTAAAGCACATGTAAATAATGAACTTTTGAGAACTGCAGTGTCCTGTTCCTCTGCGTAAACATTTAGGGCCCTATTTTAACGATCTGAAACGCAAGTGTCAAAGTGCAAAGCGCAAGTAACTTTGTGGGCGGATCCCGGCGCTGTTGCTATTTTCCCGGCGGATAAACGACTCTTGCGCCCGACGCAAATCTAAAAGGGGTTGGTCTGAAGTAGCTTCATTATTCATAGGTGTGGTTTGGGCGTAACGTGAAATAAACCAATCAGAGCGTCCTCTCACATTCCCTTTAAGAGCAGACGCGCTTGTTCCATGGCGGATCGCTATTATAACGGCGGATTTGCCAGCGCACGCCAGGAGCGGTTCACAGCCGAGGAAACCGACGTTCTCGTCAGGACCGTAAAACACAGAGAAGTGACTTTGGGGATGATGGGAGAAACCCACCCAAATTAGCTTCGGTTAAACAGGCGTATAATTTGGGTAGTAAATGTGTAGCCTAATCTAGATTTTTTTATTTTTTTATCTATAGATCTTTTTTTTACATCTTCACGGACACAACAATGATTTCCCTCGTGTGTTAATATTTTTCCTTGTAATAATGTATGATTTGCAAAAATGAAAACTGCTGCATCTGTTTATATTAGAGAATCAAAGTGGATGCGGGTTAACATTATGGCAAGCACGCGCCCTTAAAATACTACATCACTAACGCGCAACGCGCCACTGTCTTTAGACTGTTTTTTCCCTGGTCAGTTGCGCAATTGCTTTCTAAAACTGGAAAATAGCACCATTGAAGTTTTGCGCCGGAACACGCCTCCTCTTTGCGCTGAACCGCCCCCGCGAGCGCAAATTCATTCCCTAATTTACCGACGTGCGTCTGTGGAGGGAAAAGTCCGCTGTGCGCGGGTGCAGAATAGGAATGATACATGCGTCGGTGTTCAAAGTCAATTGCGCTGGGTGCAAGATAGGGCCCTTAATGTGAGTATTTGTCGCGTTGTACACTGGGCTGTTGAGATGCAGACTGCTACAAAAGCACGCAGCAGCTTGCTTGCAGCAAGGATCACAGCGCAACTTTGAACTACATCGATGCGATATGGTCTAATTCCATATCCCATTTAAAAAATATATCAATATATTTTTTATATCGATATTATATCGCCCAGTCCTACCACGCTGTTCCCTTGGAGGACGGGGGCAATAACAAAAGAAACAAAAGCCGGCTTATCCAGTATGGAAATACACACAGACAATGACACGCCCCTGCGAGCTAGAATCTCACAAAACAAGCCGATTTCAACCTAAAAATGTACGATTTTAAATATACCAATATTGATATCTAAAACATGGAGAGGCTTCTTCGTGATCTCAACAAACAGATTCTGCAAAAAAGCGAAAATCACCAGTTTTGAAAAAAAAACGCTTCTTTCTCATTTTGCTCAAAAGTTATGCTGCCGACTTGTGTCCTTACTTTCCGTGACGGGTCACATATGTGTGTGAAATCCATCTGTGTTTCTATTGTCGGCGTAATCTTGTTTACATGTGTGCTATTAAAGGGATAGTTCACTTTAAAATTAAAATTCTGTCATCATTTACTCACCCTCAAGTTGTTTCAAACCTGTATTAATTTATTTCTTCTGCTGAACACAAAGAAAGATATTTTGAAGAAAAAAAAATACTATGGAAGTTAATGGGTACAGACTACTGTTTGGTTACTGACATTCTTCAAAATATCTTTCTTTGTGTTCAGCAGAAGAAATAAATTAATACAGGTTTGAAACAACTTGAGGGTGAGTAAATGATGACAGAATTTTAATTTTAAAGTGAACTATCCCTTTAATAATTTCATCTGAGGGTGAACCGGCCCTGCAGAGCTACCTTGGAGCAGTGGACAAAGGTAGCCTGATCTGATGTGTCCCGTTTTCTTTTACATCTCTTGGGCAGCCGTGTGTGAGCTGTTTACCTAGGGAAATTATGTCACAAGGATGCACTGTGGGATGACAGCAAGCCGGTGGAGGGAGTGTGATGCTCTGAGCAATGTTCTGCTGGTAAACCCTGGGTCTGACCATTCATGTAGACTTAAATTTAACACGTGCCACCTACCTAAACATTGTTGCAGACCAGGTATACCCCTTTATGACAATTCCCTTGTGGAAGTGGCCTTTTTCTGCAGGAAAATACACCCTGCCACACTGCACACATTGTTCAGAAATGTTTTGAGGAACTTGATAAAGAGTTCAAGTGTTGCCCTGGCCTCCAAATTCCCCCAATACCTACAGGACTTTAAAGGGGTCATGACATGGGTTTTTTTTTATTTTATTATTATGTTCCCTTAGGTGCAAATATAGTATTACTATAGTTTTTTTTACAAAAAACTTTTAATATGTAGTGATTTATGACCTTTTCCCACCCTGTTTCTCATCCTCTGATTCAAACAGTCTGTTTTGGGGGGGTTTCCCCTTTAAGAGTTCAGTGTTAACGCCCACTGTTATGATTGGCTAACGTCAGTGCATGCATCAATTATTAACGCCCCCAGCCAGAACCTGTGCGGATTCAGCGTATTTAAAAAGTAGTTTAAAGTTTTAAACACATTACTTACAGTTTGCGTCGTCGTTGTTGAGCCCAGAATAGTCGGCAAGGACTTATCTTTGAGCAACAGTTTTCTGGCAAAGCCAGCATCATTTTGGGATTTGTTCTCAAAACAGTCATCCTTCAACTGTATAGAACAGACGCTTAAACTAACATTGCCGTGACTGAGACGTCCGCAAAAAATAAAGTGCATCCATTTTCCCCTGACGACTGGATCTTTCGCAGCGTATTCAAAGATGTTGTTTGTCCACAGCCAGGAACAGCACATCTGCGGCATCGTAATTTCCCTGTACACAGACCCACTCGCGCTGTCCGTCGACTGAACACTTGTGAGGCGCGCGGGCGCGACAACGATACGAAATGAGCGTAGTTGCCTTGTGCTTAAAGCGTAGTTGCCTTGTGCCTGGAGGCGGTCATATGCAAACGCTGGTACGTCACTTCGTACCGTGACGTCACTTCTTACCATGAATCCAGAACGAGCTGTATTTAGATTTTGATTAAATAAATGATTCGTTTATAATGGGGAGGACGTCTTAAGCTATGAAACTTGCAGGACGTTTTAATGGTACAAAGACCTCTTATATACTAAAAGATCAAGGCAAATTTGGTTTCTCATGTCATGACCCCTTTAAAAAAAATATGCTGCTAATTTCTTGGTGCCAAATACCACAGGACCCCTTAAGGGGTCTTTTAGAGTCTATGCCTTGCTCGGTCAGCACTGTTTTGGCAACACACTAGGACCAACAGCATGTAAGGTAGGTGGTCATAATGTTTTGGCTAATCTATGTATGAACAGTAAAAATGGTATTTTAACGTATCAATTCAAGCATAAGTCCACATCCTGCATTCGCAGCACATAAAATAATGTCTTCTCGACATATAGACAACAGGAACCAAACTCTTCCAGGCCTCAGCTACAACTACAGTGTTTGAAGGCAGGACAAATTAGATGTTGTTCGCTGGCAGCCAATGAAGAACATAGGATTGCATTATGCAAATTTGTTACAAACCTATGTAGGTTCAACCCGATCTCACGGCAATTCATACGAATTTTACGAGGTGGCTAATTCGTACCAATTCATACGACCTCACTCGTACAAATTTTTTAAGTTTTTTGCTAAATCGTACATATTTGACGATTTGCCAAAATCGTATGAATTCATACGAATTACCTATCCCTGACCCCGCCCCTAAACCCAACCGTCACGTGGGTTTAGACAAATCGTACAAATTCGTACGAGTGAGGTCGTACAAATTCGTACGAATTAGCCACCTTTTAATCACTCGTACAAATTCGTATGAATTGGTCGTGAGATAGCGTTGGTAGGTTTGTGCAGGAAGTAAGACTGGAATTACTGACAACTTGTTTCAAGCGATTTAGAATTGGTTTTTTCTTTTGGGAACATTAATATTTAAAGTGCACTTTGATCTTTGAAAGTTTGCAGACAATTTACATTGACAAACAGCTTTATTACTCACTACTATAATAAAGGTAATACCTGAAAAAGCATGATAAGGACACTTTATCTATTTTTTTTCAAGCAGAAATTAATATTGGTGATGGAAACAAAATGCCATGTCTGATTCATATTAAAAAAGCAATCAAAATGTTTGAAGATTCAACTAAAAGAACCATCCTTTTCAAGACAAAAAGCCAAAACCTCTTCAAAGCTTAATTCTGCAGAGCCTTTGCCGTGAACCACAGTCTACAGAGTGTGCAACCCGCAGATCTGATCACAGAAACATTGATAGCATCAGAACACCTTGCTCTTATTTATTCCCTGTTAAACATCACACATCAAGTTTAGTCAAGCACACCGGTGACAGTTAGTGGCATTTGCAAAACTTATTAGGTCATAGTAGTAATTGTCAAAATAAGAATATATAGGCCTACTGTATATTCTTAACACTTTTGCAAATGATAATGAAATTAAAAAAGTTTTACTTTAAATACACACACACACACACACACACACACACACACACACACACACACACACACACACACACATATATATATATATATATATATATATATATATGTGTGTGTGTGTGTGTGTGTGTGTGTGTGTGTGTGTGTGTGTGTATGTGTGTGTATTTAAAGTAAAACTTTTTTAATTTCATTATCATTTGCAAAAGTGTTAAGAACTGTGTTAAGAATATACAGTAGGCCTATATATTCTTATTTTATATATATATATATATATATATATAATTTAATTACTCTTTAATATCTTGCTATGCTTTAAAGTACACTTATTTTGATGTGTTGACTGACATAATAAAGCACCAATAAAGTACGTAATTATAATTTTAACTGTAGTATGCTATTTGAAATTACACTTAAAGTTAATATATATATTAAATGTAGGATGAAAACGTCAGGATGAAAATTACCTGTGTTTGTTTTAATGTAAAGTTTCCTTTTGACCTTTTGTACAAAGAAACAAACAAAATACAATAGCATACTTCTGTCAGAGGTTGTAGGTGCAGGCAGACAGTCTCTGGACTGTATTGAAACCGGCAGCCCCACTTACATGTGTGAGGTTAACCCCTGACCCTGAAACATAGTCCAGTAGATGTGCACTAAATTGTCAAGCGCACCATCCATGATATCATACTGTGCAAACAGAGCAGATAGTAAAAATATCAAACACACATAAACACTTTTTTTGGCTACATTAATTATACATTTGATGACACCAACGAACAAATTGATAATACATACTTCCAGTACACTTAACTGTAAAGTGTGTTTTAGAAACTGTAAAAGCAAGTGAAAGTTTTAGATAAAATGGTGTTATGTGTCCATAAGGTTTGTTTGGTACTCTCGCATAAAATTCATAAGTGTGCACGTGTGCATGCTTAAGTGTGTATATGCAATTGCAGATGTGTGTTTTTGCAAAAGGAAGTTACTGTGGTAAGATAAAGAGAGTTGCTATGTCGCCATGTGTGTTGCTAAGCTGAGAAACCTCAATGTGCGTAATTGGTATAAGGTGCACACAAACTTCACTGGTGTGTACAGATGAGAATGCAGATTAACTACCAGCTGCACACACAACAACACATTTTGTGGGTGTACACTGGCTGGAGAAACAATGTTTAGTAAGTATGAACTTCCTGTACTTACAGGTCTCTCTGAAGTGCAGAGAGGAAACAAGGAACATCACCAGTGTCCAAAATTAAAAGCGAGATGCAGAAGTTTCTGGGACAACATGTTCTGAATGACTGCATTAGCTTGCATATGATTTGTGCAGAAAGGAAGCTGTTCGTGACACACATACCTTGTATGTACATGCACACAATTGTGTCTGTGCAAGTATGCATCAAAGTTTGTGCTAATGAGCGCATGCAACAAAGCATTTTAATATGTTGCTTACAAAAAACTTTGGTTACACTTTATTTTCGATGGTCCACTTTAGAAATTCTACTAACTATAATTAACTTTTCAACTACATGTCAACTAACTCTCATTAGAGTATTAGTAGACTACAGTAGACTGTCAGTATACTGTTAGGTTATGTTAGGTATTAGGGTTTGGGTAAGTAGAATAAGTTGACGTGTAGTTGCAAAGTTACTTTAAGTCAGTAGAATGTCTGTTGGGGTACCAACTAAATAAAGTGTTAGCAAATATTAAGCAGACAGTCTACTAATCCTCAAATGAGAGTTAGTTGACACGTAGCTGCAAAGTTACTTATAGTTAGTTGAATGTCTTAAGTGGGCTATCGAAATAAAGTGTTTCCAAAACTTTATTTAGTACGAAAAATGATTATCCACTTATGGAAGCCTGTTGCTAATGGGATCAACATGCCATTCAGTGTTAACGGAGAGGAAATCGAACCGAGGTACTGCCAACTCTGGTTTAATACAACAGCATTTATTTATGTGGGACAGCTGCATTCTCATTCAGCATTCCCCCCACTCCCTCCAAAACCTCTGCTGATGACCCCCGCCTGTTCAAGTGTGTGGGGTTATGGTGTTCAGACATGGAAAAATTCAGAGGTGTCAAAAGTATTCACATTCATTACTCAAGTAGAAGTACAGATACTAGGGTTTAAAATGACTTCTGTAGAAGTTGAAGTATCAACTCAAGCTTTTTACTCAAGTAAAAGTGTAAAAGTACTGGATTTTAAAACTACTTAAAGTATAAAAGTAAAAGTAATGCAAGGCAAAAAATGCCATTAAGGACAAAAACTTAGACAGCGCCAAAGGGGTCTATAGTGCATCCCCAAAAAATATATTCTAAGGCCATAATGACTATAATGTTATATATATTAAAATGTAAATGTTGAAAAACTTGTGAGGCACTAGGCCACCTGTTTCAGCTGCATATAAGGATTTCGGATATTGCCATCTTTGTGGGGATATTTTGACACTATAATGGTTGCGCGCACACACACACACACACACACACACTCTCTCTCTCTCTCCTCTCTCTCTCACACACACACTCTCTCTCTCCTCTCTCTCTCTCTCACACACACGCACTCTTCTCACTCTCTCTCTCTCACACACACACACACACACACACACACACACACACACACACACACGCACACGCACACACTCTCTCTTCTCTCTCTCCACACTCTCTCTCTTCTCTCTCACACACACAATCTCTCTCCTCTCTCTCACACACACTCTCTCTCTCTCTCTCTCTCTCTCTCTCTCTCACACACACACACACTCTCTCTCTCTCTCTCTCTTCTCTCACACACACACGCGCTCACGCACACACACACTAACGATTATGTTTGCCACTTATCCCGCGATTGTCATACAGTAGGCAATATTGTAAAAACGGCTGTACCCAAAGCAATATTTGACGCGATTTGCCCCGTATTCTTGAGCACAAAACTGTTGATTAATTTCTCCCTCGCGTACCGCATCTACAGTAGGTTTCCTTCGGAGGAGTTTTGCCGCTTTGCACAACCAAATGTAACTACAGCGCGCCGCGCGGACAGCCTCTCACAAGTTAGAAAGAAAACACAAAGCCAATCAGTTTAGCGATGTGTGTTCAGGAGGCGGGACTCAGATCTAAAACAAGCAGAAATGAAATAGGAGTAACGAGGCTATTTTTAAAATGTAAGGAGTAGAAAGTACAGATAATTGCGTGAAAATGTAAGGAGTAGAAGTAAAAAGTCGGCTGAAAAATAATTACTCAAGTAAAGTATAGATACCCAAATTTTCTACTTAAGTAATGTAACGAAGTATTTGTACTTCGTTACTTGACACCTCTGGAAAAATTACACACATTTTTAAGTATGTACAATTTAGTGTTTTAGATAATAAAAATATTTGGTAACACTATATTTTAATAGTCACATTTGAACATTCTGTTTAAACTTTACAACTAGTCATCTAACTCTTATTATAATATTAGTAGACTGTTTGCTTAATATGTGCTAACTCTTTATTGTGATGCTTCTTCAACAGACATTCTCCTGACTAAAAGTACATGTCAACTTATTCTAACCCTACCAGTCTACTAATAGTTTACTAACACACTCTAAGGCTAGTTAGCAGACATGTAGGTGCAACGTTACTTATAGTCAACAGAATATGGTACAGGGACTATACAAATAAAGTGAAACCAAATATGGATGTTGATTAATTTATCAAATCCATTTATTCAAGTGTGGCTGAATAATAAATAAATAAGGGTATCTTTGTTTTTTTATTGCAAGTTACATAGATCATGAAGTGATTGAAAACTAAAAGGTGATGCCTTTTTTTTGTTTCTGTTAAAGTACTTTCTTCTATCTGAGCTTAATATTGTTACGTTTGTTTGCAGTATATAAAAAGTTTTTCCATTGTAGAAAAGTGAAGCCGCCCATGTCCCAATATGGCACTTACATCTTGCACTGATTCGTGACCTAACTCTGCGCAGTAGTGAACGTGGAACCCGAGTCTGCACTGTAGTGAGCGTGAAGTGGAGCCGTGGTATCAAGGCCTCGCCCACACTTCCGCAGAATCGGTTAGTCAAGTCATGTCACCTTCATTTATATATCGCTTTTAACAATATATATTGTTTCAAAGCAGCTTTACAGTGATAATAGGAAGTTAAAGTAAAAACAGAGATTGTTTTGGTTTAACAGCAGCTCTAGAATAAAGTGATTGTCCAGCTAAAGTAAGTTTTGATAGTTTCACCTCCGTTACAAAGATCATTAGTTATTAACTTAGGGGCTGGTAACACAACACCGTTCTAACAGAAAAACCCTTAAGGTGCTCTAGCCCGCTCATCGGTACAACAACAGTGCCTGGTGGCTCGAGAACGCAAACCTTAAAATAGGTTCCAAGGTGCAAGCCTTGAAAATAAAAAATTTAAAAGTTCTCTGTGCAAACATAAAAAACACAAACCTGTGAAAACATATTGGGTTATGACTGTAACCCTTGTTCCCTGAGAAAGGGAACGAGAACTGCTTCGATATGACACTTTGGGGAACCGCTCCTTAGCGTAACGTGTCTGTAGTAGGAATTAAACTAGTCCAATCCTATTGGTGTTGCGTTATGACGTAAAAGAACCAAGAGTGTGACGGCACACCCGGAGGCTACAAAGGGACGCCGTCACACAACAGCGTTAGCTTCGCGATGAAGCAAGTAGCTCCCAGGCAGGAGGAGGCGTGGCGGAGGGACACAGTTCTCATTCCCTTTCTCAGGGAATAAGGGTTACAGTCGTAACCCGAAACTTTCCCTTTTGATGGGAACTCGAACTGCATCGTTATGACACTTTGCGGAACGAGTACCCACTATGCCACAACGACACCTGCCTATCCCAATGTGAAGCTGTCTCAGGCACAACTAGGACAAGAGCACTCGTGCACCAGGGGTCATTGAGAGGTCCAGACTATAAAATCTTGTGAATGTTAGGGGAGTGGCCCAGCCAGCCGCATCACATATATCATGAATTGGAAAGGAGGGCTCTAGAGGATGCCATGCCTCTGGTAGAGTGAGCCCTCACAGTCAAAGGTGAAGGCAAACTCCGCACCTGATAGGCCAGGGAAATAGCCTCAACAATCCAGTAACTGATGGTCTGCTTGGATGCGGGAAGTCCCTTCCTGGGTCGACCCGAAACACACCAGCAACTCGTCCGCCTTTCTCCACTGAGATGATCTCTGAACATATATGTCAAGTGCTCTAACAGGGCAGAGCAGATGAAGACTACCCTCCTCTGCCGTCACATGAGGTGGGGGATGAAATGCCTGTAAAACCATCGAGCTCGCCAAATTAGACGGCACCTTCGGGAAGTAGCCCGGTCTAGGGTGCAAGATGGCCTTAACTCTCCCAGGAGCAAAACTCCAGACACTGAGGAGATATGGAGAGCGCCTGGAGATCTCCTACTCTCATAAGATAATTAATGGCAAGGAGAAAGACCACCTTAAGTGACAGGTTCGTAGCCTCAGCGAACTCCAGTGGTTCGAAGGGGGCCTCAACCAACCCTATGAGAACCAATGCCAGGTCCCATGTGGGAAATCTGGTTCGAGTTGCAGATCTTATCCTCCGAGCCCGACAGAGGAAACGTACGACCAGCTGATGTCTTCCCAGAGGCCCATCACTCAGAGGAGTGTGGAAAGCTGCAATGGCAGCCACATACACCTTGAATGTGGATGGGGTAAGACCAGCAGAGAAGCGATGTTGGAGGAACTCCAGCACTGAAGCCATCGGGCAGTTAACTGGGTCCACCTCATGCTCTCTACATCAAACGGTGAAAACATTACATTTTAGGCCGTACAATTTCCTTGTGTGGAGGGAGTTCTAGAGCTGAGTATGGTCTCTACTACTCCAGCAGACAGGTCAGCCTCTAGGTACTGTCCCCCCTCAGGGGCCAGACCCAAAGCTTCCACAGCTCTGGGCGAGAGTGGAATATTGAGCCCTCTGCCTGTGTCAGTAGGTCCCTCCTGATGGGAATCTCCCATGGATGGCCACCCAGGAGCGATATTATATCTGAGAACCATACTCGGGCTGGCCACAACAGGGCTACTAACAGTAGGCTGTAAACGAGTAAACGACTGACTGAGTCTAAGTGAAGAAACCTGGAACCTGGCTCACACTCAGCGGGCCGTCAATCGTGGCAAAGGGCAGGCTGACCGTTGTCGCTGTACCAACCCAGAGTCTCATCCAGGTCAATGAGTTTGGTTGTCTACTCGGAACCTTCGTCTTGGGCTTCCCAGCAAAAAACTCAGTCCCAGGTTTATGGGTCCATATAAGATCATTCGCCGGATAACCCCTGTATCCATTCGCCTTGCTCTGCCCAGACATCATCTCATCTCCCCCACGTTCCATGTCTCGTTGCTCAAACCTGCCACACCCCCCTCTGAGGAGGAGAGAGGGGATTCCTTTGATAATTTATCTCAAGCCATCGTTGTGGAGGGAGAGGAGGCCTATCGTGTTAATCAACTACTAAATTCCAGACGTCGGGGAGGGACATCTGCAGTATTTGGTTGACTGGGAGGGTTTCAGCCCAGAGGAACGGTCTTGGGTCAGCTCAGGCGACATTCTGGATCCCTTGCTCATTCAAGAATTCCACCACAAACACCCTGACAAGCCTGCTCCCCGTGCTCGTGGCAGACACCGCTGTCGCCCCCTGGTTCCATCATTTCTCAGCCACGAGCACCCTCTCGTGAGTTCTAGTGATTTGCAAACTTTCCTCTTATTATGCATCATCGGCGCTCTGATTAACCTTCACCTGTTCTGAATCATATCTCATTGCCCAGTCTTTATCTGTCTCATTAACAGAGCGTTCTTTGCGAAGTATTGCCTCTCTACTTATGCATGTCCGAGCGTTTCTCCTATTTCTCAGTCTACCTGTTTTTTTTACCATGCTGAACTAAACCAATCTGATTGTCTGCAGCCTGCCTTGTTGACCTCCAGCCTGTCCCGGATTCTGATTATCTTCCGCCTGCCTTGACCCTAAGCCTGTCCCTGGATTCTGTTTGCTCGCTGCCAGCCCACTACCCCCTGCCCAGTTCTACTCACGTCTCAGCCTACCTCTGATTATTATTATCATCCTGAGTTACCTTTTGCCTGACTTTTCTGTTTAATAAACCTGTTGTATATGGATCTGTCTCTGCCCTCTGAGTCGTTACACACACAATGTTTAACCCTCTGGGGTCGGCAATCACGCCGGCGTGATCTGCTCGCTTTTTTTCTTATCAGTGCAAAGGAGATTCAAAGCTGTTAGTTTTGATCTTACATTTAAGTGTTTTACATCATTCGATCCAGTTAAGTTTCAATTTTTTTGTGTATACTCACAATAAAAACAAAGTGTTGTGTCTTTCGCCAAATAAAGAAAAATAAACATGATGCGAGTTCTGCCTTCTCTCTGTCAGTGAAGTCCATTCTGAAACGTGTCCGAAAATGAACTGTAATTCAGCGAATACTTGTCACTCAGGAACGAGAGGTTTGTCTTTATGAAGCTAGAATTCTCTTCTTTTAAATGAAGTAATTTATATAAAAAACAAATATTCTCAGTTTATGTAATCCGTTTGAAACCAAGGAGAGGCACAGTTGTTTTGTTCTCCCTTCATTATTTTTAATGAGCTGAGGCCGCCACGCACCCAATATAGCAAAATATATTTCAGCCTCCGGTAAAATGTGATACTGTCTAAATACTAGACAGTAGACATTATATATTTATATATAAATGTTCGGTTTTGGTTAGCCTATGACACTTATCTTGCTAAAATATTGCCTTATGCACAGATGCTTATGAATACAGGTGTAAATGTGTGAAATGCTCTAAATTCGTGCGGTCTATATGGCCTGTAGTGGCGGTTTTATGATATTCATTGATCTTTAGTAAAATATAGATGATTCAAAGAATGTCACATGTGTGACTCTCACTTGTAGTGAGAGAAGATTCTTTTTATGTACCTGGGGAGGCAGAAGGGAGAGACACTCCAGAGAACAGACGAACAAGGACCTCTGACCTAGATGTCAGAAGGCCATTTGGTGAAGGAGGGCTTAGGAGTTGGCTCTAGTGACGAATCGAAACTAGTGTTATGGCTTCCTTGTCTATGGAAAATTACTGAATGGAAAACTACTGTGGGGGGAGGGCTCTGCGGAGAAGGCCTTGAAGATTAGGATAAAAAGCTAGTTCAGTCTGTCTGGGGGTGTGTCACTCTTCTGCACAGGGTAACAGCTGTGTATTAGACTGCTCCTTCTTGCAAGAATAAATACTGCTATTTTATAATTTGACTCTGAGTCTCCCTTACGCAGTGATGTTTGTTTGATGAATTTTTGCCACAACAATTTGGTGTCAGAATAGTGGGATTCCTTGGACGTGCCTCCTGGACCTGAGATCGGACGGTGTTTGGCCACCTGGACTGAGTAAGTTCCAGCTCTACCTCGTAAACTTGAGAGAGATGGGGCCGACTGATTTCAGAGCCAGGAGAATCGGACACTGGAATCAAAGAACTCAGGTGGCTCCGAACAACATATCTCTGGGTAAGGTATAATTCAATTAAGTTTAATTGGGGGAAGAGTGAAATTGAACCATATTGGCTGAGAACTGTTTTCTGTGGTACGTAATCTGAAATTAATTGAGATCTACGTACAGATCAAGATATTTTAAACAGATACGAGGAAAATAATCTGAAATTAATTGAGGTCTGTGACAGAACAAGATATGTCAAGCAGATAAATAATCTGGAATTAATTGAGAACTGTGACAGACCAAGACATTTCATACAGATAGGTACCTGGAAATTAATTGTTCCACCACGGAGCGAATTATTTTTGGGTGCTGAGGCTAATTAGGGGGAACCAGGACAATCGTAACAGATTTTTTGGTAAACCGTAATTAGGAGGACACTAATAGTGTAACCCGTCCGGCTGGGTTAAAAGAAAGGTCGGATTTGGCAGGGACGCCTGACAAATAAAGAGAACGCGCGTAAAAGAGAAATCCACAGAGAACAGATAAGCGGCCAATATGGGGAAGTATCAAAAGCAAGCTTGCGAAATTTTGGTACACCGGTGTTTTGTCAAATGAGGGAAAAAATTAAGGGCAGAAATGTATGATATTGAGCGCCACAAGATGGTGCGGGAATCAGTTGAACAGAGCAGTGAGAAACAGAAAGGTTGTTGTGTCTGCGTTCAACATGTGTAAAAGTGTGAAAAGACAATGAGTTGTTGGCTTGAAGCAGATAAAAGAGTCGATGTAGAATGTATTTCCATATAGTAAGATTGAATATAACTGATAAAAGGGTTTTTATTTTTTCATCCATTAGATGGATGCATGACATTAGATGTCAGAAGATTTTTTGTAACAAGAGTGGAAGTAGCAAGCAGCAATAAGGCTGTCTTTGTGAAGGATTGAGATATGAGTAATATGATATTTTGGTTTCTGTAAAAAAACAGTAAGTAGGATAAGTGGGACAGAGACAGTAATGATAATACTTGTTGAATCTGCAGACTAACCATTTTGAGAAGAAAACAACTGTAGAAAATGTATGTTATGAAAATAACATTTCTGATAAAATTTATGGAACTATATATGAACGCCTGTTAAGTCAGATTAAGAAATGGTATGAAAAGTGAGGTTCAGATTAAAAATAATAAGGTATTGAGTATGATTAACAGGGATTAACATGAAATAAAGATAATGAATGTTTCATTTAGCAAAATGGGGAACAATTCTATATTTTAGTGGTAAAATAAAGAGTGAAATTATGTTTACTTTTGGTTTGACAACCATTATCTTTTGAACCTAAAGACTCCAGCTATGCTGGGAGTACAGCAACAGCGCGTGCTTATTCAGCCCGGCTTCTGGGTGTTAAATGTGTACTTGCTATTGTAATCACTGTTGTTGATGATAATACCGAATTAGAGAGATGTAAAGACATATTTTGGAATTCAATAATGTAAAATATCGGATATTTTGTTGATATTAAGTCATTGAGAGGAAAAGACATAGTCTGTTTTATAAAGGAAATTATGGGTCGGGGATAATTTTCCCTGGACAAGTGTTAAAGTTAAACAGAAACTTTGTGAAAACTTTGTTAAAACAATTTATGCATTTCCGTGCAGAAAATTAATGTTCTGCCAATAATGATAAAGATTATGATTTGGCTAGTGTGATAGAATCCGCCACTGGTGGACTGTCAAAGAATAGAGAGAACTGCTTATCAGCTGTGTTTACATTCTGATTGGGACACACTGCTTCAAGGGTGTCAGTAAGCTGGAGCTGCTAGAAAGCTCAAGGTAATCGAACTATAGGCAAGGGGACAGAGAATGTTTTAATTGTGGTCAGCTGCGTTTAGCAGTAACTGTAAATGACCACTCAGAAAGGTAGAAAAGAAAGTTGATGGAATGTGAAAGTGACGTGTATTAATGTGGGTTTGAAAGTAGAGCAGGATTTGAAGACGATATTAAAGTTTTCGTCTGAGAAAGAACTGATAATGTGAATGCAGTGCTAAGTAAATGAAAGAAAAAAGAAAGTTGATAGATGGAAGTCGTAAGTAGATTGAAAGAGAAAAGAAAGTTGATAGATGGAAGTCGTAAGTAGATTGAAAGAGAAAAGAAAGTTGATAGATGGAAGTCGTAAGTAGATTGAAAGAGAAAAGAAAGTTGATAGATGGAAGTCGTAAGTAGATTGAAAGAGAAAAGAAAGTTGAAAGATTTAAGTTGTAAGGAAATCCTTTTAAAAGGAAAGAACTAAAGTACCAGTAGATGTAAATTGCAGATAAGCAAAATATTTGTAAAAGTAAAGGTAACTAAAAATATGATTGTCTTATAATGAAACGCTTAAAAAAAAAAGGTTTTGGAAGATCCTAATTGTAGATTGGTAAACCCCTAGAAGAGAAAATATGGAAAATATTGTCAGATAAAGTTGTAATTGAAAACCTGACAACTAAAATGTAGATGTTTTAATGAAACGTTATTGAGAAATAGAATAACTATTTGTTGCTAAATGTAAAAATGTAGAAAGGGATCTGATTAAACAAACAGCTTGGTAGTGTTGACCATGAAGCAGCTAGAAGATGTTTTGGTTTCAAAAGATAAGATTGGGACTTGGCTGAAACTGACTCAATATGAGTGGAAATTTGTAATGTCTAAATTCCCTGATGTATGGGCAAAAGACAACTATAAAATTATTCTAAAATTGAAAAGCGTATGTAATTTCTGGCAAAGATGCCTTAAGCTGCCAGAATTAAAAGATAAAGTAGAGAATGTTTAGTATGACAAAAAAGTGTACCAAGTCCTGAAGGCCTCAGAGTCTCTGTCTCATTCAATGTCAGAAGGCTGTTATCTTAGCCTGTCATGACAATAAGCTATTTAGTAAAGCACAGTGTTTCAGTTGAAAATTATAGACACAGATGTTAAAAGAAATCATGTTAAAGGAAATCATTGCCATTCAGAGGGCAATTTGTACTTAAATATTTTAGATTTGTAAAACTGAATGACTTTAAAGAAGTCTTTAAAATAATAATGTAGACCTGAATGACAGAAGTGACATTTTTGTACTTTGTTATTTTAGGACCAGTAACGTATTTGTCTGATCTTAGCCTTCACCGTGACACAGGACCTATCACCATGACTATAGATGTACACTGAATAGACGATGTGAATTTTGTTCACTGAGATTTTGTTGATTCGGACATGTCTAACAGATTTGAGTGATTAAATACTGTTGTTGTTAACCTGTCTCCCTTAACAATATTAGGCAGTCCAGATGGAGGTGAGGTGACTCTTGAATGTGTCTTTCCTAAGCTCCAGAGAAAAAAAAACAGCTGAGTTCTGTTGAAGAAACTGATTGTGTGATGCGAGCGGGTCACCAGTGGGTACGTGACTACTCAAAGACGGGATGATTTTCCTGGCCAGGAGACATTCTAACGCAGGGGGTCCCGGACACTGCATCTCCGGATGGAGGTGTTAATATGTGAGAAAGGTATGAGAGTTGAGCGCTGACTACTAGAGGCCAACTGGGGTCAGCAGAGCATTGTGGGGTCAGCAGAGCATTGTTTGACCGAGAAAATGTGAGTTCCTCTATACCACTCACCAGAGAAAACCCCCCCTCGCAATTCACTGTATGGCTTGTTTTCAATTGTGACAAGTCTGATGGAAATTATAGATAAAGAGCTGATGGGAATGTGCTTTCAAGAGCCAGCTGAGACCATCTGATTGTCATTATTTGTTGGGGAGACAGTAACATAACTTATTAATTTATATCAGGAACATGTTGCCTTATGGGCAAAGAAAATTATAGATGTTGATTTTGAACTAATATGTCTATAAGATGGTTTTAACTCCTGAAGGTTAGACATGGTGATAGCTATAGATTAAGACCGTTTTTGTAGAGTTTGGATAACAAAGGTTAGGTGAATTGAGAATTTATATAAGTATTCAAACTAAAGATAATGTTATAAATAGTCATAGCATAATGTTGTAATGGTTCTAATTTGAGTTAAACATTTGTATATTAACATTTGTGAACTATTAAGGGTTCTAGACTATGATTAATTAAGTTTCAGTCTTAGGAGGCTGTTTGAAAATATTATTTGTGTAAGAGAGACGGCTGAGTGGAGGAAGGGATTTGGTACTCTGTTTGTCTTTCTGTTATCAGGCATGGTAAGGCAAGCTTAAACAAAATAATGATAATGAACCAAAACAACCCAGTTGACTTTTCTAAAGACAAAATGAATAATGAACAGATAGAACATTTGAAAGGCCATGTAAAATTATATAAAAGCTACAGAAAGATGTGAAGGTTAAATCTTATTTAAACCTTAAATATTATACTTTTAGAGTTAATATAAAAAAAAAAAGCGAACATTGTAAATGAGCAGTTAACATGCTGTATGTGTGTCTAGCATAAGTGTGTGTGATGGGGACAGCACTTTATGTCTTGTGTTAGTTTAGGGCAGCTATTCCGCCTGAATAGTGAGTATATTGTGTCTTTAACCTTTGGAGAGTGGTTTATCATTACAGATGAGTTAAGGCAAGTGACAAATTTTAAAGAAGGCAAATGCTGAGTGAATCTGATGAGAAGATGATAGAGAACATGGGACTTTATTTGAGTTGATTGGTCATCACGCTCCGTCTGGTAGCAATTACTTTTGCCATTTATGATGTGGATTTGAATTACTTTTGGATAAGTTTAGGTATTTATATAAATTGGAATTGTGGAGTTGTAGATCGTGGGTTGAAATAAAAGAAGATGTTATAGATTTGACGGCAACAACAAAGTGAGACATTGGCTAAGTCAATATCAAATTATGCAGAGAGCCATAATTATGATTATTAGGATACAGGAGGAGAATGTTTTTTTGACTGACATTGACCAAGTCTGTACAGCACGACCTGACCTGATAAAAGAAACTAATGATGACTTTAAAAATGGTTGCGAGACAAAACAACAGGCCTGAAAAGCAGGATACGCAGTGAGACTGAGGGACGTTGCCCTTCAAATGCTTCGATAAGAAAATGAAATTGTGGCTTTAAGTGAAGAATGTAATATTTTTGTTTCAGAGGCAGAGAAAGATGTCTGGAGGAAATTTGTCTGAAGACACTATGTTAAATGTTATGTTAAATTGATGATCGAGTTGTGTCGACCATCAAAAGGGGGATGCTTTATGTTTTATTAGGAATAAATGTTGGGAGAACACTAGGGGTAATTGGGTAAAAGCCCTGAAAGAAGCCATTTTTCTGCCTAACAAAATTGCTGTCTGGATTGTTTCAACAGGAAAGCAAGGGCATCCAAGGCCGTGGCAGTACGTACTTTACTATCTGACAATAACCTCAAAATTTGTTTTGCTTTACAGAGTGCATGCAGGATTGGTAGACAGGGCAAAATGTGTTGAATAATGGCTATGGATGAATTTTGCTAACTGTCCTGGCCTGATTGTTATTATTGTGGAAAGGTGCTACACCTTGTACGGAGTATAACTTAAAATTTTCTGTTTGCAGAATGTCAGGATGGATTGCATCGAGCTGAACTGATTCTTCTTCCAAATGTATGAATATTGACTTGTGAACGATATGTGTTTTTCAGGGGAAAAGGACTCCGACTTTATTAAGCAAGAAATGTCTAATGATAATTGAAAATGAAATGGAAAATAATGATTTTTGAAAATTCCACAGGCCTACACCAACACGCCTGGAGGAGGATGTGGACCAACTAATGAATTAAGAATGTGGTTTTGGGATGATTTTGAGGACTTTATTTGAGCTTAGTATTGATATTGGTATATGACAAATGATTTGATTGGTTACTGATTAATTAGAAAATATTTAAGGCAAAGGTTTTCAGGAAGAGAAGATCTATTAATTAATGTAAATTATGGGGATTATTATTGAAGCTTATTAAGTAGAACCACTGCCTGATTGAATTAAAAGTAAAAGAACAAAATATGGTTAGGGAAATGGATATGGGGAAAATGTGTAGTGTATGAGTTATGATTGTATGTGTTATTCTGATAATTTTGTTATTCATGGGTGAATGTGAGAAAACTGGAATGTCTGTTCAATTGAAAATGACAGTCTATCTGGAATGATGATGGGGATGAACAAAATTATGCAGATGATTCAAGTAGAGATTACAGTTAAATGTGTTGATGTTTTCTTTTCTTTTTGAGAACGATTGATATGAAAAGGAGATTTATTTTTTATTTTTTAATGCTTTTACCATTTGAATTTTATTGCATTGTTTGTTTTCCTACTGTGCTATAACTATTTATTCCTTACTAGTGTGACTGCTGTAGTGAGCCCGGCATTAGTAAATTGTTTACTTGCTTGCTAAATAATTATGGGGGCTTTCCCCAACAAAAACAGCCTTATGCTTTCTTCATTCTAAACTTTTTTCTTCACAGGTTCAAGGAGACTGATTTTTATGATGTGATGTAATGACTTGAACTTGCATTTATTATTGTTGTTATTATTATTATTATGTTTGATTAATAATGATAAAAAGTGAGGAGTTGTAGTGGCGGTTTTATGATATTCATTGATCTTTAGTAAAATATAGATGATTCAAAGAATGTCACATGTGTGACTCTCACTTGTAGTGAGAGAAGATTCTTTTTATGTACCTGGGGAGGCAGAAGGGAGAGACACTCCAGAGAACAGACGAACAAGGACCTCTGACCTAGATGTCAGAAGGCCATTTGGTGAAGGAGGGCTTAGGAGTTGGCTCTAGTGACGAATCGAAACTAGTGTTATGGCTTCCTTGTCTATGGAAAATTACTGAATGGAAAACTACTGTGGGGGAGGGCTCTGCGGAGAAGGCCTTGAAGATTAGGATAAAAAGCTAGTTCAGTCTGTCTGGGGGTGTGTCACTCTTCTGCACAGGGTAACAGCTGTGTATTAGACTGCTCCTTCTTGCAAGAATAAATACTGCTATTTTATAATTTGACTCTGAGTCTCCCTTACGCAGTGATGTTTGTTTGATGAATTTTTGCCACAACAGGCCCATCAACAGATACTCGCGGTGACGCGGTCTATGGCCCATAAATAGATGTTTCTCCGTCCTATGGCCCATCAACAGATATATACATGCATTGTGTGTCCATACCCATTAACTGCCCATCTTTGGATAATGTATGCTAACAGATTTTTTTATTTTTTAGGAATGTGGCTGCATCACGCTCTCCTTCTCCAGCACCGCAGAGGGGCACGCAGACACGTTCAGTTCTCAGTGCGATGGAGAATCATACAGAGTAAGTGCACAGACGTAATATTTTACTGATGAAATGTAATTGTGTTTACATGGTCATAATATACAAGTAGGCCCTACATATTCTTGTGTGAAATTACAAAAACTGTTGTCTTTTTTTTAATCCATGGCCATTAGTGATTGATAATGATAATAATAGTTTCTTTGATTGTGTTATCAACAGATGTGACAATGAACATGTCCAAGCACTTGTCCCGAAGCAAACAAGCAACAGGTCCAAGTCCACCCTGTCATGGAAAACCGAGACTGATGTTGACATGGTTGCAAAGACTACGCGATTCCTGCCCGCACGGGAAACTGGACCGCAACTGAGCTCTGTTGACTCACATTCGCCCATGAGTCTTTTCAAACTATTTTTTTGAGAAAGTGCCGTGTCAACTCTGTGCCACAACACCAATGCTCAGGCTGCCAAGGCAACTGCAAAGGGCTGCAAATATAAATGGACAGATGTCAGCATCAGTGAGATGTACCGCTACATTGGGCTGCTGTTTTACATGGCCATGGTGAAGGTCAGCTCCATCAGGGACTACTGGCGGCAAATCAGGTTATATAGCAGCTTATACAGTTATATATAGGTTATGTCTATGTCACGATGTGACAAACAGCATATGGAACTTATTCCCGCTGAAGCAGTGTTTCCGGTGGGACACTTGGGAGTGAAACTCCGTCCCCAGGTCTGTGGATGCGTCTGTTGCCATGACAACCCCAAATGACAGATTGGCAACAGGTGTGGGGAATTTACTCGGAGAGTTTGGAAGAAGCCCCGTCAGCATTTGAGAGGATAAAAAGCAAGAGAGAGAGGCAGTAAGAGGTCTGTTCTTTCTCCCCCGTGAGAAGTCGTTTTATGGGGCGGTTGCAGTTATTGGAGGACTGGTGAATGAAGAGGAGAGTGTCGGCTTAATGAGGGACTTGAGGACAACAGAGGGAGAGTGAAATACCCCGTTTGCATTGGAGAGGAGCTAAGTAACTGAGAACTGAGCCTCGTAACTGCATGTATTTGACACTGAATTGGATGTGGCTTGGAGTGTGTGGATCACGATCACAAAGATCACCGATTGGATTGTATTGATTCCTTACCGATCTCTTATCTCTGCCTCCATTAAAAATGGTGATGCGAACTCCGTTTGTGTATGTGAAGAAAAACATCCCAAAATATCCTCAGCAGTATCGATGATCGCGGCACCCTCGCAAAGAGACCCAAGGGTGAGTGCTGGCTCTAAATTGCACTTTGTGAAGTGAGTTTGCAGTGCCTAAGATTGACGTTTCCCCCACATTATATGCTTGAAGTGGAATTGCTGTGTGTGTGGAAGATACATTCCCTTTTGCCGTGCACTCTCCCTGTGTTATGCTGGTGTAAGACTGGAAAAACTGGTTGGAGAGATAGACTGGTATATGAAACAAAGAACCTTGCTGGAAATTAACATCTGACCTCCCCCATACAGTCTCACTCCCTCTCACCCCTAAAGACTCACACAAGAATATATATGTGGTTTAATGTGAATGATTAATATGTTTAGTATCATTTTAAATGTCTCAGAGTGAGTGGTACAAATGTCTCATTTCCAACTAAGTTAAACAAAAAGAAATCAGGTTTTGAGAAGTTTAGAGAAACTGACACACAAAGGAAGGTTGTCTCTAGGCAAATGGTCTCCTACCCCCAAAAGGTGTCAACTCTGAATGTAAATTCCCATTGTTAAAATGTGAAAGAGGATTTGGCTATTTAATGGAATGCAGCAGAGGAATCTGGGCTTTTCTGTATCCAGACTGGCCCGTGATGGCTGGGAGTGACCGAGACTTCCAGCATCATGTATTTGTATCAGGTTGGGTTCGCATCTCTTCTCTTTATTCACGTTTTTGTATTGATTATCTTTGAATTGATTATACAATTGACCTGATACCTGATTTAATAAATTGTTACATTTGATTATTCAAACTGATTTTGACCTTGTTCATTTAATAGTTTAAAAGTAATAATCAAACATTCACTCACTTTTAGTGATGCATAGATATTATCAAAACCTTTCATTTATGGAGTCAGATGAAATAACGAGTAAATACATATGAGAAATGTATTGCATTTAACCCAAATTACTTTGAGATACTGGAAAGACAGAACGCGTAAGAAACCTTCCAGTGCTATTGGAAACCCTCATTGGACCAATATAGCGCGGCTTACACTGGTCTACTGTCAATAGTGAGAGTTCTGCGACATTGATCCGTTCTAACTGTTTGGATGTTGAAGAATTATCATCTGGGATTTGAATTAACCCCTCTGTTTGCGCTAATAGGATAGGAGATGCCCTGTTGCAATGTTCACTGTCTGTCCTAGTAGAAGCCCTGTGCAGCCCGTCGACTTTGAGTCTGTTGTATCCTCGTAGCCCACCTGTGTTGGGAGAAGTGACTGTCCCTCTGTCCCAAATGTGAGGTTGGCACGCTCTGTCTGAAATACTTACTCTGTCTGCATCAGAAGAAAGCCCCGTTCAGCTTGTTTGACTTTGAGTCTGCTGTATCCCTACAACTCATCTGTATTGTGAGAAGTGTTCGTTCCTTCCAACACATGTGAACTGTATACTTTGTCTGAAGCATCTATTCTGTCTGTCTCAGTAGAAGCCCCGTGCAGCCTGTCGACTTCGAGTCTGCTGTATCCTTGTAGCCCACCTGTGTTGGGAGGAGTGACTGTCCCGATTGAGAGGTTGGCACGCTCTGTCTGAAATAACTACTCTGTCTGCGTCAGAAGAAAGCCCCGTTCGGCCTGTTTGACTTTGAGTCTGCTGTATCCCTGCAGCTCATCTGTACTGTGAGAAGTGTTCGTTCCTCTCAACGCATGTGAACTGTATGCTTTGTCCGAAGCATCTATTCTGTCTGTCTCAGTAGAAGCCTGTGCAGCCTGTCGACTTCGAGTCTGCTGTATCTTCGTAGCCCACCTGTGCCGGGAAAAGTGACTGTCCCTCTGTCACGGACGTAAGGTTGACACGCTCTGTCTGGAATATCCATTCTGTCTGTGTCGGAAGAAGCCCCGTCCAGCCCGTCGACTTCGAGTCTGCCGTATCCCTGCAACTCATCTGTATTGTGAGAAGTGTTTGTTCCTTCCAACGCATGTGCACTGTACACTTTGTCTGAAGTATCTATTCTGTCTGTCCCAGTAGAAGCCCCGTGCAGCCTGTCGACTTTGAGTCTGCTGCATCCTTATAGTCACCTGTGCTGGGAGAAGCGGCTGTCCCCCTGTCACGAATGTGAGGCTGGCACACTCTGTCTGGGATATCCACCCTGTCGGTTTCAGAAGAAGCCCCGTTCAGCTGTCGACATTGAGTCCGTTACCACTTTGGAACCCCCTTGTTCTGGAGCAGTGTCCGCCCCTGCTGCGAGCAAGCGTGGGAACAGTGTGCTGTGTTGGAACTGCCATTCAGTGTGTCCCCCTATCTAGTTACTCACCGGCTTGCCGTGTACCTGCTGAAGGCCCTGCTCTGGTGTTGCGAAGAAAGTGGACGAGCCGACCACTCCCCTAGCCACCCCACCATCAGACCGGGTACCCGCCGTATACGTACCTGACTGATATCCATCTGCCCCAAAGCCCACACCTGTGAAGGAAGGAAGGTTGGAATTACCTACTTACCAGAGGAGACATACCGGACCGCTCGTTCGCCGATCGCACCCCCACCTGTGAAAGACCTACTTGAGCACCTACCTGTTCGCCGGTCACCTGCTGCAGGGTCTGTACTGGGGAAGAGGGCGGGAGAGTCCCCCCAGTCACTGCACCGTTCACCCTCGATCCCTGAGGGCAACAAGGGAGAAGATTTTAGATTAGGATTTCCAATTTGCTTTTACTTCAAAATAAAAAACTTGATAATTTTATTCTCTGACTCTTCCCTCTGACACGCTCCTCGAGGTGGTCCTGGTTCAGGGGTGGGTGCAGTCTAGCTTGGCCCACCCGACCTGTGACATCTATATAGGTTATATAGGTATATGTAGAATTTTATATAGGTATCCGTCAAAAGTTTGCAAACATTTTTTTTATGTTTTTAGAAGAAGTCTCTTATGCTCATCAACTGGATTCTGCATTCCGGACGAGGGTAGGGAGGTCATTCCACCAGCAAGGAACCGTGAATGAGAATGTTCTGGAGAGTGATTTTGTAGCTCTCTGTGATGGTACCACGAGTCGTCGCTCATTGACCGATCGCAGGCTTCTGGTAGGGATATAGACTCGTAGGAGCGAGATTATATATGTACTGTACCACTGTGGTCTTGTGAGGCACAACATTTAGTTCCTCCACATTCCTCCACGAGGAATTACAATAAAACAGATTGAAAAACAAAACCTTTGAATCTCCTCATTCTCAGATTCTCCTCTCTGCCTCACAGCACCTTGATGGGGGCATTAGCCATTGGGGGAGTGTCTATTGTCTCCCCTCATTCATATTCATGGTCATCAACACCCCTACGCATACAGCAGCGCTGGCACAAAAACTGACTTACAAAGTTTAAATCATTATATTGTTGTTTTGTGAAAGAGTGATCAGAATGATTTTCACATCATTTTGTAGTAAACATTCTAGCATACAAGAATGGTAACTCAAAAGTCTTGTGCCAAACTATTCAGTATGAGTTATATGGGCTCATTGCAGTGACAATTTTTTCCCCAAAACTTACTAACCACGCATAATATTTTTTTTCTATAAAATGCAAACATGTAACTTCCATTTTGCTCACATATTATTGTAGCAGAGTTTGTGCTGAATACAGCATAATTATGAGTTGGCCAAAGGTATGTTGTAAGTAGCTGAGATAAGCACAAATGTCAGGTCATGTCAAAACATCTCAACCCCAAAAAACCCTCAGACCCCAGAGGTTTAAATAAACCAATACCTCTAACATCCGTTATTTTGACTGACACACAGGCAACAATCAGTCAGGCAATAATCTGGCCAAAACACTAAGAACAAAAGAAAAGAAAATCATTAAACGATTTCATAGAATTATAAAACGAATACCTCCTTAACGGTGTCTATCAAATGTTCAGCTCTCAATGACGCGGCACCAGCATTTAACATCACTGCTCATCCACTATTCTTCTAAAGTGCTCAATCTGCCGCGACATCATTCACACATGACTCACTATTAATCGCAGCAAAGAGGCAACAAGAGAGAGCAAACTAATCTCTCTACTAGAGATGGGAATTGATAAGAATTTAACGATTCCGATTTCATTATCGATATTGCTTATCGATCCGATTCCTTATCGATTCTCATTGGGTGAGGGAATAAGTACAAATTTGTTTGTTTGTATTAACTCGCTTTAATATCTGATCTGAAGACACAGCACAGAGCACATATACACAAATTATGTGTAGCAACCTCAGAACAAACCTAAAACTAGGTGAGCTACTTCTCAAAGGAAAGTCCAGGGACCTATAGCCTAGGGCAGTGTTTCTCAACCAGTATGCCATGGCACGCTAGTGTGTGCCTTGAAAGATTATCAAGAAGAGTGCCTTAGGCAAGGCAAGGCAAGGCAAGTTTATTTATATAGCACATTTCATACACAGTGGTAATTCAAAGTACTTTACATAGAAGAAATTAAAATAATTACATAGATAATACAAGAAATAAGAATAATTAAAACAGTTTAGAAAATAAAATACAGTGCAAACAGTCGGACGAACAGTGGCACAGTGCTCATTCAGTAAATGCAAAGCTAAACAGTGGTAATTCAAAGTGCTTTACATAGAAGAAATTAAAATAATCAAAAGAAATAAGAATAATTAAAACCGTGTCTGAGATGGAAGTGATTGAGCAGGTTTGCGGTGCCACTGGACCTACAATCCAGGGACGTCCTCTGCTGGGGTAGTGTCTTACACCAGTATTGCCCAATGGGCCCCCACAGAGCACGTTTCACTTTTGCTGTTTTAAACAAACAGCGAACCTCTATACTCTCCATAGTATAGCTAATCTTCACTCGCCTCGTCGGAGTGAAGCTCTCCCGTTCCCCTTCAAAATCTCTTCCAATCAGACAGCCCTGATAATTAATAATCACCCCTATCTGAGATGGAAGTGATTGAGCAGGTTTGCGGTGCCACTGGACCTACAATTCAGGGACGTCCTCTGCTGGGGTGGTGTCTTTCACCAGTATAGCCCAATGGGGCCCCCATAGAGAACGTTTCACTTTTGCTGTTTTAAACAAACAGCGAACCTCTATACTCTCCATAGTATAGCTAATCTTCACTCGCCTCATCGGAGTGAAGCTCTCCCGTTCCCCTTCAAAATCTCTTCCAATCAGACAGCCCTAAAAATTAGTAAAATCTTCCTGAATCACAGTTTGAAAAAAAAAAAAAAAAAAAATACAGTGCAAACAGTCGGACGTATTTTATATCAACCGGTAGCTATTATAGATCTTTCTTTTAAAAGGATCTTCTTACGACTTACATGTATCAACTTTCTTTTCTCTTTCAATCTTCTTACGACTTCCATCTATCAACTTCCTTTTCTCTTTCAATCTTCTTACGACTTACCATCTATCAACTTTCTATTCTCTTTCAATCTTCTTATGACTTACCATCTATCAACTTTCTATTCTCTTTCAATCTTCTTACGACTTACCATCTATCAACTTCCTTTTCTCTTTTAATCAAAAGTAGGAAAAAAAATTCTATGGAAGTCAATGGGTACAGACTACTGTTTGGTTACTGACATTCTTCAAAATATCTTTCTTTGTGTTCAGCAGAAGAAATAAATTAATACAGGTTTGAAACAACTTGAGGTTGAGTAAATGATGACAGAATTTTAATTTTAAAGTGAACTATCCCTTTAATATCGTCATTCAAATACTGTTCTACGAACAGTGGCACAATGCTCATTCAGTAAATGCAAAGCTAAACAGATGTGTTTTGAGTCTGGATTTGAATGTGGCTACTGTAGGAGCACACCTGATCTCTTCTGGAAGCTGGTTCCAGCTGCGGCTGGCATAATAGCTAAAAGCAGACTCTCCTTGCTTTGAGTGAAACCTTGGTATTTCTAGTTGATGTGATCCTAATTATCTGAGTGATCTGTTGGGTTTATATTCAGTGAGCATATCTGCAATGTATTGAGGTCCTAGGCCGTTAAATGATTTATATACCAGTAATAATACTTTAAAATCAATCCTAAATGTGACTGGAAGCCAGTGTAAAGACCTGAGGACTGGTCTGATGTGTTCAAATTTTCTGGTTCTGCTCAGGATCCTGGCGGCAGCGTTCTGTACGAGCTGCAACTGTCTTATGGTCTTTTTGGGAAGGCCAGTAAGGAGTCCATTACAATAATCCACCCTGCTGGTGATGAAAGCATGCACAAGTTTTTCTAAGTCCTGACTGGAAACAAAGCATCTAATTCTTGCAATATTTTTCAGATGATAATATGCTGATTTAGTTATTGCTTTGACATGACTACTGAAGCTAAGGTCTGACTCTAGAGACACACCAAGATTCCTGACTTGATTTTTAGTTGTTTGACCTCTAGAGTGAAGGTATGCGTTCACCTTGAGAACTTCATCTTTGTTTCCAAACGCAATGACTTCAGTTTTGTCTTTGTTTAACTGAAGAAAGTTTTGGCACATCCAACTGTTTACTTCATCAATGCATTGGAACAGGGAGTCAATGGGGCTGTAATCGTTAGGCGATAGGGCTAAGTAGATCTGCGTGTCGTCTGCATAGCTGTGGTAAGAGATTTGGTTCTTTCTCATTATTTGGCTCATTGGGAGCATGTACAGGTTGAATAGGAGTGGCGCAAGAATTGAGCCTTGAGGAACTCCGCATGTCATGGATGTCCACTCAGACTTATGGTCTCCTATACTCACATAATAACCTCTCTCTTCTAAGTATGACCTGAACCATTTTAGGACTATCCCAGAAAGCCCCACCCAGTTTTCCAGCCTGTCAAGAAGTATGTTGTGATCGACAGTGTCAAAAGCAGCACTGAGGTCGAGTAGCACCAGCACTGATATTTTGCCTGTATCAGTATTTAAGCGAATATCGTTAATTATCTTTATGAGCGCTGTCTCTGTGCTGTGATGCGATCGGAAACCAGATTGAAAATTGTCAAAGTATCCATTCGAGCTTAAGAATTTGTTCAGCTGATTGAAAACAACTTTTTCAATGATCTTGCCAATGAAAGGAAGATTTGAGATCGGTCTATAATTGCTTAATATAGTCTTATCCATATTACTCTTTTTCAGGAGGGGTTTGACAACTGCAGTTTTCAAGGAGTTTGGAAAACTTCCAGAGAGAAGTGAGGCATTTACCACTTCTAGTAGATCTGCTTCTAAGCTGTTTAACACACTTTTGAAGAAAGATGTGGGTAGAGCGTCAAGGGCGCAGGTCGATGTTTTAAGGTGCTGTACGGTTTCTTCTAAAATTTTGCCATCAATTTCTTTGAAATCAGACATAGTAACTACTTTCTCAGGTTGTGGTCTGATCTGTCTGACCCCAGTGCAACTCAAGGATGGGCTGATCACCTTTCTGATATTATTGATTTTCTCAGAGAAGAAAGAAGCGAACTCACTGCACTTGCTGTCTGAGAGCATTTCACTGGGAATCTGGCTCGGGGGGTTTGTTAATCTCTCAACAGTAGCAAAAAGAGTGCGTGTGTTGTTTAAGTTGCTGTTTATAATATTTGAGAAGAAAGTCTGTCTAGCTTTGCCTAGTTCTACCAGAAAGACTCCCAGCAAGCATGAATTTATAAAGTTCTTTGGCGTAGGCCCCGTCCTTAGAGAGCAATGCGAGGGTAGCGGAATCTGCATATCCTGCCTGAAGACGAAGGCAGGGGCGCAGCCGACCCCCCCTGGAGGTTAAGGAAGGGACCATCCTGGTGGTGGTGGGGAGGATGAAGGGGAAGGTACCATCTTGGTGGTGGTTGGGGAGGATGGAGGTACTTGGCAGCGTCAGCATCTGCGAACTCAGACGAATGTAAGTACCGATCTTTTATAATGTGAGTGTTAGCACATGATTGGTTAGAGAGAAGTAATACGTGGCACGCTGATTGAGTCTTCCTGGCAGAACCTACGCTGAAGCTGTCATTTCTACCAGAAAGACTCGGGAGATAAATTGATATAACAGCGCATTTTTATTAACAGCCCAGCAAGCATGAATTTATAAAGTTCTTTGGCGTAGGCCCCGTCCTTAGAGAGCAATGCGAGGGTAGCGGAATCTGCATATCCTGCCTGAAGACGAAGGCAGGGGCGCAGCCGACCCCCAAAGATAGGTGGAGGAATAATTCCACCGGGACGGAGCCCACCCCCAAAGAACTGAAAGTAAATATACCCACCGGTCGTGCATCCTGCAGTTCTTGAAACGAGAAAGAAAAGTTAGAAGAAATAAACGTGATAAAAGCAATTGTTGAGTATATACAAAACTTTTTATTTTTTATTTTTTATAATGTAATAATGCATGATTATGATGGCCGCCTATAGACACGGCCACGATGGGCCATTAGACCGTGATGGCCGCACGTGAACATGGTGTAACATTCAACATAGAGACGAGGTCCAATGGACCACACACAGAAGCCATAATAGCGCAAGGTCAAGATGACCACATAAAGACGAGGCCGCGATGGACCACTTGACCACGATGGGCCGCACATAAAAGCCGATGAGGCACCAGGTCATGCTAGACCACATAAACACAAGGTCATGCTTGACCACAGGCCATGATAGACCACATAAACACAAGGTCATGCTTGACCACAGGCCATGATAGACCACATAAACACAAGGTCATGCTTGACCACAAGGCCGGCTTCGACCCCACATAGCAAGGCCGCGATGGACCAACATACCTCAAGGGCACACACAGACAAGCCGCAATGGCCACACGGCCATTATAGACCACATATAAGCAGGGCCACGATGGCCACGAGACCACGATGGGCCACACACAGGACAGGCCACGATAGACCACACGGCCATTGGACCACATAAAACCAGGCCGCGATGGACCACAAGGCCATGATGGCCGCATATGGGACAAGGCCACGGTAGGCCACACGGCCATGGTAGACCACAGAGACGAGACCGCTTAGGAGCCACAACGGCCACTAATGCCACATAAATACGAACCTATAAGACAAGGCTACTAAGCCACACGAAACAGCGGCCGCGATGGACCGCACATAGGACAAGGCCATTGAGGCCACACGTAGACGGCTAAACAGACACGACCATTAGGCCACATGAAACCAAGACCTCTATAGGTCACTAGACCACGATGGGCCTTCGAGGACAAGGCCACGGTAGGCCACACGGCCATGGGAGACCACAGACACGAGACCGCTTAGGAGCCACAACGGCCGCTAATGCCACACAGAGACAAGCCTATAAGACGAGGCAACTAAGCCACATGAAACCGAGGCCACAATGGACCACAGACCACGATGGCCACACATAGGACAAGGCCACGATAGGCCACACGGCCATGATAGACCACACAGAACAAGTTTCACGAGACAAGGCCGCTAGGCCACACGAACCAGGCCGCGATGGACCATGAGGACAAGGCCACGATAGGCCACACAGACCATGGCTATGGCCGCCTACTTGGGACAAGACCGAGCTCAGCCACTAGGCCGAGAAGGATCACACAAAGACGAGAGACAGGCTGAAACAGCCACACAGAACGGAGTTGCAACACATAGAGACAGACACAATGTGGCTTATCAGATGATGTGAATTAGCTGCTGCTCGGTAAGTAAGTGATATGCAACCGAGACACCACCACCAGTATTTGCATGAGGATTTACCTGGATCGTTACTGGAGAGCTTGCTGAGCTTCAAGAATCATTTTTGAATCGGTTCTTATATAGGATTCAAAAGCAGAGGAAGACCATCTTCCCATGATCTTAATGGCTGATGTAGAAACTCCTCGTTCAGCTGCTGTAGAGGCTGCCCCAATCTGGAGGAATGGCCAGTATAGAGAAAAGGGTAGATGGCAGCTTTTGAGGACAGACACTAAATGAGCCCTGAACCAGGCTTTAGATAGAGGTGCTTCATTAGGTTGGATAACAGGGGGAGTGATCTGAGAACTTGGGCAGATTTTAAGGAATTTAATCATAGATGAGAAGGAACAGAATTAATTGCTAATTTTGGAAATTGTTAATGTGATAACAGAACTTGAATTCTAGAGTACATTTAGCAAAGTTACAACACTCAAAAGGTCAACCATGGAAGATTTTCATTTAACGAGATTGCTTTAAGGACTACGACAAACGCTGAGCGGCATTCCTCCTGGGTTAGTGGCATCACAAACCCTAAAATTACATAAATCCAGTGCCCAGAATATGATTTTTAGATATCAAAACAGAATGAGCAAATCAATGACTAGAAGATAACTATGCATAAGCTGCGTAATCATGAACTAACCATCCTGAAGTGAGGTCTACATGTTTACACTTTTTGGGTCTCTCCATCTTTGACTGACTCGGATTTGAACCAGCTAAAAGTTTTGAAATTTGTCTGTGAGGGGTAAGCGAAGCTGTAGTACGAGCTGTTGAAACTCTGCCCCCTGTGCTGGGAGCAGTAGCCTGACTGCATCCGAGGGATAGACAAACTGTGTGCTTCACTCACCCTCAATGACAATTCCGGCATCAATACGAAAATATCTGTGGGGCTTTGTGAGCCAAAACCCCTTGCACGCACCCTGGGGACACCGGAGACCTACCACACATAGATTTTGTAATTGTAGACGAGGAAGGAACAACCGGCCATGATCAGGATGGGAAATAAGAGGAATCTGAAAAGATAAGTGAAACATTATAACAAATACTGCAGAGTCTGAGCTTTAAGGTGTTGGGAGCCACGCCTTTAGTGAAATATGGTCTAGCTGGATTGACTTAAATACATGATCTCTGTTAGAGGAGGGCAGGGTGATGGATCCGGGTTGCTGAAGGGTGAAGCCATCTGAAGCCTGAAGACTAAAACTTGAAAGCACGTAGATATGGCATTGCAGTGGCCAGGAATGAGCGCGACCTTAATCATGAAATTAGAGACTACTGATTGCCAGATAAACATTCAGAAATAGAATGACCGCCTGACAAGAACTGCCTTAGTGACGCAACAGCGCTTCGTTAGCACATACAAGTTTTACCACCACTTCGACCCAAAAGGACGTTAGCAGCCGCTATAGGATAATTCTGTGAAGCGTGGATGAACGAAGCCGGATACTCATAGTGAATTTTCGATGACCGAGCAGAAAGCATATACTAGTGGTGTCAACAATAATGGATTCGGTGATGCATCGCAATGCGGGGCATGCACGATTCAGCAGTGATGCGGCAAAGTGCCGTAATCGATTATTTCGCCGTTTAATTTTCTGGCCTTGGGTTGGACAATAAAGTTGTGAAGTTTCAATTACTTCCGGGGGCATAACAACAACAATCAAGATGGCCGAGGCAGAGGGAGATGACCGCGATGGACGGGTAATTAAAAATCGCACCCAAAGCTTGGAAAGCGGACATCTGGGCACATTTAGATTCTACGGAGTTAATGGGAAACGTGACAAAACTTACGCGATGTTTAAAACCTGCCACACTAAAATCAAGCGCGTTGGCAAAACAACAAAAACAAAAAAGTTGGCTGTTATTATTGCACTATTTAATTTCAAATGTTTCAGAAGCAGAGAGATGGGAAACATTTCTCGTTCAAAGCATTGAAAGCAGTGATTTAGGTTTTCTTTTTCAGGTTTGAGAATGCCTTATCCGATACCCTGTACCATTCAATTTTATTTTGTTTAATAACATTTATGTCAAAGATACAGAAGAGTGATAATACACACATAGCAGCCTATAAAATCTGTTGTTCAATATATGACTGCTTGTATTGCCTCATGACTGATGAAAAATTTGCCTTGTGTGCAGAATAATTTTGATGCATCGCAATGCGTCGTAGAATCGAATCGTTACCTGGTGAATCGTAATCGAATTGAATTGTGAGGGCAGTGCCAATTTATTTATTTTAATAGCACTAAATCTTATTAATTTTAGTACGATACTTACCTGAAGGTAACGGTATACCGATAAGATACTACCTCGATACACTTGATATTGTGTTGTTGACTTGAGCGTAGAATACATTTTCAGCTGCACAGCAAATACCTGACATTAATCTTGAGTTGCTCTTGTAGGAATTAAGTTTTATCCACGGCCGGGAGATGCTGGCCGTAACAATCAAGTGAGTCCCTTGGATAGGAAAAAATATATTAACATTTAAATCATGCAGATGAGTAAAACAATGTCACTGGAGTCTCTTGACTGTGATTTGTTTTGGTGACACATGCTATCAGTGGATTAAAGTAGTCACCAGGAAAACGTGTTACAACGATTGTACCATATCTGTTATTGTAGAACTTTTTTTTATTTATTTTTTTTATTTTTTATTTAAATAGTATAAAACATTTGTTAGAGAATTTCCAGCACTTGTAAATGTATAATATACTGTCTTTTACTTTACTACAGCATATGCATAAATATAGTGGCCAACTGTTCTCTTAAGCTAAGCTTTTTTTTTTTTTTTTTTTTATAGATATGGTGGTCATATATTAACATGAAAAACTAAAAATAGCCGGACATCTCTGTAAATGCCGAAGCTGATGAATTAAGAGAAGGCATAACGAGTTGAATTGGGTACTGCTCCTTTAAGTGGAACGCACTCTCTGGTGAGTGGGCAGCCGGTATGAGACGAGAGCGCGAGCTTTGAATATAGCATGTAAGCCGGTTAATATTTGTGTTACTCTTATGCTGGTTTAATTATATCCGGTTATCGTGAAGTATATGCGAACTGCCCATGTGTGCGTGGGATCAACGATCCTGAAAAGACATTAACACTGGTCAGGGGATCTCTGGATAATCCGTAATTCGTTTGTAATTATAAAACGAAAATTCCGTTTTTCTGTTTTTTGTTTCAAAACGAAAAACCAAATAACCGTTTTTGGTGTCAGAATCAAAAAACGAAAAAACAATTAAAAACGGGCCGTTTTTCGTTTTTGGCGATCATTTTATCGTTATTCCTTTTTGAACAAAGAATGAAGAGAGTCTTTGAACTTCAGTCAATTCGTTTTTCGTTTATAAACTGTAAGGTCCACCCAATGGCCCAACGACGGAATCCAATGGTATGGTTGAAGGAAGTACAGCGTGTAAGACGTTTCGGGCGTTTTCTGGAAAGATCACTTAATTTATTAAAACAGTTAATCTCGAACTTTAATTCTGACTCCAACTAGAATTTAATCTGACTCCAAATCTGAATGAATATTTATCTTTTACTTGTTTTCTATCTTAACAGCTGATCAAAGCTATAATTGTGATTTAGTTTGAATATTACTTTAGCTCTACGCTTAATCTGACTCCAGTTTCAAGTGATAATCAAATTTAGATTGTGTTTCTTATTAGAAAATAGTCATAAATATTGATTATGAATTAATTTAGATCTTTGGTTATTCAGAGTTTCTTATCTTTCATTTATTTATTCATTATGGACCTAATGCCGCACAGAGATCACGTCGGCCACGTCGTGTTTCTCACGGACACAAATCTTGTCAGTTCTGAAATTAGTCAGAGGATGTAGGGTTAACTAATACCTTTAAGTCGGTTGCCTACTGCTCACTCATACAAAAAGTGTAGTTGATTTTAGTCATTTCCATACAACTTGCTAAATCAGTAATAGACAGAAATCAAAAGGTCTTCAAGATGACGTGCCTACTGCTCCATTCATACATGCGCCTTTAGTTTGACCTATCCTGCAAGATTTGCGGTAGCATCAGCCTCCTATAATCTACTAAAATAATGATATCAGAATACTTCAGATCAAATCAAGATGTAACATTTATTTTGCCAGGTAGAGTTAAACATCAATTCAAAGGATTAAAAAGAATACACAAAACATCACTGATCAGCATAAAATACAAACATAATTCAAAATGTAATATCAAAAATAGTTTCAAAGAGTCAGCATACCTGGCAATAGAGACACACAACAATAGTGTGAGAAGTTCTGTTTACAGATGCTTCCCCGAGTGGTTTGCCAGTCCCCTTTAAATACCCAAGGTGTAACAAAAGAACAATAAACATCTAGCACCCAAATATCTATTCAGCTTTCGTTGGACCCTTTCTCGTGACCCAAGTGGTCACGCCTGAGTTTGGGGGATAAAGACAAATGGTTATCAACAATCTTTATTGGGGCATCTCCCACAACAGAAGAACAAGCGTTGTTTTCTTTTTCTGACTGTTCTGCTGCTGCGGGAATGAAACAATTTTACCATTCGCACCAGAAGTATTTATTGTACCCTCACACCACACAGCTGGAGGCAGGAGGTTTGTGAGCTTAGGACTGAATGAGCCCTGAAGGGAAGAAGATAACGTGACGAGTCAACTCAGCATGGGGGGGAAGAGATCAGATTGGGCCAGTTGTGTTGTGCTCTCTGTCCCTTAGATCTCTTTTGCAGATTAGTGAGTTTTTATTGTTTTATTGCAGGTTCAAATTCTTGAATTCAGTCTTTGGGAAAAATCCATCCTTACAAAACCAAAAACGGAGGTCACGTGGTGGATAATCCGTAATTCGTTTTTCTGTTTCAAAACGAAAAACAAAATAACGGTCAGAATCAAAAAAACGAAAAACCAATTAGAAACGGTCCGTTTTCCGTTTTTAGCGTTCATTTTATCGTTATTCCTTTTTGAACAAAGAATGAACGAAAAACGGAAGTCATGTGGTCTATTCCTTTTTTGGAAGCAAAAGTAGGCTAACCCTTTCAAAATAAAAGTAACTAGCTATAGTTAGCGAGGTGATTGTTGACTAAAACTGAACTAATATAACGTTTTTTAGGACAACTAAAGTAGCACTGGGTGTGAAAAAAACACTTTAGTTAACTGAAATAAAAATTAAAACTAATAAAATAATAACTGGCTGTTAGGGAGAATTAAACATTTGTAAGACCATTGGTGACCTGTAACTTCAGATTAAGACAAGTGAACTCATTTTATATGTAGCTTAGGATAGCAGGTAGCCTATTTATTTATAAGTTTCTATTATTTAATTCACATTTTAGTTTTGTAACATATTTATAGCCCTTCTTGCTATGTGGAAGCTCAACCAGCAGGTCCCCCTTCTGTGCACCGACTCTTTCTGTGGCGACAACAGGCAACAAGGGTTTGACCTTTTGACTTGTGTTTTTATCAAAGAGAAGGCAAGCACTGCTACCAACAGAAGCTAATCATTGAGTTTGAAGGGTGTGCAGAACTTCAACTGCCTTCCAGCTCCTCTTTCTATGGCACTAAAGCTGCTAAAAACTCTCATCCACCATCTACTGTTACCCCTTTCTGTGTCAAAAAACAAAACTCTTCCAAAACAAATCTATAAAGTTGTATACTTTTTATTTTCCTTTGCATTTTTCTCCAGTGTAATATACTTATTATGTTAGTAAAGTAGATGAAATATTTTTTTATGCAGCTTGTAGTTCTCATTAGTTATGTAGACCTTGTGTGTGAAACCTAGCCTTACTCAGTCAAAAATGATCTCTAGCTCTGGGACTTTCAGATCTTTTAGTGCTTTTTTAGGTTTAATTCTGTTTGATGAACCACCAGGGAAAGGCAGTGCTCTGTACTCTTGGTACTTGTGTAAAGTAAAATAAAAGTGAAGTTAAATCATTTAGTTTTTCTCCCTGGTACTCGTGTCAGGGCCTCCCAGAGTTTCCCCAATACCTGGAGGAACAATACCTGAGCACTATGTGCAGGGTTTAAGGACTGATGTTAGTAGCAAGACTGGCCCCATGCAGTCACCTACCATCACTCTCTCTTCAAATAAATGCTGGACTGGCAGGACAAAGCAGCACACCACTCCTTCCTCCGGCACCATAAAAGGGCCTTGTTGTTACTTTCAGATATTTACATCATGGTTTATGGTAAGCCACATCTTTGAATTGTGGCACTACTTTTGTGGAATTGGATGATGTCAACTTATGTCTTTAAATACAAATGTACATCATAATGTACAACGGTACAGTGAAGCAGGGCTCTGCATGGCAACACTTTCACTTGCATATATGCCCTTAAATGATTTACAAGCATAGTGGGTGAGTGAAGACTAAAACCTACTGTAAATGTTATAATGTTAATGTTATATTATACTTTTATACATTTATACTAGTTCCTCCTCCAGGTTGTGGTTATAGCCTCTGCAGTGGACAGATGTAGATTTAGCCAGAGCCAGGTGCCAATACAGCCTCCTCCTGAGAGCAACACATTCCCCTTGTAGTGTTTTACATAGATAATAAATAATGTTCACCAATCTTTTTTATATAAAGTGTGGTGTTGGTTGTGCATGTGGCAAAATGGTCTTACAAATGTTTAATTCTCCCTAACAGCCAGTTATTATTTTATTATTTTTAATTTTTATTTCAGTTAACTAAAGTGTTTTTTTTTTCACACCCAGTGCTAGCCTACTTTAGTTGTCCTAAAAAACGTTATATTAGTTCAGTGTTAGTCTACAATCACCTCGCTAACTAGTTACTTTTATTTTGAAAGGGTTAGCCTACTTTCGCTTCCAAAAAAGGAATAGACCACGTGACTTCCGTTTTTCGTTCATTCTTTGTTCAAAAAGGAATAACGATAAAATGAACGCCAAAAACGAAAAACGGCCCGTTTTTAATTGGTTTTTCTTTTTTTGATTCTGACACCAAAAACGGTTATTTGGTTTTTCGTTTTGAAACAGAAAAACGAATTACGGATTATCCACCACGTGACCTCCGTTTTTGGTTTATAAACGAAAAACGAATTGACTGAAGTTCAAAGACTATCTTCATTCTTTGTTCAAAAAGGAATAACGATAAAATGATCGCCAAAAACGAAAAACGGCCCGTTTTTAACTGGTTTTTCGTTTTTTGATTCTGACACCAAAAACGGTTATTTGGTTTTTCGTTTTAAAACAAAAAACAGAAAAACGGTATTTTCGTTTTATAATTACAAACGAATTACGGAGACACATGCTACAACCATTCAGCGAGCTATCCAGCCATACTGAAAAGCGTTACAGTATGTTGCGTTGAATACTGCAATCTGTATCCGTAGTTTAAGAAAACTGCCACGTCACCACAGTCACGAATGAACTCCACCGCTGGTGAAGGAAGCAGCGGAGTAGCCAAATAAATTAATATACTTACCTGAATGAAGTTTGAATATTTGACCGTGAGTAAATGTTAACGTGGCTGCTGGGAGCGCAAACGTGAGAACCGACTTGAAAGCGTTGAAAGTGAATTTGAACTTGAACTGAAAACCATGTTAGAAGATCGTCTCTCATGAGATGAGTTTCCTGTACGCGTGTCTCGCACTCGCGCGCCGTCAGAGTTGGTAAAACCGACGATATGATTTTGTGTTGGAATGATTGGAATTGAGACGCGGGTGAGTAAATTGGCAGCGTCAGCATCTGCGAACTCAGACGAATGTAAGTACCGATCTTTTATACTGTGAGTGTTAGCACATGATTGGTTAGAGAGAAGTAATACGTGGCACGCTGATTGAGTCTTCCTGGCAGAACCTACGCTGAAGCTGTCATTTCCATATTGAAAGCATGGATGGTGTCTTTGTAGATGTTATAGTGGACTACAAGTTTTGTCTTCCGCCACATGCGCTCTGCTTTTCTGCATTGTCTTTTCATATTTTGCACCTTAGTGCCTTCACATTCATTGGTCCAGACAAAAAAAAAATATAAAACTGCCATTTATGTGCCATAAAAACGAAAAACACAGACTGAAAACAGTCAAGGAAGAGTTTTTGCCTTTTGGAATATTAACAGTGCTCATTTGGATTCAACCTGAAACAAAAACGTTTGTGCGAGTGCGTGTGTGCGCTAGTGAGTGAGCGAGAGTGTGTGCGCGCGTGTGTGTGTGAGCTTTTGTGTGTGAGTGAGCGCAAGATAGTGTGTGAGCGCTAGTGAGTGAGTGTGTGAGTGCTAGTGAGTGAGTGTGTGAGTGAGCATGTGTGCGTGTGTGAGCGCGAGTGAGTGAGCGTGAGTGTGTGTGTATGTATGTGTGCGAGTGAAACAGTGAATGTGTGTGAGACGGCACGTGATGGCTGGTCGGAAAGCAACGTGGCGTCCCGTTAAAGGCCTCATTATACTTCTGTGTCGAACTCACGCCGTAGTTCTGTGTCGGACTTCTGCCTCTGCCATGTTTGCCGCGTTCTGAATCAAAATAACGCAGCGCGTATGTGACGTCATGACACATTTGCAACGAGCGGAACCCATACGCGGAATTGTTAAGCAGGCATGCTAACGGTTCCAAGGAATTGATTCACTGGGCACCGGTTCTGAAGAAGAATCGGTTCCCATCCCTACTCTCTACCTACCATCACTTGAAGTTTAGATGTGCCGCGACATCCATTCAACCACAAATCACGGTTAATGACAGGAAGCAAGAGAGCGAACAAACCTCACTACTTCTTTATATAGCGCTAGGGCTGATGGGACTTGTAGTGCCCCAACCATGTCCCATTACATTAGATAGTGTTATTGTTGCATAAACTTCACATTCAGTGGCTCCATCGCTTCTGTAAATGTTCTCTGCACGCGCTGTGAGTTTGAGTCAGTCGCGCTGTCTGTTTGAAAAGCAAAACGCATGTTTTTACTCCAAACACATTTCATAACGTCATAACGAAATTGTAAACATTTGCTCCATCGCTTCAGTAAATGTTCTCTGATTTGAAGTAACATGATAATCAATTATATTTTTACTCTAGTGTAGTGTTACTGAAGTGTTTAACTATTTATAGGCTGCCTAGCTGCTATAGGCTTGTTATTATTATTGTATGCAGCACTGCACGTATATGCCTACAAGGCACAACAAGGTGTTCATTAAAAAAAAAAATGTAAATCACAATTTTAACCCAATTTTAAAAATCTAAAAATGTATTCCCAGAATCGTGCAGCCCTATAGTTTATCTTGATATCACCATGGTCACAGTTGTTTTTTTTTTTTTTTTGTTTTTTTTACAGGGATCAGATGAGAGTCCTGCTGACTTAAACATTCACATGATTCTCTGTACATATACACGAACATGGTAACATGGAAATGACAGGTATGTACTATGTTTCAGGACTGGCACAAAGGTGTGATCAGTGTGTTCAATAATGTGCTTTTTTGTCCTTTGTGGACAATTATGGGAGGGTCTTTGTCTTTCTCAGGTGTAAAACACTCAATATGCATGGGTTGTTCACGCATCCTCGTATAAAGATTTCTTACACATAATATGTCTTACAAATTTTAAATCAATATATTGTTTTATCTGAATGAGTATGCAGAATGATTTTCACATAGTTTTGAAGCAAATATACTAGACAACTAGGGCTGTAACGATACACCAAACCCACGATTCGGTTTGTATCACGATTTTTGACCCACGATTCGGTTCGTATCACGATTTATTTTATTTATTTATTTAAAAAAAAAATCTCCATGTTTTCGGTGCTGATGCAGTGGTGACGCGTTTATGTTGTAAGGGTGGCGCTGCCAATATAGCACCTAAAAGCTGTCAAAGAACCGGTAAAAGTAATGATTATGAATATGTCAAATATAGCAAGGGGACATTTTAATTGTTTATTAATAAACTAGTGTTTTCTGTGTCAGCTGCAAAGATGAAGTTGACGATGCGGACTCGCGATATTCGCAGTAGTGAACGCGCCATTTGCGCCAGAGAAATGCACATTTCGGATTACATAGTTTTCTTTCGTTTTGAATTGTTCTGGTTAAAATTATGATTTCAAGCGTTCTGTAGATAATAAATTTATTTCTCAGGTCTGTGAGGCAAGTAGGCTATGCTGTTGCTGAGTTTCGGTTCATTTATGAGACGAGCTCCAGCGCCGGCGGCTCCGTGACGTGATATCTAGTCTGCTTTACTTATTATTTATTAAATCCAGGCAATTGGTTGATGAAACATTGATTAAAATTAAGATACAATTAATACAAAACGAAATTCACTTTAAAGAAAGGCTTGGTGCTTTCTGTTTGAGGTCTTTAAAGTTTTAAAGCAGTCCGAGAACTGTCACGTCCATAACATAGTTTTTTCCTCATAAATGCGAACACAAAAAATTTAATTAAATAAAATGAATATTTTATGTTCTGTGGAGAGCATAGTAGCTTGGAGAGCTACATTAGTAGCCTAAGCTACAGGACATAGTCTTTTAAAACATGACCTGCGTGAAAGAGAGAGAAAAATAATGCGTCATCGACATCGTAGGCCTACCCAGCACTTCTAAAAAATCACTTCCGAATTCGTCTCTGTCCCCAGCACATTTCAAACCTAACTGACGCCCATGGTCTTGTCGACTACACGATTGCCATCCTTTATCTCCACCGGGTAGTCGAAATGTTGCCATACTGCTGACTTAAATGAGGAGGGAGGGTCCGCAATCTCTGGGTTAGTTGCCATGTTACCTCGCGTTCTTCAACTAGCTCAACTTTTGCAGACAGGCGTCACATGATTGGAAAGGTAGTCACGGGGTGTGTCGCGATTCTCCCTTATCACACCGCGACACAGGATCGTGGATCTGAGTGTCGCGATTTAGGTTTCATATCGCGTATCGTTACAGCCCTATAGACTACGTGATACAATTTTCAAAAGTCTTGTGAAGAAATAATCAGTATGGGTTTCATGACCTTATTTTAGTGACAAATTATTTTTTTCACAAACCACGCATAAACATCATTATCTCAAAACTTTAACATACATGCTGCTGATATACTATTGTAGCAGAGTTTTTTCTGAATACAGTGTAATAAGACTTTAGCCATGAAAATGTCAAAAGTAACAGAAATGAGCGCAAATGTCAGAGCATGTCAGAACACCTCCAGGACCCAGAAAAACCCTCAGACCCCAGAGGGTTAATTAGCTTCCCTGTAGCGTTAGCTAGCTCAAAAGAGTGCAGAATCAACTTTTCGTAGCGATCGCGCCACGGATCAGCCACTGCACATGCATCATCAAAAGCGGTTGAAAAGTGCTGAGCTGAATTTTGGTGCCAGCTGCGCACAACAGAGCACTTTAAATGAGAATAAAGTCAAATACACCATTAGCCACATTGTATTCTGTATGCTTGGCTTAGACCTATATGGGTCGCGTCAATAAAAAAAATAAAAAAAGGGTCGCTCTTGAAATTTTTTGAAAACCACTGCTATAGATGAGTGTTTTTAACTTTGTTGGTAATTTCTTATCGCAGAGAACTCCTGTCAGCTCCCTCCATCTATTCCATGCTTTGCTTATTCACAACTCAACCTTTTTCCCGCAGCCTCCATCTTGTTGAATGGTGGTTCCCATGTATTTGAAGGCTGTTTGTTGGGGAAGATTTGCATGCTCTGTGCTGTCATACTCTCTCAATCTTATACTCTCTGCTCTTCCAGTAGGTGGCAGGTGTTCTGTCTTGTATTCTGCTAGTTGAGACCTCTTAAAGCCTAGAAGCATGGCCTTACAGTGAATATAGGGACAATCACCATATGACATCACTTGACAATTGCTTTTGAATTTGCTGACATATTAAAAGTGATCAATTTTCATAACGTTAAAAAATAACTGAAAATGTGATCAGTAAAATCATAGTACTTAAAGGATTAGTTCACTTTTAAAAAAAACTTTTGCTGATAATTTACTCACCCCGATGTCATCCAAGATGTCTTCAGTCGAAAAGAAATTAAGGTTTTTGATGAAAACATTTCTCCATATAATGGACTTTAATGGACCCCCAAACGGTTCAAGGTCCAAATGACAGTGTCAGTGCCGCTTCAACGGGCTTTAAACAATACCAGACGATGAATAAGGGTCTTATCTAGCGAAACGCTCGGTCATTTAAAAAATAAATAAAAAAGTTTATGTTTTATAAGCACAAATGCTCGCCTTGCTCTGTTCTGTGATGCGCGTTCGTGACGTCACGTAATACACAATTACGTTGAAAAGGTCACGCTTCAACGAGTCAGTGTTTACAAATGTGCGGAAGGAGGACCATACACACATATTCAAATGTCTTTGTGTCAGTTTATCATTTAAAATGCCCATTAGGTGTGCGTATACTGGGTGTTATAATATTAAAAAGCCTAAAAGAAAATTTTCGTCAGGATAGAAATGTTTTCGTTGAAGCGGCACTGACACTGTCATTTGGACCTTGAACCGTTTGGTCGCCAGTGAAGTACATTATATGGAGAAATGTTTTCATCAAAAACCTTAATTTCTTTTCGACTGAAGAAAGAAAGACATGGACATCTTGGATGACATCGGGGTGAGTAAATTATCAGCAAAAGTTTTTTTTTTAAAGTGAACTAATCCTTTAACAGACAAATATTGTTAAAACAACATTTGATTATGGGAATTTATTTAAATTGACATTCCTAACTGAGTCTAGCTAGCTTTGCGGATCTGAACACTAGTTTGATGAGTTTTATTCAGTTCATCCCCCCCTCCTCCTCCTCCTCCTCCTCCTCCTCCCTCTCACTCTCTCTCCTCTTTTTTCTGCCATTCTTTTTGAGCTCTTCTAATCCAATTTGGTAGGCAAAGAGTGTTTTTTTTATGCTGTGGTGTCTCTTGCCCCAGCTGGGCCGAACTTCTCTCGCTTACCCAGCTGTCAGGAGTTATAGAGGGGGCAGCAGTGTGGCCTGAAGAGTCGTTCACTACAACACTAGAAGGGCCTTTATTGTCAAGAATCTCCATCAGAGGCAAAGCCATTAATTATGGGCCAAAGAGCATGTCTCTGAATTAGAAATGAACTCTCTCTCCCCGCACAGAAACACACACACAGGCCAGTCGGACCACTAGCCAAAACCTTCACACGTCAGAACAGCTTTACACACAAACATATCCAAACAAAGGCACAAACAATAGAGGACATAATTTAAGATTTTCCAATCTTTTATTAATTTTTGCTCTCAGGTCGCACCAGGCCAAGTCTGTAATGGAATTCTCCATTCTTAAATATTTTCAGATGTATTCTGTTTACATGCATGGTCATATTCACTGAACAACTCAAACAAAAACACATTGGGATTCCTGAAACTGTAATACTATGCCTGGTACCATGAACAAAAAAAGTTTGAGATATGGAAATAATGCAGGGCAGAAATGTGATGAAATTCCCCTGCCATTTCGCCTCTTGATTTTCAGGCACATCATAAAACATTTTACATAGCCAATGAAACGCAACAGCAATTCAAATTCAGAGGAAACAATCTCTCTCCAAAATTTGACAGACATTACAAATTATAGCGCTTTTTAGCACAAATAATCTGGACAATTCACTGGCATATAAAACCATGTGTTGGGAAAGCAAGCTAGCATATATTAATTTTGTTTTAACATACCGAAGTGCCTGAATGTTATAGAAGATAAAGTTGTGTGAAAGTCTTCTGGTGTCGCAGTGATGCTTTATTATTTTTTTGTTTTGTGTTAATAATGTGTAGTCTAAATCACATTATCATGGCATATACACACACATGAACACAAGCTTGAAACAAACTTTGGTGAGAGTTTGTTTCATTGTTTGTATAATTCATTGTAACACAGGATAAGCATACTACAGTGTACTATACTAAATAGGGTTTAAATATGGACTAGGTTTGACTCTAGGAGGATTAAAGCTAAATGTGTGGGCCAAATTATATTTAATCAAGTAACAGCTGGTGATTTTATTGCAAATATATAAGAAAGAAAGTTTGAACAAACAATTACCACAATTAACGAAAACAAATAGGTCTTGATCAGTCGACCAGGATGCAGATGAAGGAGTCTGATGCCGGGAGATTTGTGATACATTTTAAGTCCACCCCTAAGTGTGACCAGCGGCAATGAGGAACGAGCAGAGAAAGGAGCTTGCCAGCTGGACGTTAGCGAGGAGCTTTGGAGATGGCACAGAACTGAACAAAGCGCTGTACTTCCCGGGACATAAGGGGCCCCCAGTACCGGTTTTGTTGGTGTGAGATGGTTTGATGCTGCCATGATGGCCAGAGCCCCATAATGGAATCCAATAGGGAATGACAAAGCACAGATAAACCATCGATTCCTACCTTTAGGACCCCCCGGCAGAGAAGCTTCAGCAATGGTGGCTTCATTGATTTTATCATCCAGGGCCCATTGGATGGGACTGACTTTCAGGACCGGAAGAAGTATCAAAGTTTAGTTTAGTTTTTTATAAAGCACATTTCTACTGCCTCAAGTGCAGCTCAAAGTGCTATACAAAGCCATCGATAAAGAAGGGATAGGACTGTCACAGGAATCATAGGCAGAAACAGAAGATGCACATTCAATAGAATTAGGCACTCTTCTTTTCCACAAGGGGGTAACTCTGTTGCGCCTTTTTTTACCAGAGTAACTGAAGAAAGCAAGTTAAGTATGTTTAATGTAGCTGCACTGTTGCAATGCATTAGTCAGCATGTGTGCTTGTGTACAGTATATTTCTGATCTTATACTCAAAATACACTACAAGTGAACGTTTCCACTGTACCTCCGTCGTATCACTTCCACCATAATCAAGAAAGCTCTACAAGTGCTCATCGTTGTGTAGTATAGACAGCTTTGCTGATTTTAATGGAAGTGATGTTTGTCACATCACACTGTAGTGTGTGTAACCCAATACAAACACGTATTTACTTTTTATAATATAAGTTTGTAGCATAAAGTGAAAATATAGCTGCAAGCAGCGATTACGGGCCCAAGCCGGTGGCACCGCCACCCCGGTGCCACCGGCTTGGGCCCTCCATCACTGCTTGCAGCTATATTTATTTTTATATATATATATATATGTATATACATATATATATATATATGTATATATATATATACATATATATATATATATATATATATATATATATATATATATATATATATATATAAACCGCCACCCCGGTGCCTTTAGGGTTCCTGTGCACGACGTGCAATAACATAACTCCACTTTGACTGTCGAGAAGAAGTCTGCTTTAGAGCTTGCATCAGTGTGGGTTCTGCAAAAGTGCGCAACGAGGGCACATATCAACCACAAAGTATGCGTGAGAACCCTTCTGAAACCTAAAATGAAAAATTAGACACCCTACAGTCTCATGGACAGTGATGGACTTAACGGACACATGAAATCAGCAGCCATTGTAAGTACACAACACCGAAAATTCCTATGAAGTGTGGAATATATATTCATTGAAATTACTGTACTTTAAAACACTTGTTTAAAAGAAAAAACACATGTATACATAGTATAAAACACTAGATGGCACAATATACCTATTTTTATACCTAGTCTTTCTGCCCCCCCCCCCTCCCCCCACACACACACACACACACACAGAATGGCAGGGGGAACTCTGTCAGAGAGAGGCAGAGAGAGACAAAACCACATTCAAACCAAAATATCTGACTTCCTGTTGGTCAGAGCTAATGACTGTAAATTAGAAAGTTGTCCGGCTCGATGTGCACAATATACATACCAAGTTTTGTGACTCTAGGTAAAACTAACCCCCCCTCTTTTGTCAAAAGTAACACACTTCCTGCTGCCAGTTGGTGGCGCTATAACTTTGACTCACATTAGTTACATCCATGTGATCGGCCTCTTACAACAAACATGCTACTGAAGTTTCAACAAGATCAATTAATGTATGAAGACGTTATAACACATCGTGTTTCTCTTTTCTCGCCATAATTTCGTTTCCTCGCCACGGCCAAACCGTTCGAGATATCAAAAATCCGTCCGCAATTTAGTATCCTTAATGTCTTGACTTCATGTTGACCGAGTTTGGTGGCGATAGGATAATTTTTCTAGGAGGAGTATATAAAATTCCAGGGGCATGCGTTTTCATACAACCCATAATAGCCGACTTCCTGTTGGACTGGCGTAAAACTTAGAGCATGAAAGTTGTTCGGCCCGATGAGATCTATATGTGTACCGAGTTTCATACTAATTCATGTTTGATATATGGACCAAGTTTTCGGACTCCGTTAAAGGGGGCGCTGTTGAGCCCCCCTGCCACGCCCGGGTACCAGCTTCAGCCCGGCCCTGATGGCCAGGGGTTTTGACCTGTGTGCAAAGTTTCAAGAGTTTTCAAGCACGTCAAGGGCCCCAAAAGTGCCCGAAAATTTGCACACAGCAGAGAAAGGGTTAAACTAAAGCCCCCCTCCTCACACACACTCACAGACACTGAGAGAGACTGGCAAAATTCTCAGATTTTCTCCCATTCAAACCAAAATATCTGACTTCCTGTTGGTCGGGGCTAATGAGTGTAAATTAGAAAGTTGTCCGGCTCGAGGAGAACAATATCCATACTGATTTTTGTTACTGTAGTTAAAACTAATACCCCATTTTTGACTAAAGGTGGTGCTACTGAGCCCCTCACCACGCCCGTTTCTGAAACGTTGCACGTATCTACTAGCTTAAAAATGTAAAGTGTCTGTCGAGTTTCATCCAAATTCAAGCATGCTAAGAGTCTCAAAAACATCAGAAAAAAATATTAAAGTTTGATGCGTTGCCATGGCAACAGTATTTAAGATATCAATAATCCTTTCACAGGTCCACATCTGCCGTGTGTTTACATTATACAGATGAAGTTTGAAGCAAATCGGGTAAAAATAAGAGGGTGATTTTAAAGCATTTTGAAAGTGACACACTTCCTGCTGCCAGTTGGTGGCGCTATAACGTTGACTCACAATAGTCACATCCATGTGATGGGCCTCTTACAATGAACACAATGCTGAAGTTTCATCAAGATCAGTTAATGTATGCAGAAGTTATAACACACTTCCTGTTTCCAATATTCGCCATATATTTGTTTCCTCGTCACGGCCAAGCCGTTCGAGATATAAAAAATCCCCTGGCAATTTTTCATCCTCAATGTCTTGACTTCATGCTGACCGAGTTTCGTGATGTTTGGATGAATTCTCTAGGAGGAGTATTTAAAATGCCAGAACATGCGTTTTTAAACTACCCTAAATAGCCGACTTCCTGTTGGGCTGGCGTAAAAAGTAAAAGCACGAAGGATATATGAACCGATGAGATCTATAAGTATTTCGATTTTCATATTATTACATGCAAGCGTGTTTGATTTATGGACCAAGTTTTCGGACTTGCCTTCAGGGTTCCTGTGCACAACGGGCAATAACGTAACTCCACTTTGACTGTCGAGAAGAAGTCTGCTTTAGAGCTTGCATCAGTGTGGGTTCTGCAAAAGTGCCCATCGAGGGCACATATAAGAAAAAAAATGTATATATATATATATATATATATATATATATATATATATATATATATACCGGTATGTGTGTATATTCTTCCCCCCCCCCTATTTTTAACATGTATATTATTATTCTATATATAATAATATAATATATATATATATATATAAATATATATATATATATATATATATATATATATATACATTATTATATATATATATAATTACAATTTTTTGATGCTAAACTATTCTTTATTATAGGCTTTGTATTTCACTCATGTTCCAATATTGAAAAATGATCCTCTTCAAATGCGCAAAAAATGTGCTTGGAAACATCACAGTGGAGTGGTGCTTACTATGAACGGCACAAACTGTACAACTGACTATTTAAACAGAGCAGTGTAATTTTTATATGTAAGGTTGACTATTTTATTATTATATTTTATTAAGGCTATAATGAACATGCTGCGATGTCAAGATTGCAAAGCTGGAATGCTGTGTGTGTGTGTGTGTGTGTGTGTGTGTGTGTGTGTGTGTGTGTGTGTGTGTGTGTGTGTGTGTGTGTGTGTGTGTGTGTGTGTGTGTGTGTGTGTGTGTGTGTGTGTGTGTGTGTGTGTGGCTCGATCGAACAATGGAGATATAAAAACATACTCCGTCATTTTGTTCATACAGAACATCATTCAAAATGCAAAGTGTTTCCTTATATTTGTGTACACTCGCAATGAAACGTACTCGGTTACTAACGTAACCTCGGTTCTCTCTAGGAGAGGGAACGAGTACTGCGTCGAAGACGCTACGGGAAAGATATTTCTTTTTCGAGATTGAAGCCTAAAAATTAATCCTTAATTTTGTAAATATTGTAAAACGCTTTTCTGTAGCATACAACCTTAGGCGGAGCAAATCGCGCGCCCATTGGCTGCTCCGCCAGAAAAGCACAGCCTATGCGAGGCCAGTGACGCTGACCAATGAGGACGCTTCGCGCCCTTCCGCGTCATCTCCCGCCGAAACGGGCGTGGTCTAGGCCTATAAATACAAGCATAGCTGTCTCCACTCTGATTTTCGTCACTGAAGCGACACAGCGTGGGCACGCACGGCCTGAGACGCAGTACTCGTTCCCTCTCCTAGAGAGAACCGAGGTTACGTTAGTAACCGAGTACGTTCTCTTACGTAGAGTTCTCTCGTACTGCGTCGAAGACGCTACGGGAACCCCTGTAATTCGCCGTGCGTGCTCTTGGACCGACACAGACACCCACGGGCGCGCACGCCCTGGTATACAACCGCCTACACCAAGAATGTATAGGGAGAGCGGCTAAAAACTAGCATCATCCCCTTATAGTAGTGCCTCTAAGGGCATAATAACATATATATGACACTAGATATATATGAGGGGTAATAGCATGCTCATGAGACACATTGTCAGTGAGTGATGCTTAAAACATTGGAGTGACCTGGGCCGCAGCGCGGGGCAGGAACACTTAAACATAGTCTTCTAGACCGAGAGCAGTTTAGCCTGCAACGCAGGAACCTCTAGGTTATAGAACCTTATAAATGTAGACGGGGAGGCCCAGCCTGCCGCCATACAGATATCTTGCAACGAGATCCCGCTATACCAAGCCCACGAAGAGGCCATGCCTCTCGTAGAATGTGCTCTGATGCCCAGTGGGCATTCCAAACCTCTAGATGTGTAGGCCAGCGCAATGGCGTCCACTACCCATCGAGACAGACTCTGTTTCGTCGCAGCTCGCCCCTTAGAGCGTCCACTGAACGAAACAAAGAGCTGCTCCGTCTGTCGAAAAACAGCGGAGCGGGACACATAAGCTCTTAATGCCCTGACCGGGCAAAGGGAGCTATTTCCGTCCTCAGAGGCCGGCAGAGCCGACAGGGAGATGACCTGAGCCCTGAACGATGTGTTGAGGGACTTGGGTACGTACCCATGCTTCGGTTTCAAAACGACTACAGAGTCGTTAGGCCCGAACTCCATACAAGACGCTCTGACTGAGAGTGCTTGCAAATCCCCCACACGCTTCACTGAAGCAAGAGCCAAAAGAAACACGGTCTTGAAAGACAGGTGCTTCATGTCAACTGAGTGAATAGGCTCGAAAGTGGCCCCTTTCATAGCGTTCAACACCGTAGAAAGGTCCCAAACGGGGACTGAAGGAGGCCTTGGAGGATTTAACCTCCTGGCTCCTCTAAGGAAACGGACCACCAGGTCGTTTCTGCCCAGTGAACGGCCAAGCGTTGGATTAACGAACCCTGATATGGCTGCCACATAGACTTATCCAATAGCTCCTGCAGGAAGGAGAGAATCTCTGTTTCCCCGCACTGAAGACCTTGGTCTGAACACCAACCAGAAAACATAGACAATTTGGAAGCGTAGAGCCGTCTAGTAGACGGGGCCCTAGCCTGCTCGATCGTGTCTAACACTCCCTTTGGGAGGTTAGCGGGTACCCGTTTATGGCCCACACATGTAGGGACCAGAGATCCGGGCGAGGATGCAAAATCGAGCCCTTGGCCTGCGAGAGGAGGTCCCTCCTCACTGGAATCGGCCATGGGGCAGTACTCTTCAGCCGCATCAAAACTGGGAACCAAGGTTGATTCGTCCAGTATGGAGCAACAAGTAGCACTGAGCATCCGCTTTCCCTGATTCGCTCCAGCACCTGAGGCAGGAGTGAGACAGGAGGAAAAGCATAGAGCGGACGGCGGGGCCAGACACTGGCCAGCGCGTTCACGCTCTTCGAAAAGAATTCCGGGCAGTGAGCGTTTTCCTGGTTTGCGAACAGGTCTATTTCCGCTCTGCCGAACGTTTTCCACAACAGGCTGTGTGTGTAGAGACCACTCTCCTGTCGGAACGTTGTTCCATGAGAGTCTGTCTGGGCCTACGTTCAGGTGCCCTGGCACATGCATTGCTCTCAGCGAGCGCAGGTTGTGCTGGGCCCATACCAGGATGCGTTCCGTCAGCCTGAAGAGGTTTCGGGATCTCACGCCACCCTGGCGGTTTATGTAGGCTACTACCGACATGTTGTCCGAACGGACCAGGACGTGGTGCCCTTTTATCCAAGGACGAAAGCGCCTCAGCGCAAAGTCCACCGCCATCATTTCCAGGCAGTTTATGTGCGGTAGTTCGACTCGTTCTGCCCACTGGCCAAAGAACGGTCTGCCCTCGAGCAGCGCTCCCCAGCCTGAGGTGGACGCGTCCGTGGACACCACCTTCAGGCTCGAGGAAGTCCCCAGGCTTACACCTGACAGGTACCAGTCTGACGCTCTCCATGGTGTCAGGGCTGAAATGTATTCCTGATTGACCTTGTGGCGACAACGACCGTGAACCCATGCTCGGCGCGGTACGCGCGCTTTCAGCCAGAACTGCAGTGGGCGCATGCGCAGCAGGCCCAACTGTAGTACCGCCGAGGCTGAGGCCATGAGGCCTAGCATTTTCTGAAATCTCCTGAGCGGCACTATATGACCGCTGCGGAAGGATTTCGCCACTTGCAGGGTGTTTCGCCTGCGCTGTGATGACAGCCGTGCTGTCATAGACAGTGAGTTCAGATCCAGTCCTAAAAAGGAGATCCTTTGACTGGGAAACAGTGAACTTTTCTCCCAATTGACTCTCAGACCTAAGCACTCGAGGTGATTTAGTATTAGGGTCTTGTGGCGAGTGAGTTCTGAAGGTGATTGAGCCAGAATCAGCCAATCGTCCAAATAATTCAGAATTCGAACGCCTCGGAGTCTCAGGGGTGCCAGCGCCGCGTCCATGCACACTGTAAATGTACGAGGTGCTAGGGACAGGCCGAATGGCAGGACTGTGTACTGATATGCCCGGCCCTCGAAGGCGAATCTCAAAAATCGCCTGTGACGTGACGCAATTTGTATGTGAAAATACGCGTCTTTCAGATCTATTGCCATAAACCAGTCTCCTCTGCGAATCTGAGGATTTTTCTGGTCGTGAGCATTCTGAACTTTCGCTTTGTTAGCGCTTTGTTCAGATGCCTCAGATCTAAAATGGGTCTGAGACCCCCGTCTTTCTTCGGTACCAGGAAATATCTGCTGTACAGACCCCCTTCGCTCTGAGCTTGAGATAAAGGCTCTATGGCCCCTTTGCTCAATAGCTTCGCTATTTCGGCTCGAAGTAGATGTGCTACTTCTGCTTTTACCGTGGTTTCGACTCTCGCCGTGTAACGGGGAGGGGGTCGATAAAACTGTAGCGAATAGCCTCTTTTTATAGTCTCTAGCACCCATTCTGAGACCCCGGGAAGTCTTTCCCATGCATCTGCACGCGTGAGCAGGGGTTGAATGTAATCTGGGCCCTGGTCGCGAAATGGCGGCGACACGAGAGCAACCGTGTGCTGTAAAATGGACGCCGTGGCGTCTGAGGCGGGGGGCATGTTTAACACAGTGTGCATCCCGCGCGCACTCGACTCTCTGAGTTGAGAGAGAGCGCGCGGGGCGAGCCCCGTAGGGCTCGTTATGTTTGTGAATAAATGTGGGCGCGTGGTAGCGGGCACATCTATAACACCGGGAATACTGTGTTTGTGAACTGACTGACCGTTCGTTGGTTTCGTTTTTATAGAAACCGCGAAACGTGCAGTGTGTATTGGTTGTGGGCACTGGACAGTGGGCACGCTCACTACATGTAAAGCACAATCGACATGAGTCGATTTTATGTGTGCAAACCCTGTGTTGTACGGGGCTGTGCTTGTGTGAATGAATGGGCACTGGATGGGCACACATTACACCATCGGCCGTGGCCGGAACACCAGAAATTAAACTCTTTTTTAGATTTATCTGGGTCGCCGTGAAAACGGCGTTTGTGTGCAGGCAAACGGGCTTTATGAATACACTGGTACAAACACGGAACTTAGGGCTGTACAAGCGGGAATCTTTGGTGGAAGTCCGGCCGCAGCGGGACCCGAACACCGTCTTTTTCCTAGCAGGGCTAGGATGGTGCCGAGGCCTCGGGCTTGAGTGAGATCTTAGGCCGAGGACCACGCGGCGGTGGGCGTCGTCCGGCGGAGCGAGACCGTGGTCTCTCTCGGGCCTGTTGCTGCTGGGCTGGCGCGGCGTGCGTGGGGCGCTGCTGAGTTCGGACAGACGGCTGTTTAGGGCGGCCTGTTGCGGAACTGGAGCGCTTCGGCAGGAAATGTTTCATGGCCTGCGATGTCTTCTGTACTAGAGGTCGACCGATTCATCGGTTTTGCCGATTAATCGGCACCGATTGTTGACTGGTGGAACTATCGTTATCGGCAAAAATATATATCGATAGTTTTTCCTGGTTGCGTCCATTGCTGGAGCGGCTGAGAAGCGCACGCTGTCATTCATTACACTGTGTAAGAGCTGAGAAGGGTCTGCTGGCATGATGCAGTACAAGAGCGGCCTCTAGAGGTGTAATAAAAACTTGTGCCTCGTGTTGTTTATTTCGACACGTGATGCTGCGTGCTGCGCGGAGAGCACATGCTGCGTGGAGAGCGCTGACATCAGATGCGCGTTTAAAGCACCGACAGCTCAAATGTATGTATACAGTACATTTTGTCATATTATAAAGTGATTAATTTGTTGACTAAATGCTGCATTAGTAGAGAAAGAACAGCACAACAGTATGTTTGTTTGCCTTCGAGGCTGAGAGGACGCTAACATACAGTACGGTAGCCTACCTCAAGCGGTTAAAACACTGACAAACATAAACGCAAGTCCGACCCGAATGTTTAATGTCACAATTGTTACCTCTATTTGCATTAGTTCATATCCAGCTGGTCACTTTTATGCATTAAATATGCAGAGAAGTTGCATATTTAAAGCTAGAGACGTAAGCAAACTGATGTTCATACAGCCGACAGAAACATTACGAATCAGAAAAGCATTCGATTTCGTTTTTTTTTTTATCTTCACATTTTAATACAAATTTTGTTACTTTTTTATTAATTAAGTTGGCTTGAAAAGAACAGTTAAATAGTTACATTTTTGAATGTAACTGGTTTTATTTGTTATTTAGAGTATACTTTTTGTTTCAGTTTGAATGAATGTCTTTTATTGACTTAAATATTTATTCACATTTATATATTTATTTCATTTAGCATGTTTTCATGGTTCAATACAGTTTTTTTTTTATTTTTATAATAAAGTTCAGCACTGTTTTACTTGGAGTGTTATGTTTGTTTTTATCCAGTATCAATTTTTAAAAACTATCGGTTCATTAATCGGTTATCGGCAAGTATGGCCCAACCTAGCTATCGTTATCGGTAAAATCCACTATCGGTCGACCTCTATTCTGTACCTCAGCGAATCGGTCCGCGAAGTCTTTGACGGACGATCCGAAGAGGCCAGTCGCTGAAACGGGAGCATCGAGGAACGCAGAGCGCTCTGACTCCGCCATTTCAGAGAGCGTCAACCACAAGTGTCTCTCGGAAACAGTTGCTGAGGCCATAATCCTACCGATGGCGTGTGCGGCGGACTTTGTAGCACGAAGAGCGAGGTCTGTGGCGCTACACAAATCCGGTACGTTGATCGCGCCCGGGCCTTCCTCGTCTAGCTTGCGGAGGAGGTTGGCCTGGTGGATCTGAAGCACCGCCATGGTGTGCAGCACCGATGCAGCTTGTCCGGCGGCGGAATACGCCGTTTAAAGCTGACGACGTGCGGCAAGCTTTAGATGGTAGGACTCCCTTAGCCCGCCGTCCAGCAGAGGGTGGGCAAAGATGAGTCGCTACGGCCTCCTCGACCGGAGGGAGAGCATGGTAGCCTCTGTCTCGAGCACCGTCCACAACGGAGAATGCTGGCGAGGCAGAGGTATGTACCCTGGCTGAAAAAGGCGCCTTCAAGGATTTCGTCACCTCTTCATGAAGCTCAGGAAGAAACGGGGCGTGTCTGGAGGGGGGCGAAGCGTGGTCTCCAGAGAGGAAGCAGCCATCCAGCCGGTTGAAAGCAGGCTCTTCGGGCATCGACCAATCGAGGCCGAGGCTCGACACGGCCTGTGAGAGCAGACGCATCAGCTCTGCCTCGATGCTGATCTTCCCTCCTCGGCGTTCCGGAACAGCGGGGGAGGGGAGGTCCACGGAGCTCGCCCATCCCTCACTTCCCGAAGCGAGAAGCGAACAGCAGTCGTCATCCCCCTCAGATACGGCTTGCTGGTCGTCGTCCATGACGGACAAGGCGGCGGGCTGCAGCCGTTGTTCGTCGGTGAGCGATTCCAACGAAGCGGTGAGAGGAGCTAGCGGCCGCGGCGGCGAGCTCCTCGTGGAGGGAGGTTCCGGGACCCGCTGAGCGCGGCGCTTTTTACGGCGTGGCGCTACAGGGGGTGGTAGAGCAGCTTCCGTGAATGATGCAAGGCGAGTCCGCAGAGTCGCGATGGGCATCATGTCACAGTGATGGCAGCCGCCATCACCGAGAGCGATAGCTGCATGTTCCTCGCCCAAGCAGGAAACACACAACACGTGGTGGTCCCCGTCGATGAGCGCGGCTCGGCAGGAGCCGCAGGAATCACGAGGCATCTTTATAAAGACACTCGTTGCTCTTTTGTGATGAGAAAAAATGTGTGACGCAGCGGCGAACACACACACAAAACACACACAAAGAATGAAAGGATATTCCACGCCGGAGAAGCGCAGCAGGGAACGGCGGCTGAAGGCGGCTGAAGGCGGCGAAGACCAGCGGCTTCAGGTAAAGGGCTCGTCCTGCTGAGGTGCTTGTATCAGACGGCTGTGGCGGCTCGAATCCAGTCCTACGATGCGTGTAGCTTTGTGAAGAATAGAAAATCAGAGTGGAAGACAGCTATGCTCGTATTTATAGGCCTAGACCACGCCTGTTTCGGCGGGAGGTGACGCAGAGGGCGCGAAGCGTCCTCATTGGTCAAGCGTCACTGGCCTCGCATAGGCTGTGCTTTTCTGGCGGAGCAGCCAATGGGCGCGCGATTTGCTCTGCCTAAGGTTGTATGCTACAGAAAAGCGTTTTACATATTTTACAAAATTAAGGATTAATTTTTAGGCTTCAATCTCGAAAAAGAAATCTTTCCCGTAGCGTCTTTCGACGCAGTACGAGAGAACTCTACGTAAGAGAACTCGTTCTCAGTCAACTTACCTGTATAAATAAATAAATGAGTTGGTGCTAAATCTTACAAAGACTTTGGGTTTTTCTATTAAGAAACTTGATCTATACGAAATATATAAAATTCACTTACAAAATTAAAAAAATTAAAGATTTAGAGATTTAAAAAAATCTCTAAAACAATACAAAGTAATCTTAACTGTTTTAAACTAATCATAAAATATATACCAAACCAGGCAGCCCTGCTGTACATCCATGTGGTCTTTTCACGTATTTCATACTGCATGACAGCTTTGTCTGCAACAAAACACATTGGTTAATTTTACAATCAAGCAATACAAATCATGGATAAAAAGCTACCATCACTGTCACATCCTCAAGAAATACAATTTATTAAGCTTTGAAAGCTTCAGTCATTTATGTTTTCTTAAATTAATTGTCAAGTGTATTCATAATTTTGCACCCGAGCCACTTAGCTTATTTATTCAGCCACTTATTTATTCAAATACAGAACATCAAAAGAGTTTACAGAAGCACTGTTGCACAAGCTTTGCACAGACAATTTTGCACTTCGCTTTTATGTTTATAAGCTGTAAGCTCTGGAATTCGTTACCATCTGACATGAAGACCATATCTGACTTAAAAAAGTTCACTTCCAGGCTTAAGTTGTGGCTAGGGGTGTCGGACTGGGGGTAAAACCAGTACTGATTACCAGGGCCCTTAAAGTCTGGAATATATTTTATTTTACCTGGATATTTTAATTTCCTAATTCAATTTCCTAATGAATGTCAGATGAAATGTAAAGTTAGTGTATTGACTGAATAACTTGATTGACTGACTACATTTTGTATACTAAAAGAGAAAAGACAATCTAAGGTCTCACGGTCCCACCCCTTGCTAATGCGCCAAAAAGTTTAGTCCATCTGATTTTGTTTATGTTAGTAGTTGAGCATCTGGTGGAGCGCAAACTTCTGCTGTAGAAATGTCTTTCTCAAAGAAAGCCAAATCAGGCCACCAAAAAAGAAAGGAAAGAAAACTAAATGAGGGGAAACAATTGGTAACTGACTTCTTTTCAAAGAAAGGTGATGTAGCAACATTGTCTGACATCTGGTCAAATTAGGGAATCGCGATTCTCGCGAACACTTCATTAATTTGCCTGAACAGAGAAGAGGTCTTTGTCTCGTTTCTCCATTACAACACACACACAAAGAGACACGTGACACCCAAAATTCCTCACACTAAGGAACAGCGCCACACTAAAAGCCCTATCATAAATTATACAGCAGGGGGTCTCTTCTCTGACAGGACAAAGAGAGTTTCCCGCTTTCGAATCACTGAAGGTTATTGGCTACTCGCGTCAAACGAAGGTGGAGCTATACATTCTTTAAAAAGCCAAAGCTCCCCCAAAACTCCCCTTCCTGCTCTTGCTACCCGACCTAGTCATGTGAACAGTCTGCGATATCGACTCCTCCGGAGTCCGTCTGCTTTTATTTTCTTTATCTCAGTTTTTGTTTCATTTTCAAATTCCATTTTGTTCACTTCTACCCAAGAGTGAAACGAACGAAGCCTGAATTCCTTCAGCAACTTCACTTTCAACCAGCCTTCAAAGCTCCCGCGAAAACGTGCTCTGGCAACGAGCACGCGCCCTGCTCCGAAGCTTCACGAGAGAACGCGCCTCAGCACGAGAACGCGCGCTCTGCTCCGCGAGCACACGCAGGCTGGTCTCAGCCACACTCACACAACGATCCTTTGCAAGTATCAAACTCTAACGAGTTTTAATGTTTTAAGGTTCGATGCATTGATGTCTCTCCAGGTTTCTGTGATTTGTGCCGTTCTATGGTCACTCGTGACCATTCTCTCTCTCTCTCTCTCTACAACCTCAGCGCGTGCTTCGGCACAGCGCGCCCCTCCTCCGAACTTTATCTCTCTCACCTTCACTCTCTCATCATCTGTTACCCGTTTTGTCTTGTTTGTTAACTGTAAGTAAATGTACATAGACATATAAAACGTGTATCTTGTGTAGTAGCCTATATTCTGTAGTTTTGCATTTATTAAAACCATATATTATAAATGACTGGTGACTGTTTAACGATCATAAAAACGAGTCAATGAGGTAGATCCGAGCTACCGCACTCAATATTTACTACATTAAGTAGCTTTAATTTTATAAACACCGGAAAATTAATGTTCCCGGCCGGAAGTTAAGGTTTCTTGAAGTTTATAAGGAGATAGCTTTACTGAGAGATTGATGGATTGATCTTTGATGGTTTTGCGGGACAAAACACCTCTTAAATCATTACATGAATTTCCCTTAAAGGTTGTCTCATAATCGAAGTTAAATAAGATTATTGATATATGAATGAGGAATTATAAGACGTTGTGATCGATTATTCACATATTCATATAATCTATACATTTTCAATTTCGATAATTTAATGTAACTGTAATATGCAAAATATTAATCATATTCATGATTAGTTATTAAAATTCCCTGTGGATCATTTGAGTTAATTAATACGGACCCAGAGTCCGAAGCATAAGGTCTACGGTGAGCACAAACTAGAAAATGAAATCTATAGTGCTAAACTGCTTGAATATCTCCACGATCGTTAGTGCTAAAAATGAACTGAGACAACCCATTGAAAGAGCAGAACATACACTTTCAGATAATAATTTGGTTATACATGTAATCTGAGGAAAAGGCTAAAAAAGGCTGTTTGCATACAACACACCATTATGATAGCCTAATTTGAAATTTGTTTTAAATTAATAGGCTATAATATCTAAAATTAGCAATAATAGGCTAATTAATGTCAGGTAGCTTTGGTAGCTCATCTGTAGCTACATATCATGTCAACATTATATTTATGTCAGATTTAGTAGAAACTGATCTTAACATTGTGAAACACATGGCCCTCAGTTTCAGAAACTGTCACATCAGGGAGTTGAGTAGCAACAGATCCTTTATCCTAGGGTGGCCATACGTCCGGATTTTGGCCAGACAGTCCGGATTTTAAGTCCCCTGTCCAGCGTCCGCCGCAGCCTCAAGCCAGACACTCATTTGTCCTCTTTTTTGGAGTTGCGCTGAATCGGCCTAAAAAAATCCCGCTCTAGAATCTTTATTGGGACACACAGGGCCGGCGATTGCTATAGGCGAACTAGGCGGTTGCCTAGGGCGACAAATGTGTTGGGGGTGCGGGCGCGCTCTAGTGTCGCACTTTACCTACTTCGCATTAATCGAGAAATCACAGAATTAGAATGACAAGCGAAACAAAAACATGTTTATTAAACATGATCATCCTAAGGCGCCCCTCTGCCACACGTTTACTTGTCAACCTGATTATTAGATTGAATTGATGATTATTGTCGATCATTTCCAAACGGGGAGAGTTGTGTTGCGTTACGTCAGGCTAGTGCTCAGCTGCTGGCGCGTTGATCGAAAATGAAGCGGTCTAAACCCTCTGGTGCACAGGGACGAAAACGGAGAAAGCAACAAGATTTTAAAAAAGCCCAGTATAGAGGTGTAACGTAAATGACTCGGACTCTGGGTCCATGCGAATTAGCTCAATAGGGAATTTGGGAAATATTAATAATCATAACTCATAATTCATAAATCGCATATACATTTACTTTATCCATTTTCGGTATTTACCTCTTAACTGGCCGGTTCTCGTTTATCAAATCAGTCACTTGTCCACCAAGTGTACATATGTAAGATAGCTTATCACAGATCAGCAAAAGGGTATTACCGTGTTTACAAACTCCACGAAAGTTTATCTTCTGGCCACGAACATAAAACTTTCTGAGTTTATGAATTAAAACTACTCAAAGTAGTCTAATATCGAGCGTGTAGCTTAATTAGATCTTTGGCACTTCAGTGACTTCATAAAATGGGTTTTTAAACACAGAGACAGTCAAAGTATGAATGGGTTTTAATAAATGTCAAAACTAGAGATTACATGAGCTAGGCTACAACTATAAACGTACGTAAAAATGCAAACAAGAAAACAAACAAACATTTAAACAAAACAAGAACATAAGAAATAGCGTGATTAGAGTGAATGAAATGAAAGGGGGAAAATAAGAAGAGAGAAAGAGAATAGCTGGTAATAATTACAGACAGAAACCTAATTTCAAAGACACCTGGACTCAGCTTCACAGCGTTCAATACTTGCGAGTTTTGTTCTCTGTTCGGTGTATGCTGAGAGGCAGGGAGCGCGGACGGTGTCCTGTTTCTGCTGCGTCTTCCGGTGTCGCGGGAAACTTAAAAGGCTCACTGAATGTAACGTTTACCGGAAAATAAGATTCATCTCCCGTGAAGGAAGAGGCAAATAACTTAGTTGCATAGAACGGCAGCTACGACTCGAACATGTGGTGTCCGAGGGAGATGGCCGGAGGTGAGCAGAGCGCGGAAGAGGTTTTTCTTCAAGAGCTGGAGAGTTGGAAAAGTTGGATAGCCAAAAGTCAAAAGTCAGAGAAGAGAGGGAGAAAATAGCTTTTAAAGACATATTGACACAAGGACTGTGATCCCCTTCCGCCTGCTCTAAGATCGATTGAGATCGTGATCGATTGCTCCTGTCTGCCTCGCTGTGACTGCTGCTGCTGTGAGTTTGTTTGCTGCGTCTAAGCCTCGTATTAGCTTCGTATTTCTTTCTGTTTTGAACCATAATTTATTATAAATTCTAGTTGTTTATACTACTAAATACATCTTACTCAACATCTCAGATTAACCTGACATTGCTAGCTTCCGTTATTGTCAGCACAACACGCTAACTCGCTAGCCTTTTAACGCACCACCCGTGCGCTCAGTTATTTATTTTTCTCTCGCGCGCCCGCGCCTTTGAGTTCATAAAAGCCCAGGTGAGTAAGAATCAGTCAACAAACACGGTGAGTAATGTCTTCTCCTGTTATTGTCACCTGCACTTCATGTCACATGTTTACCATAGCCTTCTCTGTCGGCAATATAGGATTTATATGTGATAAATGCAAGGAGACAGTCAGGCTGACGGAGAAGATTTCAGAACTAGAGACACGCATCCAAACTTTAATCGAGAATAGTAAGAAGAGTGCTAGAGCTTTAGATACTATTTTGGATGCGCCTAGCCTAGTGAACTCTTTACATGAGTCGGTTCCGGCTGAAGTAGAGCCCGTGCAGCAGGGCAGATGGGTGACAGTGAGAGATCGCTCTAGTCGCGGATCAAAAAACCACTTTTCCGTTCCGATAACAAATCGATTTGCCCCACTCAGTGAAACACCCACTGAGAATTATTCTGATTGTGCCCTAGTTATTGGCGATTCTATTACACGGAACGTGAAAATAGAGACACCAGCCACCATAGTCACATGTTTGCCGGGAGCCAGAGCGCCTGATATCAAAGCAAATTTGAAAGTGCTGGCTAATGCTAAACGTAAATTCTCTAAGATTATTATTCACGTCGGCACAAATGATGTTCGACTTCGCCAGTCGGAGATCACCAAAATTAATATCAAAGAGGTGTGTGAACTTGCAAGTACGATGTCAAGCACTGTAATTTGCTCTGGCCCCCTTCCTGTTCGGCGGAGTGATGAGATAGTTAGTAGATTGTGTTCACTCAATGGCTGGCTGTCTGGGTGGTGTCCACGAAATAATATAGAATTCATAGACAATTGGAAAAGTTTTTGGGGCAAACCTGACCTGTTGAAAAGAGATGGTATTCATCCCTCCTGGGATGGTGCTGCTCTTCTCTCTAGTAATTTGGCTCATAGTCTTAGAGATAAAACATGACAATCTGGGCCTCAGGTCAGGAAGCAGACAGACTGGCTTAACCGACCGTCTGCTAGCGGCCTCACGTCACCAAGGTCAGATAAATCCCATCACATAGAGCCTCTTTCACCTAGATATCATCATATAGAGACTGTGTCTGTTCCCCGAACTTGGAAATCCAAAATACGTTCAAACCCATCTAAGGTTAAAAATTTAATTGATCTTCAACAAATAAAAAACAGATATAATACAAATGAGCAAATGATAAAGCTTGGGTTGCTGAATATTCGATCTCTTACTTCAAAAGCGCTAATAGTTAATGTTATGATTACAGATTATAACCTAGATGTGCTGTGTTTAACAGAAACCTGGCTAAAACCAAACGATTACATTGCTTTAAATGAGTCAACCCCACAAGATTACGGTTATAAACATGAACCTCGCCTGAAACGCAAAGGAGGAGGTGTTGCTGTAATTTATAGTAATATTTTCAAAACCACTAAGAAATCTAGTTGTAAATATAATTCTTTTGAAGTGTTGGTGCTTAATGTAAAAATATATAGTGTAAACGATAAATCACGTTTGAAAATTCTGCTGGCTACTGTATACAGGCCACCAGGGCACCATACAGACTTTATCAAAGAATTTGCGGACTTTCTATCAGAATTAGTATTGGCTGCAGATAAAGTGCTAATTGTTGGTGACTTTAATATACACATAGATAATGAAAAAGATGCATTGGGATTGGCATTTAAAGACATTATAAACTCAATTGGAGTTAGACAACACGTGTCAGGACCGACTCATTGTCGTAATCATACTCTAGATCTAATACTATCACATGGAATAGATGTTGATGCCGTTGAAATACTGCAACAGAGTGATGACATCTCAGATCACTATCTAGTCTCGTGTAAATTACATTTAGCCAAGGCTGCAAAGCCGACTCCGTGTTATAAATATGTCAGACCGATCACTTCTGCCACTAAAGATTGCTTTATCAATAATCTTCCTAATCAGTTTCATCATCTCAGCATCCCGGATAGCTTAGAAGAACTTGATATTGCAACAGAAACTTTTAACTCTCTCTTTTCCAGCACTTTAGACACAGTTGCTCCGCTGCGCTTAAAGAAGATTAAAGAACATAGTCCGACGCCGTGGCACAACGAGCACACTCAGGCCCTTAAGAGAGCAGCCAGAAAAATGGAGCGCAACTGGAAGAAAACAAAACTAGAGGTGTTTCGGATTTCATGGAAGGAGAGCTCGATTGCTTACAGAGAGGCTTTAAAAGCTGCTAGATCTGCTTATTTTTCAACCCTATTAGAAGATAATAAACATAATCCTAGGTATTTATTTGAAACAGTGGCTAAACTAACGAAAAAGAAAGCTTCAAGCCCAGAAGTTTCCAAGCAACACAGCAGTAATGACTTTATGAACTTCTTCACTTATAAGATCGATAATATCAGGGACAAAATTATAACTATGCAACCGTCTAATACAGTATCGCATCAGGAAGCGCATTGTAGTCTCCCTGAGGGAAAATTTGATTCATTCATTGCTATAGGAGAGGAAGAATTTTGCAAACTCGTCAAATCATCTAAATCGACAACGTGCATGTTAGACCCTATACCGACTAAGCTGCTGAAAGAGATGCTTCCAGATGTCATAGATCCTCTTCTTAATATCATTAATTCATCTTTGTCTCTAGGATACGTACCAAAAACCTTTAAGCTAGCTATGATTAAACCGCTTGTTAAAAAACAGCAACTTGATCCTACAAAGCTAGTCAATTACAGGCCGATCTCTAATCTGCCATTTCTGTCAAAGATATTAGAAAAAGCAGTATCCTCACAACTGTGTTCTTTTCTTGAAAGAAATGATATCTGCGAGGATTTTCAGTCCGGATTTAGACCGTACCATAGTACCGAGACCGCTCTCGTTAGAGTCACAAATGATTTGCTCTTATCATCCGATCGTGGTTGTATCTCTCTATTAGTTTTACTGGATCTTAGTGCTGCATTTGACACCATTGACCACAACATCCTTTTAAATAGACTCGAACATTATGTTGGCATTAGTGGAATTGCACTAGCATGGTTTAAATCATACTTATCTGACCGTTATCAGTTTGTAGCAGTAAATGAAGAGATGTCTTATCAATCACAAGTTCAGTATGGCGTACCACAAGGCTCAGTACTAGGACCGCTGCTGTTCACTCTGTATATGCTACCATTAGGAGATATCATTAGGAAACATGGAATTAGCTTTCACTGTTATGCCGACGATACTCAGCTGTATATTTCTTCAAAACCTAACGAAACCTACGAATTCACAAAATTAACGGAATGCATAGCTGATATAAAAAATTGGATGACTAGTAATTTCCTACTACTAAATTCAGAAAAAACAGAGATTCTAATTATTGGACAAAAAACTTCCACACGTAATAACCTAGAGTACTGTCTAACACTTGATGGCTGCTCTGTTAAATCATCGTCGTCGGTTAGGAACCTGGGTGTGCTCTTTGATACCAATCTTTCATTTGAAAGTCATGTGTCTAGTATCTGTAAAACCGCTTTCTTCCATCTTAAAAATATATCTAAATTACGTCATATGCTCTCAATGAATAATGCAGAACAATTAGTTCATGCGTTTATGACCTCAAGGCTAGATTATTGTAATGCTCTACTGGGTGGTTGCCCTGCACGCTTAATAAACAAACTACAGCTAGTTCAAAACGCAGCAGCTCGAGTTCTTACTAGAACCAGGAAGTATGACCATATTAGCCCTGTTCTGTCAACACTGCATTGGCTGCCTATTAAACATCGGATAAATTTTAAAATATTGCTGATCACTTACAAAGCACTAAATGGTTTAGCTCCGCAGTACTTGAGCGAGCTCTTAACTTATTATAGTCCTTCACGTCTACTGCGATCTCAAAATTCCGGTCAGTTAATAATACCTAGAATATCAAAATCGACTGCTGGCGGTAGATCCTTTTCCTACTTAGCACCAAAACTTTGGAACAGTCTTCCTACCATTGTCCGGGAAGCAGACACACTCTGTCAGTTCAAATCTAGACTAAAAACACATCTCTTCGGCCTAGCATACACATAACACATTATAGACTTATATAATTAGGCTGCATAGTTTAGAACAGCCGGGACCGGGAACACTTCCCGTAATCCTGATGTACTTGGTACATCATAAGAAGGACGGCGTCTACGCTAATATTAGTCTCTCTGTCTATCCCGAGGTTTACTGCTGTCCACCGGAACCAGGCCGTATCCAGATCTGATGAAGGACCAGCGCCAGGACACGACGACGCCGCTGACCTGAAGTGTCAACCAGTCTCTCCTCCTCTCCACTCCGACTTCAAACAACCGGAACTGGACAAATACTCTGATTCTTTCTGAACTTCATACACTGTTCACTCATTGGCCAGAGGAGAACTGGCCCCCGACTGAGCCTGGGTTCTCCCAAGGTTTTTTTCTCCCTTCTGTCACCTGATGGAGTTTTGGTTCCTTGCCGCTGTTGCCTTACCTTTTGGCTTGCTTAGTTGGGGACATTTAATATTCAACAATATTATAGATCTGCCTTAAAGGTGGATGATGATGAAATTATTTTTTTTGTATTATTTTCATGTTATCACTGTGAAGCTGCTTTGATACAATCTGTATTGTAAAAAGCGCTATATAAATAAAGATGACTTGACTTGACTTGACTTGACATATGTTTACGCCTTCTTTTTGGGACAACAGCAAATAGGATCTTCTGATCTGGAGCGGGAAAGATGTTTCTTTGTTTCGTGAAGAAACGCCCACTTTGACTATGTCATGTGAGATATCAAGTTTTAACATTCATATCTAGAAATAGGGTATTTCCTAGAATAAATACATATTCTTGTACTTTGCAGTCAAGATTCGACTCCGACATGTTTTTCCCATTACAATGACACCTCGAATGACGTTTTTTGGATGAAAGAAATACAGGGTTACCTAATTTCCTCATACTCACTAGCATAGTGATATTGATTAACCTAACAACGTTGCATAGATACCTCAGACATTATCTTGACCAATTATAGACATAAAAATCTATCAACAACATTGCTATTGGATCATATGTGGACATTTCAGTTTCAGAGTCCATGAGTGTGTGTGTGTAACAGTCAATGTCCTTAAGGCATCACGTGATCTTGGTGTTGAGTCATTCAAAGTTCGGACCTCGTGACGAACCTTTGGGGAGTCAGTAATCATATCAGTGGACAATGTCGGTTTGTGTCCTGAATAGCGCTTTTGTGGGTCACTTTTGACGCAAAACAGGGTAATCTTTGAAAACTTAAAGAACAGGGCTGTGTTCTGGGTGTTATTCATTAACTTAATCAAGTGGTCAATATCCTGTGCTTAAAGTCCCAGGGGTCTTCTTAGTCTCTGGCAAGAATGTGTACATTGTTCAGATAAACGAATCATGCATTCGGCTCCCATACGCTACAGAGGTAAGTCTTCTCATCTCAGCCATTAAGGTGTCAAACGAAATAAATCTAGCCTACTTAGTATTGTGCACAGGCATTTAGGCTTACTGGCCATCGGGACTACCGGGAGATTCCCGGTGAACTACGTGCTTTTTGGGCCTATACATCTCATACTTTTATTTTTATTTTTTGTCTTAATGGCCCATAAAACTCGTACATCGGCGGCCCATTCGTTTTGTTTTGTTTTGTTTTGCTTAATTGGCGCTGGGTTACTTCCAAGTATATATCTTACTTTCAAGTATAAACATTTTAAACTAATTATGAAAATTTCCCTTTATTTTTCAGTGCATTTGTTTTACAATATAGCCTTTGGCTATTACTGTCATGGAATTAATATTAACTATTATTATGTAGTAGTGTAATGTAGACAGACACTGAATATGGTTGGAGCTTTTAATTTTGAACTCAAAAAGTGCACCAGAATGATGAATTTAACATTAAAATGCACAAAATTTTCTTGGTGGTAGTAATTGTAATTTATCTACAAGTTACATGCCCAGATAAATTGTATTTGTACAATGCAACTATGTAGCATTTGTATGAACAATTTATTAGAGTTAATCCTTCAAGTCATAATTTGCTTTTTGAAGTTTTGGGGTGACTATAAGAGCATTTTTGTTTAGTTAAATAAATACTCATCATTTTTAAAGGAGGGAGGGGGCGCAAAAATCAATCTCGCCTAGGGCAACCAAAGGGCTAGAGCCGGCCCTGGGGACACAGAAGCATAGCGTCTAATGCCGTAAGAGCTCTGGTCAAACAAAGGATTGGCTGAAAGCGGTGTCAAATAAATATCTGATATATCATTGGTTAAAAATGTAAACAAGCCTCCACGTGCTCGTCATATCATAACGTTAACATGCCGAAACGTCAGACCTCATTTATTCCGGAATAGACAAAAGAGCACGAATTTATATTGTAGATTCTAAAAATCGTGCTTCCCCCATAATTGTTGAATCACGGAAGCTACACCTGATATCTTGCCAAGAGATTTATTATTTGGACATGTGTCATGTGTCAGACAGAGAGAAACACAGGCATTTAAGAATAAGGCTACATGAGAGGAGGTCTTCATTCTAGATTTCTCTATTCCCCATTATCTATCTTCTCACCTCATCATGCTAGATGTAAATGGTTTCTGGGTTTCTCCTTCCTTACCCCATAATCTCTGTTTCCTCCTTCCTCTCACCCCCTCATCATGCCTTAATGCTTCTCTGAGTTGGTACAGTACGATTCAGCTTATATACATCACAGAGAGACTTACAACTTCCTTGTAAGGTAGAAAAACATATTGCTTATGTTTAAAGATGGAATGTCTACCTAATGCACATGGTCAATCCACTATCCACATTAAGAAACTATTTCTTCAGTGTATACATTAGTGGTGTATACATTAGTGTTATACAAATGGTACATTTGCATCAGTTGAAACATTCATTTTCCTTGCAAAGAACATACGAACTGTACACATTTGAAGTATCATCATCATTGGAACATCTCCGCTAAGTGAACATTGCATACCTCTAAGCAAAATATAACTCTACCAGCTCTCTGCTCAACACACATGTACAAACATAGTCTGACTTCACAAAATACATTATGAAATTATAAAGAAAATTAATAAAGAAAAATAATACTAAAAAATAACATTAAACAGTCAATTTTCAGTCTTCAATATCAAGTGCTGTTGTCGCCTGAGCTCCTGCAGAGGGTGAAATTCTTTGTTAAGAACTAAAATGTGTATTCATTTATTTTTCGCATTCATTATTATTATTATTTTGGTGTATTTCTTTTATTTCCAGAAGTCCAGAAATGTTATGTTTTCAGGCACTGTGCACTTTGCAAGACAGTTTCATCTTAGTGGTCAGTTTTTGAAACAGACATCACAATGTCTTGAATAAATACAAATACTGTGAACAAACACGTTGTTGCCTCTTCTGTTACACATAGGTCTACATCAAGATATATGGTAGATCAAATTGTCTGGCAATGAATAGAGTAGGCTAATACAGAATCACTGTATCATGATACCATCGATATGATGGACAAAATTGTATTGTAGTTGCGAGTACACCAGAGTCCTATGCAAATATTCTTGCCTTACTAAATGCCGCAAAGTGTCCTTCTTTTTGGTGTTCTGGAAATGGGCACCCTACTTTATCCTCTTTGGATTTGAGACAAGGTGAACTAATAAAAAAATTAAAGCAAAACATGTTTAGCCATTTTGACTGAAAGGTGTTAAGTAACACTAACATTGTGTGTTTTATTATATGAGGTTATAATTAGGATAAGAGGTTAATATCAAATGTATCCTTCATGTAGAGAAAGATGATAGAGAAGATGTGAAGCCTGGCTAAAGACTATCCTAAACATCATTTCGATCTTCCTGATCGTTTCTCCAAAAAAATCGTTTCTTAAAAAACGGATTTAAGCCTAAAGCCCCTGGTGCAGATCAACACAGGCAGAGTGGTCTGTACCAACAAACAAGATGTCTGACCCGTGAAATATGAGAATAAAAACAAAGGCTTCCCTTCACGAGTCGGTAAGGAGCCTGGTCCCTTCCTCCAGCCCTATCCCCCACTTCTTGATTAATCACCCCCACATGCAAAAAAACATGCCCATATAGAGTGAATTGTGGCTCTTTTGGTCACTGAAAGGGTTGTGTATGTCCCTGAGCAACCCACAAACCTTTTTTGGTGGCCCCTGTAGCGGTCTCTATCACAGGCGATTAACGAGAAGAGACCCTGATTTACTCCAGGTGCCTGTTTACTTATTGTCCAGTCTCTTGAGTTGCCCTGACCTTTGACCCCTACTGAGGTTGACCCATGCCTTAATGAGTGAGACGGTCAGTGTTTGTGCTCTTAGAGTGAGGCAGCATGAAGATTTAGGGTGTAATGTGTGAAAATGTGCTTGTGTTTGAAAAAAAGATAATTTAGTACTTTAAAGTGATTCGATTGCTATTTTAAAGATTCCTAGTTTGGCTTACCACATCATGCACAACCAAAGAAACAGAGATACAATGTCTTGTAGAAACACAGAAATATCAAAAATCAGTACATGTCTCTCAACAATGGTGACAATAATTTTTTTTTTTTTTAGTCATGCAGCAGAGCATGCTGGGAGATTTATACTATCCTGGAACCCAGCATGCATTGCGACATGAAACTTTTGATTGTCACCATTGTTGAGATTCATATGCTGATTGTTGATTTCTGTGTGTCAGTCAAGTCACCTTTATTTATATAGCCCTTTTTACAATGGTAAATGGACTGCATTTATATAGTGCTTTCACAGACCCAATGGCCACCAAAGCACTTTACATTATGCCTCACATTCACCCATTCATACACCGATGGCGGTGTCAGCCATGCAAAGCGCCATCCAGCTCGTCGGGAGCAGCTGGGGTTAGGTGTCTTGCTCATGGACACCTCGACACTTGGTCAAGTGGAACCGGGGTTTGAACCACCAACCTTCCGGTTTGTAGACAACCTACATGAACCACTGAGTCAGAATACAATGATTGTATGATTGTATTGTGTATATAATGACAATACACAATGCAGATTGTATCAAAGCAGCTTCACAGTGATAACATGAAAATAATACAAAAAAGTTTGTTTCAAGAAGAAAATTGCATCATCATCCACCTTAAATAAGGCTGATCAATAATATTGTTGAATAATAAATGTCCCCAACTAAGCAAGCCAAAATCCAAGGCAAAGAGTGGCAAGGAACCAAAACTCCATTAGGTGACAGAATGGAGAAAAAAAAACATTGGGAGAACCCAGGCTCAGTCGGGGGCCAGTTTTCCTCTGGCCAACGAGCGAAAAGTGTATGATTATAATTCAGGCAGCATTACAGGTAAGAAGTCATATTGGATTAGAACATTCAGAATATTAATCCAGTTCCATCTGATTGGAGGTCGGAGTCATCATGTCGTTATTGAGACGAGTTTGTTGAGGATCAGTGCCGATGGCTGTCGTGTCGATGAGGCATTCACAGGGCTGATAAGGCTGGCACTTCAGGGATGCATCATAGATGAGTTCAGGTGCAGGTCCACCATCTGATCTGTGTACAGCCGGGATCCCGTTGACTTCAGGAACAGGGAAGGGACTGGTTGACACTTCAGGACTGCTTTGTCATCGTGTTCAGGCGCAGGTCCTTTATCAGATCTGGATATGGCCTGGATCCGGCGGACTGCGGTAAACCTCGGATAAACAGAGAGACTAATATTAGTGTAGACCCCATCCTTCTTATGATGTAACAAGTACATCAGAGAGTGTTCCCGATTCCGGCTGACCCAAACTATGCAGCATAAATTGAATTATAGAAGTCTATAATGTGTTATGTGTATGCTAGTCCAAAGAGATGTGTTTTTAGTCTAGATTTGAACTGACAGAGTGTGTCTGCTTCCTGGACAATGTTAGGAAGAAGTTTTGGTGCTAAAAAGGAAAAGGATCTACCGCCAGCAGTCGATTTTAATATTCTAGATATTACCAACTGGCCGGAATTTTGATATCGCAATAGACGTGAAGGACTATAATACGTTAAGAGCTCGCTCAAGTACTGGGGAGCTAAACCATTTAGTGCTTTGTAAGTGATCAGCAATATTTTAAAATGTATATGATGTTGCATGAGGGAGCCAATGCAGTGTTGACAGAACCGGACCAATATTGTTACAAGACAGAAGGGACAGACACACGGATGTGGGTAATGGGAGTTTATTTTGAACAACAAGATGAGTGATCGGCAGTGCAGGTGAAGGTAAGTGGGTGAGTAGAGATCCAGACGATTCAGACTTGAATGACACAGTTCGTATACTTGCAGATAGAGATCAGATGGAGACACACAGGAATGGAACAGACTCAGGAGGACACACTGGAGATGAGGAAGACTTGGAGAGATAACAATTAAACAGGTAAATAGGTTTGGCGTCCTAGAGGTAAGCACAGCGTTAGCGTCTTGATGCAAACAATACCGGACAATGACTGAGAGTGAGGCTGCGTTTACACTTGGCATTAACATGCGATCACCATGATCCGATCAAGCAGATTGGATCATTAGCCAATCAGGACCCCGTTCGTTTACATTTGTTCATATTAGGTAGCCTCTGTATCTGGATAACTGATCAGATTTCTGTTTCCTGCATAATATTTAAATTAGGTCTGTAGCACGACACCAATAAGAGCAAAGATTATACAAATTAAGCAATGTCCAAATTGCTTTCACTCACTCACTTTACTTTCCTGTGCAATCTCCATCCTTAAATCAAATTACGTTTTTTGAACGAAGGAATATTTCCAGAGTTGATCATACAAAAATAACTGGGTTGATCATGTTAAACAAGGGGTTTAAGGTTATAGCATGCAATGACTATATTAACAGAAATGGGAGATTAATAAACATGCTGAAACAATACAAATATTCAACATTTAAAACATAAAAAAATAAAAAGTTTATTCCTATTATTCCTCTGGCAAAGCAGCGCACACTCTTCATTAAGATCTCATGCCTCACAGCTGTGATTGTACAGACAATCGCCTCATTCAGATAATGTTGCACAATTAAAATGAAAAATGACACACACAGTATCATGTAAGTCTAAAAAAACTGTTTTAAATATTGACGTTTTTTGTAAGGTTCAAATAAATGTAATTTATTGTCTAAACTGCGTCTGGACATTATTTTCTGACAGCCACGTGGGGAGACTGGGCGGGGATTTATATGACGTCCACCTGTGAATGCAGACACAATGGCTGGATTGCGTTTACATTACACTGAGATCCGATCACAATGCGTCCTCAATTACCTCCAAAACTGGACACGCTGATCGGATAACATTCCGATCAGAAGCGCGTTTACACTTATCTTTTCAATGTGTATGTGGACAACATCCAGATACAGGTCGCATGTTAATGCCAAGTGTAAACGCAGCCTGGGGCTTAAGTGCTGGAGGTGATTGCAGGACTGATGACATGCAGGTGTATGTGATCAGTAATCAGGAGAGGGAGTGCGCTGTGATTGTGTGAGGGTGGAGTCTGGCATGGTTGTGACAAATATGGTCATACTTTCTGGTTCTGGTAAGAACTCTAGCTGCTGCATTTTGTGGCATTACAATAATCTAGCCTTGATGTCATGAACGCATGAACTAATTGTTCTGCATTTTTCATTGAGAGCATATCCATATGCTTCCTAATGATATCTCCTAAGGGTAGCATGTACAGAGTGAACAGCAACGGTCCTAGTACTGAGCCTTGTGGTGCACCATACTGAACTTGTGATCGATAAGACATCACTTAATTTACTGCTACAAACTGATAACGGTCAGATAAGTAGTATTTAAACCATGCTAATGCATTTCCACTAATGCCAACATAATTTTCTATTTAAAAGAATGTTATGGTCGATACTGTCAAATGCAGCACTAAGATCCAGTAACACTAATAGAGAGATACAACCACGATCGGATGATAAGAGCAAATCATTTGTGAGTCTAATGAGAGCTGTCTCAGTACTATGGTACGGTCTAAATCCTGATTGAAAATCCTCGTAGATATAATTTCTTTCTAAAGAGAAACATAGTTGTGAAGATACTGCCTTGTCTAGTATATTTGACAGAAAAGGTAGATTCGAGATTGGCCTGTAATTGACTAATTCTGTAGGATCAAGTTGTGTTTTTTTAACAAGCGGTTTAATCATAGCCAGCTTAAAACTTTTTGGTACGTATCCTAATGACAAAGATTAATTAATGATATTAAGAAGAGGATCTGGAAGCATCTCTTTCAGTAGCTTAGTCGGTATAGGGTCTAACATAAATATCGTCGATTTAGATGATTTAACGAGTTTAGAAAATTCTTCCTCTCCTATAGTAATGAATGAATTCAATTTTTCCTTAGGGAGACTACAATGCACGCGCTGATATTATCAATCTCATAAGTGAAGAAGTTCATAAAGTCATTACTGCTGTGCTGTGCATAAACTTCACATTGCCATTGAACTGTTGCTCGATGCTTCAGTGAATGTTCTCTGCACGCGCTGAGTTTGAGTCAGTCGCGCGACGTGCGTTTGAAAAGCAAAACGCACCAAACATGATTAGGCTTCATGGTTTTTACTCCAATCTCATTTCATAACGATTGTAAACATTTACATATGATAATCAATATATTTTTCTCTAGTGTAGTGTTACTGAAGTGTTCCTAAAGATGCCTGCTATACTATTGTTATTATTATTTTATGCAGCCCTGCACGTATATGCCTACAAGGCACAACAAACCTGGGGCCCTATTTTAACGATCTGAAACGCAAGTATCAAACGCGAAACGTAAGTAACTTTGTGGGCGGATCCCGGGCGCTGTTGCTATACTGGCGGGATAAATTACTCTTGCGCCCGACGCAAATCTAAAATGGGTTGGTCTGAAGTAGCTTCATTATTCATAGGTGTGGTTTGGGCGTAACGTAAAATAAGCCAATCAGAGCGTCATCTCACATTCCCTTTAAGAGCAGATGCGCTTGTTCCATGGCGGATTGCTATTATAACGGCGGATGTGCCAGGCACACGCCAGGAGCGATTCACAGCCGAGGAGACAGACGTTCTCCTCAGGGCCGTAAAAGACAGAGAAGTGACAATGTATGGGGATGGGAGAAACCCACCCAAATAAGCTTCGGTTAAACAGGCGTATACTAATTTGGGTAAATGTGTAAGCTAGATTTATGCCCATTTTTTTCACATCTTCATGGACACAACAATGATTTCCCTCTTGTGTTAAAGGAATAGTTCACTTTAAAATGAAAATTATGTCATCATATACTCACTATCACGTTGTTTTAAACCTGTATGAATTTCTTTCTTCTGCTGAACACAAAGATATTTTGAAGAATGTCAGTAAGCAAACAGTTAACTGTTACCATTGACTGCCATAGTAGGAAAACAATACTATGGCAGTCAATGGTAACAGTTAACTGCCTGGTTACCGACATTCTTCAAAATATCTTCCTTTGTGTTCAGCAGAAGAAAGAAATTCAGGTAACGCTTTAGATTACAGCCCGGAAAGTACTGCGTAATTAAAATGAAATTACAGTGTAACTTTCGGTAATTACAGTGTACCTATAAAGTACTTATGTGTAAATATAGGGGAACAATATGTAAAGTCCTGGGAATAAAGGGGTAACAACCAGGAAAATACTGCATAATTAAAATGAAATTACAGTGTAACTTTCGGTAATTACAGTGTACCTATAAAGTACGTACGTGTAAGTATAGGGGAACAATATGTAACGTTTTGGAATAAAGGGGTAACAACCAGGGGGGAAAAAACAAATTATTTAGGCAAATTATTTATACTGTAAGAATTTTAGAACTACGAGGTACTTATAATACAATCATACTTTTGGGGAACAATTTAGCGAGTAGGCTACATACACTGCACCTTTTTGTAATAATAGTGTACAAATACATAAAGGCTTTTTTAAAATTACCAGTGCATTTATAAAGTAGGCTAATTTGTTATTATTCCAAAGGTGCACTGATTAAGTTGTTTCAAGGCAAGTAAAACTATTGCAACTTTTTTTTTTAAATGCTGGTGAAATTGTTTCATGTAGTTAGAGTGTAAGTATGACATTGCGGGCCGTAAATTAAAGTGGTGCTTCTTACTCTCTGGTTTCATGTAGTTACAGTGTAAGTATGACATTGCGGGCCGTAAATTAAAGTGGTGCTTCTTACCCTCTTGTTTCATGTAGTTAGAGTGTAAGTATGACATTGCGGGCCGTAAATTAAAGTAGTGCTTCTTACCCTCTTGTTTCATGTAGTTAGAGTGTAAGTATGACATTGCGGGCCATAAATTAAAGTGGTGCTTCTACCCTCTTGTTTCATGTAGTTAGAGTGCAAGTATGACATTGCGGGCCGTAAATTAAAGTGGTGCTTCTTACCCTCTTGTTTCATGTAGTTACAGTGTAAGTATGACATTGCGGGCAGTAAATTAAAGTGTTGCCTCTTACCCTCTTGTTTCATGTAGTTACAGTGTAAGTATGACATTTCCGGCCGTAAATTAAAGTGGTGCTTCTTACCCTCTTGTTTCATGTATTTACAGTGTAGGTATGACATTGCGGGCCGTAAATTAAAAAAAATTACCAGATTATTATTTGGCCAAAAATATGTTTAGTAGTTCAAATTTTGTCTGGCGTCTTGCTGATATAAACAATAGAAGAAATCAAATATGGACTACTGGCTAATATAACATCACGAGAAGACTGTATAGTACGAGAAGTATGTTTACTAAGTTAATGGTCAAGGACTCTGGCCAGAAATAAGTTCAATAGGTCACATTTTGACATCTATATCGCTTATGAAGGATCAAAAGGAGTCTGAGAGTAATGTATAGAAAGTTCAAGGTCGAGGATTCTTTAGCCAGAAATATGTTCCTTGGGTCCAAACTGGACTTCTGTATGGCTGCCGTAACATCAGATGGAGTCAACGAGTATGTAAAGAAAGTAAGTTTCAAGAACTCTTTAGCCAGAAATATTTTTTGCAGTTCAAATTTTGACCTTGGTCTTGCTTATTATAAACATCAAAAGACATCAATATGAATGTGTAGTGTTAATTTTGAAGGAATCTTTGGCCAAAAACAAAATCAGTAGTTCAAAAAGGAACCTCTGTATGCCTGATTTAACATCAGAAGGAGCATATATAGTTTAAAACCTTTTGAAGACCCTTTGACCAGAAATAAGTTCAATAGATGAGAAATGGACTTCTAAATGGCTTATAAAGACTCACAATTAGTCTATGAGTATGTATAGAAAGTACAAGATCGAAGACTTTTTTTCAGCAATATTTTCAGCAGGTCAAATAAAGAATTCTGTATGGCTGATTTAACGTCAGAAGGATTATTATTTGGACAAAAATATGTTCCTTGGGTCCAAACTGGAATTCTCTGTCTTTAGTTCAGTGTGTTAAATAATGTGCTTTTTTGGCAATTGTTGTGTATCTTTGTATTATGTTGTGTTCTCTTGTGTTGTGGATTATGTTAAATCTCCTTTTTCTTTGTGCAAGGATCCTCATAATGATAGGCCCTGAGAGCTCCTAATAAGGCCATTATGGGAGGGCCTTTGTCTTTCTCAGGTGTGAAACACTCAATATTCATGGGTGCGCCTATTACGCCTACTCGCATAAAGCTTTCTTACACAAGACAAATTTTAAATCAATATATTGTCTTATCTGAATGAGTAGTCAGGATGATTTTCACATAGTTTTGGAGCAAATATTCTAGACTACGTGATACAATTTTCAAAAGTCTTGTGAAGAAATAATCAGTGTGGGTTTCATGACCTTATTTCAGTGAATTTGTTTTTGTTATTTTCACAAACATGTACCTGTACATGTGATTCTACATGTCATTATCTCAAAGCTAAAAAAATTTACATACATGCTGCTGACATTGTATTCAGCACAAACTCTGCTACAATAATGGGTAATAAGACTTTAGCCATGGAAATGTCACAAGTAACAGAAATAAGCACAAATGTTAGAGCATGTCAGAACACCTCCAGGACCCAGAAAACCCCTCAGGCCCCAGGGGGTTAATAAAGCAATCTTTAGTGGCAGAAGTGATAGGTCTAACATATTTGTAACACGGAGTCGGCTTTGCAGCCTTGGCTAAATGAAGTTTACACGAGACTAGATAATGATCTGAGATGTCATCGCTCTGCTGCAGAATTTTAACGGCATCAACATTGATTCCGTGTGATAATATTAGATCTAGAGTATGGTTACCACGACAACGAGTAGGTCCTGACACGTGTTGTCTAACTCCAAAATGTAAAGTATCTTTAAATGCCAATCCCAATGCATCTTTTTCGTTATCTACTACATGTATATTAAAATCACCAACAATTACGACTTTATCTGCAGCCAGTACTAACTCTGATACAAAATCAGCAAATTCTTTGATAAAATCTTAATTGTGCCCTGGTGGCCTGTATAGCACAAAAGTCGAACGGGATTTATCACTTGCGCTACATAACGTTACAGAAAGCACCATCACTTCAAATGAATTATATTTGAAACTAGATTTCTGAGTAATACTGAAGATATTGCTATAAATTCCAGCAACACCTTCCCCGTTTACGCTATTGTGCTATTAATAACTAAAGTATCTAATTATGTCATCATATATTTTGTATGAAAACTAGCACCGTCGGGCCTTAATCATACCGAAAACACCTTCGCCTGAAGGGAAGGCACCTCCAAATTATAAAACTTCATGAATGTGGAAGGCGAGGACCAGCCGGCCGCATCACAAATATCTTGAATGGGAAACCCAGATGACCAAGCCCATGACAAAGCCATGCCTCTGGTCGAATGGGCCTTGATACCTATTGGGCAGACCTGACCCATTGAAGTATAAGCCATAGAAATGGCATCCACTATCCATCTAGACAGTCTTTGCTTAGTGACCAGATCCACATAGGATCGGCCAACAAAGCAGACAAAAAGCTGTTCTGAATATCTGAAAGACGCAGAATGCTCTAGATAGACTCTCAGTGCTCTGACAGGGCAGAGACGATTAACCTCCCCATCCTCGGCAGAAGGGGGAAGGGCCAATAATGTGATAACCTGTGCTCTGAACGGCGTTGAGAGGACTTTGGGTACATAACCATGCCTGGGTTTGAGGGTGACCTTGAAGTCCCCTATTCCAAACTCCAAACAGGAGGGGCTCACAGAGAGTGCCTGCAGATACCCCACTCGCTGGATAGATGCCAGTGCCAACAGGAGAGCAGTCTTTAGCGAGAGAGGTTTAAGGTCAACCGACTGGAGCGGTTCAAAGGGCGGACCTTTCAGAGCCCCCAGGACCGTGGAAAGGTCCCAAGGAGGCACAGAAGGAGGTCAGGAGGGGTTAATCCTCCTAGCACCTTTCAGAAACCATACCACCAGTTAATTTCTTCATAATGATTGGCCAGCTACCAGAGCATGATGCGCTGCAATAGCTGCCACATACACTTTGAGCTTAGACGGGGAACGGGCCGCATCCAACAGCTCCTGTAGGAAGGAGAGCACCACAGGTACCTCACATGACTCTGGGTCAAAACTATTTTCCAAGCACCAGCTGGAAAAACCCGACCATTTAAAAGCATACAGGCGCTGAGTAGACGGGGCCCTGGCTTTAGAGATAGTGCTTAAGACCTTCTCAGGAAGGTCCCTGGGTAACCGTTTAGGGGCCATACATGGAGGGCCCATAAGTTTGGTCGGGGATGGCATACTGTGCCGTTTGCCTGAGAGAGAGGAGGTTTTTACGCATTGGAACAGGCCACGGGACTGTGTCTGATAGCTGAACCAGCTCTGGGAACCACGGCCTGGATTTCCAGAGAGGGTCTACCAGAAGGACTGGGCATCCACTCTCCCTGACCCGTTTGATGACTTGTGGAATCATCGAAACCGGGGGAAAAGCATATAGAGGGCGGTTGGGCCAGGGATGGTCCAGCGTGTCTCTGTTCTTTGAGAAGAACACTGTGCAGTGAGTGTTGGTTCTCGAGGCAAAAAGGTTGATATCTGCCTCTCCGAACACACTCCATATCAGACTGAGCGTCTGTGAGTCCAGGGACCACTCGCCTAGGGGAGTGTTCCCCCGTGAGAGCATATCCGCAATCAGATTCTGAATGCCCGGAATATGCTTTGCTCTCAGAGAGCTTAGATTGGTTTGTGCCCATATGAGGAGGTCTCTCGCCATGGCATGCAGGCTGCCTGACCTGATGCCACCCTGGCGATTTATGTACGCCACCACCAACATGTTGTCCGTGCGGACTAAGACTTGGTGACCCTCTAGGTTTGCCAGAAATGCTTTCAGGGCCAAACCACCTGCTTTCATCTCTAGAAAGTTGATATGTAAGCTGTGCTCCGTGCTCGACCAGACTCCGGAGGCAGGCTTGCCCTCGTGCAGCGCTCCCCAACCTAGGTTGGAAGAAGTTCAGTAATCAGTCAGAGACGTGAAGTTGTCGCTGAAGGAGTAAGATCTGCTATATTGGCGAATTTGCGGGACTATTATAGGCTAAGGCCACGCCCCTCGGGTTGCTGCAGCACAGCCTATGAGTGGGTCAGATGCTCAATGTGCTAGCTGTGCAGCTGCAAATGCATTTTACATATAAGCTTCGGTAAATCGAGGAGAGGGAGTTTCCCCCACTGCGTATAGCTACGCAATACGAGGTGACCGTTCGAAAGGGAACAAATATAACCCTGACACTAGCTTTAAATTTTGTTCTTGTGTATTTTATGTCAAATTGTTATAAAGCATTTTCCATCCGTGTTTTTCAAATTTTATAATGCTTTACAGTTAACACAATCCCTCGTTATATGTTGGACTGTAAAATTAGTCGTAGCGCACATCCCTAATGTAAATACTTGAGAAAAAAAAAAAATATATATATATATATATATATACATTTATATTAAATAATAGAAAGTGTTTAACTTGTGGTAGCCAAAACTAGAATTATGAAGACATTATGAAGTTTGTGTGTGTAACAGTGAGGTAGAATCAAAGGACGAAGCAGGATCCATGTGCAGCAGCTTTAATTAAACAGACTCAGATCTTGACAGACATAGACTATGGACCAGGACAACATTACAAAGTCAAGAACCCACAAACACTGAAACAAGACACAGGGTTTAAATACAGAGACCAACAAGCTAAACAAGATAACAAGAGGGCGTGGCTAATATGAAACACCTGGGGAAACTAATCAACATAATGGGGAACTGCAAAACATGGGACAAGACAGGGGAACACAGGTTGAAATCATAACAGTGTGTGTGTTGCATTTTAGAAAAAAAAATAAGAATATATTAACCCAAACCCCATGTCCCGTCCTATCACACTGATTGTTTTCAAAACCATTTTCCAAGATTGGCAGGTCTGCAAAATGTGCTTTTGTGGCCTTGAACTATTAGCTAGCAATTAGCAAATTCCCTTGAATGAATGAATGAGGCATTTATATAGCACTTTCATATGTACTACTGTACACCCAAAGCGCTTTACAATGATATCGGGGTCTCTCCTCAACCACCACCAGTGTGCAGCATCCACTTGGATGATGCGACGGCAGCCACAGTACAATGGCGCCAGTGCGCTCACCACATATCAGCTATAGGTGGAGAGAGTGATAGAGCCAATTCAATGGATGGGGATTATTAGGAGGCCATGATTGGTAAGGGCCAATGGGTGGAATGTGGCCAGGACACCGGGGTTACATCCCTACTCTTTACGAGGAATGCCATGGGATTTTTAATGACCACAGAGAGTCAGGATCTCGGTTTTATGTCTCATCCAAAGGACGGAAGGACGGCCCTTGAATTCGTCAAACCTGTTACTGTCAGCCCTGTTACTTTTCTATAGTAACAGGTTTTGACATGTGGGTAACAAGGATGACATAGATTAGGTGTCACCTTAGCCACACTATTTTAAAGTTTATCTGTGTAAAATTCAAACATTTTTAAATGTTATCATTCAGAGTGGGTGGCATATAAGCATGCATTACATTTTTAGTTAGTATTATTGGTATTGTTAGTAAAAGTATTGTTGGTACATTAATCTGGTAATAAAATAATAATTATTTTAAAAGTTAACATTATTTTGTTGGTTCATATTTAATTTTATATGTGCACTATAATTGTTACGGAATGAGACTCAGGCAAAAGAGATGAATTCAAACAGGAAGTTTATTGACAACAACAGGGCTGGTGAACGGGAAGCAGGTGAGTGGGAAGTGCAATGTGTCTTCTTACAGAGATGGTGGTGGGTCGATGGAAGCGTGGAGGGATGAGATGCAGGATCGCTGGAGAAAGGGAGATCGCAGGAGAAGTCAGGTAGCTCGTAGAAGGCAAGGTGAGTAGTCCTCTTTCCAACCAAAGAGACCAGACAGTGAACAATGGTAAAGTGAGTGTTTATGTAGTGACAGTGATGAGGGTGATGATGCAGGTGTGTATGATTAGGAATGATGTGCAGGTGGGAACAGAGGAGAGTGATGGGAAATGTAGTGCTGGAACCTGGTACCTGTAACAATAAAACACTTTTACAGATGATAGTAGTATGTTATTAAGTGCATCAGGAAAACAAAGACACCATCGCGCTCGCTGAGACACAGATCATGAAATAAAGGACAAAATACCTTGAATGGGAGAAGCAGAAATGGAGGAGACACAGAGAGCAGGAGAAAAAAAACATAGCCTACAAGAGTGCCGCGAGAGGGAGCAGAGGTTATACTGAAAAAAAATGGAGAGCAGCCAAGGCAAAGTGTAGGGCAGCTAAAAAGGCAGCTTCAGTTGCACTCAGCAGCCTGTCCACACCTCCAGTGAGCCCAGAACCACTACAGAAAGATCGAGAAGAAGCTGGTCCTTCAAGGTCAGAATAGTAAAAAAAAGTTTTTGCAAAAAAATGTGACATGCTAAACATACACAGACAAACAGTATAAGCAGTGCTATGAGGCATAGGACAAATCCATTCAAGAATAGACATAGAACAAGTACACTACACATGACATAGGCTGCTTCTGAAATTGCATACTCTCTTGAGTAGGTATTTATTTGGAATAAGTAATTACTTCACGACTGCTAAAATAGTATGTTCTATATAGTATGAATGCTTGTAGTATGAATATAATCTGGATGTACTACATTCACCATGTTGTCATTATCATGTGACCTACCAGCGTCGGTTAAGTCGCTTCACTTCCATACACAAACTCTGACGTACGATGTGACCGACGGATAGGAATCTCGCTAGAGAGGCCAATCTACTTTGAGTGAAACTAAACGAACCAATGCACATTGGCATGCAATCATTTGCATCTGCTGTTCAGCCATGTAGCGTGGGTATATAATGAGCAGATGGTGCGATTGCACTTCAGTCTTTTGCTTCGGAGCCAAGTACTTCGATGCTCTCTACAAACCTCTTAAGAGATTGTGAAACTTCAAGCCTCTTTATGACCTCTCCACACTGGTGCAGTCGTCACAGCACAGCAGAGCGAGCGGTCTTTCTCTCTCTCTCTCTTTCAGTTTTTCTGTTTTTGTCTCTTGAGCAAACACACACCTGTTTTCACAGCTGGTAAGGTGCACAGGTGAGAGCGCTCAAAAGCTGTTTTAACGGCTGGTACCAGCGAGAGAGAGACAGCGCACAGACAGGTGCACATTCCTGTCTGTGTTCATGGTGACCGTTCCCCTGCGTGCTTCAACACCAGCGAGAGCAGTCAGCGGTGCCAGCGGTACCCGAGTCGAACCCAGAGATGATGGCCATGCTTTCCCGGGCCGCCAACAGGATTGGGTTTGTGTGGAACCCTCCACCGTGTCCCGAGCCCTCGAGGCTGGATGATTGATATCTCTGGGTGGCGCGCGCTGGTTCTCAGCAACCCATCCCAGTTCCTTTCTTCCCGGAGGTGCATGAGGAGCTCACGGGAACATGGAGGGCACCTTTTACTGCCAGAAACAGTCCCTGTGCCCTAACTCCACTTGGCGTGGAGAACCGTGTCTCCCTTCCTGGGCCTGAAAGTACTTGTCGGAATTAACCGGCAAGGATTACAAGGCCTGTAGGGAAGCGGCCTCTGCCATCAGGCCAAGGCACTGAAAGACCTGCACGAGGATGGTCATGATCCCCAAGTTTTCCAGGAACTTCATGCCACATTTGCTTTGTGCAACGAAGGTGATTGTGCAGTCGGTGGGTCGTGCGATGTCCACCTTGGTGGTCCAGGAACGCCAATTCTGGCTGTGTCTGGCCGACATGAGGAAGACCGACAAGGTCAGGTTTCTTAGCTCCCCCGTGTCCCAGACTGGTCTCTTCGGCGACGCGGTCGAGAACTTCGTCCAGTAGTTCTCGGCTGTACAAAAGCAGACAGAGGCCATCAAACACATCCTGCCGCAGCGGTCAGCTGCTGCCTCCACCCCAACACCCATGACCCTTCAGTCTGCTCGTCGCTGGGGGTGTCCTCCTGCGTCTGCCCTCGCTCCCACACTGCAGCAGCAGCCTCCACCTAAACGGCGCCGTGGAGCCAGTCGCAGGCAGGCTGCCCCGCCCATCCAGGCCCCTGCCAAGAGGAGCGGCAAAGCCAAGGGTAAGCGACCATAGGATGTGCGACCCAAAGATGATTGGGACTGCTCTTTGGGAGATGGTGACTGCACCGCTCCCTCCCTCGGAAGAGGGCCAGGTGGAAAATCCTTTGTTTACTTTCATCTCTGGGTCCAAAAACAGCCCGGAGAGCAGTGGGGGGAGAGAATCCTTACCACTCTCATCCACCTCTTCTATCGCCAGTGGGCAGCAGTGTGCGGTTCGAGAACGCAACCAAGCCATTTCCTACACCTCCTTCCCCGTGGAACCAGGTAAGTGTTGCACAGCACACTCAGACTCCGCTACGAGCCGCCTCTCAGAGAGAGCCTCCCGAGCTGCGTCCCTGTGTTCCACCTCGTTGCCCCGCCCCGGGTACGCCTACGGTCTCTTTGGTCCCGCTTGTACGGTCTCTGCGAGCCTGGTTAGCGCTCCCCAGTCCGTCTCGCTGGCTTATTCAGACCATCAGGCTCGGCTATGCGGTTCAGTTCGCCCGGCGTCCCCCCAAGTTTCTGGCCATCCCCTCCACTACAGTGAGAGCAGCCGATGCCCATGTCTTGCAGTCCTACTGGCGAAGAACGCAATAGAGCCGGTCTCTCCAGCCAATATGAGGTCAGAGTACTACAGTGCCTAGTTCATTGTACCCAAGAAAGGCGGTGGGTTACAACCAATCTTAGACCTGCGAGTTTTGAATCGGAGTCCTCACAAGCTACTGTTCAAAATGCTCGAATGCAGAAACGCATTTTCGAATGCATCCACCCCCGAGATTGGTTTGAAGCGATCGACCACTCTGTGTGGCTGAACAGCTGATGCAAATGATTGCACGCCAATGTGCATTTGCTCGTTTAGTTTCACTAAAAGTAGATTGGCCTCTCAAGCGAGATTCCTATTCGTCAGTCACAAAGTACATATCCGTTCCCGAACGAGGGTTACCGTATGTAACCGAGATGTTTTTGTGTTTATGCTAACATTCCAGGCAAAGTCAAGCAGGAAGAAAACGTTACAAAAGACAACAGAAAAAAAAAATAACTGTCCTCTTGTCACACCTGGAAAGAGAGCTGCAAAAGGAACGTAAAGAGAAGGAGAAATTCAAGAAGAGATACCAACGGCTGCTGAAAAAAACACTGTCCCCAAAATCCAAGGTCAACCGTGAGCTGAAAACTTAGTCGTTAAAAGACGTATCCTTTTAAACACTGCCCTTACCAAAGACCTCGGTGACCGGTATCGCAATGGAACAAACTAAATTGGAACATCTTCAAGTATACTTTAAGTATATGCCTGTGTAGGGACTAATTCCATGCTTGATTAGTGATATCAAAGTGTATTTTATTTGTGTTACAAGTACATTATGAGTGTCTTTGAAACATACAAGCAATATACCATAAGTGTATTTATATATATATTTGCCATTTTTGCCTTTTATTAGGATAGGACTGTTGCTAGACAGGAAGTGAGGTGGGAGAGAGAAGGGACGGGATGGGGAAAGGTCAACGAGCTGGGACTCGAACTCGGGTCACCCGAAGCACAACGGCGCTATATGTTGGCTATCGGCGTCGACCATAAGTGTTATATTTGAGTAAAAAGAATATGCTCAGTAATACCTTTGGCTTATTCAAAATACAACAAATTGCACACTTTGTCTTCAATAACAAATGCAAATTAATAAACAAATAATACTTATTATTTGCTATACTTTGTACAAAATACTATTGTATAGTATAATGTATTTTGAAAGTATATGTCACAGGTCGGTGCGGGCCGCGTGAGCACCGCCCCTCCCTTGATCTCCACCTCGGGGAGGTTCCCAGGGACACCCCAGACGACCAGACACGACGAGGACACTGGAGTGGAAGTTTAAAATACAGCTCTTTATTAATTTACTTAAAATAGGGGAGGGGTAGGTGAAGGGGCTAAAATCCAGGGGGACTGGAGGGTGAGGACGCCGCCTCGGAGCCCGCTGTCTCCGCCACGGGAGAACCTCAGATAAGTCGTCTCGTTCGTTGACTCAATGTCTGGCTTCAATGTCCTTCTATTTGCTGACTCGTCTCTCCTTCTCTTTCCCAGGTCGCGGCAGGTTTTCGGCGGCTTCCTTTAGGGATGGGTCAGTGGTCCGGCGGTATAACGGTAAACAACTCCAGGGCATCCGCTGGATCGGGGTCAACACTGGGACTTTCGTTTGGTATACGTAAGTATTTGGTAAGTATAACTTTGCTCACTGGATATCACTCACAGACTTCGTAGGCACGGTACATCCGTTTCTCTCTTCGGCTCGGGCTCTGTGATAGCGATGGCTCGGGGCTTGAACACGGCTTAAATATATGGGCCAGCCGCTCCGCCAGCTTCGGGATCCTTATCCTCCCCAGAGAGGGGGTCGGTCTGGAAAGTGGTCTTTGTGACGACACGCACACAACACAGCACCACACGGCAAATTCCAAGTGTACACTCTCACAGTCAAGACACTGACTCACCCACGGCAGTCCAGGTGCACTTTAAGGTCCAGAGACCACTTTTTCCACGTCGTTTATCTCGGGGGGGGGAGAATTGCTGAAGCGCTGTTATGGCGAAGGACCAGCAAGGGAGAACGTCGCTGCCGCACCACCCCGGCGTCTTTCCTGTTCACTGTCGCTGGCTCGCCCACGCTCACTCTCCGCAGTGGGGCCACTCGTGTTCCTAGATCCAACTTCACAAAGCTCACAGATGATACACTTCCGATTAATTTTCTAATGCATAAGTTTCTCAGGGTACTCACGCATCGATCAACCCGTGTGCTCGTCTTGTTCCCTCTTGCAGTGCTCCGCTCGCGTCCTGGCCGCTGTGCTCTCTCTCCCAAAGGGATTCGTCGATCAGCACTTCCGGAAGCTGTCCTGCAGGTAACGTCTCACCAGCGAACACACACTTGAATCACAATGCAAAACGCGGTCTGTATTATACTCAACCCCGTCTCTTCCTTTCTCTTCGCAGTTCTTCAGATCCTTGATCGCTCAGTCCACAATAGTCACCAGGCGTTGCCCTTCGTGTTTTGCCCAGATGCCCAGATCCTCTCGCCGCGACGGCTGAAAGCGGTTACCACCACACTTGGCCTGAACCCGACCCGCCGTAACAACTTGCCACCACAACTTGCCGTCCCAACTTCCCCTAACAACTGATTTCTGGAAGCCCTCCTTATACTCCTCCTGCTTCCCCTTCATCCAATCCGGGGATAGACCATTTACGCAAAAACCGGAAATACGTCAAGGAAGCGTAAACCCAGTTCCGGTGTAAGCTTTGTTGACGGAGAAATGGCAGCTAACGGTAGAGTGTTTTCGACTAGCCTGACTTGTCTTCCAAAGTTCACCAGCGCCGATGTGGTGAAGAGTGTGGAGATACATTCGTCCACTAAAGGGAACAAACTGGACAAGGGATATAAATTCTTCCACGAAGAGTTTATCCACAATTACCAAGGTAAGAAAACAAGAAATTGCTATAGTTAGCTTTAACCATATCACCGGTTATAACTCTGTTAACGTTATCTGTAAAGTAAGTAATGGTAAATCTCTGAATTTGTAATATAACAAGGTATAACACATCGCAGTGAATATGTCGTGTGTATGTTTAAGTGAGAAGGTATGAGATAACATAACAACCAGTAATTTGGTGAAGCTGTAACTGTTACTAGGTAAATGTTATTGACATTGTGTTGTGACTTAACGTTACGAAGTAAAGTTGTGTATTTCTATGTGAGATAACACGTATTATTTTCTTGCATGCGGTTATAGTATCAAATATACTCCAGGGACAGGTTGTAGTGAGAGGTAGATGCTTCAGGTCAATGAGGAAGAGCGAGGAGCCTCACAAACTGGAGGTTTGACTATAGACAGAATGCCGGTTGGCAAAAGTTCAAAAAGTTGCCGGTTCTTGCGTGTTCACTCTTCTTGCTGCGGTTGCAGCACTATCTTCACTTATTATTTCTTTACTGAAAGTTATAGTGTCATGTTATTATGAACATTGATGTAACAGCGTAAGTATGACTTCAGTGTAACCTATTTAATTTGTTATTGTGTCTAGATATCACTGGAGGCAGAAAGTGCCAACCTGAAAGCTTTCACTTGCAGTTGTGCAGCTGGTAAAGGATTCTGCAATCACATTGTTGCCATCCTGTACCAGACCGCACATTATTCACAGCTGGGTCTGCAGGCTGTTCCACCCCCTCTAGCCTGCACAAGTGGCTTGCAAAGATGGCACAGACCAAGAACACAGGTGGGTATGTGATAAACATGCCATTATGATTTAAGAACCGATGCTCTTGGCTGAATAACTTTTGTAGCTTTAATAGGAATCAGTATACTGTATATTTAATTCATACTGTGAAAACTAGCAGCGTTTTATTTTTACATTTGATTATTCAGTTTCTTTTGTTAAATAAACCTAATGTAGGCCTTCATGAAACCCTAAACCCAGTTGTTTACACTGATGTTAAAATAACACTTACTTCTTATGCTACTGTAAAACACTGCTGTAGGGATGTTTTCTTGCCATAAAAAATATGTGAAACACGTAATTAGGTTAATTTTAAAGATAATTTAAGTTTATTTTACACACTTTAAACATTATCGTATCACATATCGAATATTGCATTATTTAATGAGTTATCGCATATCACATTTTTCTTTAATATCGTGCAGCCCTACTACAGACTGTAACTGCTTTTTGTCTTTTACTTTTAAGGGAATCCATCCTGAACCTGTTAGTGAGCTGGTGGTGCAAAAGCCCAAAACAGTGGGTCAGAATGGTCTGAGGTCCACATTGTACAAGGCATATACAGGTGATTAATTTGTTAACTGTTTGATTGTTGCTTTGTGAGAGCAAGTTAAGTTTGTTTAAATGTTATGACTAACATCATTATGGTTACCGCAGAAACAATAAAAAAATCTAAATGTAGTTAAGCACTCATGTCTAACTTTTCTTTTGTGTCACCAATAATCTTGTGTATCTCTTTGCTCTTTTGTCTAGGACCACTGCCAGATCCATATATGATGGCATCTGGAAGCAAATTAAGCCAGGTGCAGCCCCAGCCTCTCATGGCTGTTGTATTGGATGGGGTTTCTGAGATGGAGCTGACGCCATCTAAATTTGGGCCTGTCCCTCATGGATCCCCCATGTCCTACCACTGTCCACCCATAAAGTCCAGTGACCTCATCCTACACCACATGGCTCCAGAATTTCCATCCCTTCCTCTGATGCAGCACACTTTTCCCAGGATGCATTTCGTCCCGACCCTACATCAGTTAATGCATCTCCAGTCTCTTGGAGTGTCACCGCAGCTGTCCAGCGAGATAGCAAAAGAAACTCAGCAGCAGTCCAAATGTCCTGCGTGGACACAGCTACGGCGACCAAGGCTGACTGCCAGTCGTTTTTGGGATGCTTGTTGTAGTAAGGCGTGTCGTGAAGAGCAAGAGTCTGCAGCTATTCAGATGATCAGAGGCTCCACAAAGCAAACAGCTGCGATGAAGCGTGGTCTGCTGGTGGAGCCTGAAGTGCTGGCAAACTATGCTGAACTAATGGGAGTTAATGTGCTACCAGCAGGATTCGTCATTCACCCTGATGCACCACATCTTGGGGCCAGTCCAGACGGTCGGGTGTATGACCCTTCAGAGTCGCCTCCTTTTGGCCTGGTTGAGGTGAAGAGCAGCACAAAAAATGATCCATCTCAGGTTGCTCACCTGAGGGTGCAGGAAGGCCATGCCAGTCTGAGGCGTTCACATAAGTACTACTGGCAGGTTCAGGGCCAACTGGCAATCACAGGACTGACATGGTGTGACTTTGTTACCGATACCTTATCAAATTTAACTGTGGAAAGAATTTGGCGTGATGACTCATTCATAGCGGAAATGAAAGAGAAATTAGATGTATATTATTATGGCACATACATTAATGCATACCTTGAATTCCACTAATCTTGTCTTTACCAATCAGTTTTGCCTTCTATCTTACTGTTGATAAACTGTAATGTTATTTTCAGTTGATGTTACACATACATACCAAAAAATTAAAGGATGCATCATTTTGACCAAAAGTGTTTTTGTTTATTTAATGTTTTAGTGAAATCAGTCACATTTCAACAGACAAATATTAAGAATATAACAATTATATTTAATTTGATGTTTAAGAAAATTATTTACATACTATTTACATACAAATATGAATTCATTCACTCTTCAAAACAAAAAGGTCCTTGATAGTTTGCTAAAACACAGCAGTTAAGCCAGATCTGATTCACACTGCCAATCAGTGTGAGCGGCACAGGAGAGTCCCAGATGTGAAAGGACTTCACCCTACCGATCACTCTCTCCACTATAATTCTGAGGCGGGCAATGGCTTGGGTTTGTTCCGTTTCCTCTTTGCTGAATTGAGCTGAACGCTTAAAAGGTGGAATAATGAGCTTAGCTCCAACGTCAGCAAGGAGATCTTGAATGAGGAACCCTTTGTCCGCCATTATCTCGTCTCCTGGCTCCAGCAAGGGAAGGACTCCACTGATTCTGGTGATCTCCTTATCTGAGATGCACCCAGTGTACAGGGGTGAGACAAATGTCACCAAACCATTGGGCGCAACTCCAATCAGGCCTTTCAATGTCGTCCTGTTTTTGTAGCTTGAAAATGTTTCTGACTGTAAGGTCAGGGATGAGGCTGTCTCCAGGGCAATTTCTGTGCAGTCCAGTATCACTCTGACATTGGGACAGTGCTGCTGGAATTTCAGGGGCATAGTGGACTTAACCTTTTCCCTGTTTATCCAGATGGGAAGTGAGCTCAGCATCATAAAAAGATAATTGGCCCAGGTGATGGTAACCCTGCTGACCCTGGCAATGCTCACATTAAACATGTCAGCAATGAGCTGCTCCTTCATGCCAACAGCAACCCGCATGGAGTACATCAAGAACTCATCTATTAATGGCATGATGCGTGGTGGGCTGGGATCTTGACAGCCTTCCTCACCTGCCCTCTTTGCTTTGGTCCAGTACACCAGTCTAAGTGCAGATGGTGCAATCGACTCCCAAAAAATAGTAAAAACCCTCTCGGATGGGAATTTGGTGTAGAAACGAATTTGGTCGTCTGATGAACAGTATCGGCTGAAGAGAGTAGGGGGTGGTAGGTCAGCGTTTTTTTGCAACATAGCTTCTAAGTCATGGATGTAATCCAAAGCCTCATCCAGAGCACCTGTAAAGATAAAGAAATTAAAAACCAGTTTTAACATATTTATGCTACCTTCCAACACAACACAGAACAGTAATCATGTCATGTCAACTCTTAAATGACATCACTGCAGAAAGAATGTCATTCAGAGCCCCCTACAGCTAGACAGCATGAGACTGTTACAGAGTTACAGATGTAGGCTAACGTTAGTTAAATAAAAATATATGTGTGTGTTTGTAATGTTGAGAGAGAAAATAAATCCAATCACTGTGTGCAGCAGTGGAGTTTAGCTGGCATCTAATGGGGAAAATCTGTAACTGCGCCCAAACAAAATATTACCGCTTATTTTTTGAGATATCAACCTCAAATTTAGAACACAACTTATTTAGATTTATGGCTTTGATTTTCTAGACGTTTTAGAGTAATGTGTATATATATTTTATATAAAATAATTTTCATAAACTTACACCTATAAAACTTTGTTGGGGGATTTACTTATTAATTTTAAGCAAAAATCTGCCAAGGGTATTCTTTAAATAAGACCAAACTTAAGTCTGTGCTCTCAAGTTTTAAAATTGTATGACAGTTTTTTGACACAGACATTTTTGTCCTCTATGTACCTATGTATAACTTTTTTTAAATTGATGCACAAGGGTTAAGTTGTTCAGTTAAAAATTCATTTATCCATTAACGGTACACATAGTTGTCTAGCGTTAACTTACTAAACACATTATGAACAATCTTACCTGCAGGTGGGTGTGTCACGTAGTCGTGATCCATCCTTGCTGCTTTAGCCACCATGGTGCTATCTTCACAGCATAGCTGGATAGACTGACGTTTGAAGGTTCTGTCATATACTGACTCCCTTCTCAGAGGAGCAGTAAAATTGTTCCAAGGGAATAGGCTCGGGACAACACCACTCTTCAGGCGACGAACGACGCAGCCACCAACGTAATCATCCGGAGCGAAGTGCCGGCTACAGACATAGGTGCTACCTCTTTTTATATCAAAACTTTTCCCTTCCTCTCTTCGGATCGCCTGTATCCATTTGGGTTTCAGGTTTGGATCCACAGGAAAGGAATGAAATGAAAGGTAGGGCTGTTTTTGGGTGGAACAGGAACAGCCTGGAACACAACAAAAACTGCGACTCTTCGACTCTGCCATTTTTCGTATCTGCCGCTACGATAACAGGAAGTTCTAATACACTTCAGTGACGTATTTCCGGTCGGAAAATGCGGAAGTGCGTAAAAGGTCTATTGCGCTGTTCATTGGCGCACCTGCCGCCGATTAACCCTGATTTTAGTGCTGGGAAGCGAAACCGGAAGTGGTGGTGTTTGATCCGGGCGGAACCAATCTCCGCCACTATGGTTCCGCCCCAGGAAAAAGTCACCCCGTGACATATACTTTCAATTAATTGTTACAATGATCATTTCCAGAACACAGTTACAATATACCTAAAATACATTTTTTATAAAGTGCAAATAAATACACTTTTAAAAATAAACCGAATTTTTTTTTAGAAAATATACTAAAGTACAAATATTTTTAAGTGTGTTAAAAGTTGTATTGTGAAAATAAGTAAAAGCATGATGCTAATATACTTTTAATATATTTAAAGATAGTAAAACATTTTGTTAGTATATTTGCAATGTATATATATTTCAGAATATATTTCAAATACAATAAAGTATACTTTTTTTTACTAGGGGTCTCAGGGATGGCACATCAAACAATCTAGAAGAAACATGAATCAACAGATGATTGTTTTATCATGAATGTTGAAAGCACTGGGACCTCTCTGATCTCCCTCCCGCTATATATCCCTCCTTTAAGATAATCCATCTAATTAAAATGTGTTGGCCTTCAGGGTGACAGAAAAACCAAGCCCCCCTGCCCAATCTTTTCGCCCACTGCTTTCTCACACAGAACAGAGGCTGGTTAGAGAATCCCTCTCTTTTTCTTTTTTTATCTCCACACACAATCCCAGAACAGAGACTGAATTCATCAGATGGGCTCTTATCAGCTGTACTCTGTTTGAATGGAGCTCTTCAACGTGGCCAGACTACACGATACCCAATACACTTAACCATCTTTGCTGCCAGCGCACACATACTTCTGTCATACATGTGCAATGAAGAACATTGCATAACTGAGGTGGTCAAGGGCCTTGATTTATTATCCCAGGAAAACACTTAGATGGATAATAATACTCAAAAGGCAGCTTTAAAATCAGCATGACAACAAAATGCACCATATTTCCTTCCTTAATGCATTCTACTGGTCTTATTCTGAGTGATTCATCAGTGCATATTATTCTAAAGAAGAAAACAAATCATCTTTGTAAAAAATGTAATGACTTGGTCTTTCTCTGAAACAACTTTTCTTTTCCAGTAAGTTTACTTTGGCCACAAAGGATAAAATTGGATTTGATAATGTCTACCAGTAGAAAAATATAGGTATTGTTTTAGCAAATTCACATTGTTTCTTTGTTTTTGTTTGTTTATTTGTTTGTTTGTTTTGTACTTGTTTACAATTAAATGTATCAAAATTGACTTAAGATGCAATACTGCATAAGATATTAAGAATTGTTTTTAGGGAATAAATCTTGTAAATATCTATTATATTAACAGCAGATTTTTTAAAACTTATCTATATATAAAAACGTGAAATAATGCTAGTGTAGCAAAAAAAAAATTTATAATACACTTAAACATAATGTTATGTAGTGTTGCTTCTCAAATAAAAAAGTAACTGATATATGACTCTGATATATGACCCTATTTTCAACCCTATTAGAAGAAAATAAACATAATCCTAGGTATTTATTTGAAACAGTGGCTAAACTAACGAAAAAGAAAGCTTCAAGCCCAGAAGTTTCCAAGAAACACAGCAGTAATGACTTTATGAACTTCTTCACTTATAAGATCGATAATATCAGGGACAAAATTATAACTATGCAACCGTCTAATACAGTATCGCATCAGGAAGTGCATTGTAGTCTCCCTGAGGGAAAATTTGATTCATTCATTGCTATAGGAGAGGAAGAATTTTGCAAACTCGTCAAATCATCTAAATCCACAACGTGCATGTTAGACCCTATACCGACTAAGCTGCTGAAAGAGATGCTTCCAGATGTCATAGATCCTCTTCTTAATATCATTAATTCATCTTTGTCTCTAGGATACGTACCAAAAACCTTTAAGCTAGCTATGATTAAACCGCTTGTTAAAAAACAGCAACTTGATCCTACAAAACTAGTCAATTACAGGCCGATCTCTAATCTGCCATTTCTGTCAAAGATATTAGAAAAAGCAGTATCCTCACAACTGTGTTCCTTTCTTGAAAGAAATGATATCTGCGAGGATTTTCAGTCCGGATTTAGACCGTACCATAGTACCGAGACAGCTCTCGTTAGAGTCACAAATGATTTGCTCTTATCATCCGATCGTGGTTGTATCTCTCTATTAGTATTACTGGATCTTAGTGCTGCATTTGACACCATTGACCACAACATCCTTTTAAATAGACTCGAACATTATGTTGGCATTAGTGGAATTGCACTAGCATGGTTTAAATCATACTTATCTGACCGTTATCAGTTTGTAGCAGTAAATGAAGAGATGTCTTATCAATCACAAGTTCAGTATGGCGTACCACAAGGCTCAGTACTAGGACCGCTGCTGTTCACTCTGTATATGCTACCATTAGGAGATATCATTAGGAAACATGGAATTAGCTTTCACTGTTATGCCGACGATACTCAGCTGTATATTTCTTCAAAACCTAACGAAACCTACCAATTCACAAAATTAACGGAATGCATAGCTGATATAAAAAAATGGATGACTAGTAATTTCCTACTACTAAATTCAGAAAAAACAGAGATTCTAATTATTGGACAAAAAACTTCCACACGTAATAACCTAGAGTACTGTCTAACACTTGATGGCTGCTCTGTTAAGTCTTCGTCGTCGGTTAGGAACCTGGGTGTGCTCTTTGATACCAATCTTTCATTTGAAAGTCATGTGTCTAGTATCTGTAAAACCGCTTTCTTCCATCTTAAAAATATATCTAAATTACGTCATATGCTCTCAATGAATAATGCAGAACAATTAGTTCATGCGTTTATGACCTCAAGGCTAGATTATTGTAATGCTCTACTGGGTGGCTGCCCTGCACGCTTAATAAACAAACTACAGCTAGTTCAAAACGCAGCAGCTCGAGTTCTTACTAGAACCAGGAAGTATGACCATATTAGCCCCGTTCTGTCAACACTGCATTGGCTGCCTATTAAACATCGTATAAATTTTAAAATATTGCTGATCACTTACAAAGCACTAAATGGTTTAGCTCCGCAGTACTTGAGCGAGCTCTTAACTTATTATAGTCCTTCACGTCTACTGCGATCTCAAAATTCCGGCCAGTTAATAATACCTAGAATATCAAAATTGACTGCTGGCGGTAGATCCTTTTCCTACTTAGCACCAAAACTTTGGAACAGTCTTCCTACCATTGTCCGGGAAGCAGACACACTCTGTCAGTTCAAATCTAGACTAAAAACACATCTCTTCGGCCTAGCATACACATAACACATTATAGACTTATATAATTAGGCTGCATAGTTTAGAACAGCCGGGACCGGGAACACTTCCCGTAAATCCTGATGTACTTGGTACATCATAATAAGGATGGCGTCTACGCTAATATTAGTCTCTCTGTCTATCCCGAGGTTTACTGCTGTCCACCGGAACCAGGCCGTATCCAGATCTGATGAAGGACCAGCGCCAGGACACGACGACGACGCCGCTGACCTGAAGTGTCAACCAGTCTCTCCTCCTCTCCACTCCGACTTCAACCAACCGGAACTGGACAAATACTCTGATTCATTCTGAACTTCATACACTGTTCACTCATTGGCCAGAGGAGAACTGGCCCCCGACTGAGCCTGGGTTCTCCCAAGGTTTTTTCTCCATTCTGTCACCTGATGGAGTTTTGGTTCCTTGCCGCTGTTGCCTTACCTTCTGGCTTGCTTAGTTGGGGACATTTAATATTCAACAATATTATAGATCTGCCTTAAAGGTGGATGATGATGAAATTGTTTTTTTGTATTATTTTCATGTTATCACTGTGAAGCTGCTTTGATACAATCTGTATTGTAAAAAGCGCTATATAAATAAAGATGACTTGACTTGACTTGACATGACTGATATATCTCAAGGCCTGATATACTTCAAGCGAAATCAAAAAACGAACTGACATCATTTTGAACAAAATCAGGCCAAAACAAAGTTTGTTTTGTGTTTGTTTCAGGAGTTTGAAACATTTTTGACATTTAATACTGTAAAGGTACTTGCTTTTGCAATAGATTGTACAAGTTGCTATAAATAAATGTGACTTTACTGGAGTGCTGAATTGCAGAGCTTGTGCAAACATCCATGTTGCTTTGATCGGGTGCTTTTCTTATTTTTTTATTTAAAAAAATGCTTGCTGTTTTCTCATTTTTGTTCTGTGTTTATTTTTTTATTGAGAGAGGAAAGTGAGCATATATTTACATATTCCTTTTCCCATTCAACCGTCGCTCTCTGCATTGTGGGCAGTTTTGGATGTTCGCTAACAGTATACAGTGTTGGGCAGTAGCATCGCTACAAGTAGTGACGCTACTAGTTTAACTACATTTTTCAGTAGCGTGGTGGTAGCGTCGCTGTTTTCTGAATCAAATAGCTTTTCAGTAGTGAAGCTCTTTTTTTTATCAAGTAGTGCGGTAGCGCTTCACACTACATACAAGCTACATTTCCCAAGCATTTCTAAAGTTCAAGCTCAAATCAGACATACAACTGCTATGTATCACTGATCCTGAATCAGTAAGTGACGATTACTAATTCATGTTTTTTACGGCGGTTGGCAACCATAGGACCATATTTCATTCCCGCAATGCGGAAAACACGGACAGAATCGCGGAATCCAGGCATAAAAACGGAATTTACTGTATAACGCGGAAATTCACGGAATTGTCATATCTTGGATGAAAAGTAGGTCAGTAAATTTAAATAAAATTGCGATATAGACTAGTGTATGTGAATATTCGCATAAGGAGTATTTAAATAGGAATCATGCATGTTCTGCGTGTCTCTGAATGAATACGCGGTTTCATTTACCACACTCAAACACACACTGAGGCATGCATGACGCTCGCGATGTTTTCAGCCTATATGAGGACATTAATGCATTAACTTTATCTACACAGCCGCTCTGAGAGTCACTTCAGCAGCATTTTAGCTTGATTTGAGAAAAATTATTGTCATTGTAACGATCACCAGCTGGATGGAGTGCCCTCGAGGGCCATCAGAGGGCGCTCCACTATAGACTATGATCACTTCCTCACAAACTACATTTCCCATACTCACTGCCCGGACTCATCAGCACTCATCATCTCATTCACCTGTGACTCATACGCCTGCAGCTCATTCACACACATTCGACTTTTGATTGTTCTGCTGCCTACCTCGACCCTGGCCTGTGACTCGATTCTGCTCTGTGATTCTCTTCGTTGTACTGCTTGCTGTTGATTTACCATGCCTGTCGACCCTTCTATAATAAAGCTGCTAATGGATCCCTCCGAGTCCGCCACATCATTACAGATCTTTCAGAGCCTCGTCACGTCTCAACAGATCTTCCAGAGCCCCGTCACGTCTCAGCAGATCTTCCAGAGCCTCGACACGTCTCAGCAGATCTTCCAGAGCCTCGTCATATCTCAGCAGATCTTCCAGAGCCTCGTCACATTTCAGCAGATCTTCTAGAACCTTGTCATGTTTCAGCAGATCTTCTAAAACCTCGCCATGTCAGGTCTGCCACCTCAGTTCCAAGTCTAGTTGCGGTTATCATACCGCAACCCTCCTCTGGTCTGTCAGGGGAAACCATCATCAAACGTCTGAAGTTGATATCCAGCATGGAGGATCCACCGCTGGTGTCAGTACGCACAGCTGGAATTCCCAAACCTACTTTAATTCTCCTTTTCCTCCACTAATTGCCCTGTCTGAAGCGCTTCGCATGATGGGGATAGCTTTATGTTGCATTTGGGCCATGTACACCACATCAGAACTGCCCCAGGCGATGGCACCCACTGCAATTTCTCCAGAGATTACGGCACGTGCTGCAGAACCTCTAGAAATGGCAGTGCTTGCTTCAGCCCCTTGTATGGTGGTAGCGCCCAGCAATGTCCTCTCAGCCTGTCATGTCACGGTCAAAGGAACCGTAGATGAGCACTGTACCTGTCCTGTTAATGAACTCTACCTGCTTCTTGATGCTACCACTGTAGAACATCCAGAGATGGCGGAATCTGCTGCAGAACCTTCGGAGGTGTCAGTGGTAACTGTTTGTAAATCCTCATCCTGCCCTGTCACGGCTATGGAGGCCGTCTGTAAATCCTCGTCTTGCCCTGTTACGGATCCAGAGACTGTCCACGTCAGCCCTGCCGAGCCTGAGCTCATTCATGTCCAGCCTGCCCAGCCTGAGACGTTTCACACCCAGCCTGAGACGCTTCACGTCAGTCCTGCCGAGCCAGAGCTTCACGTCACGTCTGCCGACCCAGAGGCCGTTCACGTCGCATCTGCCGACCCAGAGGCCGTTCAAGTCACGTCTGCCGACCCAGAGACGGTTTACGTCACGTCTGCCCAATTAGAGATGGCACTTCACGCCAGTCCAGCCGAGCCTGCACTTCACGCCAGTCCAGCCGAGCCGGAGTCTGTGAGCGTCATGCCCGCTGAGCCAAAGCCCTCTTCGCCGCTGGTCCCATCCAGCCCAGAGTTTCACCTGATGCTGGTCCCGTCCAGCCCAGAGTTTCACAAGATGCTGGTCCCGTCCAGCCCAGAGTTTCACAAGATGCTGGTCCCGTCCAGCCCAGAGTTTCACAAGAGGCCGGTTCCGTCCAGTCCAGAGTTTCCTGACAAGATGGCCACCGCCGGGCCTGTGTCCCCTGACAAGATGTCCGTCGTCGAGCCTGTGTCTGTTCTTGTACCTGAGCCGGTGTCTGTTCCTGAGCTGGTGTCTGTTCCTGTTTCATGGTCGTCTCCGCTGTGGCCGCCCGAGGGATCGTCTCCGTCGTGGACGCCCGAGGGATCGTCTCCGTCGTGGCCGCCCGAGGGGTCGTCTCAGCCGTGGCCGTCCGAAGGATCGTCTCCGCCGTGGCCGCCCGAAGGGTCGTATTCGCCATGGCCGCCCGAAGGGTCGTCTCCGCCCTGGCCGCCCGAAGGGTCCTCTTCTCCCTGGTTGCCTGCACAGCCTGCTCCGCCCTGGTCGCCTGCACAGCCCGCTCCGTCCTGGCCTTCCGTCCTGCCGCAGTCTCCAGGTCCTCTTCTGCTCCACGGCTGTTCTGTTCCTGAGCTGGTGTCTGTTCCTGTTTCATGGTCGTCTCCGCTGTGGCCGCCCGAAGGATCGTCTCCGCCGTGGCCGCCCGAAGGGTCGTATTCGCCATGGCCGCCCGAAGGGTTGTCTCCGCCCTGGCCGCCCGAAGGGTCCTCTTCTCCCTGGTTGCCTGCACAGCCTGCTCCGCCCTGGTCGCCTGCACAGCCCGCTCCGTCCTGGCCTTCCGTCCTGCCACAGTCTCCAGGTCCTTTTCTGCTCCACGGACCTGGCCCTCCATTCCGCCCCCGGTTCTGCCTCCGCGCCACCTCCCACCTGGACAGTTTTGGAGCGTCTGGAAGCAGCTTTTTGGCGGCTTCCAGAGGGGGGGGGGGGCTATGTAACGATCAGCAGCTGGAGTGCCCTCGAGAGCCATCAGAAGCCATCAGCGGCGCACAATCTGACGTCAAACAAAGCGGATAACGGCGCACACTTTGACGTCGCAAGGTAAAAACTCCGGTTTTACTGTCTACACAACAACACTGCAACCGGCGTTTCTGAAAATCCTCAGAATTACCTAAATTCTGAAAAGGGGTTTTCAAAAAAATTCGGTTTCAGTGACCTGATACTGCGTTTTAGTGTGGACGAACGGGCGAACCGCGTAAAAAAAGTCACGGTTATAAAAATACCCGTGTTCGTGTGGACACGGCCTTAGAAAGCAATTGCGCCATTGACCAGGAAAAAAAACAGTCTAAAGACAGTTGCGCGTTAGTGATATGGTATTTTAAGGGCGCGTGCTTGGCCATAATGTAGCGTGTTAACGCGCATCCACTTTGATTCTCTAATATAAACAGATGCAGCAGTTTTCATTTTTGAAAAGCATACATTATTACAAGGAAAAATATTAACACACAAGGGAAATCATTGTTGTGTCTGTGAAGATGTGGAAAAGATCTATCTAGATTAAAAAAAAAAAAAATCTAGATTAGGCTACACATTTACCCAAATTATACGACTGTTTAACTGAAGCTAATTTGGGTGGGTTTCTCCCATCATCCCCAGTGTCACTTCTCTGTGTTTTACGGCCCTGACGAGAACGTCGGTCTCCTCGGCTGTGAACCGCTTCTGGCGTGCGCTGGCAAATCCGCCGTTATAATAGCAATCCGCCATGGAACAAGCGCGCCTGCTCTTAAAGGGAATGTGAGAGGACGCTCTGATTGGTTTATTTCGTTATGCCCAAACCACACCTATGAATAATGAAGCTACTTCAGACCAACCCCTTTTAGATGTGTGCCAGGCGCAAGAGGCATTTATCCCGCCGGGAAAATAGCAACAGCGCCGGGATCCGCCCACAAAGTTACTTGCGCTTTGCGCTTTGACACTTGCGTTTCAGATCGTTAAAATAGGGCCCACAGACTCAAAGGTCTACATGGCAACCCTTCAAAATAAAAGATTGGTTTAACTTTTGAAGAAAGTTTTGCTTAAATAATTGGTTATTACAATGTAATTAAACTAGTGGTGGGCATAGATAATTTTTTTAAATCTAGATTAATCTCACTGTAATCTACCCAAATAATGACTAAAAGTATGTCTTTGAGAACGGGTTTCTCAAGCCAGGTGGCACATTAGACCAGGGGCTCATCTCCTGTTTAGAAAATGTATCACAAACTGCTTGAGAGAGCTGTTCTACTATGATAATTGGTGATGAAAACGGTCGCACACCGGACGAGAAGCGCCGCGCAGTGCCACGTTTTTAAAAATCGAACACATTATTCTCTATGAGTGTACACACCGGCGGCGCCATTCGGCGTCTGTCCACGGCGCCCAGCAACGGCTCAGGACCGTGTTTAAAATCCTGCCGCGCCACAGAGCGCCATTTACATAGTTTTATATTAAATTTACATGTATTTGTCTCAAATCTTCGTTAATGTATATACTGACTTAACTCTGTGCTGCAATATACATTTAGTTTTACATTCATTCACAGAAATCAGCTGCTTGAATGAAAATTGCTGATGTTATCGGATTTTCAGGTGATATTTTCAATTCATTCAGTTAACGTTAACGGACACTCTGAGGTAAAGTGTTCAGATTGCAGACTTAGCAACGATTGTATTTAATTGTACAGTACAATCATAACATAGTACAGACATTATCTTAATTCCATAATGTCCTTAAACATAACAATTTTGCTGGCCATAAACTGAGAAAGTGCCCGTCCGGTGTGCGATATCTCGAGTTGTCATAGACGCGACGTGGCGCTGCGCTTCTCGTCCGGTGTGCGACCCCCTAATCTTGTCGAGGTTTCCATTGGGAAGCTTCTTAAAAATAAAATTTCCCTGAAGCAAACCCGGCGGCTTCATAGCTGCATCCATGTTAGCACGTCACGTTTGATGTGGTACTTTCACAGTAGGCATTACAGGTTCGAAGACTCGTTCTCGCCCCCTACAGTGCAATTTGGCTAGGTATACATCCACGCTAAATTATCAAGGTGAAAGTCAGCATAGCTTGCGTAGTATAGACCCAGCTCCCAACCCAACTTTAAGAATAGATTAACAGCGATATTTTTTTTATCGCCCGATAAGAGTCTCACGTTAATGCAGCACGTTAACGGCCCACCACTAAATTAAACCATAAAAATGGGGGAAAAAAGGGGAAAAAATTGGTAAAAAATAAATAAATCATAGTGCCCAAAATTTTATTCATTTTTAATATTTTAATAGATGATTGTTAATTGTATAATTTCAATTAATTAGACATGCTTTTTGATTACTAACATTTTATTTAACCATTAAAATGGGAGTCCAAAAATATTAAAACGGAAAAAAACAGAATACAGAAACATTTAAATGGGGGAAAATAAAATGAATTTGGAATGTGGGGGGGGGGGGGGGGGAAATAGGGCCCTACAACCCGCTTTTAGGTGCATTACCACCACATTCTGCTCGGACGTGGACATCACGTTCCAATCTGTCACAGTTCAGAAGGAGAGAGGACCCAAACGCAAAGGCAGATAATGTCACTTTAATTAACTCAGGAAATCCACAAAAGGGAACACAGGCAGCCAACAAGGCGATAACACAAACAGAAAATGTCTCTTCAAATGTAAACGAGGAGGCTGGCGCACCGCCAGTAGCGGGGAAGCCCGGCGTGAACAGAGAGTGGGTCCAGGTGACCGGTGGGCGCAACAGGTTACAGCAGACTCACGTCAGCAGGAGGCTGTGTAGAGAGGGTTAGCGAAAACTTCACCAGATAACAACACGTTCCAGACAGGACACGACAGGACAGCAGGTAAGAGATCCAGTAACGTATGAGACATGAATTAATAATCTGGTGGAGAACAAAGGGAAGAGGGAGACTAGAAATAGAGCGTCTCATCAGGGAAAAGGGCGTACAGGTGGAGAGAGAAGAGAGTGATGAGCAGAGGATATAAGGAGCAGCTTGGAGTAATAACGAGAGGGTAATGAGTAGATGAGTGTGTGTGTGCGAGTCTAGAAGAAGCAAACCACGAGAGGGAGACAGAGAGATAGAGAAGGAAAACCCGGTTCATGACACCAATCTCAATCCTTGGGCTGACACGTGAGAAATTTGCTTAATGGAAAGATGCACACACTCTCGACACCTGGTTTTGTTATAGTTTTATATCGTTAGCCTCATAGCATAATTGCCTAAGTCATTTTTTGGCCAAATTGTGATATCTGCCTATTTTTACTGTCCTTCCACTGCTGCATCATCCTGCCTTTCTGCCTATGTCCTTAGCCAATCACAACACTTATTAGGATCCAAAAACACTATCTGCCTTAGTCATCTCTTTGACTTAGGCAGTTTTGATACAAACAAAATGGCAAAAAACATGGAAAGACATGTCCAGAAGTGATGTATTAGCTCTTCTGTTTGATTCGTTTTCATCTGGTTAGAGTTCATATTTCTTAAATTTTCTAGACACTAAATGTAATTTCAGTCAATCAAAGGGATTATAAACTGTATTTAAACTTGAAATCACATTTTTTGCTACAAGATAAGTAGCTAGCAAACACTAGCTAAATATTACCTAATTTCTGGTCAGAACATCACCATAAAAAGACATTTAGGTAATTTTAGGCAAGTGAAGTAATTTTTCAAGCATTTACTTTTAATTTTAAGGCGAGACACGGCAGGCAAAAACATAGTTTTTTTTTCACTGGTCAATTTTGAGATTTTGAGCTATTTGTCATCAATAATCCAAAATACACATTATTTTACTACACTTTGTCTATTTGCGTCCGTAGATTTCTCAGAAATTCAACAAAAGTTGGCGTTCTAAATCAACGCGCTGCTCCGCGATCTCTCTCTGCTTCCTTTTAATCACGCACATGTCTGGAAGGCTCCCTTAGCAGTGAGGTTTTTGCCCATCTGCAGTCCAAACACTTCGAATCAGTCGTAGAGGCCAACGGAAAAACATTGCGAAAGTCATTGTCTGGAGTGATGGCTGTGGGTATCAAAATCGGTGTGGTGCCATCAGCAACACCTACCTTCATCTGGCCATGAAGCATGGTGTCAGAAGTTTCTGGTTGCTGGGCACACACAAATGGAGTGTGACTCCATGCATAGCCTCATTGAGCGGCGCATCGTCAAAGAAATTCACACGTGATTACATTGTTATCTTTGAGACCGCACGAATGCATCCATCCCCATACAAGGTGACTCAGCTATACCACAATGACTTCATAAAGTTATCTGGGGCCCATGTCACCAATATTCAACCAGGTAAAAAGGTTGGTGACCCCACAGTCCATGGCCTCCGGGCTCTCCAGTACTTGGCTGATGGTCAAATCCGGTACAAGTTGGAATTTGAGTCTGAATGGAAAGACCTGCCTCAGCGAATCAACATCCCCAAAGAACCACTGGGTCCCACTCTTTCCTGCCCAATTTCCAATTACTCTCAGGAAATTCAATGACTTGCAGGCAATGAAACCAGTACTACCAAGAGTGGCCCACCAGTACTATGACAACCTCCCTCATCAATAGACAGTGTGAAAATGAGTGTGCACAGCACCTGAGTATAACTTTGTGGGAAAGGAAAAGTGGTTAAGGTTAGACATTAAGAAACAACTTGGTTAGGGTTAAGTTACACATCTTGGTTATATTTAGGAGAATAAAAAAAACTATGGTTATGTTATGTTTGCACAGCACCTGAGTGGAACTTCAATTAAGGGTGGAAAAGGAAAACAGTAGTTAAGGTTAGACATTAAGAAACAACTTGGTTATAGTTGGCAAGTTTATACATCTTGGTTATATTTAGGAGAGAAAAACAACTTTTGTCATGTTATGTTTGCATTTATATGTAAGAGAAAAAATGCCTAAGTCATGGCATGTTCTGCCTAAGTCACTTTTATTTGTTAGGCAATTGGTGATGGATATTTTTCTTTTTGCATACTTGTTCACACATCTGGTTGAATGTACTGTTATAATATCAACAAAAAATCACAATGTGATTTCTAAATATTGTGTTTTTTCATGTTTTCCAAAAACTTTGAAATATGACTTAGGCAATTATGCTATGAGGCTAACGATATAGTTATTTTTTTTGTTTTTTCAAATTGGTTTGGAACAGTTTGTGAATAAACAATTGAACTGATAAATGATGCCTGCCTATCTGTTTGACTGACATGATGTTTAAAAATGATAAAAATGAATAAATAAATAGCTTAGATGTAGTAAGCTACTTTTGCCATATTGCTGTAGCTTAGCTTGCTACATTTCCCAATGAGGTAGCTTCAGTGTAGTGAAGCTGAATTTAATGTAGAGTAACTGGTAGCTTAGCTCACTACATTTTCCAAGTAGCTTGCCCAACACTGACAGTATATCGCTGCTCACGAATTTCAAACTTTTCACCCCTAAGCGAAGAACAAAAAAATAACTTTGCCGTGAGTATATCAGGGTCTTCATCATTACTAGCACGTACTGTGCACTGTGCCTGTTGAATGCAAAATCATGTCAAGTCAAGTCATCTTCATTTATATAGCGCTTTTAACACAATGTAGATTGTTTCAAAGCAGCTTTACAGAGATAAACGTATAATTTAAGGTAACAGATGTATAGCGGGCTTTATAGCGGTTCTTGAATAATGTTATTTTCCATTAGTTACTTTCTAAAGTTAGTTTTGATTGATTAATTTCCGTCGAAGTGATCATTTGTTATTAAATTAGGGGTCGCTAAGACGACACCGTTTTTCTCTAAACAGACTTTAAACGCGAACCTGTGATAAACGCTGACGGCGCTCACGTGCGCATCAAGAATCAATTCCATAGTTATATGCATTTGAATTAGGGCTTGTCCGTTAAACGCGTTATTAACGGTGTTAATGTCACAGGTCGAGGTGGGCCAAGCCAGACTGCACCCACCCCTAGACCAGGATCACCCTGAGGAGCGTGTCAAAGGAGGAGGCCGGAGACAAGAATAAAAGAATAACAACTTTATTTAATGTTTAAAAGCAATTTGAAAATCCTAATCTAAAATCTTCTTCTTTCCTTTCCCAGGAATCCGAGGCAACACCGTGGTAAGTCTATGGACAGGTAGGTATCACAGGTGAGTAGGTAGGACAGGGCTCGCTTCCTTCTGGCGCTGGTGCCAGACTCACAACGGTAAGTGACGAACAGGTGAGTATCCCAGGTGAGTAGACGGTCGGAGCTCACTTCCTTCTGGCGCTGGTGCCAGACTCACAGTGGTGAGTGACGAACAGGTGGGTATCCCAGGTGAGTAGACGGTCGGGGCTCACTTCCTTCTGGCGCTGGTGCCAGACTCACAGTGGTGAGTGACGAACAGGTGGGTATCCCAGGTGAGTAGACGGTCGGGGCTCACTTCCTGCTGGCGCTGGTGCCAGACTCACAGCGGTGAGTGACGAACAGGTGGGTATCCCAGGTGAGTAGACGGTCGGGGCTCACTTCCTTCTTGCGCTGGTGCCAGACTCACAGTGGTGAGTGACGAACAGGTGGGTATCCCAGGTGAGTAGACGGTCGGGGCTCACTTCCTGCTGGCGCTGGTGCCAGACTCACAGCGGTGAGTGACGAACAGGTGGGTATCCCAGGTGAGTAGACGGTCGGGGCTCACTTCCTTCTGGCGCTGGTGCCAGACTCACAGTGGTGAGTGACGAACAGATGGGTTTCAGGGCTACAACAGACTTAAGTCACAAGCTGAGCGGGCCTTCACTGGAACAGCCGGAATCAACACTTCAAATAGAGGTGAACAGCTCTCACATGGGTGGCAGGAGACAGAGTCACAAGCGGAGCAGGGCTTTCACTGGAACAGACGGAATCAACACTTCAAATAGAGGTGAACAGCTCTCACATGGGTGGCAGGAGACAGAGTCACAAGCGGAGCAGGGCTTTCACTGGAACAGACGGAATCAACACTTCAAATAGAGGTGAACAGCTCTCACATGGGTGACAGGAGACAGGGTCACAAGCGGAGCAGGGCTTCCACTGGGACAGACAGCATAAAACTTCAAGCAGAGGTAAACAGTTCTCACGTGTGCTGCCGGGGGCAGAGTCACAAGCTGAGCGGGGCTTTCACTGGGACAGACAGCATAAAACTTCAAGCAGAGGTAAACAGTTCTCATGCGTGGTGTGTACACGGGGGGCTTTTCCTTCTGACATCCAACAGGTGACTACAATCGATCTCACTAGGCTCTTATGATGAACGGTAGACCAGCATGACACATGGGGAGTGCACGGCGATAAAATATAAATCTTCCACACACACACGACAGTCCAACTCCAAACATGCAACGTGATGGGAAACGTCAATTCCAGCACTACAAATCCACTCTTCAAAGTGCAAAATAAGGCCAACACTCACCCAGAGGTCTCGATCTGAAGAGCCGATGATAGTCAGAGTTGGGACAGATGTGGTGAATAATTTCCTCACCACTACAAGCGGGCTTCACTTCGCTGTTTTCAAATGGTCAAGGGAGAGGCTAGAGATCGACAAGGAATCAGTATATTTCACTCAGTGCGATGTATACAACGTGATCCAAGCACTCCAAATCAGTATCCAATTTAGTGTAGAAAACATGCGTTTATGAGATTCAATTTGTCAATCACTCATCTCACTCTTTTCCAATCCAGGCGAACGAATTCCACTCTTCAAAACCGCCCTCGGATCCCACAAGCGACACTCCTCTTCTTTCACGATGATCCTTCAGCTGCAACACTCTACAAACGTCTCCCAATGGGAGAGAACCACACCAGATCGACGGGGGAAGACAAAGAAAACAACCAGCCCACACGGAGAGAGAACACTCCCGATCAACGGAGGAGAAAAACAACACCCAGCCTTCTCTCAAAATGCTGGCGTGGCTTCAATCAGGCACTCAGAGTGAAGTCCCCACACCTGTTGCCAATCTGCCGTTTAGTTGTCATGACAACAGACACACACACCGGCCCGGGGACAGTGTTACACTGAAAGTGCCCCGGCGGGAACACTTCTCTTGTGAAATCAGTTCCGGGGATTATTTGTCACCCCGTGACATTAACGCAAACCCATTTTAACGGCGTAATTTTTTTTATCGCGAGATTAACGCCTAGCAAACTTTGTAGTTTTTTTTCGCATGCTTTTGCAACAACTAGTAACGTTATTAAAACTACAACACCACACCGGATCTAGCTAGACCAGAAACAAAACAACAGGCTCGCACACACTTGTTTGGGCTTGCGAACGTTTGGGCCTGCGAACCGGCCAAAGAGTGGACGAGAAGCGCAGCTCCGAGCCGCGTCTAGGACAACTCGTATCGCACATCAGACGCGCACTTTCTCAGTTTATGGCCAGCAAAAAAAAACACAGAATGGCGCCACCGGTGTGAGTACACTCATAGAGAATAATGTGTTGTAATGTGGCGCTGCGCTTCTCGTCCGGTGTGCGACCCCCTTTAACGTTATGTTTTGAGTGGATGAATGACGAGCGCGAGACGCCGAAATGGATGCCAATAAGATTCTGAATGGAAAGTTTACTTTTAAAAATGTGCCAAATGGTTCAATTGACAAGACCAAAGTGATCTGTGTGTTTTGTCGTTGTGAACTGAGCTATCATCGCAGCACGTCTAGTCTGAAATACCACTTGATGGCCAAGCACACACACAGCTGATGCGTTTCTACGCCCACTCATCAATATCAGTAATCAGTAACGTTACCTCGTCAGTATTTCTTTCACCCTTTTATTGATGGACAGTGTTACATTGTGTGAGAGATTATTTGCTCCAAGTGAGAATGTTAGTGTGAAATTGAACACAGTATATGCCAATGTTGTTTCCAATAAAAAACATTTGCACAAAGCAAGCCGATCCACTTTTCCATGTTGATAAGAGCATTAAAATTAGAAAAAAATAGTGTGACAAAAAGAAATCAAGAGACATTTAGAATAGATAAAAATGTGCGATTAAGCGCGGGTTAACTATGACATTAATACGATGAATCACTATTAAATATTTTAATTGTTTGACAGCCCTAGTTTGAATATATATGCACAGGTTTGTAATTCCCTGCAAACCATGCCCAAACAAACTACTTGTCTTAAATTTTGATACAGAATTTTATTTTATCACTTCGGGGTAGGTACGCGAGCTGAATTTCCCCACAGAGTGGTAAAGGGATTCTCCATAGGGAGAGACTAGTTGGCACTTATAGTCACACACACAAACACATGTGTAAACACCACTATACAGACTTATACAGGCTGGTAAACAAAAGTTAACTTTAATGCTGCTGCTCCTGTTTCATTTAAATCAAACCGTCTTCTTTTCCAATGGAATTGCCGCCTGCTAGTCTATATAAACAAAACCTCACACCTATGACATAACTCACATTCCAGTTGCCTTAAAAAAACCAAGCATAAATTTATTAGCATGTGGAGAGAGCTGTAAAACTAAACTGCAATCATTTGGGCCTTGTTATGTATAATGCAGCAGCAGCTACCCACATGGCTGATTTTCGTTGAAATTTCTCGCAAGCCCATATTTAGCGGACAGAGGGGAGTTGATGTGAGTATTTAGGCAGCTATGTGCTGGTCTGAGCGGACATTAAGGGAGGGGGATATTAGGTATCCTCTGTTATTAGTGGCAGGGACAGAATCCCTCTGTCTCAGCCCCTTTGAGGGCACGCAGAGGGGATATATTATGGGATATTAAAGCATAATGATGGGGCTGTGTTTGCTGGGCCATGGGAAAGTGGTTAGTGTGTCTCACTGCGGCCCACTAGCCTCAAGCCAAAACCGGGTCAATCCACCACATATAGTCATTAGGGTGCAGGGGTAGAGAGGCTGGTGGGGTGGGGGGAACCCAAACTACTTAACTTGGCCAAACAATCCCCCCACCTCTCTCTCCCTGCCAACTAGATCGACCAACTGATGGACAGAGACTGCAGTATTCAGTATGGTTGTTGCCATGCCAATGGAGCATCCTGGTCTAGAGCCACAGTAAGATGAGGAATACAGGAAACAACAGCACCATGAAAATAACTGGAGGAAGAGGGCAAGTGGCTTGTGCATCAGGGCTCATACAAGATTCCATTCATTCTCTGTGCATTAACCCATTTCTATTAATTTAGGTAACTGTCATTTATAACAGAACAAACACCTCTACAAAAGAATTATTGAATAAAGAATAAATTGGGCATCATTTACAAAAGTTAGCTCTATTTGACACGACATTTTCAGCGAAAACCATCCGCCCGGTCTAAATTATAAACACTTATAATAGGCTTACCATAATTATAACCAAGGTGTGCCATCGAAAAATGGCGGGCGGCGGCTTGGCAGGAGCCGCAGGTGTGCTCACGAAACTTCTATGTCGGTTCTCTTCCACACCGTCTAAAGTGGCTGAAAAATGCTATGATCGTAACCATACTACAAAAAACAATTACCGGTATGTACTGAGGACTGAAGACTTAATACAGCGATCCGCCTTTTTTGTTTATATTATAGTGTTGTTGATCCTTTCTGTCTGCGGCTGTGGGATCAATCAGTTGATCTCACGAGACACCGCACTACCACCAACACAACCTGTTATACACAATGAATGGAGCCGATTCACCCTCTACACGGCAATACTTCGGGATGGAAGAGCAACAGTGCCATGCAAGCAAACCAACACTGTGAGCGATAGATCTAAAGTTCCACGCTCTTACAGAAAGCTGCTCACGTACCTGTTCGCTACACTTCTCCTTGCTGGCGATGTCCAGCTGAACCCAGGACCCGTCGCGGTGCAAGATCTACCCCCGGCGAGCATGCTCGTAACTCCAGGTAATGCCGACCAACAGAGACATTCACATGAAAACCCGGCAGTTACAAAACGCTTCAACATCGGCCTCTTCCAAACTGTTCAGCACTCCAAAATTATTTGGGAACCATGCGCAAAGCCGAGGGGCCTCATCGGAGGTCACCTAAATATTCGTAGCGTAAGAGCAAAAACGGGACAACTAGACAAACTTTTTACCGACTCAAATTTGGACTTTCTCTGTCTGTCTGAACCATGGTTATCCAAGACGTCACCCGTAGCCTCGTTCACAATGCCTGGCTACAAGGTTTTCAGAAAGGACAGAAACAAGGGAAGAGGCGGCGGGCTACTTATGTATGTGAGAGATAACATTAGATGCGAACAAATTGATCTAACATGTGTAAATGAACTTGAATGTATTGCCATTACAATTACTCTCTCTCAGCAGATGTCATATAATGTGATTGGCATGTATAGACCACCGTCATATGATGTCACTTTTATGAAAATTTTAAGAACCTGCTTAAATTATTGGACACAAAGAAAGAATGTATAGTTCTGGGCGAATTTAATTTAAATTGTGTGGCGTTGAGAGGAAACAATAAAGCTACAACAAGTCACGACTACGCCACCCCAGTATTGAATTTGAGGAAATACCCATAAACGGGCACACAAGTTCGTGTCTCCCTCCCACAATCACAAGACACTGAGACGTGAATACGTACAAAAATATAATTCTTTATTTAATTACACATAATTAAAAAATCAATAAGACTTCCGGAGGTAGCAAAACCATGAGAATAGATGGCAGGGCCAATAGTTTGCCTACGAGCAAGGAAGTTCACTCACTACACGAACCTGCAGGCTCTCGTTATGGAGCTGGGGTGCACCATCAGCTGGGCAGGCTAAGCAGTAGGCCTCGAATCAGCCCTCAATAAATTACACAGTGTCCAACACTTCCACAGCACACTCACACTGGTGAAACGTGCTACAAGCAAACCTCTACCACACGCGGAAACAGAATTTCTAACACCATGCACGATATGGCCAGCCTGCCTGCTTTTGGATCACCCCCGCTCCTGACAAAGAAAAAGACAAAAGTAACAAAATATGACGGCAGCTAAAACACAGCATTAATGGTGGGCATTCCTACCGAAAATATTTAGGCAAAGAACACAAAACAAAACAAACAAAAACAAGACAGTTGTTAGCAGCCGTTGGCAGAAACAGCCATCCCAAGGAAAACAAACAGAAGCAAAACAAATAAACAAAACTAATGATAACTAATAGCAGCAAAACCAAATAAACAAAACTAATAACTAATAAAAGCAAAACCAACTAGACAAAACTAATGATAACTAATAGAAGCAAAACAAAATAATAACTAATAGAAGCAAAACGAAATAGAACCAAAACTAATAACTAATAGCAAAAAAACCAAATAAACAAAACTAATGATAACTAATAGAAGCAAAATGAAATAGAAACAAAACTAACGATAACTAATAGAAGCAAAATGAAATAGAAACAAAACTAATAACTAATAGCAGCAAAACCAAATAAACAAAACTAATGATAACTAATAGAAGCAAAATGAAATAGAAACAAAACTAATAACTAATAGCAGCAAAACCAAATAAACAAAACTAATGATAACTAATAGAAGCAAAATGAAATAGAAACAAAACAGCAGTGTCGATGATACGTAGCCGCGATGCCCAATTCAATGGCCTAAAACACACGAGAACCAAGATTAGAACCATACTTTCAATGTAAGATGGACATGAGTGGAATGAGTGGGTTTACATACCGACCAGCAGAGCTTTCATTCACACATCCGGCAAACCAGTCCCTCCTCTCACCTACTAAATCAGAGGAATTCACGCGTCATCCCCCGGCAAAATAATTCAGTCCCCCCGCCCGCATGTAAACAATACAATGGACCTACCGAACAGAAGAGCAGCAGCCACTCAGCCCTTCACCGCACGGCGTATTACAGGTTCGAGCGATTGGGAAATACAGCAGCAATGTGACTGAACTCAAGCAGTAGAGCGCGAATCCCTCACAGCACGCTGAGTTATGCGTGCGATCAATTCTCCTTTTCCCCACATGGAACTATAGCAGCGAGGTAGATGTAGAAGGATCCAGCTATCCAATTCGTCCCTCCCGCCAGACACCAGCACACACACCGAGCAGACGAGCACCGGCAGCCAACACCCAGATGACGCGAGGATGACGCAATATCCTACCACTCTAGGGACACCCTTTATATAGTCCAAATAATGCTGCCAATAATCCTGGGGCGGAGTCCTATTTAAAAAGGACCACCTCACCACAATTGGAAAAATGTTAAAAGCACTTACAGACAAGTTCGAACTGACTCAATTAATAGATGGACCCACACGAATAACAAACGTCTCAAAAACACAAATTGATCTCATTTTCAGTAACAAACCAGAGACAATTATAAAATCTTATAATCTTCTCACTGGTTTGTCAGATCATAACATGACTCTTATTGCAAGGAAATTAACAAAAAAAAAACGGATTATATATCAACGAGAGATAATCAAAAACTCCTATCGAATAGGGAAACATGACATGAATGCATTTAAGGAAGATCTAAGTCAAACTGATTGGAGAGATGTCTTACTCACAGATGATATAGATGCCTCCTGTGAGTCCTTCATTGGTACAATAAATAGACTTAAAGAAAAATATACAAAACCTTTTAAAAATGGACGGAGTAAGGGCAACCTACCATGGTTTAATGACCATTTGTGGGACCTGATGAAAAAACGTGACTTTGCCTTGAAAGTAGCACTGAAATCTAAATTAATTACTGACAGACAAATTTTTACAAACCTTCGTAATAAAGTAGTCAATGAACTAAGGAAAGCAAAGGCAAAGTTCTTTATGGATATTATTGAAGACGGAAAAGGAAATAGTAAATTGATATGGAGCAACATAAATAAATTAACAAAGAAAGACAATAAGCAAAATCAGGGAATTGGACATGAGCTGAAAATGTATGGAATTTTAAATAATGATCCCAGTAAAATAGCTTCTGAATTTAATACTTATTTTACCGCATCAGTGCAGATTATATCTTACACTTTTGGTGCAAGAATTAAAAATATAGCAACACCAGATTATAATCAGACCATTTTTAATATCATTAATTCATCTGTCTCTAGGATACGTACCAAAAACCTTTTTTGTTATTGGTACGTATTAAAGTTAGCTATGATTAAACCGCTTGTTAAAAAAAAAAACTTGATCCTACAAAATTAGTCAATTACAGGCCGATCTCGAATCTGCCTTTTCTGTCAAAGATATTAGTAAAAGCAGTATCCTCACAACTGTGTTCCTTTCTTGAAAGAAATGATATCTGCGAGGATTTTCAGTCCGGATTTAGACCGTACCACAGTTCTGAGACAGCTCTCGTTAGAGTCACAAATGATTTGCTCTTATCATCCGATCGTGGTTGTATCTCTCTATTAGTATTACTTGATCTTAGTGCTGCATTTGACACCATTGACCACAACATCCTTTTAAATAGACTCGAACATGTTAGCATTAGTGGAATTGAACTAGCATGGTTTAAATCCAGTGTTGTGCATGAACGCGTTCAATGAACGACGTTCACTGAACGCGTTCATATTTTTGCCGAACGCTGAACTGAACGAATCACTTTTCATACAATGAACGTGAACGAGAGCGCCACTTACTCTGGCAGGAATGAGCAGGCAGCACGTGCAGTTCATGTTCACGCTCATTTGAAAAGTCAGGTTTTACCAGGGCTTAATTTGAGCCGGAACACGCCGGAACATGTTCCGTCACCTCCGAGATTGGATCCGGAACCTTTTTTATTGGATCCGGCACCTCCTGTGTCACTAAAATTAATTGCCTAAATGAAAAAAAAAAAATTACTGTTTGTGTAGTGTTCAATGTTTGTGACACATGACTTGCACGCTTGTTGTACGAGTTGAGATTGCTGTTAGCCTCGATCGTTTCACTCAGGGGAAAAATGTCAAAAAGACAGGAAAGTTTGGTTAACTTTTTCAAATACGCTGGACAGTCAGATCCCATACAAGCAAAAATCGTTTCCGCTGATCAAAAAGGAGACCACGGTGGACACAGTAGCCTAGTATCGATATCTCGTTATTTCGACATAAATAATGGGACATTCTAATTTGCATTAAGCCACATTAAGCGTTCTTATAGCCTAATGGTTTTCTATGAGGAAAATGCTTAACCGTTCATAATATTGGCTCATCTGATTTTTTGTACATAGCATAGCCTATTTGTTAGGATTTTAGTATCATAATGATTAGGCTAATAAATGCACGCACAATTATCCGTGAACTTGATTTGAACAAATGCCTTTCAACTTGTGTGTGCAAAATTCAGAATTAAATTAATGTGCAGAAATTTGTACAAATAGAGAGTAGGCTAGGCCTACTATACTGTTGTAGCCAGTTAAAAAAGCGCGTTTCATATTTGTTAAAATATTATAATGTTATTTTTTTTTCCATTTATGTTGATTTATGAAAAGTGATCAGCACGACCAGTAAGATAGGATGCGCATTGCGCAATATGAGACATGGTGGAGCGGGTCAGACATGATTTTGACCGTTGAAGTTGAAGTTGTTATAGAAAGCCTTTCTTTAAAGTGAATTTCGTTTTGTATAAATTGTATCTTAATTTTAATACATTTTTCATCAACCAATTGCCTGTATTTAATGAATAGGCCGACGAAACAAATATAACGGAGGCGCCCGCGCACTCACTTGCATTGCACGTGAACTAGAGCACATCCTAACTTAACGAAACTCAGTGTATGCCTCACACAGACATGACAAATAGCCTACATCAAATACACAAAGCTTGAAATGTCTTTAAAGGGCATATTGCAGGTTTTTTTTTTTTTCGGAATTAATATATAACCTTGTATGAAAATACCATATGAAGAGTAAATGCATGATTAAAAATTGTTTTGCCAGACATAAGGGCACAAATTTAGTAGAAAACGTGACAGTTTCCTTGACCGTGTTGAAAAAGCGCTTTTTTTTCACCACCGCGTCATATTACGTCACAATGGGGAGTCGTTTGCCGGCTCTGCGTTCGCTCAGTGCAGAATAGGCTGGTATTATGTTGAAGCGGTCGTGATTCAGTGTGTTTTCGGTGGTTATTGTATTTCAATTAATAATTATCGTGATAAATGACTGTGAATTATGGCCTGTCAGAACATCGAGTCCACAGGTTTCCGAACAAGAAAAAGGATGGTGCTTTCTTCCGTGTTTGTGTGCGTTTTGTGCAGGGTAAGAGATGGGACTTCGCTTCTGCGTCTGCTTTGAAAAACGCGGTAGTGTGTAGCGTTCACTATAGACTGCATGATTATAATCCCGGCGATATGATGAGTTAACGTTACGTTATATGATGGCGGCGATATGTGCACACTGTCCCGGCTCCTTCATCGGGTCGCCCGGTCCGCCGTCAGCATGTGGGTCGGCCACCGGTGGGAAACATGACGGTCACGGATCCGTCAGAGATCACTGATTGTACATTTGTTTTACAAAATGTGCCTTGTCTTAATTTAATTCATTAACGTATCCTCCATAAACTTGTAATGTCTTGCAAGTCTGCAGCCGACACTTATTATTATTATAATATAATATAATGTTCATTTTCAATCTGTACTCCGAATTTTAATGTTTGTGTTGGCTGTTTCTACATATAAAAATTTTATACAGTAAGAAAGTTGTGATTGTGATTATTTTTTTATTCATTATCACCAAGTGGGGCCATTCAAAACCTTTATAATGTCCCTCTTTCTCTGGAAACTGTCTCCTAATGGCTGACACACACGTGCAGGTAAGGGTCTAAATACTAGCTTTGCTATTGCCTGACACATAATTACAATATTGTGATCTGAGCATAGTGTTATACATATCGTCGGCTAACGTGAATACATCTAAGCTAACACTGTTCTCTCATCGAGACCCGACTCCTGCCCCGTTCTCCTCACACCACAGCTCAATGTGTCTCCTCTGACCGTTGTTTTGTCTAATCCTGACCTGTCTAGAGTCTCTTGGCTTCATATCAGGCTCATAATTATATGGCTGAGGTCTGTCATACGAGTAAACATTTAGGCTACAATTTCCTCAGGGTCCGAACTGTCATTGCGATCCATTGCTTTCCTATTGTTTACTTTGACCGCTCTCCCCCATGCTACGTCACTTCCGGTTTGGCGGTTTTCAAATGCGGAAGTAAAATTTTCTCACAAAAACGACTCCAGAAGCCTAAATAGCGTTTTATAAGTATATGTTTATATTTAAATCTAGTTCCTACATTATTGTTCTATACATTGGCGCACTGGGTACTCTAACCTGCAATATGCCCTTTAAACGAAATAATTCAAAACGAAAAAAGAAAAAGGCTACTCTCTGATAATCCATCATTAGGCTTATTTATGTGCATTTCTCTCTATAAGCGAGTTCACACGGAGATGGCGATCGTCAACTTCATCTTTGCAGCCGAGTCGACACTTTTAGAGAAAACACTTGTTAATTAATAAAAATCAATACACGCGTCACCGGATTTACAGATGCACTCACACATATTATTTCGAAATAACGAGATATTGTGTTGAAATAACATTATTATTAATAATAGCCTACATCTTTGTTAAAAGAATTTAACAAATGAACGTGAACTAGTTAATTTTTAGATATGTGAACTTTTTCTATGTGAAAGAAAATTTTTTTTTTTTTTGTTATTAACTATGAACATTAACTAGTTCATTATCATCTGTGTGAATTGAACTTTGAGCTAGTTCTTTTTAAGTATGAACTGGCACAACACTGTTTAAATCATACTTATCTGACAGTTATCAGTTTGTAGCAGTAAATTAAGAGATGTCTGATCAATCACAAGTTCAGTATGGCGTACCACAAGGCTCAGTACTAGGACCGCTGCTGTTCACTCTGTACATGCTACCATTAGGAGATATCATTAGGAAACATGGAATTAGCTTTCACTGTTATGCCGACGATACTCAGCTGTATATTTCTTCAAAACTTAACAAAACTTACCAATTCACAAAGTTAAAGGAATGCATAGGTGATATAAAAAATTGAATGACTAGTCATTTCCTACTACTAAATTCTGAAAAAAAAAAGAGATTCTAATTATTGGTTACACTTGATGGCTGCTCTGTTAAGTCTTCGTCGTCGGTTAGGAACCTGGGTGTGCTCTTTGATACCAATCTTTCATTTGAAAGTCATGTGTCTAGTATCTGTAAAACCGTATTTTTCCATCTTAAAAATATATCTAAATTACGCCATATGCTCTCATTGACAAATGAGGAACAATTAGTTAATGCGTTCATGACCTCAAGGCTAGATTATTGTAATGCTCTACTGGGTGGTTGCCCTGCACGCTTAACAAACAAACTACAGCTAGTTCAAAACGCAGCAGCTTGAGTTCTGCCAGAACCAGGAAGTATGACCATATTAGCCCTGTTCTGTCAACACTGCATTGGCTGCCTATTAAACATCGTATACATTTTAAAATATAGCTGATTACTTACAAAGCACTAAATGGTTTAGCTCCGCAGTACTTGAGCGAGCTTTTAACGCATTATAGTCTTTCACATCTATTGCAATCTCAAAATTCACGCCAGTTAATAATACCTAGAATATCAAAATCGACTGATGGGGGTAGATCCTTTTCCTATTTAGCACCAAAACTTTGGAACAGTCTTCCTACCATTGTCCGGGAAGCAGACACACTCTGTCAGTTCAAAGCTAGATTAAAGACACATCTCTTTGACCTAGCATTCACATAATACATTATAGACTCCTATAACTCAATGTTAGGCTTCATATATTAGGTCAGCTGGAACTGGGAACACTTCCATTAAATCCTGATGTATTACAGTCTCACTTAGCTGATAAGAGTAGCACTGAGCTGTTTCAAAATTTGATCTGTGCACGCCAAGGAAAAAACGAAAAATCCAGAGCAATTTCTTTTATGCTTCTCAGACAGCTTGTAAAGGTTATAAGTGAGGAAGAGGAAAGACAGAGTCGGCTGCAGTCACTGCCACGACATAAAGTCACTCATGCTCGTAGAGCTCAGATCGAAGAAGCTCCAGGGATTAAGGCAGCAGCTGTCACTACAAAACATACTGATAAAGAGATTTGCAAACTAATAACCCAAGTGGAAGCGCTGACGAGTGTTGTCAATTCACTGCAGCAGACAAAAATGACAGAACAGCAGTGTCAGTACACGGCTAAAGCACCTGAAAAGAGGAGAAGACTAGGTTGTCCCAACTGTACTAAGCACGGGAAAGTAGAGACATGCAATATGATGATATCTAGGTGAAAGAGGCTCTATGTGATGTGATTTATCTGACCTTGGTGACGTGAGGCCGCTAGCAGACGGTCGGTTAAGCCAGTCTGTCTGCTTCCTGACCTGAGGCCCAGATTGTCACGGTTTTATCTCTAAGACTATGAGCCAAATTACTAGAGAGAAGAGCAGCACCATCCCAGGAGGGATGAATACCATCTCTTTTCAACAGGTCAGGTTTGCCCCAAAAACTTTTCCAATTGTCTAAGAATTCTATATTATTTTACGGACACCAATTAGACAGCCAGCCATTGAGTGAACACAATCTACTAACTATCTCATCACTCCTGCGAACAGGAAGGGGGCCAGAGCAAATTACAGTGCTTGACATCGTACTTGCAAGTTCACACACCTCTTTAATATTAATTTTGGTGATCTCCGACTGGCGGAGTCGAACATCATTAGTGCCGACGTGAATAATAATCTTAGAGAATTTACGTTTAGCATTAGCCAGCACTTTCAAATTTGCTTTGATGTCAGGTACTCTGGCTCCCGCCAAACATGTGACTATGGTGGCTGGTGTCTCTATTTTCACGTTCCGTGTAATAGAATCGCCAATTACCAGGGCACAATCAGAATAATTCTCAATGGGTGTTTCACTGAGCGGGGCAAATCGATTTGTTATCGGAACGGAAAAGTGTTTTTTTGATCCGCGACTAGAGCGATCTCTCACTGTCACCCATCTGCCCTGCTGCAGCCGGAACCGACTCATGTAATGAATTTACTAGGCTAGGCGCATCCAAAATAGTATCTAAAGCTCTAGCACTCTTCTGACTATTCTCGATTAAAGTTTGGATGCGTGTCTCTAGTTCTGAAATCTTCTCCGTCAGCCTGAATGTCTCCTTGCATTTATCACATATAAATCCTATATTGCCGACAGAGAAGGCTATGGTAAACATGTGACATGAAGTGCAGGTGACAATAACAGGACAAGACATTACTCACCGTGTTTGTTGACTGATTCTTACTCACCTGGGCTTATATGAACTCAAAATTAATAACTGAGCGCACGGGTGGTGCGTTAACAGGCTAGTGAGTTACTAGCGTGTTGTGCTAAACAATAACGGAAGCTAGCAATGTCGGGTTAATCTGAGATTTTGGGTAAGCTGTATTTAGTAGTATAAACAACTAGAAATGACAATAAATGATGGTTCAAAACAGAAAGAAATACGAAGCTAATACGAGGCTTAGACGCAGCAAACAAACTCATAGCAGCAGCAGAGTCACAGCGAGGCAGACAGGAGCAATCGATCCTATGAGGCCTCTAACGGGACGCCATGTTGCTTTCCGACCAGCCATCGCGTGCCGGACACACATCGCACACATACATAGGCTGCTCACACACACACTCGCGCTCACTCACTCACACAAACGCACATGTTCACTCACACACACGCGCATGCACATATACACTCACACGCTATCTCACGCTCACACACGCACTCTCTCGTGCTCACTCACTCACACACACACAAACGCACACATGCTCACTCACACACTATCTCGCGCTCACTCACACACACAAGCTCACACACACGCGCGCGCACACACTCTCGCTCACTCACACACACGCGCGCACACACACACTCTCGCTCACTCACTAGCGCACACACGTTTTGTTTCAGGTTGAATCCAAATGAGCACTGTTAATATTCCAAAAGGCACAAGCTCTTTCTTGACTGTTTTCAGTCTGTGTTTTTCGTTTTTATGGCACATAAATGGCAGGTTTTTTTTTTTTTGACCAATGAATGTGAAGGCACTAAGGCACTCTTCTTGATAATCTTTCAAGGCACACACTAGCGTGCCATGGCATACTGGTTGAGAAACACTGCCCTATGCTATAGGTCCCTGGACTTTCCTTTGAGAAGTAGCTCACCTACTTTTAGGTTTGTTCTGAGGTTGCTACACATAATTTGTGTATATGTGCTCTGTGCTGTGTCTTCTGATCAGATATTAAAGCGAGTTAATACAAACAAACTAATTTTTACTTATTCGCTCACCCAATGAGAATCGATAAGAGAATTGATAAGGAATCGGATCGATAAGCAATATCGATAATGGAATCGGAATCGTTAAATTCTTATCAATTCCCATCTCTAACTACGATTGTGTATTGACTGCCGACAGCTTAACAAGAAAACAGTACCTGATCGCCATCCTCTGCCACGAATCCAGGATCTCATGAACACATTAGGTGGTTACCGTTGGTTCTCCATACTCGAGCCAGGGTAAGGCTTACCACCAGGGATTTATGGCTGAAGGGTCGAGGCACTTGACCGCATTTGTGACCCCTTGGGGCCTATTTGATTGGGTAAGGATACCATTTGGTCAATCAAATGCCCCAGCCGGTTTTCAGTGGAGAATGGAAGAGATGTTAGATTCCATCCGTGATATGAGTTGTCTGCCCTACCTGGATGATGTGCTGTGTTTTGCCAAATCCTTTGAAGAGCATGTGGAGAAACTGCGAGTTGTGTTCACAGCTCTTCGGCAGCATGGAGTCAAGCTAAGGCCAGCTAAGTTTAAGTTGTTTAAGCAAGAGGTCCGGTACCTTGGTCGTCTTGTGTCTGCAGATGGAGTAAGAGTGGATCCAAAAGATCTGGAGGTTGTGAGGGTTCTCCATAACAAAACATCTCAAAATGTTGGAGAAGTCCGCCGCCTTGTAGGCTTCCTGAGCTATTATCGAAGCTATGTTCAAGATTTTGCTGGGTTGGCGAAACCCATTTATGAGCTGCTTCATGGCTAGCACATCAGAAACTCCACCACAAGTAGGACGTAAGAAGGAAAGGAAGATAAGTCCACAGATGCAATCGCGACAACCGGTTGTGTGGGAAGACAAGCACCAGTAGAGCTTGGACATACTCATTGACATGCTGACCAGTCCGCCTGTGCTTGCATACCCTGACTTTGACACCCCGTTTGTATTACACACAGATGCGTCTGAGCAAGGACTGGGGGCAGTACTTAACCAGAGGCAAGAAGGAAAATTACAGGTCATTGCATATGGCTCAAGAACATTGTCCCCTGCTGAGAAAAACTACAGGCTCCATTCAGGCAAGCTGGAGTTTCTCGCACTTAAATGGGCAGTGTGCGAAAATTTCTGCGACTACCTCTTCTATGCCCCATAGTTTAACATCTATACTGATAAATATATAAATATAACCCTCTCACTTATGTGATGAGTTCTGCATAGTTAAATGCAGCTGGTTATCGTTGAGTGGGGGAGGATCTCGGACTTTCGATTTGAGATCAAATACAAACCGGGCAAGACCAATAACTATAAAGACCTGTTGTCACGTTGTCCCTTGGACAATACATCAGTGAGTGCACTGAGGGCCTGTCACAAAATGCCATGATGTCCAAGAATAGAGATGTGGCCTGGGTGGCAGCTCTAAATTTTACGGCGCCTGACACGGTGTTAGGTGCACGGTGACTAGCAATTCCAGGAAGCTGTTAAGAGAATGGCAACGGTTGGTCCTAGAAAACATTGTCTTGTATAGGATAACAACACAAAGATGACAACTGGTATTGCCCGCAAAGTATCACCAGATGGTTCTTCAGCAGCTGCATAACCACATGAGACTGTGCAAGTGTGTTCAGGTAGTGCAGCACAGAAGAGTATTCTGCCACCTGTAGACCTTATGCCTCGGACTCTTGGTCCGTATGAATTAGCTCAAATGATCCATAGGGAATTTTAATAACTAATCATGAATATGATTAATATTTTGCATATTACAGTTACATTAAATTGTCGAAAGTGAAAGTGGATTATATGAATATATGAATAATCAATCACAACGAATTATAATTCCTCATTCATATATCAATAATCTTACTTAACTTCGATTATGAGATAATCCTTAAGGGAAATTAATGTAATTATCAAATCGTTGTTCGTCCAGCGACCAACCGTCAGATTAAGTGATTAATTTCTCAATAAAGCTATCCTTTCTTATAAACTCCAAGAAATATTAACCTTCTGGCCTTGAACATTAATTTCCTTGTGTTTATAAAATCAAAGCTACTTAATGTAGTAAATATTGAGCGTGGTAGCTCGGATCGTGAACCTCATTGACGTTTGTATTTTTACAAGCACTTTCCCAGAAACAGTTGAATATATTGTTTTAATAAATGCAATCTACAGAATATAACGGACTACACATATTGATTATACACCGATTATATCTATGTCCATAATTTACAGTAAACAATACAAGACAACGAATAACAGATGAGAGAGAGAAGGTGAGAGAGATAAAGTTCGGAGGAGGGGCGCGCGCTCGTTTTGAGTGTGAGAGAGAGAGAGGGAGAGAGAATGGTCACGAGTGACCAACCATATAACAACCACATCACAGAAACCTTAAGAGAGCCAACAGAATGCATCGAACCTTAAAACATTAAAACTCGTTAGAGTTTGATACTTGCAAAGTTCGTTTGTGTGCACGAGCTGTGTCCAGCCTGCACGTGTTCTCGGAGCAGAGCGCGCATTCTCGTGCTGAGGCGTGTTCTCTCGTGAAGCTTCGGAGCAAGGCGCGTGCTCGTTGCCAGAGCACGTTTTCGCGGGAGCTTTGAAGGCTGGTTGAAAGTGAAGTTGCTGAAGGAATTCAGGCTTCGTTCGTTTCACTCTTGGGTAGAAGCGAACCAAGGAGAATTTGAAAATGAAACAAAAGAAACTTTATAAAGAAAAATAAAAGTGGAGGGAACTCCTGGAAGGAGTTCAGGATCGGAGACTTTACATGCTGACGACGGCAGGAAGAGCAGGACGCGAGAGAACAGAGAGCGCTCTGAGGAGGGGCTTGGCTCTTTAAAGAATGTATGGGTCACGCCTTCTTTTGCGCGCGTGGCCAATAATCTGCCGAGATGTGGAAGCGGGAGTTTTTCTTTGTTTGCTGGGAACATCCCTCTGGCTCGGATTACCAAAGCGTTTGACTTAAAACTTTTCGGCCCCAGAAATATGAAATGTGTAAAACAATGTACGTTACTACATTCTGCTATCGGAATTTGACTCCGTTAGATTTAAAGATTTAAAATGATATCAAACACATTCAGGTTACGGTTACAGGAATACAACGTTTGATTATTATACATTAGTCTAGACATTTTAAAGTTTGATTCATACATACTGATATTGAAATCAATTCCACATCGGTCGTGACACATAAATGGCAACACAAAAATATCAAGTCCATTTGTTGAGGTCTTAAGTATGATTCTGTTGAATAAAGTCTCTTGGTGTGTGTGTGTGCTTATCTCTCTGGAGACACGTGGGTGTCCGGTGTGAGGAATTTTTGGGTGTCATGTTACGAGTCTCTTTGTGTGTGTTGTAATGGAGAAAGAGACAAAGACCTCTTGTCTTGTTCAGGCAAATTAATGAAGTGTTCGGAGAATCACGATTCATTAATTTGAATAAGCAGCTGTCATTGTCAATGTTGCTACATATTCCCCCTTTTTGTTCGATTAAGTCAGGGGATGGACTTCATCGAACAACAACTCAGCACAATGGATGACAGGTGGTTTGCTGGACTGATGGTTTGGCATCTCGTTGAGTCTGGTGCAGGATGAAGGCCGAGGCGAGTGTCGGGGCGTGGTCGGTGACCGTGGAGAGATACAACACAGTATCAGCTGTGGTCCAGGTTTGGACCCAGGCTTGGAGGGTTGTCAAGTCAAGTCAAGTCATCTTTATTTATATAGCGCTTTTTACAATACAGATTGTATCAAAGCAGCTTCACAGTGATAACATGAAAATAATACAAAAAAAACAATTTCATCATCATCCACCTTTAAGGCAGATCTATAATATTGTTGAATATTAAATGTCCCCAACTAAGCAAGCCAGAAGGTAAGGCAACAGCGGCAAGGAACCAAAACTCCATCAGGTGACAGAATGGAGAAAAAAACCTTGGGAGAACCCAGGCTCAGTCGGGGGCCAGTTCTCCTCTGGCCAATGAGTGAACAGTGTATGAAGTTCAGAATGAATCAGAGTATTTGTCCAGTTCCGGTTGGTTGAAGTCGGAGTGGAGAGGAGGAGAGACTGGTTGACACTTCAGGTCAGCGGCGTCGTCGTCGTGTCCTGGCGCTGGGTTGTGTTGACAGGAGCAATGTTCATGAGTTGGGACCCCCTTTTCTCAAACCAGAGATCTCCTTCTGGATCTAAGGTGACGTTGTAGTTCTTAAAGGATGGGAGTTCCAGTGCTGTCTGGTACTCTTTGCTCGGAAGATGTTACCATGACAGGTTACCGAGGTGTGAGATGGCACCTGTCGGTACTTGAGTCGGCATACTCTGGCTGAGCAGGTTGACACGGCTGGTTGTATCATGCTGTTCGTGAGTGACAGTGGCTGTGTGCGCAGGTGTGTTAGCCAGCCATCGTTCACCTACAATCTTTGCTTGTGTTTCTGTGACTTGTGTGCGAGGCTTAGCTTCAGCAGGGCGTGGCTGACCAGGGGTTGCAACTCGCAGATTCCTTCAGTGTTGTCTCTGAGGAAGGGCTTGCTAGGGCAGAGATAATGAAAGTCTTTGGTCAAGGTGCATCCGTGCAGGTTTGAGGCCGGGTACAGCAGGGTGTCGCTGTCGTGGTAGGCCCCCACGTCTGGAGTGCATATCTTGAAATGGGTCCTGCTTTTCCCGGACCCGATGTTGACAATGTCTTTGAGCCTGGAGGTTTGGTTTGACTCGATGATGGGTAGGTTTAGGAGAAAACCCACTTCTCTCTGCTCGGGGTTGACGTGAAGTGGGGTGGCGCAACCCAGAGAGTAAGCAAGGTGTGTTTGTAGAGGGTCAGCTGGCGTGGTGATGCTGGAAGCCAGCACAGTTCGCACAAGGCTTAAGAGTTTCAGGTACGGTGGGAATGCACCTGTAGCTAGGCTGTCATGGGAGGAGCTAACCTCCCACAGCATGTCTATCGTTAGCGCTGTAATCAGCGGAGTCTGGGCAGAGTCATTCTGGAAGATATTAAACAGCGGTTTCATTGAGTTCACAGTCTGGTTCGCTGCGTTGACACTGGACATACCAATGTTAAACAGAGTTCTGGCGGCAGCTACGGCTCCGAGCAACGCTCCCAGGAACCGTTCGGATCGGTGGTTGGTGCTTAGGAGTCCTGATTGCGTGACAGTCACTTTCTCAAGTTGGTTGAGCAGGTGTTCGACCTTGGCTTTGGCGTGAGAGAGGGAGTCCTCTGTCCACTGGGCACTTACCCAGCTGTATGGGGCTACGGCGCTGGGGTAGTGTGCTCTGTAGACCGGGCAGGGCTGGATGCGTCGACGGTCACCGTGATTTTGCCAAGTAAGATGTGTTCCTGGATCAACAAATTTTGTTGATCCTGGATCAACATTTAATCAACCAATCACAAGACTCTGATGTCATCAGTGTGTGCCGCCCAAATCCCATCACTCCATTTTGAACCTTCCCTCCTCTCTTGCCTCGGCTGACCGACAAAAGGTAAGTTATTTTCTTTGTCCTCTTTCTTTGACCCTCTCTGCAACTAAAAATCTGACTTTGTAAATGTATTTATTCACTAAAAAATCCTGAAATAGAACACTTAAATGGCATAATGTAATGTAACTCTGAACATACATACAACAGCCATGTGCCGTTTAGCTAATAGCTAAGCTTACTTTACTCCATAACCCCTAAAAGTCTCGTTTCTCTCATACCTTTATACACGTATACATTAGTGGTGGGGGAAAAAATCGATTCTGTTTAGTATCGCGATATTTTGCGCACGCGATTATATCGATGCAGTAGCGCAAAGTATTGCGATATTTAATTATACTTATTATTATAATATTTAATTATAATAATAGTTTTACTTTCGGGTTTTCTTCATTGGTTTTCTCGGAGTTTACTCTGATCATGTACATTCGCGTATTACATCCACAGGGTGGCGCCCGCTTTGTAGTCGTGCTCGTGCATTTCAACAACAAATTAAAATGAAAATGGCTTCATCACAACCGGTTGTACACGACGCTCCGTCGTCTTTCAAATCAAAAGTGTGGGTAAATTTTGGGTTTCATCAAAAAGCAAATAGTAAAGACCTTGACATGCAGCACGCTATATGCAAGGAATGCCATATGAAGATTAAGTACTGTGGGAATACGACAAACTTGAGAGCCCATCTTACAAGGTATCATTTGGAGTTAGCCGCCACTGAAGAAGTGAAACAGCCCAAAGTGGTTGTCCTACCCCCAAATCAACGCACCTTGGACCAAACAAAAATGATCAAGTTACCTCCAAACTCCGAAAGAGCTAAGAAAATCACGGAGGCGATTGCCTACTTTATCTCCAAAGATTTGCAGCCTTACAGTGTTGTGGAGAACGAAGGTTTCCAGAATCTGCTTAGCATACTGGAGCCCAGGTATGTGATCCCCTCACGTAAATATTTTACCGACTCTGCCATCCCCAAACTCTACAGCGAAGTCAGAGATGAGGTAAATGAAACTTTGAGTTTAGCCGACGGAGTTGCTATAACGTGTGACGGTTGGTCATCAAGAGCTACGGAATCGTACATGACCATAACCGCGCATCACATCACGAATGAATGGCAGCTTTTAACTCATGTTTTACAAACCAGGGCGATGCATGAGAGCCATACCGGGGCCAATGTGGCCGAGTTTCTGAAAACGGCAACCGAAGAGTGGGGTATCGCTAACAAACAGATTGTTTTGGTTACGGACAACGCGTCCAACATGGTTGTGGCCGCGCAGGTGGCGGGGTATCTTCACGTGAAATGTTTTGCCCATACGCTCAACCTCGCCTCACAGCACGCACTAAAGCTGCCTGCTGTCGCCAGGTTACTAGGAAGAGTCCGGCGCATAAGCACTTTTTTCCACCGCAGTGCAATCGCCAACTTCATGTTGGAGCAAAAACAAAAGCTTCTGGACCTCCCCACTCACAAGCTCAAGACCGATGTTGTGACCCGTTGGAACAGCGGGTACGAAATGCTTGAACGTTTCCTGGAACAGCAACCAGCGATCTGTGCTGCTCTGTTGTCCTCTGAGGTCAGGCGGTCAGGCAGTGATATCTGCACCCTAAACGAAAATGACATTACAGATGCTGAGGATATAATGCTAGCACTTCGACCGATGTTAGTAGCCACAAAACTAGTTTCAGAGGAGAAGAATCCCACTTTGTCTATCATTGCTCCAGTGCAGGCAAAGCTGCTAAATGACACACGAGAGACAATGGGGGACAAACCAATTGTGAGGGACATCAAACAGGCAGTAAGTCAAGATCTGCAGAAGAGATACAGCACTGTTGAAGAAAAAAACACCCTCCACACAGCATCTGTCCTGGATCCACGATTTAAGTCACTGCCTTTCCTGACCACAGAGGACATCAGTGACATTTATTCCAGACTGGTTGTGGAGGCAGCCAGCCTTCAGGTAGGCTTTATTTAATTAACTACATTGTTTAAAGAGTTATTTTAAAATGTCAAAGTATTTAAAAATGCTATATTATTTATCTGATTTAAAAAAAAAACATGCCTATGTTCATCTGGTGATTAATCTCTATACTGGTTTTAGTGGTGGTTACTGGTTAGCATTATTTTCTTATATCTTTTTTAATGCAATTGTTTAAATAGTTATTTTAAAATGTCAAAGTGTTTAATGCTATATTATTTATCTGATTTTTTACAACCAAGTCTGTGTTCATCTGGTGATTAATCTCTATACTGGTGGTTAGCATTATTTTCTTATATCTGTTTTAATGGAAAATCTTTTAACATATATCTAATGTTTCCCTACAGCCCACTATTAGGCAAGAAGAGACCAGCAGTGCCTCTGGAGAAATGGATGGACAGGAGCTTGAAGAGCCTAAACCTAAAAGAAGATCTGGGTTAGCTGATTTACTGGGAGAAACATTTTCTACCACAGCCCCACAAAGGTCACCATTTACCCAAGCTGAAGACGAAGTGAAGAGATACCAGGAGGCTTCTCCACTGCCACTAGAAGAAAACCCCCTCAACTGGTGGAAAGCTCATGAGACAACGTATCCTTACCTAGCCAAACTCGCTAAAAGATACCTGAGCATTCCAGCCACTAGTGTGTCTGCTGAAAGGGTGTTCTCCACTGCAGGAGACATAGTATCGGCCCAGAGGAGCACTTTAACATCAGAGCATGTTGACCAACTCCTTTTTCTTAACAAAAATGCCAATATTCCCAAATGAGTTTTGGTTGATGACCTTGCAGCCAACAGGACTGGACTCTAGCAGTACACATTTTTTTTCTTTTTTTTTTCAATTTGATTGAAGCTCTAAGTTACTCTTATTTATATAATTATTCTCATGTTTATGTTACTAAATTTTATTTACATTTTAATTTATGTGCTGAGAGCTCACCATTTATGTGAGAGGTCTCCACTCCTATTCAGAGAATAATTGTGTCCTGTCCTGTAATAAGGTCATGTCCTGAATGTTCAAGGACAAAGTTTTTGCACTACCCTCCTAAGTTTTTGCACTTCTGTTATTAATGTGTAAAAGATAATGTCAACATAATTAAATGTGACATTTGAAGTGAGTTGAGCAGTCTTTTTTCTCTCATTTTTTGTAATGCCTTCGAATAATATGGGAGACATGAATCGCAATATATCGCAGAATCGAATCGCAATACTTGCTGTATCGCAATATGTTAAAAATCGCAATAATATTGAATCGTGGGCCAAATATCGCAATACTATCGAATCGTCACATTTTTGCCAATTCCCACCCCTAGTATACATGTTTCATATTTAATAAAATGGTATATTAATGTTTAAAAATTTAAATAAATTCCAGGTCTTTAAAACAGATTGCTATGATTTTAGTCAGAATAAAGTGTGTATGGCAAAAAGTATATGACATTTAAAAAAACAGTAGAATAATTTATTTTTGAAACTGATCGTAATCTATATTTTGATCATTGCTATCATAATAATTTCAATATGGGGTAGATTCGCTAATGTTGATCCAGGACCATCATTGTCATTTCAATATGGGGTAGATTCGCTAATGTTGATCCAGGACCATCATGACCATTTCAATATGGGGTAGATTCGCTAATGTTGATCCAGGACCATCATTGTCATTTCAATATGGGGTAGATTCGCTAATGTTGATCCAGGACCATCATGACCATTTCAATATGGGGTAGATTCGCTAATGTTGTTCACCCAGGACCATCATGACCATTTCAATATGGGGTAGATTCGCTAATGTTGATCCAGGACCATCATGACCATTTCAATACGGGGTAGATTCGCTAATGTTCACCCAGGACCATCATGACAATTTCAATACGGGATAGATTCGCTAATGTTGATCCAGGACCATCATGACCATTTCAATATGGGGTAGATTCGCTAATGTTGATCCAGTACCATCATGACCATTTCAATATGGGGTAGATTCGCTAATGTTGATCCAGGACCACCATGACCATTTCAATAGGGGGTAGATTCGCTAATGTTGATCCAGGACCATCATGACCATTTCAATATGGGGGTAGATTCGCTAATGTTGATCCAGGACCATCATTGTCATTTCAATATGGGGTAGATTCGCTAATGTTGATCCAGGACCATCATGACCATTTCAATATGGGGTAGATTCACTGATGTTGTTCCAGGACCATCAAGGTCATTTCAATAAGGGGTAGATTCGCTAATGTTGATCCAGGACCATCATGACCATTTCAATACGGGGTAGATTCGCTAATGTTGTTCCAGGACCATCATGACCATTTCAATATGGGGTAGATTCGCTAATTTTGATCCAGTACCATCATTGTCATTTCAATATGGGGTAGATTCGCTAATGTTGATCCAGGACCATCATGACCATTTCAATACGGGGTAGATTCGCTAATGTTGATCCAGGACCATCATTGTCATTTCAATTTAGGGTAGATTCGCTAATGTTGATCCAGGACCATCATGACCATTTCAATATGGGGTAGATTCGCTTATGTTGATCCAGGACCATCATGACCATTTCAATATAGGGTATATTCGATAATGTTGATCCAGGACCACCATGACCATTTCAATATGGGGTAGATTCGCTAATGTTGATCCAGGACCATCATGACCATTTCAATACGGGGTAGATTCGCTAATGTTGATCCAGGACCATCATTGTCATTTCAATATGGGGTAGATTCGCTAATGTTGATCCAGGACCATCATGACCATTTCAATATGGGGTAGATTCGCTTATGTTGATCCAGGACCATCATGACCATTTCAATATGGGGTAGATTCGCTAATGTTGATCCAGGACCATCATGACCATTTCAATATGGGGTAGATTCAGTATTCTTCACCCAGGACCATCATGACCATTTCAATAGGGGGTAGATTCGCTAATGTTGATCCAGGACCATCATGACCATTTCAATACGGGGTAGATTCGCTAATGTTCACCCAGGACCATCATGACCATTTCAATATGGGGTAGATTCGCTAATTTTGATCCAGGACCATCATTGTCATTTCAATATGGGGTAGATTCGCTAATGTTGATCCAGGACCATCATGACCATTTCAATACAGGGTAGATTCGTTAATGTTCACCCAGGACCATCATGACCATTTCAATATGGGGTAGATTCGCTAATGTTGATCCAGGACCATCATTGTCATTTCAATATGGGGTAGATTCGCTAATGTTGATCCAGGACCATCATGACCATTTCAATACGGGGTAGATTCGCTAATGTTCACCCAGGACCATCATGACCATTTCAATATGGGGTAGATTCGCTAATGTTGATCCAGGACCATCATGACCATTTCAATACGGGGTAGATTCGCTAATGTTCACCCAGGACCATCTTGACCATTTCAATATGGGGTAGATTCGCTAATGTTGATCCAGGACCATCATGACCATTTCAATACGGGGTAGATTCGCTAATGTTGATCCAGGACCATCATGGTCATTTCAATATGGGGTATATTCGATAATGTTGATCCAGGACCATCATGACCATTTCAATAGGGGGTAGACTCGCTAATGTTGATCCAGGACCATCATGACCATTTTAATTTGGGGTAGATTCGCTACTGTTGATCCAGGACATTCATGACCATTTCAATTTTGGGTAGATTCGCTAATGTTGATCCAGGACCATCATGACCATCATGGTCATTTCAATACGGGGTAGATTCTCTAATGTTGATCCAGGACCATCATGACCATTTCAATACGGGGTAGATTCGCTAATGTTGATCCAGGACCATCATGACCATTTCAATACGGGGTAGATTCGCTAATGTTGATCCAGGACCATCATGACCATTTCAATACGGGGTAGATTCGCTAATGTTGATCTAGGACCATCATGACCATTTCAATACGGGGTAGATTCTCTAATGTTGATCCAGGACCATCATGGTCAGTTCAATACGGGGTAGATTCGCTAATGTTGATCCAGGACCATCATGGTCATTTCAATATGGGGTATATTCACTAATGTTGATCCAGGACCATCATGATTATTTCAATACGGGGTAGATTCGTTACTGTTGATCCAGGACCATCATGACCATTTTAATATGGGGTAGATTCTCTAATGTTGATCCAGGACCATCATGACCATTTCAATATGGGGTAGATTCTCTAATGTTCACCCAGGACCATCATGACCATTTCAATACGGGGTAGATTCGTTAATGTTGATCCAGGACCATCATTGTCATTTCAATATGGGGTAGATTCGCTAATGTTGATCCAGGACCATCATGACCATTTCAATATGGGGTAGATTCGCTTATGTTGATCCAGGACCATCATGACCATTTCAATATGGGGTATATTCGATAATGTTGATCCAGGACCATCATGACCATTTCAATATGGGGTAGATTCGCTAATGTTGATCCAGGACCATCATGACCATTTCAATACGGGGTAGATTCGCTAATGTTGATCCAGGACTATCATGACCATTTCAATATGGGGTAGATTCGCTTATGTTGATCCAGGACCATCATGACCATTTCAATATGGGGTAGATTCGCTAATGTTGATCCAGGACCATCATGACCATTTCAATATGGGGTAGATTCAGTATTCTTCACCCAGGACCATCATGACCATTTCAATAGGGGGTAGATTCGCTAATGTTGATCCAGGACCATCATGACCATTTCAATACGGGGTAGATTCGCTAATTTTGATCCAGGACCATCATTGTCATTTCAATATGGGGTAGATTTGCTAATGTTGATCCAGGACCATTATGACCATTTCAATACGGGGTAGATTCGTTAATGTTCACCCAGGACCATCATGACCATTTCAATATGGGGTAGATTCGCTAATGTTGATCCAGGACCATCATTGTCATTTCAATATGGGGTAGATTCGCTAATGTTGATCCAGGACCATCATGACCATTTCAATACGGGGTAGATTCGCTAATGTTCACCCAGGACCATCATGACCATTTCAATATGGGGTAGATTCGCTAATGTTGATCCAGGACCATCATGACCATTTCAATACGGGGTAGATTCGCTAATGTTCACCCAGGACCATCATGACCATTTCAATATGGGGTAGATTCGCTAATGTTGATCCAGGAACATCATAACCATTTCAATACGGGGTAGATTCGCTAATGTTCACCCAGGACCATCATGACCATTTCAATACGGGATAGATTCGCTAATGTTGATCCAGGACCATCATGACCATTTCAATAGGGGGCAGATTCGCTAATGTTGATCCAGGACCATCATGACTATTTCAATACGGGGTAGATTCGCTAATGTTGATCCAGGACCATCATGACCATTTCAATATGGGGTAGATTCGCAAATGTTGATCCAGGACCATCATTGTCATTTCAATATGGGGTAGATTCGCTAATGTTGATCCAGGACCATCATGACCATTTTAATAGGGGATAGATTCGCTAATGTTGATCCAGGACCATCATGACCATTTCAATAGGGGGTAGACTCGCTAATGTTGATCAAGGACCATCATGGTCATTTCAATATGGGGTATATTCGATAATGTTGATCCAGGACCATCATGACCATTTCAATATGGGGTAGATTCGTTAATGTTGATCCAGGACCATCATGACCATTTTAATAGGGGATAGATTCGCTAATGTTGATCCAGGACCATCATGACCATTTCAATACGGGGTAGATTCGCTAATGTTGATCCAGGACCATCATGACCATTTCAATAGGGGGTAGATTCGCTAATGTTGATCCAGGACCATCATGACCATTTTAATATGGGGTAGATTCTCTAATGTTGATCCAGGACCATCATGACCATTTCAATATGGGGTAGATTCTCTAATGTTGATCCAGGACCATCATGACCATTTCAATACGGGATAGATTCGCTAATGTTGATCCAGGACCATCATGACCATTTCAATACGGGGTAGATTCGCTAATGTTGATCCAGGACCATCATGACCATTTCAATACGGGGTAGATTCGCTAATGTTGATCCAGGACCATCATGACCATTTCAATACGGGGTAGATTCGCTAATGTTGATCTAGGACCATCATGACCATTTCAATACGGGGTAGATTCTCTAATGTTGATCCAGGACCATCATGGTCAGTTCAATACGGGGTAGATTCGCTAATGTTGATCCAGGACCATCATGGTCATTTCAATATGGGGTAGATTCGCTAATGTTGATCCAGGACCATCATGACCATTTTAATATGGGGTAGATTCTCTAATGTTGATCCAGGACCATCATGATTATTTCAATACGGGGTAGATTCGTTACTGTTGATCCAGGACCATCATGACCATTTTAATATGGGGTAGATTCTCTAATGTTGATCCAGGACCATCATGACCATTTCAATATGGGGTAGATTCTCTAATGTTGATCCAGGACCATCATGACCATTTCAATACGGGATAGATTCGTTACTGTTGATCCAGGACCATCATGACCATTTCAATATGGGGTAGATTCGCTAATGTTGATCCAGGACCATCATGACCATTTCAATACGGGATAGATTCATTACTGTTGATCCAGGACCATCATGACCATTTTAATACGGGATAGATTCGTTACTGTTGATCCAGGACCATCATGACCATTTCAATATGGGGTAGATTCGCTAATGTTGATCCAGGACCATCATGGTCATTTCAATATGGGGTAGATTCGCAAATGTTGATCCAGGACCATCATGGTCATTTCAATATGGGGTATATTCACTAATGTTGATCCAGGACCATCATGATTATTTCAATACGGGGTAGATTCGCTAATGTTGATCCAGGACCATCATGACCATCATGGTCATTTCAATACGGGGTAGATTCTCTAATGTTAATCCAGGACCATCATGACCATTTCAACATGCGGTAGATGCATCAGGTCGATTCAGGACCATCATTTATTCAGAATCAATGAATCACCAATCCCTTTACATTCAAGTGGAGAGCTTTAAAAAAAATCAAATTTAATATTTGAACTTATCAGCTTTTGTTAGTGTTTCCTCATTTCAAGTTAGTTAATGTGTTTGGTGATTCTGATTGAAAATTAATTAAGTATCATTTTTGTGTGTATACATTTCAGATATGTCCCATGATGGAGGAGTTTATCAAAAAGTCTGTGGAAAATGAAGAAAGGAGAAAAATAAGACAGAAAAACATTAAACTCAAGGTGCATGTTCTTAAACCAGATGATCAAGAAGAGAACTTTATCACAGAAATAATTAACAAAGAGCACAGAAAATCATTCAGGACCACAAATTGCTCCAGTTTAAAAGATAAAGGAAGAGGATATTATATTTTCCATTGCAGAAGATCTGGAAATGTATATGAAAGAATTCACAGAGCTGTTGGGTGTAAAGCATACCTCTCGTTTACAGTAAAGAATGATTGGAAAGGACACAAAGTTGTTGTGCAGAGAATATTTAACCAGCACAATGGACATGATGTTTCTGTAGAAGATGGACATTTTCAGCAGATTCACCCTCAGCTGGTGGATGAGATCAAGAAGTGGATCACATTAGGCGTAAAACCAGATGTCATCCTCCTTCAAGCTCATGAGTGGTCCAAAGCTCATGGAGAAGTTAATTATCATTCCAGAGAATACTTTGTTACACCAGAAGACATACATAATATCCGTACCTGTATGCTTCGAGGGAAACATCTTGATAAAGATGATTGTAAGAGTACAGAGAAACTATTAGCTGGTCCTTTAAAATATAATGTTGTATTTTATCAGCCACTGGGTAAGGATCAGGACCTTATAATTGTTCTTCAAACGGAGTGCATGAAAAAAGACTTACAGGACCATGGGCGTAACATTGTGTTTTTTGATGCCACACACTGTGTGAATCAATATTCCTTTCCACTTTTTCACTGCTTGTGAGAGATGACCATGGTCATGGAGTTCCTGTTGCATACATAATAACAAGCAGTGAGACGCAATAAACCCTTAACCCTCTGGAGTCTAAGGTGTTTTTGGGGTCCTTGAGATGTTTTGACATGCCCTGATATTTGTATTTTTTTCAGTTGCTTATAAACATATTAATGGCAAAGGTGTAATTACACTCTATTTAGCACGAACATGACTTTCATAATATGTGAGCAACATGTATGTACATGTTTGCATTTTTGAGAGAATATTATTTATGCGTGGTTATTCAAAAAACTCAAACTTAAATGTTCTGATATAAGACCACAAACGACCAACTTCACATATTCCCACAATACTTTTGACTAATGGATGTTGTCGGCTAGAGTATTTACTTCAAAATGATCTGAAAATCATCCGGGCTAATCGTTCACATTAAACAATAGATTGATTTAAATTTTGTAAGACACTTTTTGTTTGGAAAGGCAATATGCAGGGGGGCGTGAATGATCCAACAAGGTCATGAATAATGTCCTCATTCACACCTGGAGACAAAGAAGACCTGCTAATGCTGCATACTAATGAGCCTTTCACTGAGTGTGTCACTGAGCCACACAGAATGCAAATACAACACACACACACACACACACACACACACACATATATATATATATATATACATACATACATACATACACACACACATCTACAGAATTGGTTCAGAGTTGGAAACATCTTGAAAAAAAGTGTATTTTTCCACAAACTGTGTAGGCCTATGCTTGCAAATTGTATAATATCCAAGGTAAACATTTCTAGTAATTGTGCAGTTAATTCTCATTCGTATTTTCAGAAAGTTTTGGATTATGTAGGCTATCCTCTCCCCAAATTTGTCACTAATAAAACACAAAAATAATTTAAAGAGAAGGCTTATATTGACCTTTTAAGATTTTGTTTGCACCTTGGAAATTAGGTTTTGATGTGGCAGTACAAACTTTATAATCTATCCAAAACCAAATGTTGTCTTTCATATTTCGTCTGTAACATATCGTCTTTTATAATATAGCCTATATTAGGGCATAAATGTTAATTTGCAGTTTAAAATGTTGCTTATACAAAGACATTTTATTTCAACGTATTCAGTCGATTTTTACTCATCTCAGTAGGCAATAGATATTTCATTCACACACACAGACGCGCGAGCTGTAACGTTAGTAAACAAACGCATGCACATGTGCCGTTCATTCATTCAAACACAGAAACGCGATTCAAATTTAAACAGTCTTTTGCGGATTACAGACACCAGTTCATATCGCGATTAGAACAAAGCACTTACTGATGATCTGCAGCTGGATCCGTTGTTAGGCTACTCCAGCACGTTTGAGGTAAAATTTCCAGGATAATCACGATATTATTAGCAGAGCTATTCCTCACAGCGAGTGTGTTGTCCAGCTGTTGTGGGCGTTGACTGGTTTGCATGTGTTGCTTCAGATCATCTGCGTTTGAATAGCGCGCGCACTGTCGATGGGCGTGTCACATTAGCGGAGTAATGAGGTGCCAGAACGATAATGAGCACAGCTGATCTCTCGCTCTTTATATATAGATTACATAAACAGAGAATATTTGTTTTAGTTTTGAATTAGATAATTTAAAACTACACACTTAAATGATTACAGAGATATATAGCTCATGTCTGAGTGAATAGTATTCGCTGAGTTTTGTTTGAGTTTAGAGAAGTGCTTCAGAAAAAAAGTTCACGGAGACGGAGAGGCAGAAAGCACTCCCTGTTTACTTTCTTTATTTTACAAAAGCACAATGTTTTATTTCGATTGTAAGTGGACACATAAAAAAGTAGACATTTAACAGCTTATTTTTCCATATTTCTTAAGTCTGTATGACCAAAACCGACGGAGTATTTTAGGTCTATTTTGCTGCTATGTAAAAAAAAACGAGCAAAACGCGCCCGCGCGTTTGCCGACCTCAGGGGGTTAAGCTTGCACTTCAGAGGCTACGACCTTTGTTCCCTAAGCCACCAAGGTAATTTATTAAGGAACTGATATATTGGGGACCCCACTGCTGGAATGGATCAAGCAGTGTTGAACAAGTTAACCTACTTTTTTTCTTTTCTTTAACCCCCTGAGGTCGGCAAACGCGCGGGCGCGTTTTGCTCGTTTTTTTTTACATAGCAGCAAAATAGACCTAAAATACTCCGTCGGTTTTGGTCATACAGACTTAAGAAATATGAAAAAATTAGCTGTTAAATGTCTACTTTTTTATGTGTCCACTTACAATCGAAATAAAACATTGTGCTTTTGTAAAATAAAGAAAGTAAACAGGGAGTGCTTTATGCCTCTCCGTCTCCGTGAACTTTTTTTCTGAAGCACTTCTCTAAACTCAAATAAAACTCAGCGAATACTATTCACTCAGACATGAGCTATATATCTCTATAATCATTTAAGTGTGTAGTTTTAAATTATCTAATTCAAATCTAAAACAAATATTCTCTGTTTATGTAATCTATATAAAAAGAGCGAGAGATCAGCTGTGCTCATTATCTTTCTGGCACCTCATTACTCCGCTAATGTGACACGCCCATCGAGAGCGCGCGCTATTCAAACACAGATAATCTGGAGCAACACATGCAAACCAGTCAACGCCCACAACAGCTGGACAACACACTCGCTGTGTGGAATAGCTCTGCTAATAATATCGTGATTATCCTGGAAATTTTACCTCAAACGTGCTGGAGTAGCCGAACAACGGACCCAGCTGCAGATCATCAGTAAGTGCTTTGTTCTAATCGCGATATGAACTGGTGTCTGTAATCCGCAAAAGACTGTTTAAATTTGAATCGCGTTTCTGTGTTTGAATGAATGAACGGCACATGTGCATGCGTTTGTTTACTAACGTTACAGCTCGCGCGTGTCTGTGTGTGTGAATGAAATATCTATTGCCTACTGAGATGAGTAAAAATCGACTGAATACGTTGAAATAAAATGTCTTTGTATAAGCAACGTTTTAAACTGCAAATTAACATTTATGCCCTAATATAGGCTATATTATAAAAGACGATATGTTACAGACGAAATATGAAAGAAGTTTGTACTGCCACATCAAAACCTAATTTCCAAGGTGCAAACAAAATCTTAAAAGGTCAATATAAGCCTTCTCTTTAAATTATTTTTGTGTTTTATTAGTGACAAATTTGGGGAGAGGATAGCCTACATAATCCAAAACTTTCTGAAAATACGAATGAGAATTAACTGCACAATTACTAGAAATGTTTACCTTGGATATTATACAATTTGCAAGCATTACACAGTTTGTGGAAAAATACACTTTTTTTTCAAGATGTTTCCAACTCTGAACCAATTCTGTAGATGTGTGTGTGTATGTATGTATGTGTATGTATGTGTATGTATATATATATATATATATATATATATATATATATATATATATATATATATATGTGTGTGTTGTCTTTGCATTCTGTGTGGCTCAGTGACACACTCAGTGAAAGGCTCATTAGTATGCAGCATTAGCAGCTCTTCTTTGTCTTCTCCAGGTGTGAATGAGGACATTATTCATGACCTTCTTGGATCATTCACGCCCCCCTGCATATTGCCTTTCCAAACAAAAAGTGTCTTACAAAATTTAAATCAATCTATTGTTTAATGTGAACGATTAGCCCGGATGATTTTCAGATCATTTTGAAGTAAATACTCTAGCCGACAACATCCATTAGTCAACAGTATTGTGGGAATATGTGAAGTTGGTCGTTTGTGGTCTTATATCAGAACATTTAAGTTTGAGTTTTTTGAATAACCACGCATAAATAATATTCTCTCAAAAATGCAAACATGTACATACATGTTGCTCACATATTATGATAGTCATGTTCGTGCTAAATAGAGTGTAATTACACCTTTGCCATTAATATGTTTATAAGCAACTGAAAAAAATAAAAATATCAGGGCATTTCAAAACATCTCAAGGACCCCAAAAACACCTTAGACTCCAGAGGGTTAAAGGTGCTTCATGGTTGACAAAGACATGAGTGAAATAAATGCTTTGAATGACGTTTTCCCTGAGTCTGATGTTCTTCTTTGCTGGTACCATGTACTCCAAGTAAGACGTTTTTTTTCCCCCTTAAATTTAATGATTCATTATTTTAATGATACTTGTCTAATCCATTACATATGTCATGGTCCACAGGCCGTTGTTCGGTGGTTGATGAAGTCAGATTCCGGTGTTAGTGGGCCACAGAATTCAAGTATCCGGAAAGAAATTATTGATTACTTCAAAAAAATGAAAGCTTGTCCTATGGTATTTGAATTTCAAATTGTAATGGTTGTATTGTAATATGTACATAATATAGAATTTGTATAATTTTTAATAATTGTAATGCTTAATTTTTTTGTCATCATTTACTTACCCTCATGTTGTTCCAACCCTGTATGAGTTTCTTTCATCTGTTCAACACAAAAGAAGATATTTTGAAGAATGTTGGTAATTAAACAATTGATGGACCCTATTGAATTCCATAGTAGAAGAAGAAAAAAATACCAAGAAAGTCAATGGGTGTCGTCAACTGTCTGGTTACCAACTGTCACGGGTATGGTGCGGATGAAGACAAAGGCAAAGGCACAAAGCTCCAATTCAAACTTTTACTATAATAAAGCTTACACAAAACGGAAACACTCACGATACACTGTAACATAATCAAACATTGACCGACAACTGAAGGGAGAAAGACAGGAACTAAATACAGAGGATGACGAGGGTACAACAGGTGAAGACAATGAAGGGTGATTAACTGATTAACTAAACAGGTGACGAAAATGAACTAATGAAAATGACGACAGAGATGACGAAAAACACTGAATGAGAAAAAACAACCTAAAAGTCCATAGAAACAACAGAAAACACATTAACAATGTGACAGAACCCCCCCCTCCCCCCAGGCGCGTCCTCGCGCCGTAAAACATCCAAAGGGGTGGGAGGGTGGGCGCCCTGGAGGCTGATGAACAGGTGGCCGATCTGGAGCAGGAAGCCTCCAGGGCGGAGCAGGACGTGCAGGTGGGCAGGGCGGAGCAGGATGAGGGCGTGGCCATGGCGGAGCAGACGGACCCTCAGGCGTCCATGGTGGTGAGGACCCTTCGGGCGGCCACGGCGGAGACGACCCTTCGGGCGGCCACGGTGGTGAGGACCCTTCGGGCGACCACGGCGGTGAGGACCCTTCGGGCGGCCATGGCGGTGAGGACCCTTCGGGCGGCCATGGCGGTGAGGACCCTTCGGGCGGCCATGGCGGTGAGGACCCTTCGGGCGGCCATGGCGGTGAGGACCCTTCGGGCGGCCATGGCGGTGAGGACCCTTCGGGCGGCCATGGCGGTGAGGACCCTTCGGGCGGCCATGGCGGTGAGGACCCTTCGGGCGGCCATGGCGGTGAGGACCCTTCGGGCGGCCATGGCGGTGAGGACCCTTCGGGCGGCCATGGCGGTGAGGACCCTTCGGGCGGCCATGGCGGTGAGGACCCTTCGGGCGGCCATGGCGACCGTGTCGGCAGGGCCTCCACGATCCCCTCAGAGGGCTTATTGCCCCCCCCCAAAATTTTCTTGGGGAGGTCAGCACTGGACTGGACCCGCGGCGAAGAGGACTCTGAGCTGACCGGGGCCAGCGGCGAAGGCGGTCCTGGGCTGGACGGGACCAGCGGCGAAGGCTCTGGGCTGAACGGGACCAGTGGCGAAGGCCCTGGGCTGGACGGGACCAGCGGTGCAGGAAGCTCTGGGCTGGACGGGACCAGCGGTGCAGGAAGCTCTGGGCTGGACGGGACCAGCGGTGCAGGAAGCTCTGGGCTGGACGGGACCAGCGGTGCAGGAAGCTCTGGGCTGGACGGGACCAGCGGTGCAGGAAGCTCTGGGCTGGACGGGACCAGCGGTGCAGGAAGCTCTGGGCTGGACGGGACCAGCGGTGCAGGAAGCTCAGGGCTGGACGGGACCAGCGGTGCAGGAAGCTCTGGGCTGGACGGGACCAGCGGTGCAGGAAGCTCTGGGCTGGACGGGACCAGCGGTACAGGAAGCTCTGGACTGGACGGAACCAGCGGTGCAGGAAGCTCTGGGCTGGACGGGACCAGCGGTGCAGGAAGCTCTGGGCTGGACGGGACCAGCGGTGCAGGAAGCTCTGGGCTGGACGGGACCAGCGGTGCAGGAAGCTCTGGGCTGGACGGGACCAGCGGTGCAGGAAGCTCTGGGCTGGACGGGACCAGCGGTGCAGGAAGCTCTGGGCTGGACGGGACCAGCGGTGCAGGAAGCTCTGGGCTGGACGGGACCAGCGGTGCAGGAAGCTCTGTGCTGGGCAGCGATGAGGGCTCTGTGCTGGGCAGCGATGAGGGCTCTGTGCTGGGCAGCGATGAGGGCTCTGTGCTGGGTAGCGATGAGGGCTCTGTGCTGGGCAGCGATGAGGGCTCTGTGCTGGGCAGCGATGAGGGCTCTGTGCTGGGCAGCGATGAGGGCTCTGACGCAGGGTCAGCGGGCTCAAGATCTGGCTGGACGCGAAGATCTGGCTGGACGTCTCCCACCGTGAGTGAGGAACCACACACCCAAAGTGCTCTGTCCATAAACTCAATAAAAGGTCTATCTAAGTCCCTGAGCAGCAATATCTGGGCTAGTGGATCATCAAGTCCTCTCCAGAACCGTTGCTTCAAAAACTCCTCCTCCCAGTAAACATCCAGATGAAGATGAAGGTAGACTTCCACAAACTCCTCCAAAGAACTCCCATTCTGATTAAACAGAAATGCTTCCATAGCGTTTTTGGTCGGTCAATCTGTCACGGGTATGGTGCGGATGAAGACAAAGGCAAAGGCACAAAGCTCCAATTCAAACTTTTACTATAATAAAGCTTACACAAAACGGAAACACTCACGATACACTGTAACATAATCAAACATTGACCGACAACTGAAGGGAGAAAGACAGGAACTAAATACAGAGGATGACGAGGGTACAACAGGTGAAGACAATGAAGGGTGATTAACTGATTAACTAAACAGGTGACGAAAATGAACTAATGAAAATGACGACAGAGATGACGAAAAACACTGAATGAGAAAAAACAACCTAAAAGTCCATAGAAACAACAGAAAACACATTAACAATGTGACACCAACATTCTACAAAATATTTTATTTTGTGTTCAACAGAAGAAAGAAACTCATACAGGTTTGGAACAACACAAGGGTGAGTAAATAATGTCAGCATTTTCATTTTTCTGTGAATTATCCCTTTAAGTCTGAAATGTTTGAATGTATACCCTTTGCACCTTCAATTTTTTGACCAAGAGGTTTTTTTTCACTATACATTGTGTACTTTTCCATTCATGTTCATGTTCCATTCATCCAATGTTTTTAAAAAACACAGAAAAGGCAAAATACTATAGATATTATAGAATCCTATAGATATTTTATCATGTATATTACTAAGCTTTTATCTTTGTTGCCTTTTTTGCTTGTAGACTCACCATACCTCTTTTTGTTAATTGCAGAAGGCTGATTTTGACAGAGTGGCAAAACAATTCCTAAAGGAATTTTCTCACTACAAAGGGCTTTGCAATTATTTCCAGAGGTACTGGGAACCAATAAGTCATATATGGGCTGATTATGGACGTTGTTATAACCATGGGAATTCAGAGACCAACAATTTGATAGAAAGGTAGGTTCCACTTTATTTCGATAGTCCACTTTAGACATTCTATTAACTATAATTCTCTCTTTAGAGTATTAGTAGACTGTAGTAGATTGTCAGTAGGCTGTTAGGTTATGGTTAGGTGTTAGGGTTCGGGTCCGGGTTAGAATAAATTGACTTTTAGTTGCCAAGTTACTTATAGCCAGAAGACCATCCCATCCCGACTACCCCATATTGACCATTTCTGTTGGAGGACCATCAAAATAAAGTGTTAGCAGATATTAAGCATACAGTGTACTAATACTCTAATGGGTCCCACTTTATATTAGTGGCTTTAACTACTATGTACTAACATTGAAATTAATAATTTGATACAATGGACTTATTGTGTACATATATGTTTTTACATTGTACTTATATTTTTAAAATACCTGCATGTAATTACAGCGGTAATTAATTTATGTAATTACACTGTTGACCTGTCCCTTACACCTTAAACCACCCTTAAACCTACCCATACCAGCACACCTGTCCCTAACCTTACCCGTATCACACCTCAATAGCAGAAAACGTATTTACAATACAACATGAACACAATAAGTACATTGTACTTATTTTTCGATGTAATTACATAGCCACTTAATATAAAGTGGGACCCTCTAATGACAGTTAGTTGACATGTAGATGCAAAGTTACTCGTTGTTAGTAGAATGTCTAAATTGTTTTTCTTTTATTCAGGTTCTTCCATCGACTGAAATACCAATTCTTATCTGGGATAAGAAATCGACGTTTGGATGACTTGCTTGACGTCCTTCTTTGCAAGACAGAGACTTACTTTCAGGTGATTAAACACTTGCAATCAGCTGGAAGAATGGCAAACTGTGTTGCCATGAAGTTGGAGGAAACATTTAACAAAGCAACTAGAATGATGGAAAAAGGCTGGATTGACCACATTACAAGAGAATCATTGGAAATATATGTGTATAATGTGCCATACGAACAAGACTCCTCACTTTCCTACAGAACCTGCCCAGCAGAGTGTTTCTGCAGTTGCCCTGTGGGTTTGAAAGGTGAAGTATGCAAACATTTGGTGTTGCTAGATATACTCAAAGATAAGGATGATGCATTCCCTGAACTTGCTCTTCAGCTGGAAGCTCACGCAAGAGCTGTACAAGACAAAGGTCACTTCAGTGTCTGTTCTGAGGTAAAGATGGAAATCGACGTCGAAAGCCTTTGTGGGAGAGGAACATATCACACAGATTTGGAAACCTATTCTTGTACCTGTTGCACATTCTCATATCATGGCATATGTCCCTGCCTTATTTTAGCACAACAGTTGTTTGGCATGACCATTAATGAAAACATTTGCTGTTCTGTGAATCAATCTAACAATGCTGATGTGTATTTTGAGAAACAAGACACAAGTTCAGACTTCCGGAGACTAGAAGATGTTCTTGAAATTGTCAAAAGATGGCAGACTGTTCCAGAGAACATCAAAAGCCAAATAAATGATCTCTATGTTAACGTGCAACAAGAAGACAGAAGTCTTTTGGCAAAAAGGCATTGTACCAATGACACTTCAAGAAAGATACAGCACTCTTCCCATGCAATGCAAAAAAAAGAAAAAAGACTTCCAAGGTTTCCAAAAAAACCTGCATTTCTGACACAAATTCAGGAGGGTTTAAAAGAAGAAAGAGACAACCCAAAAAAAGTAGGAAAATGAAAGAAAATGTGAATACAGGATTGGGTGCAGAATATCTTGTATGAAATTTTGGAATCAAACGAAGAGTTGATTTTAGTGTGGCCAAATGTTTTGTTTAACTTGATGTTAATTTCAAAACAATACTGTTTTCGGAAGAATCTGCAAAGCTGTTTTCAATGTGATGCATGTTGTGTGATAAAAAGAGATTCCGTCAATGTACATTTTATAGTTTAGATCTATTATTAATTATTACCGTTACAGTACCATTGCAATGTGGCTATGTTTGTGTTCTTAAGAAGGAATCATACGCCTTTCAACAAATAAAACATTTTTAATTATTCCACATATTAAAGATGTAAGAAATTTATTTTACTTATGCGGATTTGCATTTTTGACAAAATTATTAATATAACACAAATATCAGGGTATTTTACAGAAATAAAAGGCCCCTGATTCAATTAGTCCTCGATTAATTGGGTAAATTTTGAAGAGATGAACCATCTGTATAAACAAAATGTCAAACATAAAAGGTTATTGTCAGATTTAACAACCTAAACATTTCACGAACAGTTTGGTGCTGCATGACATTTCTTTGTTCTGTTTTCATTTTAGACTGTCAGAGATGAAAGCTAACACTCCATCCACTGCCTGCGGACCAAATGTGTGGGTTAATAAACTGAAAGCCGATCTAGAATCCAGGCTTGATTGCAAGTTGGCACGTACACTAGCCAGAGTTGTCCTTTAATGAAAAGAAAAAGATGAAACAGTTAATAAAATTACATCAAATATCACCAATACAGTATCTCTGGATTTTAAAAAAAAGTACTGTACCTGGTTACTTCTGCATTGTGGTCACTTATGTCTTTACGTACCAACTTTGGACTGACATTTTGACACAGGCTTTTAGTTAAACCAGTGGCTAGGTCTGAAGCCTCTCCTTCTGTTAGGGCACTAAAAATGCTTGTCTTAGTCTTCATTTTCTTGGGAAGATTGAGGACTAATTCAGGCAGATTTGTTTTGCGCCCCTTAAGAAAAATGAACAGTGGTGCATTAGGACTAAAATAAAACTAATAGAGAGATGAAAACAAATATAAAACACAACTGATAACTTAATATATCTACCCAATCAATTTAAAAATGAACTTACTCCTAGCAGATCTCTGAAAACATTAGAGGACATATTTTCCCCTTCTATTCTGCGCTGAATTTCTTCATTACTGACGGCATACAGGGACTTTCTCTGACCAGTGAGGGCTAAGCGTCCAAAAACTTTGATGCCTTCAATGTCGTCTGTGGGGTTATTCAAAGGACAATCTCCACTGTCTCTTGCCTCAATTTCCTCATTTTTAAAACCTGCATCCTTGTCAGTGTCAAAATTTTGTGGCTGTCCTTCTTCCTTGCTGTCTTGCTTTTTTTCCCTATCTGATGCATCACTTGCCTTTCTTTTTGTACCCTTTGATTGTTTTTTTTTTCCTTCCACTTTTTCTGTGTTGTGAGTTTCCCTTTTCTCTTCTTCCTCTTGTTTCTTCTCGACCTCTGGAGGTCTTGTTCTTTCCTCTGTCTGCTTACTTTCTCTTTGCAGATGATCGAAGATATTGTTTCCCTCACCTGCTAATTGAAGCATCAGCATAAACAGCAATGCCATTCTAATCTCAGGAGGACTAATTATTACCTCTATAGAAAACATTAAAATAGGTGTACAACTAAACTTGTACTGGGATACATCATCCTCTATACTGTACATCTACAATTTGTGGACTCTACCAAGAGTTATGAAGTCATACATAAGGAACAGACCCAAACATATTATTAACTAATAACATTCCCCTCTTGCCTCTGCGAAACATACCCTTGTAACTTTCTGAGACTTTCTGAGTCTAAATACATAAAAAATATTTTCCCCTAAGACAAGAGCTATGATGTAAAAAGATAGCATGCACACAAAATTTGTAATGAAAAAAAGTGCATTACCAGAGGTCAAATACCTTCAGTAGTTGAAGCACTATTAGACTATTAAAAAGACCGTTCCAAAAACAAACTGTACAGCACTGCATAACATGCATATAACATACCCTTATTCAAACTACCCATTTAATAAAAAAAAAAAATCCTTAAATTTGCTTTGAAATATAGCATGTAACATTATATACTTGTTTTGATTTTTGTGGGAGTTTTACTACCGTTTGCACAACTTGCCCTTTTAGCCTATACATTTTATACAGTGTGTTGAATAGCTGTTTGTTCTTGGAATTGAAATTACTTACAAATTACACAGATGCCACATGGTGTTCGCTGACATCTTAAATGGCTGTGTGCACCGCATTCCTGACAGCACACCTAAAAGTGAAACAATGCTTGTTTTATTTTATTTTATTAATTACAGTATTAAATAGATTCTTCCATTTACCTTCTCTTTCACCAGGACCCTCCAGCACACTGTGCACTTTACACCTCTCTCTGCAGGGAAAAAAATTATGATCAAAATATTATATGCAAATCATATATTAAGAATCAAATGAGTAGTTTTGTCTTGGCCATGAGATATTAATTTGTCCATGAGGCGTGACATTCTTATTGTCACGAGTTGACAAGGAAGAGGAGAAGCAATGATCCAAAACCGTTCGGTCTGTGCAGTGCTGCTTCACTTTGAACATAATGTAGACATGATCTTGTTGTCATGACATATCACATTCCCACTAATTATGTAATTAATATTAATTAATTAACCCTTGCCGCTGTCGCTTCTCGCCACTGGCTTGCTTAGATGGGAACACTTGATATTAAACAATATTATTGATCTGCCTGCATTGACACCATTGATTGAGAACTGAAGTGAGCTGGATGATGACATCACTGTTTCTCCAGACCTGCTGTATAGATAAATGAACTAAATTAATAACTAATGATTTTTTTACAACAGAATGAATCAATACTGATCTTATTCAAGCTGGACACTTTTTTCTTCAACAGCTGCTGTACAGCCAAAATTATGTTCCCTCTATCAATGTAAAGCTGCTTTGACACAATCTGCATTGTAAAATAATGTAATGTAAAAGCGCTATATAAATAAAGTTGACTTGACTTGATCTAATAACTCATGGTCACGACCAAACTAAGTGAACCGAACATGTCCCCCCAAATGTATAATTTGTATGTTTTGCTTTAGTTTTTATGAAAGGGAGCACCTAAAGAGGAGAACAGAATTTTGCAGAACTGTGCCCTCAGCTGGGGTATATCCACAGAGGCATATCCATCCACGAAACCTTTTCCCTCAAGCAGGGCCTGAGCAAACTAAAATATATATTACTTTTAATGTGAATTTTAAATACTTGATCAGAATGCATAAAAATAAAAGTACATCGACAAATTTTAGAAAATTAGAAAAAAATTACCATTAGCACATGGACCCCACAAGAATGTCCATCCTCTTGTCGTGGGTGGGGCACATCATTCCATGTCCATTTCAGGGCACATCCTTTAGCTTGGGCAAAAGAACTGAAAAAATAAAGCTTAATTTTAGGTATTTGTTCTGAATTTTAAGCATCATTCAATATTGTTGAGACAGTAAAGACATCATTTTCAAAACCATGCACTTTGAAATCCGTTTTCAAAAGCTTGTGTTTTCAGGCTCCCAAAAAGCTGTTGTCATGTAACTGCACGGACAAATGGACTAAATGATTACAGCCTTGAAATATAGGGATACTATCAAAATCTTACTGTTATTTATTGTTAATCTACTACCTCCAATTCTTCAGAATCCTGTTTTTCTTGCCATTGGTTTCACCAAATGGATCCATGTGACTTCTTGCTTTGTGAGGTCACAGAACGTCTCGGGTTACGACTGTAACCCTTGTTCCCTGAGGAGGGAACGAGACACTGCGTCGTTGAAAACGACTCTTTGGGGACGCTCCCTTAGCGTGCGTCTCTGAAATATGAATGAAACTAATCCAATCCTGATTGGTGTTGTGTCGTGACGTAACATGTGACGGCATAACCGGATGTATAAAGTCACGCCGGCACACACACACATTAGCCTCGCGATGAAGCAAGTCGCTCACAGGCGTTTAAAGGGCGTGGCAAAACGACGCAGTGTCTCGTTCCCTCCTCAGGGAACAAGGGTTACAGTCGTAACCCGAGACGTTCCCTTTCGTAGGGAACTCGCACTGCGTCGTTGAAAACGACTCTTTGGGGATCGAATACCCACTAGGCCACGCACCGAAAAAAGGCCTGCCCTAGAGTGAAACTGATCTCAGGCACTTAGCTAGGACGAGAGCACATGTGCGCCAGGCGTACTAGGGAGGTGCAGACTATAAAATCTGATAAAAGTGTGTGGGGTAGCCCAACCGGCTGCCTCACAGATCTCCTGGAGGGGCACTCCCGAGAGGAGGGCCCTAGAGGACGCAATGCCTCTAGTAGAATGAGCCCTTACGGCCAAAGGTGAAGGCAAATTGCGCACCTTGTAGGCCGAAGTAATAGCCTGAACAATCCAATTGCTCACAGTTTGTTTGGATGCCGGGAGCCCCTTTTTAGGTGACCCAAAACACACTAACAGTTGGTCCGACCTCCTCCAAGAAGAGGACCTCTCAAGGTAAACACTCAAGGCTCTAACCGGGCAGAGCAAGTGAAGCCTCTCCTCTTCTGCCGACACATGAGGTGGAGGATGAAAGGCTTGCAGGACCGTGGACCGTGCTACGTTAGAAGGCACTTTAGGCACGTAGCCAGGTCTCGGGTGCAAGATGGCCTTAACTCCGCCTGGGGCAAACTCCAAGCAGGCTGGCGTTACTGCCAGGGCTTGAAGATCTCCCACCCTCTTAAGAGAAGTAATAGCTAAAAGAAAGGCCATCTTGAATGTAAGGTCCTTGGGCGAAGCCGACTGAAGGGGTTCGAAGGGAGCCAGGGATAGCCCTTCGAGAACCACTGCCAGGTCCCAGGATGGAACCCTGGACCTGATTGTCGGTCTCATCCTCCAAGTACCACGGAGAAAACGTACGACCAGTTGGTGCCTCCCCAGAGGCCCATCACTCAGTGGTGCATGGAAAGCCGCAATGGCAGCCACGTACACCTTCAGTGTGGACGGGGAGAGACCCGCGGAGAAACGATCTTGGAGAAACTCCAGAACTGAAGCCACTGGGCAGTTAACTGGATCTAACTCATGTTCTCTACACCAAGTGGAAAAGACATTCCACTTGAGGCCATATAATCTCCTAGTAGACGGAGCCCTAGAGCTAAGTATGGTTTCAACCACCCCAGCTGATAGACCAGCATCTAGGTACTGAGCCCCCTCAGGGGCCAGACCCACAATTTCCACAGCTCCGGCCGAGGGTGGAATATTGTTCCCTCCGCCTGAGACAACAGATCCCTCCTCAGAGGAATCTGCCATGGCGGAGCTATCAGGAGTGAAATTATATCTGAAAACCATACTCGGGCCGGCCACAACGGGGTTACCAGAAGAAGACTGATGCCCTCCTGACGGACCCTCTCCAGGACTCCCGGGAGCAGAGCGATCGGGGGAAAAGCGTACAGGCGAAGCCTCGGCCAGGCCTGTACCATGGCATCCAACCCCAGTGGGGCTGGATGAGTGAGGGAGAACCAAAGTGGACAGTGGGACGTCTCTCGAGACGCAAACAGATCCACTTCCATTGGTCCAAACCTCTGCCATATCAACTTCACCACCTCTGGGTGAAGTCTCCATTCCCCGGGCCTCAGCCCCTGCCTCGACAGGATGTCTGCTCCCTGATTCTGAACCCCTGGGATATATATTGCTCTGATAGATAATATTTTCCCCTGGGACCATAGAATAATCTGATGCGCCAGTCTGGATAGAGGGCGCGATCTGAGTCCCCCTTGTCGGTTCAGATAAGCTACCACTGATGTATTGTCTGAACGTATCAGGACGTGGTAACCCTTGATGTCTGGGAGGAAGCTCCTCAGAGCCCTGAACACAGCCAACATTTCTAGGCAATTTATATGCCAAGAAAGATGATGGTCCTGCCACAGACCCCTGGCAAAGCGGCCGTCCATGACCGCGCCCCAGCCAGTGAGGGAAGCGTCTGTCGAAACGGATTTCCGGCGACATGACGCTCCTAACACTGGCCCTTGGGACAGGAACCAAGGTTTCTTCCATATAGATAGGGAACGAAGGCATCTGCGCGTAACCCTGATTATACGGAACGGATTCCCCTTCGGGGAAAACCCTTTGGTTTTCAGCCACCACTGAAGGGGCCTCATGTGTAGAAGGCCCAAAGGAATTATGTTGGATGCCGCTGCCATGAGGCCCAGCAGTCTTTGAAATCGCTTTACAGTGATGGCCTGGCCTAGCTTCATCCCCGACACCATGGCCAGGATTGATTCGACACGCGCGGGAGACATATGTGCCCGCATCGTAACCGAATCCCATACCACGCCCAGAAACATCGTTTTCTGAGCTGGTTCCAACACGCTTTTCTTCGTGTTGAGCCTTAACCCCAGGTTCTGAATGTGGCCAAGGACGACATCTCGATGTCGAACTGCCATTTCCCGAGACTGGGCCAATATGAGCCAGTCGTCGATGTAATTCAGTATACGAATGCCCTGAAGCCTCAGTGGAGCCAGAGCTGCATCCATACACTTGGTGAACGTGCGGGGAGAGAGTGCTAGGCCGAACGGAAGAACCCGATATTGGTACGCTTCGCCCCCGAAAGCGAACCTCAGGAACCTCCTGTGACATGGAAGGATGGAGACATGAAAATAGGCGTCTTTTAGATCTATCGTGACAAACCAATCCTCGGATCTGATTTGATTCACGATGATGGGAATAGTGAGCATCTTGAACCTGAATCTCCTCAGAGAGCGATTCAACTGCCTTAGATCTAAAATCGGCCTCAGCCCGCCATCCTTCTTGGGAACTATAAAGTACCGGCTGTAAAACCCTGACTCCTTGTCTGGTAGGGGAACACTTTCTATGGCCCCTTTCACCAGTAGAGTCTGTACCTCTTGTTCCATAACCCGAGCCTGTTCTGGAACCACTGCAGTCAGTACCACCCCAGCGAACTTGGGGGGTCGGTGACCGAACTGCAGTCTGTACCCATTTTTTATTATATTCAGGACCCACATAGATATATTCGGAAGGCGTTGCCATTCTTCTACAAAATCTACTAAGGGAACCAGCCCCTCGGGACTGGCCTCGGGTGTTTTTCGAGCACTGTTCTCGACCTCCTGAAACGGAGGACCGGCAGGAAGAAGTCGAGAAGGATTTTGTGACCATAGTCGATGCTCTCTTGCAAGCTTTCTGGGCGAACGCCACGGTGTGCGTTCGCTGGAAATCGATGCGGCCCGAAGCGTCCAGGACGGCGGGAGAACATCTTTTTCCAGAGGGCCCCGCTGTGAGAACAACCTCGATTGCGCCACAGCGGGGGGGGGCAGCCCTCCGAGGTCCTACCACTCCGGTTAGGACCTCTTTCCCGAAGCCCTCTTCGCCTGAAGGACGGCCCTCAGGTCGCCCTTCTGGTTAGAGGACTTCGATTGAGAGCGTTTCCTCTGTTGCCAAGCTCCCGGAGGAGGGGCTCTAGAAGAAACGCTCTCTCTCTGATCCTGGCGGTGGGAGCTAGTTGACGGCTGGGGCTGGCCACCTGAGCCAGCCCTCCTAGACCCAGATTTCGAGCGGCGAGGGAGATACTGCTGAAACGCCGCTGATTGTTTTTTCACGGGCTTCTGCGCCGTGAGCGAGCGCTACAGAACCTTCAGATGAAGAACGAGAAAGTGCCGCAGCAGTCTCGTTCCCCTCTGAAAGATCCTTTTGCGATCCCCACGATCTAAGCCGCCGCGCCGCCTCAACGGACGCGGGACCCGAACCGCGGGGATCGCGAGCCTGGCCATCATCATTGAAAATGGCCAAGCGGGAGCGCAGCACTCTAATGGGAAGTGCTTCACAGTGTTCACAGGCAGCTCCCTCGAGAGCTGCCTGTGCATGCTGCGCTCCCAAACAATATACACACATTAAATGCGTGTCCCCACCCGTGAGAAAACGAGGGCAGGGGTGCACACACTTTGTATATTGTTCACTCGCCATGACAGGGATTTTTGTAACAGACAAACAACACCAAATAAGACAGACAGTTTTCACAAAGAACGCTTGCTGAAGAGCGAAAGCTAATGTGTGTGTGTGCCGGCGTGACTTTATACATCCGGTTATGCCGTCACATGTTACGTCACGACACAACACCAATCAGGATTGGATTAGTTTCATTCATATTTCAGAGACGCACGCTAAGGGAGCGTCCCCAAAGAGTCGTTTTCAACGACGCAGTGCGAGTTCCCTACGAAAGGGAACTACAAAATAAGATCAGAAAATTAGGAGATTAAAGATTAAAAAAGGAGATTAAAATAATTATCTAATACAAATCCTCATGTGATATATATAAATATATATATATATATATATATATATATATATATATATATATATATATATATTTTACAGTTTTCACAAGGTAACAGTCAATTGTAAGAAATATTAGTTATATTGTATTTAGTCTGGTATGGTTTCCTACCGAACCAAGCCTGGCGTATTCAGAACGTTATAATTTGGCCCATACTTACAAAAAGGGTCCAGTGATTTTCATTTTCCAGGAGGGCACCTATAACTTTAGTGTAGGTTTTAAATAGGTCTTTCTGGAAAGATATAATTATTAATTCAATCAAAAGTAACCAGTTTTATGTGGAACATCATGTGTGCTTTTTTAAAGGGGCTCTAGGAAGTGAATGGGCTCTGTGGCCATGAAGTGAACTCCAGCCAGCAACTTATTGCTTGTGCTTGCGGTCTTGCACGCAATCCATAGTGATTCGAGCAAGCCTTGGCCAAAACAGTAGCCGATATCACGTCGACAGATGACGTTCATTAAAATTACACTTAAGATTTTCCCGGCAAAACCGCCCTGAGTCGTTAAAATCAGAATAGAGACTTTCATATACAACCTGAAGTAGGGAAAGGTCTCTTTTTTTATTTATTTTTAAGTTTCACTAAAATCTGTTCACAATAAAAATAAAATAAACAAAATGATTAAAACATGAAAATTATTACGTATAGCCCCTTTAAATAATATAAGGCTGAAGGTTGTAACTTTTTCAAAGTTAAAACATTCTCCTTTTGCAGCAAAATATGCAGAGACAATTTAGTATGCAAACCATCTGTGTGTTGATTCTGATGTAAACAATTACATAAACATTATTATAAAATAGTAATATTCACAAATAAATGGAATATGGTCAAAGACAAAATACTTTGTCCCATAATGTTTAATAGTGCAGCTTCCATATTTCTTTTTTGCACTCCATATAAGGGTGAACCTTGGTAAATTCAGACTGTATGTCATTGCTATGAACATTTACAGTGCCTCATTAGGTAAGCAATGTATCAGTAGTGCACAGCATAAATTAGTAAATCCCCTCTGAACAATACAAAAGATGTATTTTCTTAATGACTGCTAATATAACTTGAAATGTATTAAAGATATGCTTTCTAAAGAAATAGAAAAATAAGTTATTAATATCCGTAAAATAATAAAATTAGCCAATTTTGTGCAGAAAGGAGGAGTACACCCTAGATTTAATTCCACAAATGTATAATATAGTAGTACTTAGTATGTCTTCCTTAATTTTAAATAAACTGCTCAGACACTTTTTGGAACAGAGTGAACATGATCATGACAAATTATCACATCTCTCCTGTTTAAATCCTAGATGAGGAACTCCTTAAATGCTCTGATCTTTAATGAGGAGTGTTGCTAAACTTGTCTCTACAAAATCCCTCACAGGTGCTTAAGTGTGTTAAGATTGGGTGAAATACATGTCCACAGAAGGTTTTCACCTTGGGAGAATGTTACGTCATTGTCATGTTGAAAAAATGCCCAACAACGCAGGGAATAGGCAATGAGGAGAGGGTAGCATCTTATGTTTCAAGCTTTTGTATTACATCACACTGAGATGTGATTTCATGACAGCATTGATAAAGCACAGCTCACTCACACCTTCAGAACTCATGCATCCCTATATAAGAGCTTTACTACCACTGAACTTCACTGTGGGAACCAGACACTTCTCACTGTACTCCTCCTCTAGCAACAGCATAATATTTTGGATGCTGTTAGATGCAAAATTATTGACTTGGTCTCATGAGACCTGAATAAGGATTCACAGAAGTCTATATTTTCTAAATATGGTCCTTGGAAAAGGCTAATTGACTTTATTTGTGTTTTAGCTACAGTAAGTCCAGTGTGGACAATAACCATACATGTACTGTAATTTCCTCAGGCTGCATCTAAATCTGTGAGATAAAGACACACTCTTTGTGGCAGTTCTCCCGTTATTAGACATTCTCTGCTAAAACTTTAGTTTTTACAATAGTTGCATGTCAAATTAACAAAATTGTTTTGTTATGAGTATTACAGCATTTCTCTGTTTTTGATACCAATATTTGTAGTTTTAACCAAAAAAATTGATTATAATCACATTTTTTTGTTGTAAATATAACAAAATATTCTGTTTATTAGTTTACAAAAGTTCACTGTGATTTAAACAAAAAATATGTTTTGGGGTTTACAATACTTTTCTGTAGGGATTTTACAGTTTTTCTGTAAATTTCACGGTAATTTTTTACAGTGAAGAATATGCAGCTTAAATATTTAGATGGGCAAATGTCTTTGATTGCATTTTATATGTTAGATAATATATTCTTAGGTATGTAAATATTTACTGCACCTTGCAGAAGTAGTGGCTTTTAACCCGCTGCGATCCAGACAGAATCTTAGTCATGGATTGTGTACAAATATTGTACACATCCTTGAATTTCTTAAGGAGAAAAGGAAAAGCCGATAAATACATATATATATATATATATATATATATACAGACATACATTATATATTACATACCTTGCAGGTGATACTCATGAGAGCATCCATTACCTATTGATAATAACTTTAGTTAGAACCCGAAAAAATCATAAAATTCTGAAAGGTACCTGCATTTAATAATACACTAATGACTCACCGAATCTGGTATATAGCCTGGCTCATACAGTGCTTTTAAATGGGCAGCTGAAATGCTATTTGGCCCAACACAGCCCACTAAGGACTCCCAAGGTTGTATATCTGTATAGGGTATGTATATAAAAGTCATTAACACAAATTTAAAAGGGCATGCATGTATATGAGATGGAATGTGCACCCTTACTAGTCATGTTGAATCATACGTTGAAAGCTGGAAAACAAGAATGTCACAGTTCATTAGGAAGTATTTCTATAAACAATTTAAAGGGGCTATATGTAAGAATTTTCATATATTAATCACTTTTTTATTGCCAATGTTTACTATGATGCTTAAAAAACAAGACCTTCCCTGACTTCCTAGGTTGTCTGTGGAAGCATGTAGAATAACATGGGTTAGTGAATTCCACATACTTCAAGAATAAAATAGAAATGTGGGTTAAGCTAATTAATTATATAAATGAAGGCAAAAGTATCCAAAACACTGTAAAATGTGACTACAGTGCAGGGTGCAGCATAGCTAAGTTATTTATCCTTAAACTAAGTATTAAGATTTATAGTTACAATTGCAGTAGCGCTTCCTACAATACAAAATAGTAGATTTATTTAATCCAACACTGTAATAAATAAAAAACACAAAGATTTCAATTAACTTATAATTTGACCGTAACTACAGTAGAAATGTTGAAGAATTTGCTTACCATGCTAATTTATGGGAATAATGACAGATTTGGGTAATTTAATACAAATTATTATTTAATTATGACACTATAATAAAATGATCATGATAGTCCTGGAACAACATTGGCGAAACAAACCCCATATTGAACTGGCCATGATGGTCCTGGATCAACATTAGCGAATCTACCCCATATTGAACTGACCATGATGGTCCTGGAACAACATTAGCGAATCTACCCCATATTGAATTGACCATGATGGTCCTGGAACAACATTAGCGAATCTACCCCGTATTGAAATGGTCATGATGGTCCTGGAAAAACATTAGCGAATCTACCCCATATTGAAATGACCATGATGGTCCTGGATCAACATTAGCGAATCTACCCCCTATTGAAATGGTCATGATGGTCCTGGATCAACATTAGCGAATCTACCCCATATTGAACTGACCATGATGGTCCTGGATCAAAATTAGCGAATCTACCCCCTATTGAACTGACCATGATGGTCCTGGATCAAAATTAGCGAATCTACCCCCTATTGAAATGGTCATGATGGTCCTGGATCAAAATTAGCGAATCTACCCCCTATTGAAATAGTCATGATGGTCCTGGATCAACATTAGCGAATCTACCCCATATTGAACTGACCATGATGGTCCTGGAACAACATCGGCGAATCTACCCCCTATTGAAATGGTCATGATGGTCCTGGATCAACATTAGCGAATCTACCCCATATTGAAATGACAATGATGGTCCTGGATCAACATCAGCGAATCTACCCCCTATTGAAATGGTCATGATGGTCCTGGATCAACATTAGCGAATCTACCCCATATTGAAATGACAATGATGGTCCTGGATCAACATTAACGAATCTACCCCATATTGAAATGGTCATGATGGTCCTGGATCAACATTAGCGAATCTACCCCATATTGAAATGACCATGATGGTCCTGGAACAACATTAGCGAATCTACCCCATATTGAACTGACCATGATGGTCCTGGAACAACATCAGCGAATCTACCCCCTATTGAAATGGTCATGATGGTCCTGGATCAACATTAGCGAATCTACCCCATATTGAAATGACAATGATGGTCCTGGATCAACATCAGCGAATCTACCCCCTATTGAAATGGTCATGATGGTCCTGGATCAACATTAGCGAATCTACCCCATATTGAAATGACAATGATGGTCCTGGATCAACATTAACGAATCTACCCCATATTGAAATGGTCATGATGGTCCTGGATCAACATTATCGAATATACCCCATATTGAACTGACCATGATGGTCCTGGAACAACATCAGCGAATCTACCCCCTATTGAAATGACCATGATGGTCCTGGAACAACATCAGCGAATCTACCCCCTATTGAAATGGTCATGATGGTCCTGGATCAACATAAGCGAATCTACCCCATATTGAAATGACAATGGTCCTGGATCAACATTAGCGAATCTACCCCATATTGAAATGGTCATGATGGTCCTGGGTGAACATTAGCGAATCTACCCCGTATTGAAATGGTCATGATGGTCCTGGGTGAACATTAGCGAATCTACCCTTCATTGAAATGGTCATGATGGTCCTGGGTGAACATTAGCGAATCTACCCCGTATTGAAATGGTCATGATGGTCCTGGATCAACATTAGCGAATCTACCCCCTATTGAAATGGTCATGATGGTCCTGGATCAACATTAGCGAATCTATCCCGTATTGAAATGACAATGATGGTCCTGGATCAACATTAGCGAATCTATCCCGTATTGAAATGACAATGATGGTCCTGGATCAACATTAGCGAATCTACCCCATATTGAAATGGTCATGATGGTCCTGGGTGAACATTAGCGAATCTACCCCGTATTGAAATGGTCATGATGGTCCTGGATCAACATTAGCGAATCTATCCCGTATTGAAATGACAATGATGGTCCTGGATCAACATTAGCGAATCTATCCCGTATTGAAATGACAATGGTCCTGGATCAACATTAGCGAATCTACCCCATATTGAAATGACAATGATGGTCCTGGATCAACATTAGCGAATCTATCCCGTATTGAAATGACAATGGTCCTGGATCAACATTAGCGAATCTACCCCATATTGAAATGGTCATGATGGTCCTGGGTGAACATTAGCGAATCTACCCCGTATTGAAATGGTCATGATGGTCCTGGGTGAACATTAGCGAATCTACCCCGTATTGAAATGGTCATGATGGTCCTGGATCAACATTAGCGAATCTACCCCATATTGAAATGGTCATGATGGTCCTGGATCAACATTAGCGAATCTACCCCATATTGAAATGACAATGATGGTCCTGGATCAACATTAGCGAATCTACCCCATATTGAAATGGTCATGATGGTCCTGGATCAACATTAGCGAATCTACCCCGTATTGAAATGGTCATGATGGTCCTGAATCAACATTAGCGAATCTACCCCCTATTGAAATGGTCATGATGGTCCTGGGTGAACATTAGCGAATCTACCCCGTATTGAAATGGTCATGATGGTCCTGGATCAACATTAGCGAATCTACCCCATATTGAAATGGTCATGAATGTCCTGGATCAACATTAGCGAATCTACCCCGTATTGAAATGGTCATGATGGTCCTGGATCAACATTAGCGAATCTACCCCGTATTGAAATGGTCATGATGGTCCTGGATCAACATTAGCGAATCTACCCCCTATTGAAATGGTCATGATGGTCCTGGGTGAACATTAGCGAATCTACCCCGTATTGAAATGGTCATGATGGTCCTGGATCAACATTAGCGAATCTACCCCATATTGAAATGGTCATGATGGTCCTGGATCAACATTAGCGAATCTACCCCGTATTGAAATGGTCATGATGGTCCTGGATCAACATTAGCGAATCTACCCCCTATTGAAATGACAATGATGGTCCTGGATCAACATTAGCGAATCTACCCCATATTGAAATTACGATAGCAATGATCAAAATATAGATTACGATCAGTTTCAAAAATAAATTATTCTACTGTTTTTTTAAATGTCATATACTTTTTGCCATACACACTTTATTCTGACTAAAATCATAGCAATCTGTTTTAAAGACCTGGAATTTATTTAAATTTTTAAACATTAATATACCATTTTATTAAATATTAAACATGTATGTGTATAAAGGTATGAGAGAAACTAGACTTTTAGGGGTTATGGAGTAAAGTAAGCTTAGCTATTAGCTAAACGGCACATGGCTGTTGTATGTATGTTCAGAGTTACATTACATTATGCCATTTAAGTGTTCTATTTCAGGATTTTTTAGTGAATAAATACTTTTACAAAGTCAGATTTTTAGTTGCAGAGAGGGTCAAAGAAAGAGGACAAAGAAAATAACTTACCTTTTGTCGGTCAGCCGAGGCAAGAGAGGAGGGAAGGTTCAAAATTGAGTGATGGGATTTGGGCGGCACACACTGATGACATCAGAGTCTTGTGATTGGTTGATTAAATGTTGATCCAGGATCAACAAAATTTGTTGATCCAGGAACACATCTTACTTGGCAAAATCACGGTGACCATGCGTCGACCATGCACTCGCTGAGTGTAGGTTCCGCAGTCGGTGATCAGGAGTCTCAGTTGTTCTCTCGGTGGCAGCTGTCCTCTGGATGGCTGACAGCACAGCATGACGACCCACAGCAGCAACCTGGTACAGATGACAGGGAGAGAGAGAGAGAAAGGGAAGGAAGAGGCAAACGAGGGTTGTCTTTGGTTGGGCAGGGCAGTTCTTTTACTTTGTGGGTGGCAGCTAGGTTTAGCTCGCCTTGGCCCCCGTTTTGTCACATCTTTCTGCCAGCCGGTCGCTTGCTTCAATGTCTCGTCAGTGACTCTGGTGCTGTGTTGTGCCGCACATGATGCGTCATAGATAAACATTGGCATGACCCCCCTTTTGCAACTGTTCATCACAAGCTTTTGCGCTGTGATGTCAACAGGTGCAGAACCCGTAATGTTGTCTGCATGCAGCGTGTGCATGTCATGCAGCGGTTTGAGGCACTGGCTGTCAGTGAGTTTAGACGGCGTGCAAGGGTGGCAGGAGGGGTATAAGTGGAGGCAATGCAAAGTCTTTGTTGTGGTGTCAGAAGCCCGCATGTCCGCTATGTTGGGTGTTGCAGACAGCGGAGCCCGCGTAAGCGGCACAGGGTTAGGCAGTGTAGCCTGTAAAAGTCTTATGCAGTGTGTAGTCGCTGCAACTGTGAGGGCGGGTGGGTGGGTCGGGTGTGACCCCTGCTTTCTGTTTAGTGCGCCAGGCTTGGCGCGGGCATGAGTTTGGTCATGTAGCTGCAGGTCAGTCTTGACCTTGGGACAGCAGTTGTTAAAGTCTTTTGTGAGCTGGAAGGTGCAGGGTAGCGAACTTGAAACTTGACCTGGTGCTAAGTCTGTGTCGTTGTGACTGGCTGTGGGAGTTCCCATGAACTGTGTGACCTGACAGTCTGGCTCTGTGGAAAGTCTCGTGACCTCTGTGATCTGACAGTCTGGCTCGGGTGGCCTGTGTGACTGGATGGGGAGAGGTTCTGGCACTTGAGCCCAAAGAGTTCGCTTTTTGAAGTCCAGTAAGGGCTCGAAACGATCCAGCAGGTCTTTGCCAATGATGAGTGGATGAGTGTTCATTGGTGAAACGTACACAGGGTGAGTCAGCGACATAAAACCTATTGACAGGTGGATTAGCGTTAGCTGTTCAAACCGGATGCTATTTTGGCTGTATGAATGCACATTTAGTTCACAAGTGTGAGATTCAAGAGTTCGATTCTGTCTCTTAGCTTCGACTTTGAGTCTTTTGAAAAGTTGAGATGAGATCACAGTGAGGTCTGCTCCTGTGTCTATCAAGGCTTCAAGTTTCACTTCCTTCTCCAAAGTGCAGGCTAGGTAGGGTTTCCTGGCCACCCCCCTTTCAAGAAGGTGTCCCAGAAACTGTGGCATCGGGGCTGTTGTTGTCAACCGGAGTGAATGGCAGGTGTTGTCAGTATGTGATGCAACAATGAGTTCACTAGTTGGTGACTGGCAAACAGTGTTCTGGGGGGCAGTCGCATGGAGGGAGTGAGTAGAGCTGCTATGTGGTGATGTAACAGCAAGGTTCATGGGTTGCGATTTGATAACAATGTCTGGTGGGTCGCCCCCGGGAGGGACGTGTGGCTTGCTGCGGGGGCAGCTAGCCGGAACAGCACTTCCTGGGACTTTGTGATGTTGGTCCCAGGTGTGATGTGTTGTGCTGTTTCGTGTGGGGTGTGCAGCTGTCAGCTGTGGTGCTGGAGTGGAGCTGTCACTTTGTGGTGTGACAGCTAACTCGGTAGTCTGTGGGGGACGAGCAGTGTTCGTGGTGCTTGGCTCAGGCAGATGGCAGTCAGACAGGATGTTGGTTTCAGTTCTTATGCTTAGACATAAGATGTCTGGTTCGTCCTTGTCTCTCTTGCGATGTTTCTTGTGAAGAAACTCTTTCAGCATCCTCACGATCTCTGCTGTCTCCGACGTGGCTGCACTGTGTTTTTCTGGTGTGCGATGAGGCTTGGGCTTACCAGTAGCATGTTGAGAGGGGTTCCAGGGCCGGCTTTCGGGGCTTGGAGTTCTGGACAGCAGGTGATGCTGGTCCCAGAATCTCTTAGAGCGCTCGCTCCGATGCTTTGAGCGAGCACCGTCACGGTTGTGCTGCCCTCCGCTGGCTTGGAACGGTCTTGACTCTCTGTGGTAAAGTCTGTGACTGTGGTGCTGTTGGGCACCCTCTGTGTCTAGGTCTGAGCAGTGCTCAGAGACAGAGTCGATTGTGGGGTCTTTTACAGTCTTTTTGGAAATAGTCTTTTGCTTGGTGTAAGCTTTGTGGACCAAGTCTCGTAGCTGTTGGGTGGACATGCGACGTGGACAGGCCAGAACGCCTAAGTGATGACTCACTGTGGGATGCAGATTTCGGAGGAACAGCGTCCTGAAGTTGACATCTTCTTCCATACCGGGCTCGTTTCGTGCTCCGAAGTAGGCGTGTCGGAGTCGGCCGTAGTAGGTCTGTGGGTGTTCAGGTCGGGCCTGTTTGATGTCCATGGCGGTGAAGACCCCTTGTTCTGATTCTGGATCAGAGAATTCACGGATCAAAGCTTGTCGCAGCTGCAGGTATTCCGTTTTGACAGTCTCTGGTTGACGGTCTAGGAAGCTGCGCACGTCACGGCTAGACGTAATTCTGAGCAGGTAAAACTTGTCCCAAGCTGTCACGTTGGCGACAGTTTGCAGGTGAAAGTCAATGTCTTGAAGGTAAGCATGTACATCATGGCCTCCTGCAAGGTTTGGAGTGAACGTGGGGATGTTTCTGGCCAACTTGTCAAAGTCTGTGGGGGAAGAGCTGTTGCTGGGGGCCCAATCCGTCTGGGGGGGATTCTGACCCTTTTCAGCTCCTCCCCCTTCAGCTTTGGGAGCCGTGCCGCGTTGAGCGGTAAGTGTTCTCTGTGAGGGCTCCCCCCTTTCTGCTGACAGGGGTTTCTGTTGGCTGGCTGGTGTGTTAGGGGAAACTTTGTGGTGTGTGTTTCCCCTACCCGGTCACTGTTAAGTCTGTAAGAATGGCTCAGTTCTCTGTGAACAATGTCAAGTTCGTCTCTGAGATCATGTCTCTGCAGAGTAAGCTCATGGATTTCAGCTCTGGCCACCTGTAAGTGTTTTTCACAGGCTGTGGCTTTATCGTTTTTGTCTCTTAGTTCAGTCTTTGCTCTCTCGAGGAGAGCGTCACTTTGTTGGAGTCTTTCGTCGAGGTCTTTACGGGTTTCTTTCTCCGACTGTTCTCTTTGGTCTGTGTCGAGGCGAAGATCTTGCAGGGCCTTTCGAAGTCTTTCTACTTCTTTCTGTAGCTCCGGATCTGTGGCGTTCTCTTTCACGGTCTGGAGAAGAAGCTGGTCAAGATGACTTTGGGTGTGGGCCTGGTTCCTCCGGGCCTCCTCTGCTTGAAGCTTTAGCGCTGCTGCTTCCTGCTCCAGGTTGATGTGGCTCCTTTCGCTGAGCCGTGCCTGGGCGACGAGTTTGTGTGCGAGGCTTCCGACGATCTTGGCCCAGTCCTTGTAGTTGTAGCTCTGTGTCGGATCGTGGGTCATCAGTTCGACCAGGTCGGTGTCCAGCTGTTCTCGGCTCAGGGGCTCTGTGTCAGCGGCGTCTCTTGGCAGGAAGTCGGTCGTCATGGCTCTCAACCACAACTCGAGTTCGTCCCACTGGGCAGCCATACTGGACGGGCGTGACCTTGGCACACTGTGGGCGAGAGAGAACACAGAACACACACACAAAGAGACCAATGCAAGTTCGTTTTAAGGTTAACGCTATGATCATACGGCTATGCCGTTTATGAGAATTTTGGGGCTAACTGATGCCAACAGTTAGTTCGCGGAGCCAATTAACTTGGGTCGTCTGAGGACCTGCACTAGAGGTTGTGACGAGCAGTAGCCTGGCGGGTCACGTGGTGGCCCCGGCTGCTGGTGGTCACTCTACTGCTTAGATTTCTTGATGGCTCTCTCAGATTACTGTTTCTAGGTGAAATGAAAGAAACAAATCACAACAGAACAAAGGATAGAACAGATCAAAGTGAAATAAGATCAAACAATAGTAACACGGTATGTGTCAGAGAGAATAAGGAGGCCTAAGCCTATTACCACTGCCAGAGTTTACGATAGGGCCTACAGGTGAGTGGGGGCTATCGGGGTAGAAAACCTAGGAGGATGGTGAGGCTTGGAGAAAAGGATATAGGCCAAACACTTAAATGACCGGGGAATATCTAATATTCTGTGGCTTATACTAAGTGTATGGGTTTTACCTTATTTAGTTTGTCTGGGGTGAAATGAGGTCACTCAGGTGGGAGCCGGCGGCGCGGTCAACCTTCTCGATGGTCCCAAACACTCGACCGCAGTGGACCCGGGCCCTCTGTTACTCTGTGTACCACGGTGCGACCTTCTCAAACAACTTGCGACCTTAAGCACAACCTGGCAACGCCAAGGTGTCAACTGCCAGACAGCATGACAAAATTGGGTTTTCCCCGGAACCCTGCCCCTGCAGCAGGCCCTGGTTCAGGTAATTGCCCCGAAATTGCCTTGTGTGTCAGCTGGCGTGGTTGACTTTACCCTTGGAGTGCTAAATTGCTGATGTAGCAGTTGCGTGCCGCCCCAATGGTAAGAGACAGAAGAGTCCGAGACTCACGCACGGCCGGTGTCGGTCGTGACGACCAGGTGACCCCGCTCGCTGGAAACCAACCAGAGATGACTGTCAAATCACCACAGCGCCCTAGGGAGAACTACACATAAACACACAAAAAGGGGTAAACAGGTGAAAGTTAAAGTCAATTAAGGGTAAACAGGTGAAAGTTAAAGTCAATTAAGGCTTTCTTGTTTACCCAAGTTTAGTAATTATGTATGTAGAAATAAAGGCAAAGGCTTTGAAATAATGGTAAAACAAAAAGGGAATTATGATAATGTTGGTGATTATCAGAATAACCTAACCAAAAAGAGAGATAAGAAAAATTAGGAATAAAAAGTAATAATAAATTATTATTAAAAAAAAAAAAAAAAAAATAATAATAAATTTTTTTTTAATAAAATAAAATAATGAAAAGACAGGATGACCCCAGAAGAAGAGACAGGCCGCAGTAGTGGGTCTGTCCCACAAAAGGGGCGTACCTCCTCTCAGCGGTCACCCTGTTTGAACAGACAAACTCATTCAAATTAAATTCAAACTGGTTTAAATTCAAATTTAAATAAGCCTGTGCAGAAATGTAAAAATCAGGGTGATATTTTATAATAATCCAGATAACGTTGAAGTATCAGTAATTATTATGAAATAATCAGAAGGGAAATACGAAATAAGTACACACTTCAAAAGAGTGAAGGGAGGAAAAGAGTGGCACCGACTTAGTATCCACAAGGCCACGCGGTGGCGCTGTTTCCTTCTAGTGGATGACAGTGGCTGACAGCCAAACACAATTTAAATCCAAAATTTAAATCTGGTTTACCTCGATCTGGTTTAACTTAGATAAGCGTGTAAGGGGATTGAGAAATCAGAATGATATTGTACAATAATTAAGATGCATTAAAGTATCAGTAATTATTATAAAATAATCAGACGAGAAAACAGAAATAAAGCAATTCACACAGAATTGGAAACAGAAAAGCGAGTTGAATGAACCGCTTTAGCGGGAGGCGGCCACTGGGTGGCGGACTTCCCTCTAACTGGGCTCTCAATGGCTGGGCTGGGATTTAATATAAGTTTTAATTCAACTTGTTTGAACCAAACTCAAAGTAAATGTACCAGTCATAAGCAGAAAAATTGTCTAACACAAAATAATATTCGCACGAGCAAAGCTGGAAATGCCAATAATTATTGAGAATTTAGACATAAGCTAATTCACTATTCATCATAGAACACTTGAATTTAGCAGTACAAGAGCCTTATCTGAAACGGCCACGAGATGGCGTAGTTGCGCTCATGCAGGCTGACGTCAGTGGGAGGCTGTGCTCACGCAGGGTGACGTCGGTGGGGCGCGTATTTTCAACCCTATCTCACGGCGAATTCGTACTAATTTGCACGAATTAACCAAGTGGCTAAATCGTACGAAATCATACGAGCTGGCTCGTACGAAATCGTACGATTTGTTCATCACCCCTATGTAACAGCGACATCACCCCTATGTAAGAGCGAATTCGTATTAAATCATACGAATGGATTAAATCGTACTATATCTTACGATTTTGCTCATCGCATTTAGGAAGCGTGACCAAATTCTCGTTCGCACAACATCGCGATATTTATCAGCAGTTACACGCCACATCTCGGTGAGTAGTAGGCTATATATTAGACGGTGTCTTGGTGTTCGATATAAAGTTCATTATATGTTCTTTATTAATCCACATCGGCTTCTAAATGTTCTCTGAATTGTATTGGTCATCTATATTACATTCTTTTTGTTCAAAATAATTTTAACCCAACACGTTATACTGGCGGGAGATAATCATAACGTGATTATGATTCATAACGTGACAGATCTTCGATCATTTTATTATTCATATTTTTGGAATTAATGGAAGTAGTAACTATCACTGTACTTCTACTGTGGCATTTTATGTTTATAGTACACTTACCATGTTTTACCGCAGTTAGCCTACTACTGTGGTATTTTGTAGTAACGTTACAGCAAACCTTACCATGCTTTTACCACAGTACTGTAACGTTAACTGTAGTTTAGCCTTGTTATACATAGTAAAAACACAGTTACAACAACACTTAACATGCTTTTAATACATTTGATGTACAATCCAGAAATCTTGAGACTTTGAGATCCACAGTTTTATTTTATTTTCTTGTCATATTATTTATTTTAGTTATTTTTATTTAGTCTTATGATTGTGGGCGGGTCGTGGGATTTTTTATTTTTGTAAATAGTTATACACATGTTTAATACATAAAGAATCACAATAAAATATCCAAAAGTTGTAATTCACTTTTTTTTGTCTTGCAGTTACTTCACATACATCTCATACTCCTCCATCTACTACACACTCCACAACCTTTAATCCAACGGCTCTTTTAAGAGCCATCACTTTCAAAAGCTCTCCTACTCTGTCACTCTCTTACACACACACACACACACACACACACACACACACACACACACACACACACACACTCTCTCTCTCTCTCTCTCTCTCTCTCTCTCTCTCTCTCTCTCTCTCTCATGGCACCTGGATCCACAACACGCCAGTGTAGTACTTGCTACAAAGAAATCGCCAGTGCCTCCAAAACCTGCAAACATTGTGGAATAAAGATTATTCAAAAGAAAAACCTGAATGCCCAAAAAGTAAAATTTGACGATCAGTGGGCAGCCAAATTGAAAAAAGATGGCAATTCTTGCAAAATCATGAATAGTGTGGACTTGCTTGTAAGTTTAATTTCATTTCAATATAATGAAATAAACAATTATTTTACATTATTATTATAATTATTACAACTACAATTCAGTTAACATACAATTCTTCATTTGAGTAGATAGTGGATAAGAGCATAGTTTTTAATTTGACTGTGTACTCATGCTTAAAACATTCTGTTCTTTCTTCTCAGCTTCATAAGTTGGAATTACTGGGCTTCTCACCAGTGCTCTTTATTACAACACAGAGAGGCCAGCATCGCTCTACAAAAGTTTTAGTAAAAAACGTCAACGTTCGGAGCCATCCCTCAGTACCAGTCATGCAGAGACTTTATGAGGCTGTTGTAAGAGGTATTTATAATGGTCCTTTTTCACAGACAGTGATGACGCATTTCCACAGTTATTAACATGGTAAATCTAACAATATATATTTATATGAAGAGTTTTTTTAAATAGGGGGGGGTATGGGTTGTGTCTGAGATGGTCTGATTATAATTTCACCAACAGTAATTCTGGATTGCCTTCACCAACAAGTAAATAGGAAATAAGCGAATCTCAGAGAGAAACACTAGTGGTTCACGCTTGCGCACATACTGCTTGTTTGGCGGCGCAGTGTTCTGATTAGCTTATTTCCTATTTACTTGTTGGTGGAGGCAATCCAGAATTACTGTTGGTGAAATTATAATCAGACCATCTCAGACACAACGAGGGCTTCGATTACCTCTCTCTTTTTTGACCATACGTGTGTTTGCACCCCTGTAATATTGTGTTGGTCCCCCTTTTGCTGCCAAATCAGCCATGACCCGTCGAGGCATGGACTCCACTAGACCTGTGAGACCTCCCAGCAGAACATTGCCCAAAGCATCACACTTCCTTTAGCTCAAATTGCTCAAGAAGTTAATGCAGGTTCTGATAGAAAGGTGTCAGAATACACAGTGGTGCCCATGCTGACCCCTGTCCATCACCGAAAGCGCCAACGTGATTAATCAGACCAGGCCACCTTCTTCCATTGCTCCGTCGTCCAGTTCTGATGCTCACTGTTGGCGCTTTCGGTGATGATAGTTGATAGATGATAGATACTGACCACTGCAGTCCCAGAACACCCCACAAGAGCTGCAGTTTTGGAGATGCTCTGACCCAGTTATCTCTAGCCATCACAAATATTCACTTGCTATATCCCACACACTAACAGGTGCTGTGATGAAGAGATAATCAGTATCAGTGGTCATAAAGTTATGCCTGATCGGTGTATATACTCTGTAATATTTGTAGTATTACCTTGCAATGAAATTTCAAAAAAATAGTTAACACTGCTGTGTGAGTATTTCTAATACAACGGCTGAGGGAGAGATGGCAAATTAAGACATCTTCCTCTCTTCTGACCAACATAATCAGAATATTTTTTTCCTCTTATGGAAAGTCATAGAAATGCTAACATGGATTTTTTATTTTGCTATTGGAGCAAATGGAAAAGCAATATATATATTGCTTCTGAGAACCCCATACATGTGAAAAGGTTCCATAACTACTAATTTACTCTTTGTCCAGAAGTTTGTTGTTATGATGCCATACTCAATATATTTGTATAGAGTGCATGCAGTGGCATAATTACTGGCAGTCCAGATGTTTTATTTTTTATTATTAAACAAAACATAACTTGCTGTAAAAAATAAGTATAATTTCTCATTACACATTAATTCAGGTTTATTTGTATAGCACCTTTTACAATACATATTATTTCAAATTATGTTGCAATTAGGAAATATTCTGTTATCAGCCATGGGTGATTGTGTCAAAGTAATGTATGGCAAATGGAAGGAATATTCAGCCATATTATATATTTTGTTAGCCTTCTAGTCAGAATGTGAGTCTGATACTGCTCCATAGAGCTTTGATTATGAGGCATGTCTTAACCAAACCAGGAAAAAAAAAACTCTGCACTCAATTGGAAAAGCCCGCCCTGGCAATTTGATTGGCTCGGTCTTCTGGGAGTCGAGCATAATTACTCCTCAACGGATCGAGTCCAGACCGAACTTCCCGACCAAAAATGTTGTGGGCGGGGTTTGGGCTGGCACCCAGGCTAATGTTTTGTGGTTAGTAAACATCATGTATTCAGTTAAGCCAACACCATGCTGAAGGTGCTTGAAACTATTAAATCACTGCTACGATAACAATTTTATAATGACTAACACTTTAATGATTTTCTAAAAAGAATGTTTTTTTTCCCCTGGAACAACTCAGCCTCTGCCGCCAATGACTCCTCCTGTGTGGTCGTGGACCCCGCCTCTGCCGCCAACGACTCCTCCTGTGTGGTCGTGGACCCCGCCTCTGTGGCCAACGACTCCTCCTGTGTGGTCGCGGACCCCGCATCTGTGGCCAACGACTCCTCCTGTGTGGTCGTGGACCCCGCCTCTGCCGCCAACGACTCCTCCTGTGTGGTCGCGGACCCCGCATCTGTGGCCAACGACTCCTCCTGTGTGGTCGTGGACCCCGCCTCTGCCGCCAACGACTCCTCCTGTGTGGTCGTGGACCCCGCATCTGTGGCCAACGACTCCTCCTGTGTGGTCGCGGACCCCGCATCTGTGGCCAACGACTCCTCCTGTGTGGTCGTGGACCCCGCCTCTGTGGCCAACGACTCCTCCTGTGTGGTCGTGGACCCCGCCTCTGTGGCCAACGACTCCTCCTGTGTGGTCGTGGACCCCGCCTCTGTGGCCAACGACTCCTCCTGTGTGGTCGCGGACCCCGCCTCTGTGGCCAACGACTCCTCCTGTGTGGTCGCGGACCCCGCATCTGTGGCCAACGACTCCTCCTGTGTGGCCGTGGACCCCGCCTCTGCCGCCAACGACTCCTCCTGTGTGGCCGTGGACCCCGCATCTGTGGCCAACGACTCCTCCTGTGTGGCCGTGGACCCCGCCTCTGTGGCCAAGAACTCTGCTTCTATGACCGATGACTCCTCTGCAGCCCTGAACCCGTACTGTAAAAAGTTTTGTAATATGTGTAATTGTAATAAATGTATATATAATATTTTTAATTATAAATGTAACCGTTTTTTCTAAGAATGTTTTTTCCCTAAATCTCTACAGCCAACAACTCTGCCTCTGCTGCCAACGACTCCGCCTCTGCTGCCAATGACTCCGCCTCTGCTGCCAATGACTCCGCCTCTGCTGCCAATGACTCCGCCTCTGCTGCCAACAACTCTGCCTCTGCTGCCAATGTGTTCTACATGCCAACACAAAGAAAGCGTAGACAAATACATAATGCTAATGGTAATTATTTTTCCATCTAATGCTGATAATTGTTAAATAAACTACACTCAGCCCTTTTGACAAATTATTTTTTAGATTGTTTAAAGTTGTTTCAATGTTATTTGTTAGTTTCTTTTTGTTGTTGTTTAATTCAATTGTAATTACACATGTGTATTGTTGCATTGCAGAATGCTCACACAACAGCCAGGATGTGTACCATGGAGAGGTTGTGAGGGAGAGAGTTAGGGAGGTTGGTCAGAATCAAGAAAGAAAAAAGCCACTTCATTACTACAGATTATTCCTCTTTAGAACCCTCAAAATAATTACAATATTACATTGTAATTATTAAATTATATAAAACAATATTAAATTGTAATTAGGAAAATCCCTAATTATCCATATTTTTGTATTATTGTTAGTTAGACAAGAGACAAGGTAGATGGAGTAATGTAATTTTACCACAGGACGTCTGTAATATTAATGGCCAATTCGCACGGGATCATCTTTCTCAGTAAAACTAGCAGAAGTGGGAGAGTAACTCGATTTGCGCATCGCCGTCACCCTCCTGTCGCCATGTGTGTATTACGTTGCTTCCTGATATCACGTGCGCAAAAACATATAAACAGTCCTACAGTATATTTATATATAAAATAAAATAAAAATATATAAAACAATCAAATATATATATAAATGTCCAGTCGAATAATGTATTAATTAACTTCAGATTGGATTGTGTTGGTAATAGGCACTTATCTAACGCTAAAATATGTTTCGTGCCTCTAAGTGCTTTCGATCTTCTTTCTGATCTGAATGGTGTGTGGAAAACACCTGAGTTTTGCCACAGACTTGACGTCCCAGCGTCTGGAACGCGACTGAATGCTTTATCAAGCGTCTCCATACTTGAAAAACCACGGAAAACCACTTTTAAACAGAAAATGACAGAATATTTACAGCGGGTCTATTTTTACGGGATTACTATTACCTGAGGTAATTTTTCCAGAAGGTAAAAGTCGCCGTAATCTTTACTGACATTGTCTGTAATGATCACTGAGATGGCACATTCGGACGGGACTAAAATTACAGAGAAGCTCTGTTAATTATTACTTTACCCCACCTCTCCATGTTAAGTACCTAGTCCCATCCGAAAATATAAGTAGCATAAATCAGTTCCTTTTATTTCTTATGCTGTATATGTCACAGGTCGGGGGGGTCAAGCCAGACTGCACCCACCCCTGAAACCCAGGATCACCTCGAGGAGCGTACCAGGAAAATCAGACAGACGCGAGAGTAAAAATTTACAAGGTTTATTTTGTTAAAATTAATTAAAAGTCTCAATGTTGGTTCTGTGTCTCCCAACCAGAACGGGATCGGACCGCGGACGCCGGGAAGGCGTGGAGTTCCCTTCGGCAGCTCGTGCCTGTGCGTGGCCGGTCGGGGAAAAGAGGAGTCGGCCACCCGTCCACGGAGTGGGGGAGTATCCTGGTAAGTAGAACTTGTAGCTGCTTTATTCAAGACGATGCAAGGAATATTTCATATGTCCACCTCTTTCCACAGCGACATCACATACGGCGTGGGCCAGGAGGATCCTTCAATCTGCACAGCAGAGTAAGTAGTTCAACAACAGGTATATGTTCTTGGAATGAGTGATGGGGCTTACGGCTGGAAGATGCTTCGGTCCAGACGAGGAAAGGAATAACTATGGTGTCCACCTCTCTTCACAGCGGCATCACATACGGCGCTTGGCCAGGAGGATCCTTCAATCTGCACAGCAGAGTAAGTAGTTCAACAACAGGTATATGTTCTTAGAACGAGTGAGGGGGCTTACGGCTGGAAGATGCTTCGGTCCAGACGAGGAAAGGAATAACTATGGTGTCCACCTCTCTTCACAGCGGCATCACATACGGCGCTTGGCCAGGAGGATCCTTCAATCTGCACAGCAGAGTAAGTAGTTCAACAACAGGTATATGTTCTTGGAATGAGTGATGGGGCTTACGGCTGGAAGATGCTTCGGTCCAGACGAGGAAAGGAATAACTATGGCGTCCACCTCTCTTCACAGCGGCATCACATACGGCGCTTGTCTAGGAGGATCCTTCAATCTGCACAGCAGAGTAAGTAGTTCAACAACAGGTATATGTTCTTAGAACGAGTGAGGGGGCTTACGGCTGGAAGATGCTTCGGTCCAGACGAGGAAAGGAATAACGTCTCGGTTACGGATGTAACCCTCGTTCCCTGAGTAGGGAACGGAGACGTTACGTCGAAATGACGACGAATGGGGTTCGCTTAGAAGCCTATCCTCTCCGAATATTAATAAAACGAGCCAATGGCAAGCAAATGCCATGGGTCTGCTGAATTTGCATAGCGTAACTCCGCCCCACAGTGTGGGTATATAAGGAAGTGAGCCGGCAACATGCAGATATGTTTCTTCGCTGAAGGAGCCAAGCTGAACTCAGGCTGTTCCAGCGGTACAGCGGAAGTGGCAGGAAGACGTAACGTCTCCGTTCCCTACTCAGGGAACGAGGGTTACATCCGTAACCGAGACGTTCCCTTTCGTTGTCACTTCGAGTTACGTCGAAATGACGACGAATGGGGTTCCCAGTCCAATCACGCCACCTCGGCTGTCTTCCAGTGCCCTGCGTAAGTCTGAGCTCCCTGTCGTGAGACTAGCACGGACGAAGGACTCCTACTTAACACAGGAATACCAAGGTACACTGGGAAGCATATCACAGTGGAAATATGCAATCAGTGCCCGCCCGAAGGGGGGGGACTTAAGAAAACACATATGACCCGGAGGGGGGAGCATACGGAGAACACTGGGGTGTCCAGCCCGTAGGGTGGAGTATTTCAACCCCAGGGGTGGCAGACTGGCTTGCCAAGGGAAAGACACATGCTCGAAGGAGGCTTACAGTGGAAATACACACGTGGGGGTCGCCCAGCGGGGGAACCATGCACATGGTGGCACCTAGCCAACGCGAAAGCTGCCGGAGGCATAACTCTGGCGTTGACGTCAACAGCGCTGGAGGAACTCAGGGCTTATCAGGCTCACCTGAGGAGAATATCGCACGTATCCAGTCCGTGGAGTGGAATGGCGAGCAAGCGAAGACACCTGAGCGGGTCCTAGCACCGGCTGGTTGAAGCGAGTACTCGGGAGGACACTGGCTCCACTCGGAGATTGTAGAATCTGGCGAATGTGTTGGGTGTCGCCCAGCCTGCAGCTCTGCAGATGTCTGTTAGCGAGGCGCCATGCGCTAGAGCCCAAGAGGAGGCCACACTCCGGGTGGAGTGGGCCGTCACACCAAGGGGGCACGGTCGACCTTGCTGCTGGTAAGCCAAAGCAATGGCGTCCACTATCCAGTGAGACAACCTTTGCTTGGAGAGAGCCCTTCCCTTCAGCTTCCCACCATAACAGACAAAGAGCTGGTCTGAGGTCCTGAAACATTGCGTTCTGTCTACGTAAGCACGGAGGGCGCGTACTGGACAGAGCAATGCCAAGGCTGGGTCTGCCTCCTCCAGGGGCAGCGCTTGCAGGTTCACCACCTGGTCCCGGAAGGGAGTGGTGGGAACCTTGGGCACATATCCAGGCCGGGGTCTCAGGATCACGTGAGAAAAGGCCGGCCCGAATTCCAGGCACGCTTCGTCTACAGAAAATGCGTGCAGGTCCCCTACCCTCTTGATGGAGGCCAAAGCAACCAGGAGCGCTGTCTTAACGGACAGGAACTTAAGCTCCACTGATTGCAGAGGCTCAAAGGGAGCACTCTGCAGGGCAGTTAGTACCACTGAGAGGTCCCAAGAGGGCACGAGAGGAGGGCGAGGAGGCTGTAGTCTCCTCGCTCCTCTCAGGAACCTGATGACCAGGTCGTGCTTTCCCACGGACTTACCATCAACTGCATCGTGATGTGCGGCGATAGCGGCAACATATACTTTCAGGGTGGAGGGAGACAGCCTTCGCTCCAACCCATCCTGCAGGAAGGAAAGCACGACACTGATCGGGCATGATCTGGGGTCTTCTGAGTGAGAAGAGCACCAAGAGACGAAGAGGTTCCACTTCAACGCGTAGGCATGTCTAGTGGACGACGCTCTAGCGGAAGTGATGGTAGCCACCACCGCTGGTGGTAGGGTACTCAAACCTGCCTCGTCCCGTCCAGGAGCCACACGTGGAGGTTCCAGAGATCGGGACGAGGGTGCCAAAGGGTGCCCCGTCCCTGAGAAAGGAGGTCCTTCCTCAGAGGAATTGGCCAGGGAGGTGCTGTCGCGAGGAGTACAAGTTCGGAGAACCAGGTTCGGGTGGGCCAGTGCGGCGCAACCAATATGACCTGCTCCTCGTCCTCCCTGATCTTGCACAGGGTCTGTGCAAGAAGGCTCACTGGGGGAAACGCATACTTGCGGAGGCCCCGGGGCCAGCTGTGCGCCAGAGCGTCCGTGCCGAGCGTGCCCTCGGTCAGGGAGTAAAACTGGGCGCAGTGGGACGAGTCGTGGGAGGCAAACAGGTCTACCTGTGCGTCCCCGAACTGATCCCAAATCAGCTGGACCGCCTGGGGATGGAGTCTCCATTCTCCCGGAAGAGGCTGAAGCCGTGAGAGCTCGTCGGCCGCACAGTTCAGGTCTCCCGGAATATAAATGGCTCGAAGCGACCTCAGATGCTTCTGACTCCATAAGAGGAGGTGGCGGGCGAGTTGCGACATACGGCGGGAGCGTAGACCACCCTGTCGGTTGATGTACGCTACTGTCGCGGTATTGTCTGAGCGGACTAGTACGTGCTGGTTCTTGAGCAGCGCCCGGAAGCGGTGCAGAGCGAGACGTACTGCCAGCAACTCGAGGCAATTGACATGCCATAGGCGGTGGGGTCCTGTCCAGGAGCCCGCGGCAGCATGTCCATTGCACATGGCACCCCAGCCCGTGGAGGAGGCATCCGTTGACACAACAACATGCCTGGAAACTCGTTCTAAGGGCACTCCGGCCCGTAGAAAGCTGAGGTTCGTCCACGGGGAGAAGGTCTGACGGCAGGTCGGAGTAACTGGTACTCGGAGCTTGCCCTGGTGCCATGCCCACCTCGGGACTCGATCGTGAAGCCAGTGCTGAAGCGGTCTCATATGAAGTAATCCGAGCGGCGTTACCGCGGCTGCAGATGCCATATGCCCCAGGAGCCTCTGAAAAAGTTTCAGTGGAACCGCACTCTTGCCCTCGATTTGTCTCAGGCAAGTCAGCAGTGACTGCGCACGCTCGCTCGTAAGCTGCGCGCACATGGCGACCGAGTCGATTTCCATACCGAGAAAAGAGATCCTCTGCACGGGGCAAAGTTTGCTCTTCTCCCAGTTGACCCGAAGGCCCAGACGAGCTAGGTGCCGGAGCACTAGGTCCCTGTGTTCGCAAACCTGGTCCCGAGAGTGAGCTAGGATTAGCCAGTCGTCGAGATAATTCAGGATGCGAACCCCGTGTTGCCGTAGCGGCACAAGGGCTGCCTCGACGACCTTCGTGAAGACGCGAGGAGACAGGGCCAGCCCGAATGGGAGAACCGCGTACTGGTATGCCTGCCCCTCGAAAGCAAACCGTAGGAACGGTCTGTGTCGAGGAAGAATGGAGACATGAAAGTAGGCGTCCTTCAGGTCGATCGCTGCAAACCAATCCTGTGGCTGCACACATTCGAAAATGCGCTTGGCCGTGAGCATCTTGAACGGAAGCCTGTGAAGGGAACGGTTCAAGACGCGCAGATCCAGGATTGGCCGTAACCCACCGGTTTTCTTGGGGACAATGAAGTAGGGGCTGTAGAAGCCGGACCTCATTGCGGCTGGAGGGACGGTCTCGATCGCACCCTTCGCCAGCAGGGTGGCGACCTCCGCTCTCATGACAGGGGCATTGCCACCGACCATAGTGAAGCGGACTCCCCTGAAGCGGGGAGGAGACCGCGCGAACTGAATCGCATAGCCGAGCCTGATGGTCCGCGCGAGCCAGCGGGACAGGTTGGGAAGCTCTAACCAGGCTCCCAAGGACTGTGCCAGCGGGGTCATGCGGACGACAGACGTCCCCGCGGGGGTGCAGCGAAGCGGAATGACCGGCCCGGACGTGGGTGGCATAGCGGCCCGGTGTGGGGGCACGGTCATTAGCCGCGTCCTGCCAGAGGAGGCCAGGGAAGGACCAGCGTTCCACGGGGGCGTGCTCTGGCAGGGGTCTGGCGACAGAAGGGGATGAGAGCGGCGGGGCCCGTGGGCGGCGCGCACTGTCATTCCCTTCTGGGGGCTCAGAGATGGGGATATCAGTTCTTTCTTTAACCACATTAGGGTGCTGCCCACCCGTGGGTGAGCAGCGGGGAGTGGAGAACAAAAGATTCTCCCCCGGCCCTCCACCGGGGGAAGGAATGGTCCTGCTACCATCTCCTGCGAAGAACTGGTCGCCATCTCTGAGCAGCCCGTCTCAGGAGCGCCGCTTGGCCTGGCGTTTAGCGGGGCGCGGGGCTGGAGAGGGCTGAGGCGCCTGCCTGCGGCGTCCTCCACGACGCGGCCCGGGTGAAGGCTGCTGCTGGGGCCGTGCGGGAGGGGCGGGAGCCGCGGGAGGGCGCCCTCGGCGGCGAGCAGGCTGAGGCGTCTGAACCGACGGCTGGGTGGAGGCAGCAGCGGGCCGTCGGGGCAGAATGTGTTTAATAGCCTCAGTCTGCTTCTGGGCGGTTGAAAACTGTTGGGCAAAATCTTCAACCGCTCCGCCGAAGAGGCCAGCCTGGGATATGGGGGCGTCAAGCAGACGAGTCCGCTCAGCGTCCCTCATATCGGCCAGGTTGAGCCAGAGGTGTCTCTCCTGGACCACACTAGTGGACATCACCTGGCCCAGGGAGCGTGCGGTCACTTTCGTCGCCCGGAGAGCGAGGTCAGTGGCGGCACGCAGCTCATTGAAGAGCCCTGGGTCAGTCCTCCCCTCGTGCATGTCCCTGAGCATCTGGGCCTGGTAGACCTGCAGAGTGGCCATGGCATGCAAAGAGGCGGCTGCCTGCCCCGCAGCTCTATAGGTCTTCGCCACCAGGGTCGACGAAAACCTACAGGCCTTGGAGGGGTGCTTAGGATCACCACGGGAAGAAGCACTCTGTGGACACAGTTGCATCGCAACAGAGCGTTCAACCATAGGTACCCCAGTGTACCCGTAAACAGCCGCCTGATCGAGAGGAGGAAAGGCGGAGGAGGTCGCCGAGCGATCACGGGAAGACAAGGGTGCCTTCCAGGACCTCGAGACCTCCTCATGCACATCCGGGAAGAAAGGCATTGGGGTTGGACGCCGACGTGAATCGGCGGCCGCGCCCAAAAACCAATCGTCCAGACGCGAGCGCTCGGGGCAGGGTGGCGGATTGCACTCTAACCCGATGCTCGCGGCTGCCCGGGAAAGCATGGCCGTCAGCTCGGGATCAGGATCGGGCAATGCTGACGCGCCCGGAGGCGGCAGCACAGCCGACCCCTCATCTCCCGAGGACTCCTGCCCACCTTGTGATGCTGTGATCGACATAGCATCGTCATTAGGAGCGCCAGACGGCGCGCTCGGTCCGCCGCCGACCGTTGGCCGGGACTGATCGAGCGCATCATCTGGTCGGCTCGCGGGTTGCGGCACTTGAGAGGGGGATGTGGCCCGAGGACGAATCGTCGGTTGTTGTTGCCACACCGTCACCCTCAGGTCACCCTGGCCACCAGCCGAAGTACCAGCTCTATTTGCACTAGAGCTGGTAGATCGGGGTGTGGATGAGGGGACTCTCACTCTTTCGAGATCACTGAGTCTCGACCGTAGTGTCGCGATGGTCATGTTTCCGCAATGAAAACATGAGTCATCCACAAGCGCTGCTTTGGCGTGCTCTAAGCCCAAACACGCAAAACAGCGATTGTGCCCATCTAAATCAGACAGCCAGTGACCACAACCAGAAGGGCACGGGCGATGCATCTTTAAAAAGACGTGCCACGCGCTTTGCTCTTTTAGAGAGAAGGAGAAATCCCCGCAGATGCTGAAGCGACCAGGGAGAGAACACACACACACTGGCAGATCACTGCTCAGATCGCAGGGAATGTGCACTCGCTGGAACTCGCTGTCACACCAACACCTGGAGGGAAGCTCGTCTCGAAGAGGAATAAAGAGATGATACTCAGGATGGCTTGTGGAGTGAAGGATTAACTTGGCTCCGAAAGCGAAAACATATCTGCATGTTGCCGGCTCACTTCCTTATATACCCACACTGTGGGGCGGAGTTACGCTATGCAAATTCAGCAGACCCATGGCATTTGCTTGCCATTGGCTCGTTTTATTAATATTCGGAGAGGATAGGCTTCTAAGCGAACCCCATTCGTCGTCATTTCGACGTAACTCGAAGTGACAACGAAAGGGAACTATGGTGTCCACCTCTCTTCACAGCGACATCACATACGGCGCTTGGCCAGGAGGATCCTTCAATCTGCACAGCAGAGTAAGTTAACACATGTACACACAATCGTCCAGCAGGTAAGGAGAATCTTCACACTGAACGCCTGGGTTGTTTTTGTTACGGTGACAGTGGTGGGCTTTCGAAATGGTGAGCATACGGCATTAACTCTGTATATATTCCCCACACCCTGTAACTTCACTTCAAGCAATTTCTTGTGTAAACACACCACTTCAGACACTGCATATCCACTCGTAGTGAAAATAGAGCCAGCACTCACCCAACGATCGCTCCTTCCACTGACAGGCTGGATCGAGTCCCACCCAATAGCGAAAGAGCGAGAATACCTCCTCACTGACCCGGGGACCAAGCGTTTCCTTGCCCACACTCGGAGGAGAAGACGAGAGTTCAACGGATCCCTTAATCCATACACTCTCCGGTGACACAACCCTCGTGATCAATCCACTTCACAACGTTATATCAATCTCAGTGCAGGTACATGCATTCAATCAAATTCCACGATCATATTACTTATCTTCTCTCAGATGATAATGGCGCGGCTTGGTCTGCACTTGGTCCTCGTAACTCACTCTCTTTCCGTCCTCAGTATCTCCACTCGATCGCTGTTATATCTGCCGCACAGCCGAACGGCCAAACCCCACAATAATCCTCAGATACCTTCGCACGCCAGCCCAAACGTCAAAAGGGATCCACTTCTCTCAGGGGAACACAGTCAAAGGAGAGGACAACCAGGAAGAACGACCGGGAGAACGAACAACCCGTGGGAATCACCCCGTGAGAATCACCAACTTCCTGGTCTCTGAACTTCCTTTTTATATGGTTCCTCCGCCTTCATAATCCTCGCGCAGATCCCGGCGTTTAATCCTCCGCACCAGATGTCAATCCGTCATTAGCGTTGTTATGGTGACATAACGCGCAACCCGGAAGTGGGCCGGTGTTACCGTAACACCGGTCCGGCCGGAACATAATTCCCGCGGGAACTTAGTTCCGCTTCCTTTTCGTCACCCCGTGACACCCCCCTGCCAAACCGTTCTAGTCCCTAGAACGCCTTGCAGTCGCCCATTCTCCATAGCGTGCCGGGGGCTGGCCTCGGTTCTCCCTCTGGGACCGTCGTGGTGGCGAAACAGGGTCGATGTCCACAGGCATATCCATCGGGTCTCTGGGGGCCATTTCTGCGGGGACATTCACCCGTTCTCCTGGGATCACGGCCCATCCTGCTATCCACGGGGCTACAGCTTCAGGCTCCGTTGGTGCCTCCTCTACGGGGCTGGGATAGTTCGGACAGGGGCGGATCATGTTCCGATGGACCACTCTAGCAGGCCCGGCTTTTCCTTCGGGCCGAATCGTATAAACTGGCTGTCCAGGCCGCTGCTGGCCCTCGACCACATATGGTGTAGTCTCCCATCGGTCACTGAGCTTCCCCTTTCCCTGTCGCCGGTTGTCCCTTATCAGAACCCTTTCTCCTGGAAGGAGGGGGGCCTCTCGAGCCGTCCGGTCATAGAGCCTCTTGTTTTTCTTCCCAGCCGCTCGGATCCGTCTCGAGACTTGCTCGTATGCAAAATGGAGGCGTTGGTGGTGGCGCCCTACCCACTCGGTTACGTTCCCCTCCTCCTCGGTTGCTGCCGTCCCCAGCAATAAGTCGGTGGGCATCCGCACATGCCTGCCAAACATCAAATAAGTGGGGGCGTAGCCCGTGGTACTGTGCGTGCTGTTATTGTATGCCTGAATCAGATTTGGTAACGCACTCACCCAGTCGCTCTGATGTTCTTGATCTAGCGTGCCGAGCAAGTTCAATAGGGTCTGATTGAACCGCTCGCATCCGCCATTTCCCTGGGGGTGGTAAGTAGTGGTATGGGTCTTGGTGCAGCCATACAATTTACACAGCTCTCTGATCACCCGAGACTCGAAGTTCGGCCCTTGGTCTGAGTGTAGAAACTCGGGGCAACCGAACGGCTGGAAGACAGCTCTCCACAGAGCAGTGGCGGTGGTGTTTGCCGTCTGGTCCAAGGTAGGAATGGCCCAGGAGTACTTGGTGAACAGGTCGGTAATGACAAGGATGTTCTGGTAGCGGTCCGCCGGCCGACCCAAGGTCAAGAAGTCCATTGCGACTATGTGGAGAGGGGCCTTTGCCTGGATGGGGACCATCGGTGCTCGTGCTTCCTTCCTGGCTTTGAACAGGGTGCAACGAGGACAGGCCTGCACGAAGATACGTGCCGTTGCCTCTAGGTTGGGCCAATAGAAGTGTCGCCTCAAGAGAGATACCGTTTTCTCGTGCCCTTGATGGCCCAGTTGATCATGGTACGCTGCCAAGAGCTCTTGTACCTGGCCTTCGGGGACAACGATCTGTCGGAGTTCCTCGTCCAGCCCCGGATCTCGGACAGACCTGCATAGTACTCCCTCCTTCACCTGTAGTCTGGCCCATTGTCCCAACAGCTTCCTTCCTGCTCCCCCTTGGGCCCGTTGTTCGGCCAACGTCGGTTTTCGCCCCCGTTCCAGCCATCGCATCAAGCCACTGATCTCCCTGTCGGCCTGCTGTCGCTCCTTCCAGCGGCAGGGGTCCCATCCCCAACTCACAGGCATCGCCTCACGTTGAGTCCCCGGCGCCTCCACAATGCCCACCATATACTCCTCTCCCTCGGGATCTGGCATGGGTTCCGGTGGGTCCCTCGGACCGTGAGCTTCCGGGAGTCGGGACAGGGCATCAGCGTTGGTGTTCTCCCGACCTGGCCGGTACCGGAGCTGGTATTTGTAGTTGGCCAACTGGGCCACCCAACGCTGTTCTACTGCCCCCAACTTCGCCGTCTGTAGGTGTACTAATGGGTTGTTGTCGGTTACTACCGTCACCTGGGCACCCCACAGATAATCTTTAACCTGTTAGCCTTCAGCGCCATTTTTGAAAAATCCCCAGAAATTGCATTCTGAACCTAAAACAGATTCAGTTAATTGACCCTTTGTCCTAAAAGCACAAGCATGATCTCATTTGAAAGCTGACACCTGGCACTTTATTGGAAATGTAGAATGAATTATTGTCATAATGAAAAAAAAATTATGAATAGCTTCAAAGTTGTGTAAGTTATTAGAAATTTATTTTTATGAAACATCTTCATGAAAATTAAATTGAAGTTGGCCCGTCAGCACTCTAGAAATGCACTCCAGCTAAAGCCACATGTCTGACCATGTTATATTTAAAATTTGAAGGTGATAAGTCTAAAACTCTGTATTTTGTTAAATGTTTTTCAAGATCATCTCAAATGACTTTATTTTGAATTGACTCTAAAATGCAAACTTGTGTTTATTGTCATCTATTAGCATCTATTCAGTCTATTGTCTCTATTTTTTTGTGGTGCAAACGAGCCCCATTCAGTGTCAGTCTCTCCTGCACTCATTCACACCTCTCCAGCCGGCTTATGGCCATAAATATGCTTTTCCCTTGTCTCCATTATAATGGCTAACGATCTGGCTATTCACGCCGTTTCACCCCCTAATTTCTTTCATAGTTCTCACCTTTCACATTTATAACTGTATCAAATGCCTTTCTTAAATAAATAAATATTTCAGTAAGCATTCCGATTTAGAAAAAAATCATAAAAAATAACAGCTAGATGGCAGGTGCAACTAGAGAGCTAGCTAGCATGTTAGCTTAGCACACCATCAATACACGACAATTTATGAGATTAAAACCGTTTTTGTGCTCCAAACTTACTTTAAAGCGCAAGTCGAGTGTTTTAAATAATCTTCTATGAGCTTATTTGGCTTCAGAAAAGAAAATCAGACAGAAAATAAATGAGTTTATGTTATTCTGCACTATTGTAAAGTCTATATAGATTAGCATTACATTATACATATAATATATTATTATAAAAATACCTGACATGGCTCGAAGAACACAGGTAAATCAAATATCATTGCAATCATGTTTATTGTCTTCAAAACATCTTTATCTGCATGTTACAACGATCTCTGAAAGCTAGCTGTGTTTATGTAAGTGACGTCCTGGAAGGTCACATGGTATGGCTCTTCTTCATGTGCAGTGCATCCGTATATGGATTATTCTGTGTATCTCTGGCGCCCTCAGTCTTCTGTATGGTTTGAAAACACAGTACATCAGAGTATCCAGCGCGCATATGATTACATGGACGCATTTTGATATAAATTCAATAAATATTATTCCTGTCTATAGAAATCTGATGTAAACCTATGAGAATATATCAATATTTCTCCAAATCTGCACATTTTTGAGCCAAAATCCCTGAGGAACGTTGTTTTGTCACGCGTTCTCATGACAACACCACCGGAGTTTTTTTTATGAATGGACGCGCTGATGCTCATAATTCACATTAAAGGTATCGACTCATTTTTTCATTACATAAATCCTGACACAAATTAAGACATAACTGTCACTATAAGTTTCTCAGAATACAATAGTGGTCAAATACTGAAACGTGAGACTTATATATTTTTAATGATGTATAGTTTGTCAAGGTAATAACATTAAATCTGATAGTAACTTTGAACTATTTAAAAAAAAAAACGCTTCAGAGCGTCCTCGCTCTGGTGAAGGCTAACAGGTTAAACTTCTCGCTGAGTGCCCATTTCAGCGCCAGCAGTTCCAGCTTGAAGGAGCTGTAGTTGGCGTCATTCCTCTCGGCTGGATGAAGGCTCCGGCTTGCGTAGGCTACGACCCGCTCTACGCCGTCTTGTTGCTGGGCCAACACGGCCCCTAAGCCCAGGTTGCTGGCGTCCGTGTACAGGACAAAGGGCTTGGAAAAGTCGGCATACGCCAGAATCGGTGCCTGTAGCAACTCTTGTTTCAGTCGCTGGAACGCAGCCTCACACTCGGGGCTCCACAGGATAGACGGTGATCCACGACCTCGGGGGCGTCCTGTCCCAGCCAGCAACTGATTTAGGGGCTTTGCGATCTTGGAGAAGTCCTTGATAAAGCGACGGTAGTACCCCACGAAGCCCAGGAATGACCGGACCTGCTTCACCATCTGCGGGGCAGCCCACTCTCGCACCGCCGACACCTTCTCCGGGTCGACCGAAACTCCCGCCGCACCCACACAATGTCCCAAGAATTTGACTTCCCGCCGTAACAGATGACATTTGTCCGGCTGGAGCTTCAGCCCATATTTCTCCATGGCCCTGAAGACCTGCTCCAGGTGTTGTAAGTGGGAGTCGAAATCTGGGGAATAGACAATCACATCGTCCAGGTATACCAAAGCGGACTCCATCAGCTGGCCTCCCAGGCACCGCTGCATCAGCCTCTGGAAGGTGGCAGGAGCGTTGCAGAGGCCGAAAGGCATCCGGTCCCATTCAAAGAGACCGAACGGGGTGGTAAAGGCGGTCTTCTCCCGGTCCGCCTCGTCCACTTGCACCTGCCAGTAGCCACTTGCCAAGTCCAGCGTAGAGTACCATGCCGAGCGTGTCAAGCCAGCCAGGGAGTCCTCGATCCGGGGTAGGGGGAACGCGTCCTTCTTAGTGACCAGGTTCAGCTTACGGTAGTCAATGCAGAACCTCCATGCGCCCGTCTTCTTTTGCACCAACACGATGGGAGCTGCCCACGGGCTGCTGCTCTCTCTGACCACCCCTCGATCGAGCATACCCTGTAGCAGTGTGCGGACCTCTGTATACAGGGTAGGTGGAACGGGTCGATACCTTTCTCTACTGGGCTCTGCCTCTCCGGTGGGGATCCGATGTTGCACGACGTTGGTGCAGCCGTAGTCCTCTTCGTGTGCCGAGAAGACATGTTGCCACTTGCTCAGCAGATCCCGCAGCTTCCTGGCCTGTGCAGGTCCCAGCTCCTCCCCTTGCAGGGAATTTCCCTTCAAGTGGCCGGGCACCTCCTCTCCTAGACTCTGGGGCGACGAGCTCGCTTGGGTAAGGGCCACTTCCACCACCGCAGGGTGTACTTGGCGAAAGCTCACATCCTTGTCCTCCCGCACCTGATGGGGTTCTACCGGCGTCACCTTGACCAGCCGCTGGTGTTTGTATAAGTGCACGACATGGGGCGTCCCGTTCCGAACTCTCACCGGGATCCGTCCTCTTCGTGCCACGGCCAAACCTCTGGCGACTTCTACCTGCTGGCCATCCCAGTGGGGCTCCACCAGCACCCATTCTTCCGGTCCCACGTCCCGCTGGGGGACTCGTACCCACACTAGGGCCTCGCTGTTCGCTGGCACGGACAGGGCATACCGGCACGCTACCCGACCAGTCCCTTCGCGGCCTTGCCGGGCCCGGGACATCTGGATCCGTCGGCAGTCAGCGGCGACACGTTCCCATTCCTGTCGTTCGGCCGGCGAGACCCCTCGATCGGGCTTTGCCCGAAACAATTCTTCCCAACATGCAGATAATACATTCATACCTAGTAGGGCCCGGTGACTCCCCAAGCAGTGGTCCTGTACGATGATCACTCCTTTCTGGGGCACGATAACTCCGTGGATCTCCAAGTCCGTCAGCCTGTAGCCAATGTAGGGGATGTCCAGACCGTTTGCTCCTTTCAGGGAGAGCCAGGGAGCCTCCGTCCCATGCATCCTCTGGTTTCCGAACAGCTCTTGCGACAGGCTTTCCGCGAATAGGGTCACCTGGGATCCGGTGTCGATGAGACAGGGCACCTTCACACCGCACACCTGTACCTCCACCACTGGGCTATGCCCAACCAGCCTGTCCTTGGAGCCTGCTCCGACGGGTGGGTCATCTAAGGGGGTCCCGACCACACGACCCACTGTGGCCGGTCGACCTAAAAACCCCCCTCCGAACCTCTTCGAGGGCCACACTGTCGGCTGTAATGGCCTGGTTGGCCACAGCGGTTGCAGATAGGTCGTCCTTGCTCGTCCCATTCGAACTGGGGCCGGTTGGGCCGATTAAGTCGCCTCCCTGAGTCCCTGTTCCCGTCCGAGTACGCCCGGTCCCGCGAGATGGGCCTCACCTCTTGCCTGGTAGCCCCGGGACGCAGCTCGTCCACGAGCGTCTTAGTTAGCTCTGCCATCTGCTCCCGGACATCCTTTAGGAGTTCGAGCTTCAGGGCCTGTTTCCACTCTGCCATGTCGGGGACAGCCACTGCGGAGCTACTTACGGCCGCACACACAGGGGGCTCTCTCACCTCAACCTGATCGATCTCCAATGCCACCGCTTCTTTCTTTAGGTCTTCAAAGGTAAGTTCAGGGTCCCTTCTGAATTGTACTCTAAGGCCCTGGCGTACTGGGCCTTCCCTTAGCCCCAGCAGGAATTGGTCCCTCAACAGGGTCTCACCCTCTCCGAGACCATGGTCTGGGCGTCCCTGCAGCCTGGTAACTTGCTCCCGTAGTTGGAGGGCGAAAGCTCTGACGGATTGGCGGGGGCCCTGCTTGCTGCTGAAGAACTGAGCCCGGAGAACCGCAGTTGGAGTGGCGTCACCATATCTTTCCGTCAGGAATCTGAACACAGACTGGGCGGTGGCTCGGACAGCTTCGGGGGCGGCTTGGACTTCCCGCCGTGCTTCCCCTTCAAGGGAGTTGAGGGCAAACTGTAGCTGTTGGGTCGCACTTAGTCCCTGTAGCCCGGCCAGATACTCGATCTGGGCCCGCCATTCGGAAAGGCGCACCTCTGACTCGCTTCCTCCATATTTCTGGACCCAGGGGTTTCCCATGAACACTGGCATAACTCGGGGTGGGGCCCCTAGTGCCTCGTCGTCGGCCATCCGAGAATCCCTGGTCGCTCAACCCGAGGTGAAACCCTGCCGACTTACGCCAAAATCTGTCACAGGTCGGGGGGGTCAAGCCAGACTGCACCCACCCCTGAAACCCAGGATCACCTCGAGGAGCGTACCAGGAAAATCAGACAGACGCGAGAGTAAAAATTTACAAGGTTTATTTTGTTAAAATTAATTAAAAGTCTCAATGTTGGTTCTGTGTCTCCCAACCAGAACGGGATCGGACCGCGGACGCCGGGAAGGCGTGGAGTTCCCTTCGGCAGCTCGTGCCTGTGCGTGGCCGGTCGGGGAAAAGAGGAGTCGGCCACCCGTCCACGGAGTGGGGGAGTATCCTGGTAAGTAGAACTTGTAGCTGCTTTAGTCAAGACGATGCAAGGAATATTTCATATGTCCACCTCTTTCCACAGCGACATCACATACGGCGTGGGCCAGGAGGATCCTTCAATCTGCACAGCAGAGTAAGTAGTTCAACAACAGGTATATGTTCTTGGAATGAGTGATGGGGCTTACGGCTGGAAGATGCTTCGGTCCAGACGAGGAAAGGAATAACTATGGTTTCCACCTCTCTTCACAGCGGCATCACATACGGCGCTTGGCCAGGAGGATCCTTCAATCTGCACAGCAGAGTAAGTAGTTCAACAACAGGTATATGTTCTTAGAACGAGTGAGGGGGCTTACGGCTGGAAGATGCTTCGGTCCAGACGAGGAAAGGAATAACTATGGTGTCCACCTCTCTTCACAGCGGCATCACATACGGCGCTTGGCCAGGAGGATCCTTCAATCTGCACAGCAGAGTAAGTAGTTCAACAACAGGTATATGTTCTTGGAATGAGTGATGGGGCTTACGGCTGGAAGATGCTTCGGTCCAGACGAGGAAAGGAATAACTATGGCGTCCACCTCTCTTCACAGCGGCATCACATACGGCGCTTGTCTAGGAGGATCCTTCAATCTGCACAGCAGAGTAAGTAGTTCAACAACAGGTATATGTTCTTAGAACGAGTGAGGGGGCTTACGGCTGGAAGATGCTTCGGTCCAGACGAGGAAAGGAATAACTATGGTGTCCACCTCTCTTCACAGCGACATCACATACGGCGCTTGGCCAGGAGGATCCTTCAATCTGCACAGCAGAGTAAGTTAACACATGTACACACAATCGTCCAGCAGGTAAGGAGAATCTTCACACTGAACGCCTGGGTTGTTTTTGTTACGGTGACAGTGGTGGGCTTTCGAAATGGTGAGCATACGGCATTAACTCTGTATATATTCCCCACACCCTGTAACTTCACTTCAAGCAATTTCTTGTGTAAACACACCACTTCAGACACTGCATATCCACTCGTAGTGAAAATAGAGCCAGCACTCACCCAACGATCGCTCCTTCCACTGACAGGCTGGATCGAGTCCCACCCAATAGCGAAAGAGCGAGAATACCTCCTCACTGACCCGGGGACCAAGCGTTTCCTTGCCCACACTCGGAGGAGAAGACGAGAGTTCAACGGATCCCTTAATCCATACACTCTCCGGTGACACAACCCTCGTGATCAATCCACTTCACAACGTTATATCAATCTCAGTGCAGGTACATGCATTCAATCAAATTCCACGATCATATTACTTATCTTCTCTCAGATGATAATGGCGCGGCTTGGTCTGCACTTGGTCCTCGTAACTCACTCTCTTTCCGTCCTCAGTATCTCCACTCGATCGCTGTTATATCTGCCGCACAGCCGAACGGCCAAACCCCACAATAATCCTCAGATACCTTCGCACGCCAGCCCAAACGTCAAAAGGGATCCACTTCTCTCAGGGGAACACAGTCAAAGGAGAGGACAACCAGGAAGAACGACCGGGAGAACGAACAACCCGTGGGAATCACCCCGTGAGAATCACCAACTTCCTGGTCTCTGAACTTCCTTTTTATATGGTTCCTCCGCCTTCATAATCCTCGCGCAGATCCCGGCGTTTAATCCTCCGCACCAGATGTCAATCCGTCATTAGCGTTGTTATGGTGACATAACGCGCAACCCGGAAGTGGGCCGGTGTTACCGTAACACCGGTCCGGCCGGAACATAATTCCCGCGGGAACTTAGTTCCGCTTCCTTTTCGTCACCCCGTGACATATACCCTGAAAAGGGCTTCAATTTGATTATATAACAGATGTTGATAAATTTTTGTCTATCTGTTCTTTAAAGGGAAGAAAAGAATTTCTTTTCCGATGGCAGCCTTGCACATCCTGGTCAGTATACACATATATATTTAGTATCTTCATTTAATAATTAAAAACCTTATTATTCACCTAAGCAACTACCCTTCCATGATCCTTAGGGTAATTTTGACCTAGATGTTTATCACTTTCTCTCTTTCAAAAAAATTAATGTTTTGTAAATGATGAGAAGTAGTCCCTCTTAACACTGATTTTTTTATGGTTCCTAAATGTATTTTGGTATTCAAAATATACTGATGGAGTATTGAAATAACACATAATTAGTGCTTCTGCAACTTGCACAACATCTTCGCATCACATGAGATTGCAAACCATCATGCTGACACAGAGTTTTGTATATTGTTTATTATTATTTTTATATTTATATTTAATAATATTAATTGTGACTTTTATCCAATGTGAAGGAACTACTTTCATTGCATTAATCAGTGGAAACACACATTGAACTACTTAAAAATCATAACATGTTATTAAATATAAAACTAGCCTACTACAAACTCCGTGTCAGCATACTGTAGCCTTTTGCTTGCGATGTCTTGTGCATCATACTTGCAAGCAACGCTTGGCAAGTCGCAGCAGCACTAATTATGTGCCTGGCAACATATTCCTTCTTCTAATGACCAGCAAGTTGTGATTTACGACAATATTTTCTTAAAGTGTAAACACATTGGCACTCACTTGTGCTGAACTTCGTAGTTGAGTTTTCATAATTGATTCTGCTATTTTCCTGTTAATCACTATCAAGCTGCTTTGACACAATCTGTATTGTATAAAGTCGTGATACACACATAAAGGTGACTTGACTTGCCAGTGCCGTACCATCTCCCATTTGCCTGAGAGAATTCATGCTGTAGAGAACATGGAGCAGTTTGACCAATTTTTTTCATTATAAAAAACAAAGCAAAAACAAGGTGTCTTTTCTTTTGTCATTGTTACTTTCCAAATAGGAAATTAAATGGTCAAAGCATACACAAACTGTGTGGACACACCTTTTGGCAAAGGTGATTTCATAATATCACTTCTGTCTGTATTTTTTTCTCCATAGTGGCAAGAAATGGAGGAGTACCTGGGTGTCCGAGGAAGCTATGCAGTAGTTACTGTTGCACTACTGTTTGTTTAAATTCATATTCAAATATGGCAAAAGAAATAAACAAAGTACAGTACTTAGCATATGTGACCATTATTATTTAGCATGCTAAAGAGGAATAAAAACACATCTTTTGGAAATTGATCTTAATGCCGTAATTAAAAAAATTAGGAAAACTCCAACCAATAAAGCTCCCTTGGCCTCTGGAATTAAAATAGCCCGACATCATCACATACCCTTCACCATACCTAGAGATTGGCATGGTTTTATTTCAGTTCGTACCAGCCTAATAGCTGGTTTGATTTGCATTGAGATATGATCTTATGTAAAGTACCCAATGCCAATCTCTTGGTATGGTGAATCAATTTTCAAAAGATGATTTTTATTTCTCTTTTTAGTCAACTTTAACATGGGTGTGTTCACTTATGCTATGCACTGTGTACTAATTGTGATTCTATTTGGTTAGCATTATTTAATCAATGTGTGTATCATAGTGTATCTACAATAAAGTTCTGTTAAGTGTATGTAAGTGTGGTGAATCTTTTTTTTCCTTGATTGATTTAAAAAATAATAAATAAATATATATATATATATATATTTATTTATTATTTTTTAAATAATAAATACGTTTAAATATATATAAACGTTTACCATGATTTTTTTTTACTTGGGACAATAATGCACCAACATTTTATAACAAACATGCTGTGGCAAATACAGTAAATATGATAAATTTCAGTTACATGAAGGGAAGACTGAAAGGTGCTTAAAATGACACTTTTGGCACAACTTGAATGATCAACATGGATCCTATACAATCAAGAGCATGCATATTACTGATGTCCAGCACTTGAGGAAGAGCATGAAGATGGAGAGGTATTTTTGTAAATCAGTTCAAATTGCTGAATTTTACACAGTTATTGAAATTAATTTAGCCGAATAATGGAACATTGTTAGAGCTGCTTTACAGCAGAATTTGAATTAGTCTCATATTTGAACAGCAGTATTGTTATTAGTTTATTACTGCAAGAGTGATAAATTCTATATCTATATTGATTTTTACAAAATAAAAATTGGGTTAGAAATTCCCTCTTACATTCTCATGATTTAAGGTAGCAGGTGTCTGTCCCACACACCACAAATGTTATCCTGTTCAATCTTTTATCCTCAGGTTGACCCCACTCTGGGTTGGGGCCGTTCTGTTCCCTATGACCACTATAACTTAGAATAACTAATAATCTCTAGTGCCCCAATAACCTGCTGCACAGTAGTAACCAGGCAAATAAATAGGTTCCAGACAATGCCTTTGACATGCTTTAATTCATGACCAGGGGTATCTCAGACAAATAAAAGAGAGAATAAAACTCACGGCATGTATTTATGTATGTAAAACATATCAGATAGAAATGTTAATTCTGCAAAGTTAAAGGAATGTTAGTTTTGATTTTTTAATAACAATCAGATGGTCTCAAAATACACATCAAAAACTGAAACATAAGCAATGTAACAATAGAAAAATGGGGGAAATATAAAATTGTTCAATATAAATGTGATTTAACAGTTTCTTGTACACGATGAGTACAATACATCTATGTCGGTTTTAGTGCTCTTCTATCCCTGGGGGCCCAGTAGCGCCCCATGGAAGAGACAAAAAAAATCACTTTTTAACTGGTTGTAAATCAAAGTCTGATTAGAGTATTTAAACGAAATTTGGCAGGTCAACTACTTATACTATGCTTACTAAATAATGTTGGACACAGTTGCCAGACATATATGGAAAGGTTGTATAAATGTGTTTTAAAAAGTGTGCACAGTAAAATACTAAATTTCAGCATACATCTCATATTATGTCACAGAGGTTTGTCCAATTAACATAATTATGTAAATAAGTTCTTCATAAAGGATATAGTTTATTTAATTGAATCCCTATTTTTTTTAAACTACCTTACCCATAAGCCTCTGTCATTCTACCACTAGAACGGGAAAACATTGCGCAGAGATTTGTAGTTCTTTGAAGTGTGTGGTTAGGCTTAGGGTTAGGATCTCGGTAAAGGGATCATTTCCTTAAACATAACAACGCATTATTGTTAACTGACCATATTATTGACGTAATAATAACAGCAACCCGTACTTTGCAGCACGAAGCGCTTTTTAAAAGTGGTTTAAAGACAATCCAACAAGAAAGAGTCATGCCGGTACTGGGCAACCAATGACAACCCAGTTTAACTGTGACGCCACACTTCCTTATCCATATATGGTCATTTTTGACAGGATCTACCGGCTTTATATGAACTTATAGGTTTCTGGTTTCTATAACATATAGAATTATATAAATGTATAACACATATAAATGTATATATATGGTAACACTTTACAATAAGGTTCATTATTTAATGTATTAACTAACATTTACTAAACATGAGCAATACATTTGTTACTGTATTTGTTCATCTTTGTTAACGTTAGTTAATAGAAATAGAGCTGTTCATTGTTTGTTCATGTTAGTTCACAGTGCATTAACTAATGTTAACAAGATTTTAATAAAGTATTAATAAATGTTAAAATTAACACGAACAAAGATTAATAAATGCTTTACACGTGCAGTTCATTATTAGTTCATGTCAACTGATGTAGTTAACTAACAAACCTTATTTGAGTGTTACCAAATATATATATATATATATATATATATATATATATATATATATATATATATATATATATATAATTTTTCAGGTTAAATATATTTCTTTCCATTAAATATAAACATTTTAAAATGATAAATCCCTTTTTGTGTTTAACATGATGTAGAAATAAGCTTATGTTGCCCCCACTCCCCCTCATGCATTTTTAGAATCATTTATCAGAGAATATGAATATGAATCAGAGAATATGAATATACAATGAAATGTGGGAAATACATTGTCCAGAGGGTCATGAATTGTAGATTACATATTTTCTTTTACATCAAAAAGCTATTTAATAAATGGTAAATGGACTGCATTTATATAGCGCTTTCACAGACCTATGGCCACCAAAGAGCTTTACAATTTGCCTCACATTCACCCATTCACTCACACATTCATACATCGACTTAAAAGCTATTTAATTGATTAAAATAACAATAGTGAGTGCAATACTAGGAGTTTTACAGTGTCAATTATGAATTTTAATATACAAACATAAGAACTTAACTGTAGTAATTACATATTTGCACACATTGTCAGTGTTTCATCAAGTAACAAAGACAGTAGAGATTTAATGGAAATGAAATGACAGTATATTCTTGATGTTCAGGGTGTGCTAAGGGTATCATGTGTTAGCCACATTCTAGCAAAACATGATAAGAGAAAACAGGTTTTAAATCATCAATAAACAGCCAACATCACCTGATTTAATTTTCTCAAGGCTTTTTAAAGTGGTTTAGACGTCAACATGACTTTCATTTTCAACCAAAGTCTGACTGACGTTGGATTAGTTGGAGTCCAACATCTTCCTGACGTCACATTGTACTGTGTTTGCTGGGTTGCATCGATTTGAAGTCTGGACAAGTTGACGCTAAAAAAAGTCCTCTTCGTCTTCATCCTCATCCTCATCCTCCACACCATACTGGATATCCTCCTCATCCATGCAATCATCTTCTTTCAACTCACAATTGTCTAGTAAACTACTGTACAGCTGACGAACCGAGGAGATGTGACTTCTGAGGTAGTATAGTCTTTTCATAAGTAGAGAGTGAAGTCCTAGAATTCCACTTTCAGAAAATCCACAGTCCTGTTCTGCAAGTAACACAAAAACCACAAAATGAATTATGTAATTTTAAGGAAGTAGTGTTCTGCTGAATTTACAGCATCAATTAATTTATTCACCAGAACAGAGCAGCAATTATGAACCACAGATTCAGTTAAAGAGCATAATGTTGTGGATATACTGTATTGATGTTATTATTGCTTACACAAGATGAACAGGAATTTATGTAGTACTTACTGTTCTTTTTTATTTCAGTAGCAATATGGCTTGAATGATCATTTAAAACAGAATGTTCTCTTTTGAGGCTTTTCCAGTGATTTTTGATCTCTTTTAGGACAATGCACTCCTCTTCGGTAAGCCGATTCAGGAGCATCAGTTGGTCAAAAGGCCTTTTTTTTGGTGACAAGATTATCTGTGAAGATGTTTTAAAAATAATGCAAGAAATAGTGTATCCATTTACTTTGTACAAAGTCTGTTAAATATATTAATTATAAATAATTTAACAAATATTTTGACACTTGCATGTATAAACAGAAACAATTCTAATGGATACAAATGAGTTTTAGTGAATGTATTACATTTCATTAATGACAACATTCAAAATAAGTTTTTAGTATATTGATTGATATTATGGATATAAGTTATATTGGGTAAGTTACTGTATTTGTACTTGGGGGACTAGATATGTTTACACTGCTGCAGAGCAAGTGATAACTTGGTACAGCTGAGAAAAAAGTTGATGCACAATAGGCATAAACAATATCCACTGTAAGCTGATAGGTCGATACATATATCAGAATTAACAAGAGTTAATAAGAGTTAAGTAACAAGACATACCACGTTCATCCAGTAGCCATGGCCATGCATAACTCTCAGATGCCAGAATTGCATCAGCTGACTCCAGTTTTTCAGGCGCTGCCCTGTTGTATTCATCTAGAGCCGCACTAAGTTTGGCTTTTTCATCCAAAATTTTTCTGCGGAGTTTGTGTCTTCTCTTGTTCCCATCTAAAAAGACAAAAGCATGCCATAATATGTTCTATTTAAGACTTTTCTAAAATAAAAGTTATATAAAGACAAAAAAAAAAGTATGAATTTAAATATGTATTTTGCATAATGCTTTCTCATAATGAATGTTTAAAAATATATAACACATTTATTTCTACGGCCAAAGTTCTTGAGTTTAGTGCTATCCAGGGTCTCACTATTATAAAACAATCTACTAATAATGTTAAAATTGTTAAAAGCTTTAAAATGATTTAATTTTTTTATGTGCTCTAACCTGTTTGACGGTAAAGGTTTTGCTTCCTCTGCCTGATGCTCACATAAAGTGTCTCAATCAACTTCTGCAGCCCCTGTTGACTGCCTGTGTTCTCCTCACTTGTTGCTAAATTATTGATAAGATATGCAGTAGAAAAGTCAGTGAAAAGTAAAAAATTATAAAAATAAAAAAGTATAGTGCTAACGTAATCTAAAACATGATTACCTGTATCAGCCCACTGCTTGATTTCACTGATCCAGCCTTGAAGTTCATCATCTGTTACTGCCAAATCGGTCTTCATTGCATCAAGGTTTAAGGACTCCTCCTGAATTTTTGCTTTTGTCTAATGAATAACAAAACACCATTAAGTGCATTTATTAAAACATACAAACTACTGACAGATGCATACATGATGAAAAAACATGGGCTTGGAAAACAGCATAAAACAATTTTATAAGTAACAATTCAGTTTTTACTTTCTAGTGTTTGTTCTATACCACTTACCTACTTGTTTGCACTGCAAACTACAATATACATAATTAAACAATTAAAAAATAGCTTTCACCTGTAAAAGAGAAGGGCAATTTAGAAATATACCTTCATTAATCTTCGCGACAGCACTTTTGCAAGGTTCTCAATTTTGCGTTGGTTCCATGCCATGGCCTGGATAGTAATCATGTCTGTTCTAGCTAACCTGTTAGCCTTCAGCGCCACTTTTGAAAAATCCCCAGAAATAGCATACCCAACCTAAAAAAGATTCAATTAATTTACCCTTTGTCCTAAAAGCTCAAGTATGGTCTCATTTGAAAGCTGACACCTGCCACTTTATTGGAAATGTAGAATGAATTATTGTCATAATGAAAAAAAAATTATGAATAGCTTCAAAGTTGTGTAAGTTATTAGAAATTTATTTTTATGAAACATCTTCATGAAAATTAAATTGAAGTTGGCCCGTCAGCACTCTAGAAATGCACTCCAGCTAAAGACACATGTCTGACCATGTTATATTTAAAATTTGAAGGTGATAAGTCTAAAACTCTGTATTTTGTTAAATGTTTTTCAAGATCATCTTAAATGACTTTATTTTGAATTGACTCTAAAATGCAAACTTGTGTTTATTGTCATCTATTAGCATCTATTCAGTCTATTGTCTCTATTGTTTTGTGGTGCAAACGAGCCCCATTCAGTGTCACTCTCTCCTGCACACATTTACACATCTCCAGCCGGCTTATGGCCATAAATATTATTTTCCTTTGTCTCCATTATAATCGCTAACGACTGGCTAATCACGGTGTTTCACCCCCTAATTTCTTTCATAATCTTCACTTCACATTTGAAACTGTATCAAATGCCTTTCTTAAATAAAGAAATATTTCAGTAAGCATTCCGATTTAGAAAAAAAAATCATAAAAAATAACAGCTAGATGGCAGGTGCAACTAGAGAGCTAGCTAGCATGTTAGCTTAGCACACCATCAATACACGACAATTTATGAGATTAAAACCCTGTTTGAGCTCCAAACTTACTTTATAGTGCAAGTCGAGTGTTTTAAATAATCTTCTATGAGCTTATTTGGCTTCAGAAAAGAAAATCAGACAGAAAATATATGATTTGATATTATTCTGCACTATTGTAAAGTCTATACCGATTAGCACTGCTACATTATACATATAATCTATTATTATAAAAATACCTGACATGGCTCGAAGAACACAGGTAAATCAAATATCATTGCAATCATGTTTATTGTCTTCAAAACATCTTTATCTGCATGTTATAGCGATCTCTGAAAGCTAACGTTAGCTGTTTATGTCAGTGACGTCCTGGAAGGTCACAGGTTATTTCTTCTTCGTGAGCTTTCATATTTGGAAAAAACTGTGCAAATGGCGCCCTCAGCCTGCTGTATGGATTGAAAACACAGTACATCAGAGTATCTAGCGCTCTTTATGTATACATCGACGCATTTGGATATAAATTCAATAAATATTATTCCTGTCTATAGAAATATGATGTAAACCTATGATAATATATCAATATTTCTCCAAATCTGCACATTTTTGAGCCAAAAGCCCTGAGGAACGTTGTTTTGTCACGCGTTCTCAAGACAACAGCACCGGAGTTTTTTTCTGAATGGAGCAGCTGACGCTCATAATTCATATTAAAGGTATCGACTCATTTTTTCATTACATAAATCCTGACACAAATTAAGACATAACTGTCACTATAAGTTTCTCAGAATACAATAGTGGTCAAATACTGAAACGTGAGACTTATATATTTTTAATGATGTATAGTTTGTCAAGGTAATAACATTAAATCTGATAGTAACTTTGAACTATTTAAAAAAAAAAACGCTTCAGAGCGTCCTCGCTCTGGTGAAGGTTAACAGGCTAAACAATACATGAAAAAAATCTTTAGTGTTAAAAAAATCTATTAATGTAACTTGTCTTATTTATTATTGTATGTTTACAGCATACACTTACCTCCTTTGGTCATGTATTTGCTGCATATAGCAGTTCTTGACAAGAAGCTGTTCACTTGTTCGACCTCTTCACCCAGGGTGGTGCCTGCTTCATCTTGGTTTCGACCACCCCACTTAATCTTGTGCATGGATCAAATATTTAACAGGGTTAAAATAATCCCAACAATGTGTTTTAGAATATAAGCAGCAATTACTGAAAATAAATACAGAAGTCACAAATTGGTATTTTTATTTTCTGGAAAACAGTTTACCTCACATTTCCAAGAGTGGGCCTTTGCATGCATCACTGACAGGAATGGCTTCATTTCCAGGAGAGGAGAGAGCTCTGGACAATGATTAACAACTCTCTGCAGGTATGGCCAGTACTTGCAGATAACATCAGTGCACATGAACTGCACATTCCTTGGAGTCAACTCCTTTTGAAGAAACATAGGATATGCAAATATTTCTCCCCTCATCATGTTGAGACTCCTCAGAAGCACACCATGTCGACAGACAGCCACCTCCATGCCCTCCTCATCCAACTTGTTGTTTTTCGTTGGGACGGACTCCCGTGCTGCAGTCCACTGACTCGATCCACAAACACCTTTTCTAACTGACTATCAAGATGAGAACAAAGTGAAAGAAAAACAATGTGATGATTTAACAACACAGTATTAAATGACCTATATGGATAACTGTCTAAATAAATGTGTAAAGATATGTCAGTCTTTTAGCATTTTTCACACATTTCAAATTACTACATGTGAATATTAGCTTTACTACAATTTCAAGCCAAACAAGATGGCAAGATTTTACAATTCAAAGCATTGTTCTTACTTTTGCTATTGTAGTTAAGTAAAAAAAATGAATTCCTATTTTTTATTTAGGATATACAATTTCAAAGATAATTTAGACAAAACAGCAATACAACTTACATGCTTTGTCGTATCATTAATGTAGTCCACAAACTCGGAAACATCTTCATCCTCACAGACAAAGACACCCTTAAACAAGCCAGGATGTTCATCCCTTGAAAATAATTAGAAAAACTTACTGGAATAAAATATTATTTTGAAATGCTTTTTGAAAGACAGATATATAACTTCCCCTACCCTCTTTTGAAGCGATACATTTTCCTGTTACCATCTACTGCCACAGCTAGCATAAATGGAGAACAGGCTGGACAGTCAAACACTTTCAGTCCACAGAGCTGATCAATTTCGAACTGGCAGTATCTCCATTCGAAAAAACTTCTTTGAAAAGCATCTGCGCATATCTTTCCATTCTATATAAAAAAATAATTAAAAACCATATAAGAAATAGCTCACTCCCAAAAAAGAAAAGATGAAAAAGAAATAATTTGGTAATGAATTCAATGAATACTCGGCCAAAGAACTCTGTCCGCTGTTCTAGTAAACTGGCGAAGGACTGTCTAGACATTCCAGGAGCAGTGAGTTTCAGATGGTCATAGGACACAAACACATCTATTTTATATAATGTTTCACAGCTTGCTGTGGCAGGCCAGTAACCAGACTTGATCAGTTGCGGGATGCTGGTTGTTCTGCTCACAAGACATTTTGGACATGTGAAGTGTGGCAAGCTGACATTGTAGCGACCTATTGACATAATAACAATGTATTTGTAATATAAAAAAACAAACAATCATTAAAATATTTGTTTTTGTTTGTTTGTTTTACAATGGACTCACCATCGATTCCTATGAGAATGGCCCTTTTACCTTCTGACACCTCAATGGAATTAGTGGCACATTGGCAAATTTGTTCAGGTGCCTCAAGAGGCAAAAGGCAAGCTAGAAAAAAAAAATTAAGTTACCATAAATAACATTGTTTCATTATTATTATGACTACATGGAAATTCGTATGATATATTCTAAGGTTTTATAATTCTGAAAAAAAAAAAGAACTACATACTTTTTTCTTCAAATTCGAATTGGCCTTCAATATCCACCTTCACCAAAGTTGTTGGGGATAGCGGCTGAAAGAATCCTTTCACATCCGTCTCTCGGTTGTGAAGTTTCCTTTCATGGGCCAATATATCACAGTCTGCACAGTACAGTTGTTTAGGAATGCAGTCCTTACAGCGGATAATAGACCGCTTCAGTCTGCAGTGTTGGCACTGCTTGATCTCTGTATATTCGGCTGTTAATAAAGACTCCACAATCTCTGGCCTCAAAGCTGCCCACTTCTTTTTACTCTGAGCCATGCGAATAGACCAAGTGTTTGAGGAAGTTGGATTTACATACTGAATGTCTTCACTATCAGCTAGCAGATCCTCTACCTCTTGATGAAGAGTTTCTGTAAAAGAAAAAACTCAACACAATTATAGTGTACATGGCAGTTGGTAGGATTGAAAATTACAAAGCAGTAATGACACAGTAATACACACCTATATCTTCAAAAGCTGGCAAAACAGTGTGAGCAGACAGTGATGGACTTTCACCTGATAACAATGAGACATAAATCATTAATAATAACTCTGCATGATTTGTGAAAATTGTTGGTGTTATTACTCAATTCAATTCAATTCAAATTTGTATAGCGCTTTTCACAATACTCACCATGATCAATGTCTCCTTGCCCAGACTCCAAAGATGATGTACTAATTGAATTGTTTATCTTTGTAGCTATAAATAGAGATTTATTAGAGATTACAGTAATAGAAATATACAGTACAGGCAAATGATGGTGCAACACATTATCAGAAGAGAAAACTGTATGAGCTGCTAGAATACATTGTGCAAATTATAGCAGACATACCATTTAATTTTTTTGCCTTTGTAGATTTTGACCTTCTCCGTTTAGGCACAAGATGCCCATACTCATCCCTCTCCACAAAAGAGACCGGCTTGAGAAGAGTGCCATGGGCTCGTTTGGTCTTCTTTTTCAGCTGAGAAAAAAATAAATAATAGAAAATTGGAAATAAACAGGTTGAAATAAATTGCTAAAAGTGATGGAAAGCAAGGACTTGGAAATCTATTAACAGATATACATTAATTAAAGCAACTTAATGTAAAAAAGAAGAAAGAAGAAAACTGAAATGTAATTAACATTACCAGCGGAGGATTGAACGTTTGTAGAATTTGTTCAGCCTCCCTGGTAGCTGCTTCAAGTTCAGCACTGTCAGCTTTGATTTCAAGATCCCTTGAAATAATTGCTGCTTCCTGACATAATTGGTCAAAACCTGATGAATTTTGACAATATGCCATATTGTAGAAAAGAAGATAAAGAATGCAAAGAGAAATAGGTAAAGAAAAATTGAAAGACAGACAGAGTAGGATAGGGTGAGTGTGTGTATGAGAGAGAGTATGAGAGAGAGAGAGAGAGAGAGAGAGAGAGAGTGTGTGTGTGTGTGTGTGTGGGTGTGTGTGTGTGTGTGTGTAAGAGAGTGACAGAGTAGGAGAGCTTTTGAAAGTGATGGCTCTTAAAAGAGCCGTTGGATCAAAGGTTGTGGAGCGTGTAGTAGATGGAGGAGTATGAGATGTATGTGAAGTAACTGCAAGACAAAAAAAAGTGAATTACAACTTTTGGATATTTTATTGTGATTCTTTATGTATTAAACATGTGTATAACTATTTACAAAAATAAAAAATCCCACGACCCGCCCACAATCATAAGACTAAATAAAAATAACTAAAATAAATAATATGACAAGAAAATAAAATAAAACTGTGGATCTCAAAGTCTCAAGATTTCTGGATTGTACATCAAATGTATTAAAAGCATGTTAAGTGTTGTTGTAACTGTGTTTTTACTATGTATAACAAGGCTAAACTACAGTTAACGTTACAGTACTGTGGTAAAAGCATGGTAAGGTTTGCTGTAACGTTACTACAAAATACCACAGTAGTAGGCTAACTGCGGTAAAACATGGTAAGTGTACTATAAACATAAAATGCCACAGTAGAAGTACAGTGATAGTTACTACTTCCATTAATTCCAAAAATATGAATAATAAAATGATCGAAGATCTGTCACGTTATGAATCATAATCACGTTATGATTATCTCCCGCCAGTATAACGTGTTGGGTTAAAATTATTTTGAACAAAAAGAATGTAATATAGATGACCAATAGAATTCAGAGAACATTTAGAAGCCGATGTGGATTAATAAAGAACATATAATGAACTTTATATCGAACACCAAGACACCGTCTAATATATAGCCTACTACTCACCGAGATGTGGCGTGTAACTGCTGATAAATATCGCGATGTTGTGCGAACGAGAATTGGGTCACGCTTCCTAAATGCGATGAGCAAAATCGTAAGATATAGTACGATTTAATCCATTCGTATGATTTAATACGAGTCGAATTCGCTCTTACATAGGGGTGATGTCGCTGTTACATAGGGGTGATGAACAAATCGTACGATTTCGTACGAGCCAGCTCGTATGATTTCGTACGATTTAGCCACTTGGTTAATTCGTGCAAATTAGTACGAATTCGCCGTGAGATAGGGTTGGTATTTTGAGGCTTAAACCCCTAAAGGACCTCTGGTGTTTAGTCCGCGGAATTACAACCAATTTTAAATGTGACTCTCGGTCACGCGCTGATTTTCTGCAATAAAAATCACAAAGGAACAAGGATCTGCGGATCTTTTGGTGCTATTTAATACTGCACAAGAGAGAACGTGTCAGGACTTCTTCACTGCACTTATTACTCAAGTGTGAACAACAGGAATTTTCATCTGTTGTTGGGCTCCCGTACACATTTAACCACAATAGCACTTATGATTTAAAAATGTCTTAGGTTTACAAAATGGGTAGCTAATCCAATTTTCGACCAGGAGTTATCGTTATTTTAACGATCTAATATTATTATTAGGCCTATTATCGAAACAGAGGAGACTCGCTCTGTTCCAATCTACCGCGTGAACAAAGAAACTCGTTTGATTTCAAGCGGGCTAAAGCAATATTAATTACAGGCTGAACAGAGATTCTTTCCTCTAGGACATTCATTGCCACTTCCAGCGTCTGTTAATATGCTTGAGCTGAGCTGGCTCTGCGCCAGTCAGTTCTTCAGTGAGCGCGCGTGGGTTCGCACTAGGGCGCGCGCGTTTCCTCACTGGGCCGCGTGGGCTCTCGCTGGAGCGCGCGCGTGGGTAACACAATATTAAGAATGTACGGACTGTACAGAGATTCTGTTCTCTTTACCGAAACAATATTAATATAATACATCAAAGTTTATTTTAGCAATTAACAGGGGCTGAAAATGTTAAACATACCTAGCAGGGGTCAATTTGCTTTGACTGAGATCGGCTTCGTGTCTTCTAACAGTCCTTCAGTGAGCGCGCGTGGTTTTACCCCGCTAGGGCGCGCTTGTTTCCTCAATGGGAGCGCGTGGGCTCTCGCTGGAGCGTGCGCGTTACATTAATACACAATATAGACAGATTGAAACTGATTTGCTCGTAAAACACAAAGTTTGAGATTGCACGTAATTTTCTCCACCAATAAATGTAGACCTTATGCCTCGGACTCTTGGTCCGTATGAATTAGCTCAAATGATCCATAGGGAATTTTAATAACTAATCATGAATATGATTAATATTTTGCATATTACAGTTACATTAAATTGTCGAAAGTGAAAGTGGATTATATGAATATATGAATAATCAATCACAACGAATTATAATTCCTCATTCATATATCAATAATCTTACTTAACTTCGATTATGAGATAATCCTTAAGGGAAATTAATGTAATTATCAAATCGTTGTTCGTCCAGCGACCAACCGTCAGATTAAGTGATTAATTTCTCAATAAAGCTATCCTTTCTTATAAACTCCAAGAAATATTAACCTTCTGGCCTTGAACATTAATTTCCTTGTGTTTATAAAATCAAAGCTACTTAATGTAGTAAATATTGAGCGCGGTAGCTCGGATCGTGAACCTCATTGACGTTTGTATTTTTACAAGCACTTTCCCAGAAACAGTTGAATATATTGTTTTAATAAATGCAATCTACAGAATATAACGGACTACACATATTGATTATACACCGATTATATCTATGTACATAATTTACAGTAAACAATACAAGACAACGAATAACAGATGAGAGAGAGAAGGTGAGAGAGATAAAGTTCGGAGGAGGGGCGCGCGCTCGTTTTGAGTGTGAGAGAGAGAGAGGGAGAGAGAATGGTCACGAGTGACCAACCATATAACAACCACATCACAGAAACCTTGAGAGAGCCAACAGAATGCATCGAACCTTAAAACATTAAAACTCGTTAGAGTTTGATACTTGCAAAGTTCGTTTGTGTGCACGAGCTGTGTCCAGCCTGCACGTGTTCTCGGAGCAGAGCGCGCGTTCTCGTGCTGAGGCGCGTTCTCTCGTGAAGCTTCGGAGCAAGGCGCGTGCTCGTTGCCAGAGCACGTTTTCGCGGGAGCTTTGAAGGCTGGTTGAAAGTGAAGTTGCTGAAGGAATTCAGGCTTCGTTCGTTTCACTCTTGGGTAGAAGCGAACCAAGGAGAATTTGAAAATGAAACAAAAGAAACTTTATAAAGAAAAATAAAAGTGGAGGGAACTCCTGGAAGGAGTTCAGGATCGGAGACTTTACATGCTGACGACGGCAGGAAGAGCAGGACGCGAGAGAACAGAGAGCGCTCTGAGGAGGGGCTTGGCTCTTTAAAGAATGTATGGGTCACGCCTTCTTTTGCGCGCGTGGCCAATAATCTGCCGAGATGTGGAAGCGGGAGTTTTTCTTTGTTTGCTGGGAACATCCCTCTGGCTCGGATTACCAAAGCGTTTGACTTAAAACTTTTCGGCCCCAGAAATATGAAATGTGTAAAACAATGTACGTTACTACATTCTGCTATCGGAATTCGACTCCGTTAGATTTAAAGATTTAAAATGGTATCAAACACATTCAGGTTACGGTTACAGGAATACAACGTTTGATTATTATACATTAGTCTAGACATTTTAAAGTTTGATTCATACATACTGATATTGAAATCAATTCCACATCGGTCGTGACACATAAATGGCAACACAAAAATATCAAGTCCATTTGTTGAGGTCTTAAGTATGATTCTGTTGAATAAAGTCTCTTGGTGTGTGTGTGTGCTTATCTCTCTGGAGACACGTGGGTGTCCGGTGTGAGGAATTTTTGGGTGTCATGTTACGAGTCTCTTTGTGTGTGTTGTAATGGAGAAAGAGACAAAGACCTCTTGTCTTGTTCAGGCAAATTAATGAAGTGTTCGGAGAATCACGATTCATTAATTTGAATAAGCAGCTGTCATTGTCAATGTTGCTACACACCTGAATCAATCATTGATCAATACAAAGATATGAAGCATGGACATGGTTAGACAAAGGAGCCACAGTGGATTCATCCGGCTGCTAGACCAAAGGGGGAAAGTATATCGCTCCTGAATCACTGTTGCCATATTTGGCTCAACAAGTACACAGTTTGGGTCACAGTGGTCCAGCAACGATGAATCATAGGTTCTCAAATCAATGGTGGAATCCAAAATTCAGAAATGTAGCCACGGAAACTGCCAAGAGGTGTGTTACATGTCAGAAAAATAATGATGTACCAGCAGCCACTACACCAGCAGCACATACCCCAGCTCTAACATGACCCTTTCATCACCTGCAAGTTGATTACATATCGTTGCCTCGTTGTAATGGAATAACTGACGTTTTGGTAGTAATAGACAAGTTTTCAAGATGGGTAGAAGCTTATCCAACAGGGCGTGCTACAGCTACACATACTGCTAAATGTCTGGTCACTGACTTCATTCCCAGATGGGGATTACCAGATTGCATTTACTCAGATCAAGGTACACACTTCACATGACAGGTAGTCAAGGAAGTGTCTAGAATGTTGAAGATTAAGTGGAATCTACATTGCCCATATAGGTCACAAGCATCAGGATAGGTTGAACGGGCAAACAAAACAATCAAAACCAGGCTAAGCAAAATGCGTCAGGAAGGAGTATCATGGGTTGAAGCGCTGCCAGCTGTACTGTGTAGTATGAGAGCGTCACCTAACAGTAACAGATCAATAGGACTGAGCCCTCATGAGATTATTACAGGACGCCCAATGCAGATGCCAGGTGTGATTGATCTTAGAAATGCTTATGTTCACATTGCCTCAGATGCCATAATCTTTTACTGTGAACACCTTACAAAGGCAATACAGAGTGCCAGAGAGAGAGTTGAGTTGTGTTGGCCGACTCCACCAGAGGGTGGACACACAATCATCCCAGGTCAGTGGGTCATGATAAAATCATTCAGACACAAGCCGTTAGAACCTAAGTGGCACGGACCACATCAAGTAATGTTGATTACAGCAGCTGCAGTGTTGTGTCAGGGAAAGAAAACTTGGACTCGTGTCACACTCCAAAGTTGTTCCCCCACCTACAGGGATATGATAGGACACGGACCAGTGAAGAGCCCAGGGAAGAACCGAATGCAACAGGCTTCGGGGGCCAACCCTGCGGTGAAGGCCTCATAGGCCTTCCCCATCCACTAGTCCATCCTTTCCTCACTGTTCTTTTTAGGTGTCTCATGAATTAAGAATTAGGGAAAGAAGGAACAACAAATTGCAGACTCAGATCGAACAGAGGATACAACCCTAATGTTTGCAGTCTTTACAACGAATACTGCTCTGTTGCCGTTGTTCTTTTGTTTTCTTTCTTCCTCTGTGCAGATACCACTTGATGGCTGTCCAGAGAACCATATGCACCAACCTCCTCACCTGCGTATGAAGCCACAACCTCTAGAAAACATCTAGACCCACTGCTGAGCCAACTATCACAAAGAAAAATAAAAAAATACACAACGCAGAGACTCACCTACGGGAACTTCAGTCATCCATCAACATGATCAAGATTGTTGTACTACTAACAATCATGGACATCGCACAAAGTGTGGACTCCAGAAACAACATATTCTTAGAGCTGATGAATATGTCAAAGAATGCCTTGTTTGCTGGAAAGAACGTTTGCATGCCACACGCACATTTAGTAGGAGCAGGAATCCCATGGGTGGCACACCCTATCTCCAAATGGGACACGTGTACCTTATTCGATCATCATACCAGTGGATTATACAACAAGGATACATGCAACAAGGATACATCCTCCAGCTTCTCCGTGTTGCATTCCTGGACTACCATCCTGCAACCTAACTTCAGCTACTCCCATCATGACAGATCTACTCCTGCCAATGATGTTCTATTTGTGCATGGAAAATTATACCCCAGCATCGACTCCACTGGGTGAAATTCCTTGTGAACGTTGCAGCTTTGTGATTGAAAGAGGAACAGAATCCCATGTGTACGTTACTACAACAGATAAGAAAGAGGCAAATGACTTGAACGAGTGTCTCTCCAGGAACCAATCCCTAACGAATTTTTTTGCAATAAATCAGTTGTGTATGATTCCTCCACCAACTGGCACTTTTTGGTTATGTGGAACTTCTGTCTACAGCATCCTGCCCAGCCAATTCAACGGCAGGTGCACCCTGGTTTATGTTCTACCAGCCATCAGAGAAAATACATACTCCACCCCAAGCTCTCCACAGTTACATAATTCAGCTCCTTCTACCAACAAAGAAAATGGCTGCATTCCAGGACTCACTTCTGCACAAACATTGTGGTCAAGAACTCTTGGAGCATTAATCCCATCATATGGTTTCAGGCAGGCTCTCGATCAAGTCAGAAGCCTGTCGGATTCTGTACAGAAATATACAGAAAAAGATTATTACCCGTAAGATACTTCACAGACCCTAATTGCATGTTTGTTTCTGTGTTATCATGCAATTACAGAAAATCATCACAGATCATGTGCTATGTGCCTGTAATGATCACAAGTTACAAGAATGAACTTAAGTGTCTAAATTTGTATTTTGTGGGAGTTATTAGAACTCCCAAAGGGGGAAATGTAGGATTACAAATGTTTTAAATGTTTAATATAGGAAACTGCAAAAGTGAAGAGACTAAATGTTTAGATCAGCTGCAAAACTTACAGAAAGAGAGTCCGGTCAGTCCTGTTTTCTGTCATTGTTAGATTACTGAAAACTGGCTCTTGGAACTCCTGTTTCAGCAAGAGAATCTTGGGTAACACTTTATTTTACGGTTCCCGTGATACAGAGTAATTACATAATTAAGTACTTAGTAGTAGATGTTGTAATAACATGTAACTACATGTACTTAACATGTAATTAAGTTATAGAACAGCCTGTACTTACACATTGTAATTACACACATGTAATAGGCAGCTACTGTTACACATACCGTAAAACTTCAAATAATAGCCCGGGCTTTTATTTTCCCAAATCGCCGAACTGCACCGACTTGTATTGGAGACAGGCGTCTATATGAGACAGGCCTTTAATTTAGTGTTGAGACTTCACCCTGCGCTGCAATATACATTTAGCTTTACATTCATTTACAGAAATCAGCTGGTTGAATGAAAATTGCTGATGCTATCGGATTTTCAGATGATTCTCAATTCAGTTAACGGACGCTCTGAGGTAAAGTGAATTCAGACTGTAGTGTAGACTAAGCAACGATTGTATTTAATTGTACAGTACAATCATAACATAGACATGATCTTAATTCCATAATGTCCTTAAACATAACAGTATTGCTGGCCATAAACTGACAAAGTGCGCGTCCGATAACTCGAGTTGTCATAAACGCCGCTCGCGCGCGCTTCTCGTCCGGTGTGCGATAACTCGAGTTGTCACAGACGCGGCGCGGTGCTTCTCGTCCGGTGTGTGATCAACTCGAGTTGTCATAGACGCGGCGCGGCGCTTCTCGTCCGGTGTGTGATAAAGTTGTCATAGACGCGGCGCGCCGCTTCTCGTCCGGTGTGCGATACATAGACGCGGCGCATCTCGTCCGGTGTGCGATACCTCCTGCCTTGCTTGCGCTAACAGCTCCCGCCCAAATGCGCAGGGCTCTCTTGCGTGCCCAATCTACACCATATAACTGGCTTAAACAGACGATCTGACGGGTTTTAGAAGATTAAATACAACCCGAAACTAAAAAAAGACCCGGCCTCTATTTGATTTTATAAGCCTATGTAATGGTCAAAGTCTGTTACACAGCTGTTAGTGTAACCGGGAGATCCAGATCTGTACTTTAGTTTGGATTAACTCACTAGTTCACAGCATAAATACATGTAGTAGCTTCCTAATTACATTGCAATTACATAATATTACACAGGGATAAGCTACGTAAAATAAAGTGTATCAAGAATGTACTTAAGTGTACTTCATGTGTATCTACATACCTTATCTGTACTGTAGTTTGGATTAACTCAGTTCACAGCATAAATAGGCTACATGTAGTAGCTTCCTAATAACATTGCAATTACACAATATTACACAGGGATAAGCTACGTAAAATAAAGTGTATCAAGACTGTACTTAAGTGTACTTCATGTGTATCTACATACCTTGTCTGTACTGTAGTTTGGATTAACTCAGTTCACAGCATAAATAGGCTACATGTAGTAGCTTCCTAATTACATTGCAATTACACAATATTACACAGGGATAAGCTACGTAAAATAAAGTGTATCAAGACTGTACTTAAGTGTACTTTATGTGTATCTACATACCTTATCCATCTGTACACATGAAGTACACTTAAGTACAGTCTTGATACACTTTATTTTACGTAGCTTATCCCTGTGTAATATTGTGTAATTGCAATGTAATTTGGAAGCTACTACATGTATTTATGCTGTGAACTAGTGAGTTCATCCAAACTACAGTACAGATAAGGTATGTAGATACACATGAAGTACACTTAAGTACAGTCTTGATACACTTTATTTTACGTAGCTTATCCCTGTGTAATATTGTGTAATTGCAATGTAATTAGGAAGCTACTACATGTATTTATGCTGTGAACTAGTGAGTTAATCCAAACTACAGTACAGATGGATAAGGTATGTAGATACACATGAAGTACACTTAAGTACAGTCTTGATACACTTTTTGTTACATTGTGTAGTACTAAGTACTTTCTTATATAATTACATTGTACCAAGTTGGTAACACATATGTAACTGACCCGGCTTGTTACATATGTGTAACAGTAGCTGCCTATTACATGTGTGTAATTACAATGTGTAAGTACAGGCTGTTCCATAACTTAATTACATGTTAAGTACATGTAGTTACATGTTATTACAACATCTACTACTAAGTACTTAATTATGTAATTACTCTGTATCACGGGCACCGTAAAATAAAGTGTTACCGAATCTTGCCAGTCCAGTTCTCACGTCTCAGCGTTTGAATAGTTATGCAGATTGGATCTAGGGCAGGTTCCAAAACCTGTAATACTTAATTTCTCATCACAATGTAAATCCTTGCCCCTAAATGTATATAAATTGCAATGTATACTGTTACAGTTTCAGACTGTTGGACAACCTACAGCAACGCACAGCAAAGTCCTCAATAAAGAATAACTTCTGTTTGAATGCGATCCCAACGTCTCCTGGTCTATGCCTTTGATGAAGGAAAAAGTTTCCTACAGTGTATTGGCTTGTTTTAGTTTCACTCAAAGTAGATTGGCCTCTCTAGCGAGATTCCTATTGGTCGGTCACGACATACGTCATAGTGACCGACTGATAGGGAACCAGGCTCAGTCGGGGGCCAGTTCTCCTCTGGCCAACGAACTAAAAGTGTATGATTATGATTCAGGCAACATTACAGGTCAGAAGTCAGATTGGATCAGAACATTCACAATATTTATCCAGTTCCATCTGGTTGGAGGTCGGAGTCATCACGCCGGTATGGAGACAAGTTTGTCGAGGAGGCCATGAGACCTTCACAGGGCTGATGAGGCTGGCACTTCAGGGATGAGTTGTGGTCCTGTCCAGGCGCAGGTTCACCATCTGATCTGGATACGGCCCAGATCCGGCTCACTTCAGTAAACCTCGGAATAAATGGAAAGACTAACATTAGCGTAGGTGCCATTCTTCTTATGATGTAACAAGTACATCAGGTGTTATAGGAAGTGTCCCCGGTTCCGGCTGACCTAATCTATGCAGCCTAATAATCATTTAAATGATTTGAATAATAAAAATGTATAATGTTCTATGTGAATCCCAGGAAAAAGAGATGTGTTTTTAGTCTAGATTTAAACTGACAGATTGTGTCTGCTTCCCGGACAATGTTTTAATATACTAGGTATTATCTCCTGGCCATAATTTTAAGATCGCAATAGACATGAAGGACTATAATGCGTTAAGAGCTCGTTTAAGTACAGGGGAGCTAAACCATTTAGGGCTTTGTAGGTAGTCAGCAATATTTTAAAAGTTATACGATGTTTAATAGGGAGCCAATGCAGTTGTGGTGGGAAAGCTCTTCACCTTCCCTTATAATTATATGTGGATCGTAAGCCAATTGGCTGTCACCATGGGGACATATAAAGTGCGATAGACCGGCGCTTTAGGTCAACGTCATTTGTCGACGTCACTGACGCGCCGCTAACACTTTACTGTGGCTGTTTCCGGCATCAGGTGTGGACATTAGAGAGGTAGGAACGCTTGGTGACTTTATGAGATTGTTTTTAAATTTAGTAACTAATTTTCCTGGGTTGCGTGTGTTTTCTTGCACCTTAGTAAGTATTTGATTGCCATTTCCTCTCGTAAAGTGCGAGTCAGCTGTTCCGTTTCTCGTGCGGCTGTGGCTGTGACTGCCGTTGTTGGGTGTGTGCGCTCCTGACTATGCACGCATCATATTCATCATTGGTATGTCTAACAGGCGTTTACTAAGTTCGGGTGAGGCTCTATAATAGTAATATTAAATGGTGACATTCTATTTTATTCCAGATGCTCTCCCTAAAACGATGGAGAGCGTAAGCTGATTGCTTGATCGCCATTGTCACGATTCACACACAGAAACAGGAAGATCCAATAGCAGTATTTATTAATAGGGGTAATCCGTACTCACAACAGTCCAGGCAAAGGGTCAAAAGTCCAATAAGGCAATCCAAAATACAAAAGACAAACATGAACAACAGGAACGGAAGTGTGGGGACAATATACAAGGACTCCGTGACAAACACTGAAACTGACAGGGTATATATACACACAAGTGCTAAATGAGGTGACAAGAAACAGCTGAACACAATGAACACTAAGTGACAGACAGGATCATGGGAAATGTAGTGAGAATGTGGATGACACCGTGGGGAAGAGGACATCTAGTGGACACCAGGAATACACAAACCAGACACTGTGACAGCCATTTCCCTCTCGTATGATTCAAATCAACGGATTAGTTTCTCCTGCAGATCTCGCGCTGCTGCGACTGCTAGTTGGGCGCGTTTCACGTCCTGCCCGCGGATAACATTACTATTTTGTTTTGTGTTGATTTTCTTTTACATTTTCTATCTTCTTTTGTTTTGTTTAAGTCGCCTTTTTTTACATTTAAATATAAGTGATACTTTTTGCTCTTTGCCTTTGCATATTCTGATATTTTTTTATTTTTTATTTGGTTTTCTATTTTGCAAAGAGCTTTATCTTTATTTGGGGGTTTGTTTTGCAGTGCATTTCTTTTGTGTGATTTATTTGATTTATCTTATTAAATGCAACTTTATTATTTTTCTAGTTGGTTTTGTTTTGCTGCTTAGTTAATTATTGTAACCCGATTGAGATCGGGTTGGTTTATTTTTCTGTAAACCATTAAAACCAGTTTAGTGCATTTTCCTGCAAACTGTTGAGATCAATTTGGTTTATTTTTCTGTAAACTAAAATCTATTGTCTTGCTTTTGCATCTCTTTAACTCTTTTTGTTTAAATTATTTGTTTAATTTATGATTTGTAATCTGGGGGCAAATAGGCCTTGTACATCTTTTTTTCCAGTTTTGTTAATTCTTATTTTGGGTTTTGTTTCATTTAAATCGACGTAGGGCAATTCAGTGCCTAAATTATTCTGTGTGCATTTTTAGTGGCTCGTATTAAGATTGCTCTGTTCTTGTGCCGCAGGATCTGGGGCCAAAGGCGGGGAGGCCTTCTCTATTCCCTCTAAGTGGTGGTGGTGTGTTCACAGTGTGCCGTGTCCATCCGTGGAGTATGGTGTGAGTGCGTGTGTTTGCGTGCACTGGTGAAAAGAATGATTTCTCTGCTATAGGCAGCCTAATCTCTGATAGCCTATCCCTGCTGGTAAGCCCCAGTTTGCTGGTGTCTCTGTGAGCCAAACCCTTATGATGAGCTGTGCTTGACTGAGGACTGATTTATTTTAATGATTGTTTTAAAGTGATTGTGTAACTTAATAAAGTCAACTATTTTGTATCGTTACCCATGTCTCTGAGCGATTATTGATGAACGAACTTGCGTGTCCTTTTAGAGACACTACATTCTCTGGGTGTAACTCCCTGAGTGGCGTAGTTGGCAAATTATCCTTCAAATGCACCTCCGTGTTGCCACACAGTGTTGACAGAACCGGGCTAATATGGTCATACTTCTTGGTTCTGGTAAGAACTGGTAAAAACTGTGTTTTGGACCAGCTGTAGTTTGTTTATTAACACATGCACAAAGAACCGTGATCTGATGATGTAATAACTGCACATACAGAAATCATACTTCTTTAGTGGCTATAACAGCAACAGCTGTTACACTGCAATGCTGCACAGATGGAGGCCCTGAAGGCACACTGCATCGAGTGCAGCAGCACACCACACACACAGCCAGCCTTGATAGCCCAACGTCACACTCAATAGTCCGTAACAACGAAAGAAAGGGGCAGGCTTTTGACCCCAAGAGGCATAAACAACAGGCTTATATACTGTAGCGGAGGAATAACTCATTGGCCACACATATACTGATTGTGACATTTTACACTTGTCACAAACCTCACTACACTTCTTTTCAATCCGCTGCAGCCTCTGGAGGACAGTAAATATATGTAAGCCGTGAAACACCAACAAATGGTTTTGTGGCAAAGCTGTGAAAAAAAGATTCCAAAAGTGTTGTTTTAAAAAAACAAAATTCTAATAATAATAATAATACATTTGACTTGTATTGCACTTTACATTACAGCAATCTCAAAGTGCTACAGAGCATATAGTATAATATAATATAATATAATAATAAAAATCAAGATCAATAAATAGTTTAAAGGAAAACCTATAAAATACATTCAGTGAAAAGCTTTTTCTTTAAAGATATATTTTTAGGTTTCATTTAAAAACATCTGTAGTCTGTGGGGCCTACAGAGTTTTTAATGCCTTAGACCAGTCCACTTTAGTTCCAGACTGACTATATTAAAATAATGTAATTAAACCCTCAGTATATAAGTCTGCAATAGTGCACTGTTCTTTACGCAGAGGGGAGTTTTACTTACTGAAACATGTTCTGAGGGCAGAAAGGAAAATGATTGGTTTACAGCTTCAACCAATGAAACTGAAGCAAAGGCGGGGTCAAGACGTTTGAACGTGCAGAGGGATATTATTAGTCGGACTCGCAATACACAAGAAAAACGGTTCGTGGGGAAAACGCATTTATTGCGAGGTAAGTGAGTTAACTAAATATATTTGGTTAAAATTCAGCATCCTCGAACGTTTATTAAGAAAATCAGCGAACATTAAATGCACAGAACTAATCATCGTCTAAATATGATATTGTATGCATTTTGATTCAACTGTTTCTTCAGTCGACCGCAAGATAGCTGCTTAGGACGTAACTGGTGTAAAACCTATGTGTAAAACATGCTTTTCCAATGCTATCTCGCCGTGTGTGAAATTGATATGCGACAACAGAACTCATTCAAATCTCCGAGACATTTCAACGGTCAAACTGATACATCTCCCGCCCTAGCGCTGTTCTCGGGGCAGGAATACACAATAGATTCAAATGATCGCTGTTATTTTAGTGTATTACGCAGTGCTCTCAGGGCAGGAATACTCAATAGATTCAAATCACTGTTATTTTAGTGTATTATGCGCTGCTCTCAGGGCAGGAGTACTCAATAGATTCAGATGATCGCTGTTATTTTAGTGCATTATGGGCTGCTCTCAGGGCAGGAGTACTCAATAGATTCAGATGATCGCTGTTATTTTGGTGTATTACGCGCTGCTCTCAGGGCAGGAGTACACAATAGATTCAGATGATCGCTGTTATTTTGGTGTATTATGCGCTGCTCTCAGGGCAGGAGTACTCAATGGATTCAGATCGCTGTTATTTTAGTGCATTACGCTAATTCTATTTGTTTACATTTCTACATTGGTAACACTTTACAATAAGGTGTCATTAATGTTCCAGGCACCAAGTTTACTTAACTCCTGCCTTGAGAGCAGCGCGTAAAACACTAAAATAACAGCGATCTGAATCTATTGAGTACTCCTGCCCTGAGAGCAGCGTGTAATACACTAAATTAACAGCAATCTGAATCAATTGAGTAGCCTACTCCTGTCCTGAGAGCAGTGCGTAATACACTAAAATAACAACTGAACAACTCCGCTAACTAGAGCGCCCTCTCGTGGCTGTAGACGGTAATGTTTTCTCTTGGTTCATCTCAGTCAGTATGAATTAATTTTGATATATAAGTCGCACCTGACTATAAGTCGCAGGACCCGCAAAACTATGAAAAAAAGTGCGACTTATAGTCCAGAAAATATGGTATATACAAATCAATCATATTGTCCCTTACTGTTGATAAATTGAGGAACATTAGTTGGATAAAAAGTTAACACATCAGCTATAACCTCAGCATGTAAATGTAGGCTAGTATTGAGCACATACACCACAGAGGTCACGTGAATCTTGTCTGTATGTTACAGGGACAGAAGAACATGCGTGTTTATCTGGTGGAGAGAGGCTTATGATGTTGAATCCTGTCATCAAAGGCTTTGAGTGAGTATACTACAGAAATGGATAACAAAATCTGAAGTTGTAGTTTATTTTAATTATTGTAATTTCAAATGGAGAAATTACAACACTTTTCTGATTCTACGGCACGCATGGAGATGAAAAGGCAATGTATCTGGGGGATACGGTGAATAAGCTAAAGTCCCATAAAAAAACGTTGTGTCCCTGGCTAAAAATAGTCGCGGTTGGACGGCATAAATCGGTAAAAATATGTATCTCAGAACATTTCCTAAAAATACCTTCAGATACATTTGTACATGTCTACAGTTCTCTGGGGTTGCATGTATAATTGTTATTTTGACTTTTAGCTACGTGTAGTTCAATATATACCGTGTTGTGTATGAGAGGACGTCACCTGGCGACATCTTTTACACGTGCATTTATAGTCCATCATGACCCTCTGTGAAATCTTTGTGAAATATGCAAAAGCTGTGCTTAATCCTTACATGGTTAATACTGCAATAATTAATTTAATTGCCCAAGTAGTTTTTTAAAGCTTCTGAAGACACGTCTAGTCAGGGCTGTGGATAGACGTCCACTAACGTCTTTTACACGTCTAGTAATTATCTTTATGAAATACACGATTTGTATACAAAGTAAATATATTTACTTTGTCTTGTTTAAATAAATTATAATCACAAAGTGCCCATGCAGTGTGGTTAAGTGATTGCAAAGCCACTGCATTTTAGTCATTATTCGTTGTTATTTTTTTATGGAATGTATGCATATACATGTAAAAAGGAAATACCGGTCACCATTTATGTCTGAGTTGGATGTAATTGCCAAAACTGTGCTGCCAAGATGTAGTAACAAAAGCGATATTACAAAATCCTGCGATATGATAGATTATCTCGCGAGATGTTAACGCGTTCTCCCCATAGACTCGACATTGAACAACCACGAGGAGAGGAGAAATTGAGCCCTCCTGTAATTTGTAAAGTTGTATCGATAATATTAAAAATCTACTGTTGGGTAAGTACATTTTGTAGTATTAGATTTATGTGCTTGAGTTTTACTTGTTTGACATGAATGAACCGAAATAAATGATGCCCACACTGTCAACTGAAATTTGGCTAAAATTAGCTAGTAGGCTAAAAGTTACTTTGAACTTATACAACGGTGTATACCATAGTATAAATAAGTTGCAGTATAACTTTGACAGTATCATTAAACATACATACTTTAATAAAGTATGATTAATGATACTGTCAAAGTTATGCTGTAACTTATTAATGTAGCCTTTTGAGAGTTTCTTCCAGAAAGTAAATTATCTGAAAGAGAATTACATGTTTAGCTGGATTTGAACATGTATGGTTTCAGTAACTGCTTTAAAAAAATATTTTGTAATTTTAGAATTGCTAAACATGTCCTCTGAATACCAATACAATTTTTATTGGCACCCTTTATCTATTCAGGGGACATCACAGCCCACCTGTCTTTATCAGAAATGTCCTGTTCACTTTCTCAAAGTTACACGGCTGGGGCGGCAGTGGCTCAGTGGTTCATGTAGATTGTCTACAAACCGGAAGGGTGGTGGTTCAATCCCCGGTTCCACTTTACCATGTGTCAAGGTGTCCATGAAAAAGACAACTAACTCCCGACGAGCTGGATGGCGCCTTGCATGGCTGACACCGCCGTCGGTGTATGAATGGGAATGGGTGAATGTGAGGCTAAATGTAAAGAGCGCTTTGGTGGCCATTGGGTCTGTGAAAGTGCTATATAAATGCAGTCCATTTACCATTCAACACACCTAGTTAAGGGTCTTTCTCAAGGGCACCACAGTGGTATTGAAGAGGCAGGGGACAAATACGGTTCCCCCCGCCTCCAACGGATCTAACCAATTTAAGGCAGGATATTTTTTATAAAATTAAATAAAATGGAATGCATGTTGATTTCCTTTTTCTAATGTTTCATTCCTGATTCATTAATCTTGTTCCATGTTTTTTTTTTATTCAGCTGTAGACCATAAAAATATTTTGAAAATGAGTGCATGTCATCAACCTCAATTTTTTTTTTTTTTTTTTAAATAAATATATTCTCCTCCCTTAGATGCAGTGAAGAGGTGGAGCCCAAATGCTACAGACTCCGAAATTGATGCAGCAATGGCAGAACACCTGAAACACACTCCAGGAAGAGCTGGTGGATACAAAAAATGAGCCAAACAATGTGTTTAAGGGATAATTCACCCAAAAATGAAGATTGTCGTCATTTTCTCAAACTCATGTTTCAAACCTGTCTACCTTTCTATGTTATGCTAAACACAAAGATGTTTGGAAGAATGTTTGTAACTAAGCATATGTTGCTTCCCATTAACTATAATAATTGTCATGAGGTGGAAGGATGAACCCAATAGAAATCGTTAAGACATGTGACCAACTGGGCGGCAACGTCATCAGAATGCAAAGAATTATGGGTATGTTTGGCCAGTTTACATGGGCTGGCATAGCAGGCTTGCTTTCTGGCATGAAAAAAAAAAAACAGTAGTGCGTAAAACATTATAATCCTACAAAATGCAGCGGGCTAAAGATAACATTGTCGGACCATACCGCCTAAAGTTAAATCATAATGCAAAGACGAGATACGAGGAGAAAATAAAGGGAATCAAAGGACTGGATCCTTATGAGCATAGTGACTGGTCAGGAGACGTCAACCTGTTGCCCAACTTCCAGCACCCATATATATATATATATATATATATATATATATATATATATAACTACATGATATTAAATGTTAGTGCATACACACACTTTCAGTAACTTCAAGTCGCTGCAGCAGGCCCAAGTCTTTTTTTACAGATGGATGGGTCCAGGACCTGAAGGTTTTTATTCTTGTATGCTTGTAATCGCGATATGGAATAGTGTCTGTAAACCGCAAAAAGACTGTTTAAATATGAATCGCGTTTCTGTGTGTGATGAATGAACGGCATATATGCGCGCTGTTGCTAACGTTACTAGTTGTGGATAGACTATAAAGTTTTTACTGTAAAATAGACATCAAATAAGCTTTTGTTAGCCAGTTTCTGCTCATATGTTAAATATATAGTATGTTTTGTCAAAAATAAACTCAAACTATAGATGTTATAGTGTTTGTTCCAATATAACGTTAGGCTATATCAAACTAATGAATCCTTAAAAAATGGTAAATGGACTGCATTTATATAGCGCTTTCATAGACCCATGGCCACCAAAGCGCTTTACAATTTGCCTCTCATTCACCCATTCACTCATACATTCATACACAGACTTAACTTTGAAATATGTATGATACTTTAAAAAAAAGAAAGATTACACTTGAAATATTGTTAAAATTGTAATTGTTGTTGATTTACATGTGAACACTTTTTAATAAAATAGCGAAAATATATTTACAGTAGATGTAAAATAATCTTTATAGGTCAATATAAGTCTTCTCATTAAATTATTTATTGTTTTTTATTAGTGACACATTTGGGCAAAGGATGTATTCCAAAACTTTCTGAAAATACAGTTACTAGAAATGTTTACCTTGGATATTATACAATTTGCATGTATAAAAAAAATTGTGAAAAAAAAAAAAAAAGGTTTCCAAATCTAACTTTGAACTTAGAATGGCTCATATAGCCTATTTGAAAAGGATTGGTTTCCAGGTATGACTATGTACTAAAAATGGGCTTTTGACTTTAATTTATATTTTATATATATATATATATATATATATATATATATATATATATATATATATATATTGTCCTCTCATTCCTTCTTGTGTGACACACCTGAATGGCTCATTATGCGGGGTCATTATGCGGGGGGCATTGTCTTCTCAGGTGTGAACCACTTACTATTCATCATGGTGTTGGATCGTTGACGCCCCTGCGCATATTGCCTTCCCAAACAAAAAGTGTTTTACAAAATGTAAATCAATGTATTGTTATATGTGAATGATTAGGCAGGATGATTTTCACATCATTTTGAAGCCAGAACTCGAAGCGACAACATCCATTAGTCAAAAGTCTTCGGAACACATATTTAGTATGCGTTTTGTGGTCTCATTTCAGCAACTTTCATTTTTATTTTTTTCAATAACCACGCATAAACATTCTCTTAAAAATACAAACATGTACATACATGTTGCTCACATATTATGGTAGCCCCGTTTGTGCTATATAGAGTGAATTTACACCTTTGCCATTAACATGTTTATAAATAACTGAAAAAAAGCACAAATGTCAGGGCATTTCAAAACATCCCAAGGGCCCCAAAAACAACTTGGTCCCCAGAGGGTTAAGCGCAACGGAGCAACTGTGTCTAAAGTGCTGGAAAAGAGAGAGTTAAAAGTTTCTGTTGCAATATCAAGTTCTTCTAAGCTATCCGGGATGCTGAGATGATTAAACGGATTAGGAAGATTATTGATAAAGCAATCTTTAGTGGCAGAAGTGATCGGTCTAACATATTTATAACACGGAGTCGGCTTTGCAGCCTTGGCTAAATGTAATTTACACGAGACTAGATAAGGATCTGAGATGTCATCGCTCTGCTGCAGTATTTCAACGGCATCAACATCTATTCCATGTGATAGTATTAGATCTAGAGTATGATTACGGCAATGAGTAGGTCCTGACACGTGTTGTCTAACTCCAATTGAGTTTACAATGTCTTTAAATGCCAATCCCAATCCCAATGCATCTTTTTCATTATCTATGTGTATATTAAAAATCACCAACAATTAGTATTTTATCTGCAGCCAATACTAATTCTGATAGAAAGTCAGCAAATTCTTTGATAAAGTCTGTATGGTGCCCTGGTGGCCTGTATACAGTAGCCAGCAGAATTTTCAAACGTGATTTATCGTTTACAATATATACTTTGACATTAAGCACCAACACTTCAAAAGAATTATATTTACAACTAGATTTCATAGTGGTTTTGAAAATATTACTATAAATTACAGCAACACCTCCTCCTTTGCGTTTCAGACGAGGTTCATGTTTATAACCGTAATCTTGTGGGGTTGACTCATTTAAAGCAATGTAATCGTTTGGTTTTAGCCAGGTTTCTGTCAAACACAGCACATCTAGGTTATAATCTGTAATCATATCATTAACTATTTGTATTATATCTGTTTTTTATTTGTTGAACATCAATTCAATTTTTAACCTTAGATGGGTTTGAACGTTTTTTGGATTTCCAAGTTCGGGGAACAGACACAGTCTCTACAGATGGTACTCAACCAGAATACGACTTTTACCGCCGCCGTTCCCGTGGCGGTAAAATTGCGGGTGTGTATTTGCTGCCTTTGACCGCTAAGAGGCGCTACAATCGCAGACTTTGAAAAGTGTCAGTTTATTCTCTCTATTGCGTAATCTGCCGCCGCACCGCGGCGCATTGAGAGTGATTGAAATGTAGTAACAGATCAATTCAAGTGAAACATGGTTAAACGAATTCATAATCACAAGACTGAAATTAAATGTAGCCTAATACATTTAATAAATAATGAAAACATTTCAACACACAAAACATTGCAATAGAAAAATATTAGGCTACATCAATGAGGCTTTAGAACAGCATAAGACGTGATGTTAACAGCGGGCCGATGATAGCGCAGTGGTCAACGCAACAGCATGAGCTTCACGGAGCTTCAAGCGATGAGATCGAATCTCACTAGCTTTGGCTGACAGGCAGCGTTACATTTTTTACCATTCTTGATGCTTAGATAGGTAACTAACTGTTTATTGAAGTCAAGCATTTTGTTTAATTATCAATGGCACATTTCAACATAAATTTGCTAAATTCCAGTAGAGCCGATGCACAGACGACAAAACTGATGAAGGAAGATTATCAGCCGATCGCGTCAGAAAATGAAAATAATGAGGATAGTCTTTAATCTGCTAAATTATTGTTTTGTGAATCATTCACGAAATTGAGATGACTGACATTGATACCCGCCATAACAAAGGAAGAATTTTTCTTAAATAGATCCTGGACATTTCAAGGTTTAAATAAAGTGTCGGGGGCAGTTTATTTATTTAAAACATTGCATAGAGTTTATTTTCTAAGTAAGAAACAGAATATTATTCTTACGACATTTTAAATCTGTATTGCCAAAGAAATTGCAGCTAAATCAATTAAAACAGTAGGCTAGTCTACAAAACGAAAATAGTTCAAAGCAACATAAATTAACAATGCGTTTTTCTTTGCTTCTTTCTCACGCTGAATCTCTTTTATTTGAGTTTATTTAGTCTCCCTGCACTGCGTGCGCGGAGTCTCTCTCGACCCATCATACAGCTGATAATACTGTATCGCTGTGTGTCATCCATACAAATCACGAAAAAAAAACTGTAACAAATGATTTAGCCTTTGTTGCTTCAAAGACACAGAATGTCTTGTTGAATTCACCGTACAATAAAACGCGGTGGATCGCGAATAAAAGCGCTCTGCATCTGCTGCTCACTTGCATTCGTTTAGTTAGTCGATAGTTCATGTTTAGATAATGCCAGATTATTGACAAACACACTGCTCAAACATATTAAAATTATACAAAACTAGTTGAAACAAATGGATTGAACACATCAACTGAAAGTGTGTGTGAAACCCCTTTAAATACAATACATAAAACTACAATATTTATAATTTAAGGGCCTACATTTGGACACATCGAGAGATTTATCTTTAAAGGTATTTTGCCTTTGCCTGGTCATCAGGCTCACTCTGCATATGAAAGACGGAACACCTTTAGCACCTCCTGAACCCCCAACCCCCCACAGGCTATCTGAGTGTCGACCGACTTAAAACAAAGAGAAGTCGCAATTCACACTTAATTCTAGACATTAGCATTAGGCTAGTAAAGTGTTGATAATGAAATAATTTAATTATTTAGGCTACATGTAGTAGGCTAATATTTCTGTCATAAAAGTTTATTACTAAACATTTAATTATTTCAATAATTGAAGAAATAAAACGCTACCTCGGTTTGGGCCAGCTTTTTCCAAGCAAACCTAAATACAAACGCATGTTCATTTGTTCAAACGCATGTTCATTTGTTGTCATGAATACAATGTTCAACTCCATGTTAAATTCCACGGGGATCTTTGGATCCTTACAAGTACAACCTGCATGCGATTTGTGAATTATTATCATTTTTTATATAAATCTCGAACCACAGTGCTTGCTGCTGCTAAACTAAATAACATTTATAGAATAATTATGAACTTAGGCTAAATGAAACAATATCGCAACATTTTGACAAATACATTATCTGATCTGTTTTTACAATTTAATTCAGGGCGATTTAGCCTATACTACAGCGAGATTTTCACCCTTGTCCGTTCCTCATTGGGAAGCGCTCACATAATAGCTAGTTTGAGTAGATCCTCTGCACCTCTCGGTTTCATATGGAATCAGATAACATTTATTAAATATTTAGACATTTAAAGGCTTTAGACATAGCCGATTTCTTATCGTGACTGAGCGGAGGAAAGTGGCTTTCGGTTCATTTTTGTGACGCGCAGTTCCCGGAGACAGAGACGACAGATCAACTTTTGTCGTTAGCCTAATATGAATAAAAGTTTACAGTTTTGAACGATGTAGGCTACTCTACTCTGATCTGTATGACTAAAAAACTACGGAGTAGCCTATTAGGGCCCAAGTTATTTTAGCTGTTTGTTATGAGAAAAATAAATCCAAATGAACGCGCCGCCGCGTCTGCCGAACACTAATTCAACATGCCAGAATAAAACCCGACTTTAGAACAATGGATAGCGCCACTCGGCCTGGTGTGCCAAAATACTTAATTATAAACTTCAATATTTCATTCAAAATAATCTCAAAACGCTTTGTAACATTTTGAAAGCCATGCATGCATTAAGGCCATGAACGTAACTGAAACTGGTTCTGATTTTATTGTTTGTTGTTTAAACTTGCCTGTTGCATATCTTTATTTTATATATTTTATATGGTCTATTGGTGAAGTAATGTATAGCACTGATTACGGAGGGAGGGGGGATTAAAATAATTCAGCAGAAGCAGGGATGTTTAGACCAGAAGGAAATCCCCGTCCCCCTGGCAAATCGCACCTTATTAAAACCATGTTTTTTTTAAAAATGTATAGGCTAGGAACCAAAAAAAAAAGGCTATCCTGTATAAAAAAATGTTTTGTTTGTTTGATTGTCTGCATTAATAGTAGGCTATGACATGCATTAATAGGCTAATATAAAACGCATAGTATATGTTTGTTCGGGATTCGAACCCGTGTAATCCAAATGATCGATACGTAAGTTCTACCACTCGGCCATGAATTTACTCATTCGTCTTATTCCTCAATAGCATAGCCGTCGATTTCGGTGGGGACGCGTACCCACCAGATTTCGTCATGAGTCATTTTGTACCCACCACTTTTTAGGGTTGCTAGGCTGTAAGTGACACCAAACCCACGATTCAATACGCATCACAATGTTTGACCCACGATTCAGTTCGTATCACGATTTTTGACCCACGATTCAGTTCGTATCACGATTTTTTGGGGGATAAAAAAAAAAAAAAAAAATCGGTGCTGATGCAGTGGTGACCCGTTCATGTAACATTTAAGGGTGACGCTGCCAATGAAGCACCTAAAAGCTGTCACAAAGAACTGGCAAAAGTAATCTGAATATGTCAAATATAGCAAGGAGACATTTTTATTAATAAACAAGTGTTTTCTGTCTCGCTGCAAAGATGAAGTTGACGATGCTGACTCGCGATCTTAGGCTAGTGAACACGGCAGAGAGAAATGCACATTTCATACGGATTACATAATTTTCTTTCGTTTTGAATGGTTATGTTTAAAAGTATGATTTAAAGCGTTCTGTAGATAATATATATATTTCTCAGGTCTGTGAGGCATAGGCTGTGCTGAGTTTCGGTTCATTTATGAGACGAGCTCCACTTCATGCGCCGGCGCCTCCGTGTCGTCGTGATAGATATCTATTATTTGCTTTACTTAGGCTATTATTTATTAAATCCAGGCAATTGGTTGATGAAACATTGATGAAAATTAAGATACAATTAATACAAAACAAAATTCACTTTAAAGAAAGGCTTTGTGCTTTCTGATTGAGGTCTGTGAATGTTTTAAAGCATATTTTAGTGCCGATTTCAGAGCAGTCACTTTCGTAACCGAGAACTGTCACGTCCGTAACATCGTTTTTTCCTCATAAATGCGAACACGAAAAATAAAATGAATATTTTATGTTCTGTGGAGCTCGTTTTATTTTTTCAAACGTTTATATTATTTTCTGCTTAAATAGGCAGTAGCCTATTTAAGCAGAAAATAATATAAACGTTTGAAAAATGTGCTTTTTTCAAAAATGTATGCATGTGCTTGAGCGCGGAATAGCCTAGGCTATATTCCTCCATGCACTCAGGAAGGAATATAGGAATGTAGGAATATAGCCTAGGCTATTCCGCGCTCAAGCACATGCATAAATCTTGCCGCAAAGCACCGGCAAAAGCAGACTAATGATAATATGTCTGAAAAAATTAGGCATTTTTATTGTTTATTAATAAATTATATACATTTCTAAATCAGTGTCGGCTCCAAACATATCTATATACATCTCCGCTAGTGGATGCGCCTTTAGAGAGAAATGCACCTTTCATATGGATTACAGCCTAATCAGCCGGTATTTGCTTTCGATTCGAATTTTTTAGTTTAAAAGTGGACATATCGAGCTTTATATAGAAATATTCATCATGTTTTTGAGGCTATACACTGCATTTCAGTTCATTATTGAGACGCGCTCCAGTTCACGCATGGAGATAATTATATACAGTGCGCCCTGTTTGTTTTATTTTATTTACAAAAGCACAACGTTTTCTTGTTATTGTGAGTTTACCCAAATAAAAGTACTTGCGACAGAAGCATTATTCCTTTCTGTATGACCAGAAAAGATTGAGTAGGCCTATTTAAAGTTGTTTCCACTGTTGATAGGAAAATGCAAGTGTTCGCACCGACACGTGCCACGCAGTGCATGCGCGCTCCACACTCCGCACACACACTTTGAATATGCACCTAATATCCATATAAATAGCGAACATTTATCTAGGTTAAAGTTAGAGCGAGCTGCCATGCCAGATGGATAAGTCCTTTTCGCTTAGGCTACATTAGTAAGCTACATGACGTCGTCTTTCAAAACATGACCTGTGCTAAAGAGAAAAAAAAATGAATGCGTCATTGTACCCAGCACTTCTGAAAATACACTTCCGAATGCGTCTCTGTCCCCAGCACATTTCAAACCAAACTGACGCCCATGCTCAATAGAATAGTAAAACAAATAATCAGCTTCATTGCACCTAATTTATTTTTGTTTGTTATTTTTGTTATTATTATTATTTTTATTTATTTTTTATCACGCTGCTCCCAACGGGCAATAGGCTTATGTCGCCCACCGACGTCTAGGCGTTGGCTACAATATGAAATAGCCTAAATACATTGTTCTTGTCTCTATTTTTAAATTATGATTCTATTTTTCTGTCCTAAACAATGTTCTATAGTAGGCTATTTCATCTGTTAATTGACATTAACCCCGCTTACATTTCAAAATACGGCAAAACCGCTTACATTTCAAAATACGGCAAACTCTGCTGTTTTGCACAATGTCCCTCTGCGGCACCTGGCGGTCATTTCGCGAATGACTTTGACTGGATTATTTTTGCCGCGGTAGTTTCGCCGCGGTGCCTGGCGTGGCGGTAATAGGCATTCTGGTTGAGTACCATCTGTATATGATGATATCTAGGTGAAAGAGGCTCTATGTGATGGGATTTATCGTGACGTGAGGCCGCTAGCAGACGGTCGGTTAAGCCAGTCTGTCTGCTTCCTGACCTGAGGCCCAGATTGTCATGTTTTATCTTATAAGACTATGAGCCAAATTACTAGAGAGAAGAGCAGCACCATCCCAGGAGGGATGAATACCATCTCTTATCAACAGGTCAGGTTTGCCCCAAAAACTTTTCCAATTGTCTATGAATTCTATATTATTTCGTGGACACCACCCAGACAGCCAGCCATTGAGTGAACACAATCTACTAACTATCTCATCACTCCTGCGAACAGGAAGGGGGCCAGAGCAAATTACAGTGCTTGACATCATACTTGCAAGTTCACACACCTCTTTAATATCAATTTTGGTGATCTCCGACTGGCGGAGTCGAACATCATTAGTGCCGACGTGAATAATAATCTTAGAGAATTTACGTTTAGCATTAGCCAGCACTTTTAAATTTGCTTTGATGTCAGGCGCTCTGGCTCCCGGCTAACATGTGACTATGGTGGCTGGTGTCTCTATTTTCACGTTCCGTGTAATAGAATCGCCAATAACTAGGGCACAATCAGAATAATTCTCAGTGGGTGTTTCAAATCGGTGGGGGGCAAATCGATTTGTTATCGGAACGGAAAAGTGGTAAGTATATTCCTTCAGGTAAATATATTCCTCTCTAGGTGGGCTCGTGGGACAGACAGTGACTTTTCTCGTCGTCAGACTCGTTGAATAAGCTCGTGGGACAGACAGTGACTTTTCTCGTCGTCAGACTCGTTGAATAAGCTCGTGGGACAGACAGTGACTTTTCTCGTCGTCAGACTCGTTGAATAAGCTCGTGGGACAGACAGTGACTTTTCTCGTCGTCAGACTCGTTGAATAAGCTCGTGGGACAGACAGTGACTTTTCTCGTCGTCAGACTCGTTGAATAAGCTCGTGGGACAGACAGTGACTTTTCTCGTCGTCAGACTCGTTGAATAAGCTCGTGGGACAGACAGTGACTTTTCTCGTCGTCAGACTCGTTGAATAAGCTCGTGGGACAGACAGTGACTTTTCTCGTCGTCAGACTCGTTGAATAAGCTCGTGGGACAGACAGTGACTTTTCTCGTCGTAAGACTCGTTGGATAGGCTCGTGGGACAGACAGTGACTTTTCTCGTCGTAAGACTCGTTGCATAGGCTCGTGGGACAGACAGCTTCGGATTCGTTGACATGCTCGCAGAGCCACCACTCAACTCTCAGCAGTAACTGCTTCTTTGCTTCATTCAAGGAACAGACAATTTGACAGTGATACGGACATTAGTAGGTGAGATAGAAACGGGGTACTTTACCAGCCTTCGCTCTCGTTCTGTATGTGATAGAACGGCGTCGTTGGGAGAAATAATGAGACTGGACTTTCTTTGGTGGAATACAGTGCTCGTGAACTGTGGCAATTGAGGTGCGTTGAGGTTTTCTCCTCCGCACCCTGCACACAATCTTAGGGACCTGGACACAGCTGAGGGGACAGATCAGTTCGAAAGAATCTTCAAAGTTATATGTCAATTTCATCCATCAGAGACTCAGAGAGAACACAGTTGTTTTAACTCACCACACTTGTGCATAAATCACTCTTGTAAATCGCCACACGTGTTTGTTTCACTCTTTCAGACACTGCAAACTCACTCTCTTCACAGCGATTAATAAACTCGTTTCTCTTCTCTTCATAGGGTGGATGATCCAAGAATTAATGGTTTTCAGAATATGGACATGGATTCAGCGATCTTCCCAGCCGTTACAGTTACTGTTCTTCGCCGTCAACAGGATAACACACACTGCCCACAAACACAGGTTAGTCGTACACTGGTGATGGCAAATCTTCACATGTGGTTTTCTCAGAAAGGTGAATCATAAAAGGGTGCACTTGACTTTTCCTCGGTGAATCACATGAATCCTACAGCGGGTTTCCACTCTCTGTTCTGCCAGTCACTCTCCTTCTTTCTCCGTGCAATTCTCACTTACTTCGTTGCGTTGCTGTTTATGGTTTCTTCAGACTCACTTAATGAGCATGCCTCGGGGGACCCAACATGGAACACCGATCAGACATTAAACCTCAGCTTTTCCGCACTTGCCGCCGCTCACTGTCGCTGCTGCAACCCACTCAAACACTCGTACCGAGCTTCACTGCTGCCAGAACATTTCTCTTCCTTACTGTGCTTCAAGCCCCTCTCTTTATACTCCTTTTTCCCTGGCATGTGCTTCAATGAAGCACTAATCATTGGCTTCAGCTGGCGCTCATTATAGTCGGCGGCCATGATGGGTAAACCCAGAGCCGGCCCGGTGTTACAACGGCATTTCTCCCCCTGGCAACGAGTCACATTTTTTTGTTCCGGGTTTGTTCACCCGGTGAAAACTTCTCAGCAAAAATACAAACACTGGCAGGTTACACATTGATTGACAATGAACTGACACAGGACAGAAAACACAAGGGGATGATATAGGGAGACACTAATGACAAGAACAGGTGGAGCTGACTAGACAATAATGGCAAGACGAGGATAACAAGGGGGCGGGGTAACGTAACGAGACAACACAAGCACATGGCCCAAACAAATGGCCATGTGCTTGTACACAAAACATGGGTCTGTCATGATCCTGCCTCAAGACTAGAGAAATACAAAGACACCAGGGCAGAATCATGACAATAATTTTATCTCCAATAATGGTAGTCAATGGCTGCTCTATTTGCTTGGTTACAAACATTCTTCAAAATATCTTATTTTGTGTTTAGCAGAAGAAAGAAACTCATACAGGTTTGGAACATGAGGGTGAGTATATGACAGAATTTTCTTTTTTGGGTGAACTATCCCTTTATATAATAATTCAGTATTTTGTAATTGGTATTTTAGTTTGGTTAACAAATGTTAACTTAAACATTGAAAAAAATAAAGAGAAATGTTGGCTGTTCAAGAACAATAAAAAAACATGCTTCTTTTTTGCTTATGTCCACAAATAATGTGTTCTTGTTTGTGATTAACATGTGATTAAAACGTTTTATTGACGTTCAGGTCTGACTTGACCAATTTTGGACCTTTTTAGAACCTTTGTCAAGATGTGTAAACTTCAACACGTGATTGCCTTTCACGATGTTACACAATAGGTGTGTGGTTATTTTATAAGCAGGCTTATATACACACTTAAATTATGCAGCAACACATTTAAACACAGATGACGACGCATTTAGACGTCCAGGGACGCGCAGAAAAGACGTGGAATTCACGGCCAGACGACTTCAAAGACGACGGTTCAACTTTCATTTTGGAACTATTTTTCAACCATGACGGGACGTCTTGGACGGACGTCTTTTCAACGGTCATTGAACGTCCAAATGTTTGCTGGGGTGTTCCAACTGCAAACTAGGTTGTAATTAAATGTACAATTGTATTATCCCATGATGAAAGGTAAGACAGTGAAACAACGTCACGATACCAATGGTTCAACGTCGACATATACAACCTTTTTTCACCCATAATGAAAGAAGAGACAGTGAAACAACGTCACAACATCAACAGTGAAACAACGTCAAGACATCAACAGTGAAACAACGTCAAGACATCAACAGTGAAACAACGTCGCGACATCAACAATGAAACAACGTCTCGACATCAACAGTGAAACAACGTCACAATGTTTATTCATTATGACTATTCAGATGCTAAAAGTGATTGCATGGAGCCAACAGTGTTAGTGAAAAAGTGACAATTTCCTTGATTTTATTTTTATTTTATTCAATTATCACATTTTAAGATTCACCAATTTTTTTAAAGTGCCCATAGCTGAAGAAAGACCCCTTAAATTAAATCACTAAAAATTGTGTGTGAGTGTGTTCACAAATAATTTCTTTAAGTAGGTCTTCTTTTGTTTTCTAAAGAGCTCTATCAAATCTTCTACCATTCTGGTACGAACCAGAAATCAGGAGAGCAAATGGACAAATGAGGATTGTGCATGGTTGTAAGAAGTTTCCCCATATCATATAACTCACAAGGGTCAAGTTTCTCTCTTTATGGACTACATGGAGAGCGTGGAACTTCCACTGGTATGGTAATCTTTTCATGTCATTCCAGCACAGTGGGGAGGTACTGGTTTTTGGCTGTGTGGGGGATTCATTCATACTCAATAGAGCTTTTGTTGCCCCCTTGCCTCTACAGCCCATGCTCCGCCATCAGCCCCCTTCTTTGACAGGGAAAGAGGCCATCCTGCCTGGACTCATCCTTAGTGGTCCTTAGCGCTCCTCTATTGCTTTTCATATGTTAAAGCCCCCCAAATAGTTAAATGCCCCGGTAACCGCTTCTGCTCCACTAAACCTGCCACAGCAACTGCTTTGACTCCCAATCAGTTCAGGTTTTAATGTGGGTGCTGTCCAGACAGAAGAGAAGGGAACACAATGGTGATGAGACAAGGGGGGTGTGGAAAGACTGTCCACATATCTGTCTCTGCTAAACTTTTTATTTTTTTAACAAAAAACAAACAAACCTGATCTTTCAGTCCCAAAAACATATAATAACAAGCTCAATTCTGTTTTATGTTTTAATGTCCATCTGGCATTTAAATCATTATGTACAATTGCACATCTCTGTCACAGATAACCGGCTAAGTTAAGATTGTCGTTTACTCAGGCTTGCATTTGCATGTGAATTAATTTGTTAGGTGCTTAATTGCTGCCAGTAATCTACTCTGCAGAGCTCCCCAATGCGAGCGAAAAGCCACACCAAGCTCTTTTAGTCTAGAATGAATATGCAATGAATATGCATGACCTGAGCTCATAAGTGGATATTAATGACTGATTTAGATATTAACCCCACACAGAACAGCTTTACTTGCATTTAGGTCCCTGGATATATGACTATGACTGTCTGCCTGCTGCTGAGTGGTTTGCATCTGTTAGCTCCGTATTGCTTTCTGTTTTGAATCTTTATTTACTATCATTCTGTGTTGTTTATATTGCTAATTATATCTTACTCATCACCACACATTAATTTGACATCGCTAGCTTCTATCTAAATTCTTATAACTACCACAACACGCTAGTACTTTCGCTAGCCTGCATAACACACTAGTAACTCACTAGCCTGTTAACGCACCATCCATGCCTGTCGTCTTTATTTTATTTATTTTTTCTCTTGCGCGCTCGCACCATACGTGCCTGCCGTCTTTATTTATTTATTTATTTTCTCGCGCTTGTGCCTTTTACCAATCTATCAAATAACTATGGTAAGTATAGGATCAGTCAACAAACACGGTGAGTAATGTCTTCTCCTGTTATAGTCACTTGCACTTCATGTCACATGTATAGTATAGCATTCTCTGTCAGCAATATAGGATTTGCATGTGATAAATGCAGGTAGACAGTCAGGCTGACGGAGAAGATTTTAGAACTAGAGACACGGGATACGAGACACGTCACTGACGTCAGATAAATCCTATCACATAGAGACTCTTTCACTTAGATATCATCATAGTGTCTGTTCCCCGAACTAGGAAATACAAAAAAACACCAAACCCATTTAAGGGTAAACATTTTATTGATGTTCAACAAATAAAAAACAAATATAATGCAGATGAACAAATGATAAAGCTCGGGTTGCTGAATATTCGATCCCTTTCTTCAAAAGCAGTTTTTGTTGATGATATGGAATGAGCTGCCGTTGCCTATCAGGTCTGCAAAATTGCTATCAATTTTTAAGCATTTGTGTAAATCACATCCAGAGCTGGAGCCAGTGTCTGCTGTTCCAGAGCCGGTGCCCGTGTCTGTTCCTGAGCCGGTGCCCGTGTCCGTGTCTGTTCCTGAGCCGGTGCCCGTGTCTGTTCCTGAGCCATTGCCCGTGTCCGTGTCTGTTCCTGAGCCGGTGCCCGTGTCTGTTCCTGAGCCGGTGCCCGTGTCCGTGTCTGTTCCTGAGCCGGTGCCCGTGTCCGCGTCTGTTCCTGAGCCGGTGCCCGTGTCCGTGTCTGTTCCTGAGCCGGTGCCCGTGTCTGTTCCTGAGCCGGTGCCCGTGTCCGTGTCTGTTCCTGAGCCATTGCCCGTGTCCGTGTCTGTTCCTGAGCCGGTGCCCGTGTCTGTTCCTGAGCCGGTGCCCGTGTCTGTTCCTGAGCCGGTGCCCGTGTCCGCGTCTGTTCCTGAGCCGGTGCCCGTGTCCGTGTCTGTTCCTGAGCCGGTGCCCGTGTCTGTTCCTGAGCGGTGCCCGTGTCTGTTCCTGAGCCGGTGCCCGTGTCTGTTACTGAGCCGGTGCCCGTGTCTGTTCCTGAGCCGGTGCTCGTTGCTGTTGCCGTTCCTGAGCCGGTGTCGGTTCCAATTCCTGAGCCGGTGGTGTCTGTTGCAGTTCCTGAGCCGGTGGTGTCTGTTGCAGTTCCTGAACCGGTGGTGTCTGTTGCAGTTCCTGAGCCGGTGGTGTCTGTTGCTGTTGCAGTTCCTGAGCCGGTGGTGTCTGTTGCTGTTGTAGTTCCTGAGCCGGTGGTGTCTGTTGCAGTTCCTGAGCCGGTGGTGTCTGTTGCTGTTGTAGTTCCTGAGCCGGTGGTGTCTGTTCCAGTTCCTGAGCCGGTGGTGTCTGTTCCAGTTCCTGGACCGGTGGTGTCTGTTCCAGTTCCTGAGCCGGTGGTGTCTGTTGCTGTTGTAGTTCCTGAGCCGGTGGTGTCTGTTGCAGTTCCTGAGCCGGTGATGTCTGTTGCAGTTCCTGAGCCGGTGGTGTCTGTTGCATTTCCTGAGCCGGTGGTGTCTGTTGCAGTTCCTGAGCCGGTGGTGTCTGTTGCTGTTGTAGTTCCTGAGCCGGTGGTGTCTGTTGCAGTTCCTGAGCCGGTGGTGTCTGTTGCTGTTGTAGTTCCTGAGCCGGTGGTGTCTGTTCCAGTTCCTGGACCGGTGGTGTCTGTTCCAGTTCCTGAGCCGGTGGTGTCTGTGACTGTTCCTGAGCCGGTGGTGTCTGTTGCTGTTGTAGTTCCTGAGCCGGTGGTGTCTGTTCCAGTTCCTGAGCCGGTGGTGTCTGTTCCAGTTCCTGAGCCGGTGGTGTCTGTTCCAGTTCCTGAGCCGGTGGTGTCTGTGACTGTTCCTGAGCCGGTGGTGTCTGTTCCAGTTCCTGAGCCGGTGGTGTCTGTGACTGTTCCTGAGCCAGGGTCTGTTCCTGTTCCGTCTTGGTCTTCACCGCCATTGGCCGCCCGAGTGGTCGTCTTCACCCTGCTCGTCTCTGCCATGGTCAGTGTTTGTCACGGAGTCCTTGTATATTGTCCCCACACTTCCGTTCCTGTTGTTCATGTCTGTCTTGTGTTCTTTGGACTGCCTTTTGATTTCGACCATTGCCTGGACTGATTGTGAGTACGGATTACCCTTTAAATAAATACTGCAATTGGATCTTCTCGTCTTGTGTGTGTTTCGTGACACTGTGTTACAAGAGGTAAAAACGATATATATACCGTTCGTTTTCTCACACAAAACGCTCGTTTCGTGTCTTAGCCCATCACTAGCCGCGTTTCCATTACCCTTCAAATTGCGCAAATTGAAATTGCGAATTGAAAATACGCTCAATGGAAACACGTCAATTTCGCAAAAACTCCCATTTATCGCAAAAAAGTTTTTACGCTCGCATGAGGTGGTTTTGCAGGCAATTCGAAAAAGGAGTATTTCGCAAAACTGCAATGGAAACAGTTTTTTCGCATTTACAGATCACATGGGATACGTTAAAAGTCACGTGGTCATTGTTTAAAGATGGCACGGTATGTATGGACCGACAATGAGATGGAGCTATTCCTTAAACTAATTAAAGACAAACAAATTACGGGAATATTAGATTCCAAGCAACAGAGAAATGCCATAATATATCAGGAATTGGAATCAGACATGCAGGACAAGGGCTTTGACAAGCCGTGGCAAATTTTACGGTCCAAATGGAAAACTCTCAAACAAAAGTATCTTTCAGAGAAGAGAAATCTTTGCAAAAGCGGTGCTGGTGGGAAAGGGAAAGTAAAATTCAAGTATTTCGATTTAATGGACGAAATACTTGGCCAGAGACCTATTGTGACGTCGATGACCACAGTTCTAAACAGCATAGGTAAGGCAAACATTTTTTTCTATTCTTTTTAGGCATGATTTGATATGAATTAGCCTGGTGTTTTACAAGAGTGGTTGTTATCCTCGGGCTTTGTTTACGTAAAACTTTGATTGTTCCAATCATAATTCATAAGCTAAAAATGTTATTGCTTATGTCAATTTATGCGACCATAAAGCTATACATGCGTTCGATGATATACTCTTGTAAGTAATATAGGTTCTTTCTTACATGTAAACAAATTAACATTAGATGACGAGAATGAAGACTCAGAGATGGCTGCCTGTTCCATGGGTCCATCGTCGGATTCATCAGGTAAGTCACCACATTTTTCAGTCATGTACACACACACACACACACACACACACACACACACACACACACACACACACACAAATAAATAGGCCTATGTAGCTAAAATACTCAACAAAACACACATCCAATCTTTTGTATAAAAATGTAATATGTTTTCATTGTTTCATACATCAAGTTTTTATAGCTCATATGCACTACAACTGATTGAAAGACAAATAAACCTTCTGTCATAATTAACATTTACTTTTTAACATTACAGAAATGAGGAATGACTCATTTTCTATATTAAAAAAGAACTATCAATCAGAAGGGAACAGACAACAAGATGATCATTTTGAAATTTCATAGTCCGAAGATAATATATAATTTATAGGCCGTAGAAATTTGAGTATTACAGATACATTACGCTAATATTAATACATGTAACATTGAACAGAATATTAAAACAATTGTTAACTGTAAGCTACATTGGCAAACAATCTTTTTTAAATCAATTTGGGCAATGTACAAATGTTAAAATCAAAAATGAAAGTTATGTTTTTTTAAGGAATCCTTTGTGTGTGTGTGTGTGTGTGTGTGTGTGTGTGTGTGTGTGTGTGTGTGTGTGTGTGTGTGTGTGTGTGTGTGTGTGTGTGTTAATAAGAATAAAAATAAATTAATTTTCTGATGTCTTTTATGGTCTTGTTTCTTTAGGGTTAACAGCAGCACCCTTAAATGATGGGCCCATGACCCCACATGATGAACCCCCTGATACTCCTGAGAGTGAATCCTCTACTACACCTTCAGGTCAGGAGAGCTGGAGGCAGCCAAGAAGGCGGAGATCATCTCTCCAAATGAATATATTCAAGGAGCAGGCGCGGCAGGATCAAGCCTTCCTCAGCACAATCACTGAGGTGCTCAATCGTGCTGTCCAAAGTTTTGAGAGGGCGACAGAGGCAGCTGAGCGCCATGCTCGTGCACTTGAGGCTTTGGTTGGAGCTCAGCACCCCTTCGCCCGCCAGCAACCCCCTTACCTTCTACAACATCCCCCCACATACCAGCAACAGCAACCTCCATACTACCATCACCCACAGCAACCTCCTCCCAGCTCCCAACCTCAGTCACCTTGGTACCAACACCAACATCAGTCATCTGCCTCTTCCCCTGGCCACTCTCCCTCTTACCAGAATTTGTAGGTCATCCATTACATACACAACTCATAAGAAATATGCCATTCTGTTCAAAACAGACACACACACACACACACACACACACACACACACACACACACACACACACACACACACAGTACTGTTTCCTTTTCCATTGTTTCCTGTAGTTATGGTTAATGACAAGTTACGGTTGATTTTTATTTATTCCTTTTTATTTATTTAGTGTTTAAACAGGCTTACAGCAAACCGGCTTAAAGTTTATAGATGCTATGTACAAAAACATACTATTTGGTCATTGTTTTTATGTCCATTTTAATGGTAAATGTACAAGTAATTTAAAGCCATGCCATGTTCTGGTGAGATGCAGAAATGTACCATCTGTACTGTTTTTTTGTTTTTTGACACAGTGGCAGCTGACTTATGGCCATTTATTGTTATAATTCAAAATAACTGACAATTCATAACATTGAATTCTAGTACTTTTAAATAAAGAAATTATTTGAAAGAACATAAATCTCTTACTGTATTCTTCAAATTGCAACAACAGAAATAAATGTAAAGACAGGTGTTTTAAGCGTGTTTTGATACAGGTGGGTAACCTAATGTGGCCTGAGCAGGTGATTCACCAGAGCCTGCCTGATTTCTAGAGCCGGAGCATCAGGTTCATCCCGGGTGTGTCCCTGAGGCTGTTGAGGAGCTGGATGTACCTGTAATGCTGCAGGTGGTAGCTGCTGTTTGTCCCCCTCACATATATTATGGAGAATGCAGCATGTAGCCACTACTGTAGGCATGAAGTCATGATCTATGTCACACATTTTGGCTAGGACACGCCATCTGGTTTTTAGGTGTCCAAATGTATGTTCCACCTTCACACGGATGGTGCTGAGCTGCTCATTGAACAATGTTTGTGCTTCTGTCAAATTTGGACCTGAGAAGCCTTTCATGACCCAGGGTAGTAGAGGGTATGCAGGGTCACCAGCAAGGAGTAGAGGCACTTGGACTCCTTCAATTTGCAAACTTTCTTGGGGGTGTTTTGCTGGATATCTAGAAAGAGTGCACATAATATACATATGCTATAACCTGGTAGTGTGGGGGAGTGGGGTGTATTGACTGCACAGCACTTACAGGCTAACATTAAACAGTCCATTTTATATACATGTATGTAATGTCTGTATGTATATAACTGTATAAATATAAATATATATATATATATACACACACACACACAAACACATGTGTGTATATAGTTCAGATGCAAAAGCCTCTAAGTGCCATCTGAAATTTTTTTTCTAGAATGATCATTTTTATCAAGCTCGTATATTTAAGTTCAGTAATTTCACTTAAATGGCTATGATAATTACCTATTAATTGTCATTTAAGTGATATTATTGAACTTAAATAAACAAGCTTGATAAAAATGATCATTCTAGAAGAAAATTTCAGATGGCACTTAGAGGCTTTTGCATCTGAACTATTCATATATATATATATATATATATATATATATATATATATATATATATATATATATATATATATATATATATATATATATATATATATATACACTTAAGTGTTGTGGGTGCTATGTCTTTAAAAATGCAACAGCTGAACTGGTGTATAAATATGCTGAAATACCTGAAAAGATTGGATGTGGCAAACACTGCGGCATCATGTGCACTGCCAGGTGACCCAACACAGATATCTCTAATCATTAGCTGGTCATCTACAACAGCCTGCAGAACAATGGATGTCCAACCTTTTCTGTTCACATAATCCCTATACCCATCACTTGGGGCACGAATGGGGATATGAGTTCTATCAATTGCACCGTAGACTTGAGGTATTCTCTGTGCCTCATAATTGCGTTGTGCAATCTGCTGTGCCTCCTGCACATTTGGCAAAGCAATGTACTGCTTCATAAGTTTTGTGCATATAGCCTGGCATACACCATACACACACCTGTGGACAGTTGTTTTGCTAATCCCAAATGTCTCAGCCACTACCCTGTACTCTGCACAGGTAGCCAGTTTATAAACAGCTATTGCTATGCGTTTATTTGTAGAAACTGGCTCCCTTGGGCATGATGCAGCAGGTGATACAAGAGGCCCGATTGCATTGCACAACTCCAAAAAAGTTGATCTTTTCATCCGGAAATTCTGAATCCACAGGTCTTCTGTGAAATCGCGCACTACAACTTCCCAGAAAAAACGCATACGCGGCCGCTCCCAAGTATAGGGGGCTTGCCTTGCCATTAATGCTTGTATGATGCGCAAACGTCTCCTTCGGTTATAAATAACGGGTAGTGTGGTGGCTACGATATACGTGAACCTACCAGCGTCTGTCGCCATGGTTTTTTGAATGACTTATCGCGGGAAAACGAGTTTTAGTCGCATAACACCGGTTAATGGAAACGCTGCCATTGCGCAATAGTTTTTTATCGACATTAGGAAAATAGCGCAAAACATTTGCGCAAATCTGTAATGGAAACGCGGCTATTGTGTACTTACGATGGGGAATTGTTGAATTTGGACGATGGGGAATTGTTTTAATTTGGACTCTGTGCATGCTCTTTGGCTGTGTTTACACTTGGCATTAACATGCGACCTGTATCTGGATGTTGTCCACATACACATTGAAAAGACGAGTGTAAACGCGCTTCTGATCGAAATGTTATCTCAGTGTAATGTAAACGCAATCCAGCCATCGTGTCTGCATTCACAGGTTGACGTACTATAAATCCCCGCCCAGTCTCCCCACGTGGCTGTCAGAAAATAATTGCCAGACGTAGACGTTTAGACAATAAATTCAATTTATTTTAACTTAAAAATTTCGTTCCACTAGATGTCCCCACATTTAGCGGAATGACAATAAATTGAACTTGACTTGATTTTTCATTTTAATTGTGCAACATTATCTGAACGAGGCGATCGCCTGTACAATCACAGCTGTGACTCATGAGATCTTAAAGCTACACTGTGTAACTTCTTTAGTTTATTCTTAGCTAAAAACACTTAGTTCTTTCAAAAATATATGTGCTCATTAATGTATATTTACTTCGTTCAAGTAATAAAGTATTCTCGTGAGTGTATAATATGCCATTGAAAATACATACGGGTGGGGGGTTCGAATGCCGGTCGCCATGTTGCCCCTCCATCTTGAAAGTACATTAGCCAAAGAGGGACATACCCGTTAATTCAAGCTTCGCCTTTCGCGTTTTAACACTCGATGGAACGGCACCGTGTTGGCACATGTGAAGAGGGGGATTGCTTGAGACTGCTATATAAAAACCTGAAAGCCTTTTTGAAAGTCTGTTGCTGATGGAGGATCACTCTTATTCTCGAGGATATGTATCAGAGTCGCCAAGGAAGCGAAAAAGAGAATTAAGACGGCAACGCAACAGGCAAATCAACAAGACAAATGAGACGCGAGAAACACACACACACACAATCACAAATTCTCCGCGCACATTCATATGCGACGCGAACACTCACACACACACACAAATTCTCCGCGCACATTCATATGAGACGCGAGCACACACACACACACACACACACACACACACACACAAATTCTCCGCGCACATATCCATTTGAGACGCGAGCACACACACACACACACAAATTATCCGCGCACATATTCATTTGAGACGCGAGCACACACACATACCTTAAAGATGTGGAAAAGTCGATCAAAAGTGTGGGTACATTTCTCCAGGCTCGATGCCAACAGCGCGCGATGCAGTATTTGCGATAAAATAATTGCTGCAAAGACCGGTACCACGACAAACATGATGAAGACCTTGACAGTGCACGGAGTAAACATAAGAGCAGAAAGTTGCTCCGTCTTCGACTGGTAAATGAAGAGATACCTTGTTGATCACTCTGACAGTGTTTATATTGCAATAAATAATAACCTACTGAATGTACACTGCCATTCAAAAATGTGTTGGTTAGTCAGATTTTTTTTTTTCAGTAAGAATGCATTAAAGTTATCAAAGGTGACATTAAAACGTGTGTAATGTTACAAAATATTTCGTTTGTAAATAAATGCTTTTATTTTTATTTTTTTATTCATCAAAGAATCATGAAAATTTGTATCATAGTTTCCAATAGTTACCTGATAGCTGATGTTAGCAATAAAATGGTAAAAAAAATAACGAAAACATAAAACTATTATTCATTTTACATAGATGTCATAACCTATATGTTAACTGACCAATTAAATTACTGCAAATTATAATAGTTTTCTAAAGTAACCTCATCACTTGAAGGAACACAATGGACGAGGTCGAACTGGAAGCCATGTTAATCTTGGACTACATTGGCCACCGTAGGAGTTAAAACGAAATCGGAATTGAGAGGAACAGAAACTAATATTCACTGGATGGTCATATACCCTTTCACCGCTAGATGGGGGTAAAAATCACATAGTGTAGCTTTAATGAAGAGCGTGCCAGAGGAATAATAGGAATAAACGTAGAATTTGTTTTATGTTTTAAATGTTGATTTTTTTTTTTATTGTTTCAGCATGTTTATTAATCTCCCATTTCTGTTAATATAGTCATTGCATGCTATAACCTTAAACCCAGATGATCGATGATGTGACTTGTGTTTTTTATATTTTTTATAGGCCTAACCCAGTTATTTTTGTATGATCAACTCTGGAAATATTCCTTCATTCAAAAAACATAATTTGATTTAAGGATGGAGATTGCACAGGAAAGTAAAGTGAGTGAGTGACAGCAATTGGGACATTGCTTAAATTGTATAATCTTTACTCTTATTGGTGTCGTGCTACAGACCTAATTTAAATATTATGCAGGAAACAGAAATCCGATCGGTTATCCAGATACAGAGGCTACTTAATATGAACAAATGTAAACGCACGGTGTCCTGATTGGCTAATGATCCGATCTGCTTGATCAGATCATGGTGATCGCATGTTAATGCCAAGTGTAAACGCAGCCTTTGAGACAGTGACCGTGGACCTGCATGATATGACTGTCAGACAAAAACGGTTTGACCTAAAAATATCAAAATTGAAACTACTGCGGATAAAAAGACACCTACATCTTGGATGCCCTTGAGGTAAGCTAAAACATACCAAAATTTAATTTCAAAGTGAACTATCCCTTTAAGCTGGCTATGATTAAACCGCTTGTTAAAAAATGATTTACTACAATACATACTACATAGCCTACAATAAAAGATAATGAATTTCAACCCTGAACCAAGCATATTTTTATTCAAAGATCAACAGTCTGTCATTAGTCTTTAGTCAGCCACAAGAAAAAACATTAAAATCTCCAGCCACAGACGTTCAGCACGGAGGAATCTAAGGTGGCCTTCGTTCTGACACTGCTCTCAGGTACCCCTTTTTCACCAGCAAGATCAACTCTGGAAATATTCCTTCATTCAAAAAACATAATTTGATTTAAGGATGGAGATTGCACAGGAAAGTAAAGTGAGTGAGTGACACCTGATCACAACGAGTTCCTGTCACGCAGTATTTCAAGAATGGACCAACAAGAGGAAAATCTGGCCACCACGGGGCGAGCGGTACAAGCCTTGGTAGCACAGGTGTCCGAGCTGACCCAACAGATTCAACACCTCGCTTGTCCCACTGTGCCCAGCCCACCGCCGATTCTCCCCACTCCACCCGCATCCAGCCGCCAGCCCGAACCGTGCCTGCCGGAGTGTTACTCTGGTGAGCCTAATTATTGTAGATCTTTCTTGACGAAATGTTCCATTTTCTTTCCCCTCCAGCCACAGACGTTCAGCACGGAGGAATCTAAGGTGGCCTTCGTACTGACACTGCTCTCAGGTACCCCTTTTTCACCAGCAAGAACCAGGTGCTGGTTCAGAGCTAGAGCTAGAGCCGGTTCGGAGTTGGTTCTACTGACGGGTCTTCTAAGAACCGGTTTGCCTTTCCACAGGCTAGAGCGCCACAACAGAGCCAGATCTTACGTCACTGTGTATACATCTCATGTTGCCCAGCAACGCTAGCGCGGCAGCGCCAAACAAAAACACAGGCTTGTTCGAGATGGTTCGGCTTCTCGCTGACCGATCGCCGCGTGACATCAAAGCACTGCAAAAGCGATCCAAAAGCACAAGGAGTCGTATGCTCTCCAAACACTCCCGGAGCTCTGATCGGTCCGCGCCGCTCCGATGCATCTCGAACAAGTCTTACATCAACAATGGCGGTCGTTGCGTTACTATTGATGCTCATGGCTTTGCGAAACTACATCGGCATCCAAACACGGCGAACCCAACACGTTCGTGCAGCTCGCCGTAACTTGCATAGACGGAGATTACAATCGTGCAGCTATTAGCTTGATTAGCAGCTATTTAAAAAATGGCGGTCACAAGTTTCTTTTCGTCTTGTTGGTCACGGTAACCAGCCCCTGACGCAAGCGGTTCTTACTCTAGCCCAGCAATGTTTTGGTGCTACTTAAGAACCACTTTTACTGGTTCGGAGCTGGTGCTTTGGTGGTCGAAAAACAAAGAACCGATTTGAAACTAGGCTCTGGCTCCGAACCAGCACCAGCTCTGCCTTGGTGGAAAAGGGGTAAGGGCGGGCGGCCCTGTGGGGAACGGCGATGTGGGAGAACCAACATCTATGCTGTTCCTCGTCCCAGACACTCTCAGAAGAGATGAGGCGTGTTTTCGACCGGGCGGTGGCAGGAAAGGAGGCAGCTCGTCAACTCGCCGACCTCCGTCAGGGTAATCACTCGGTCAGTGACTACTCGATTGATTTCCGAACCCTGACTGCTGAGTGCCACTGGAACGAGGATGCGCAGTGGGACATGTTCCTGCATGGGCTGGCTGACCGCATCCAGAAGGAAATCTTCACCTTGGACCTGCCCAGTAAACTTGACGGGCTGATTGAGCTGGCTTTGAGGGTGGACGCTCGCCTCAATCGTCTGGAACAGCAATCCAGGAGGTTTCCTCATCCAGGGAGCGTCGAATGCCCTCAGGCCAGCGGCGGTGATGCGGTCAGCCCTGTCTTCGATCTCGAGCCCATGCAGGTGGGTCGAGCTTGGCTTTCCCGGGAGGAGAGAGAGAGACGGAGATCCCTTTGCCTCTACTATGGCGAAACCGGACACTTCCTCAACAACTGTCCGGTAAAAGATCGGGCCCACCATGTAAACAGGAGGCTACTGTCGGGCGGGATCTCCGTGGATAGGACATCATCCTCTACTCTCCTCCCGGTAAGATTGCTGTGGGCAGCCCGGTCCCACATCTGTCAAGCACTTATGGATTTGGGGGCGGAGGGTAACTTCATGGACTTTTCACTGGCACAGACACTCGGTATACCCCTCACTCCACTCAAGGACACCATTTCTGTCAGTGCACTAAACGGTCAGGAACTTCCCGCCATAACTTTTACCACCGAGCCTCTGACACTCATCACATCTGGCAATCACTCAGAACTTATATCATTTCTCCTCCTGGACTCACCCCTGGCTCCCATCGTCCTCGGTCACCCCTGGCTGATCCAGCATAGCCCGAGGGTTGACTTGGGGACACAATTCCGTTTCATCCTGGAGCACTAAATGTTACGAGTTTTGTCTTGTGTCTGCCTGTTCATCTGTGTCTTGTCCTGTTTTTCAGGAGGCGGTGAATTTGTCTAATGTGCCCTCAGAGTACCTCGACCTGAAGGAAGTGTTCAGTAAGTCTTGGGCTGTTTCTCTCCCTCCGCATTGTCCCTATGACTGTGCAATAGATTTACTCCCAGGTAAGTCTTAGCCTAAGGGCAAACTTTACTCTCTTTCTGTTCCAGAAAGGGAGGCCATGGAGAAATATATTTCTGATTCTCTAGCCTCCGGGTTCATCCGCCCTTCCTCTTCTCCAGCGGGGGTGGGGTTATTTTTTGTGGGGAAAAAGGATGGTTATCTGCGACCTTGTATTGATTACCGAGAGCTGAACAACATCACGGTAAAGAATACTTATCATTTGCCATTGATGTCTTCAGCTTTCGAGAGGTTGCAGGGAGCATCCATTTTCACAAAATTGGATTTACGTAACTCCTATCATTTGGTTCACATCAGGAAGGGGGATGAATGGAAAACCACGTTCAACACCCCCAGGGGTCATTTTGAATATTGGGTTATGCCGTTCGGTCTATCCAACTCCCCAGCGGTTTTCCAAGCACTCGTCAATGACGTGCTGAGAGACATGGTAGATCAGTTCATTTATGTCTACCTGGATGACATATTGATTTTTTCTTCGTCTCTCCAGGAACACGTTCAACACGTCAGACGAGTGCTTCAAAGGTTGCTAGAGAATGGGCTTTTTGTCAAGGCGGAGAAATGCGCTTTTCATGCACAGTCTGTTCCTTTCCTAGGTTACATCGTCTCTTCTGTGGGAGTACGTATGGATCCTGACAAGGTTAAGGCTGTGGTAGATTGGCCAAGTCCAGATTCCCTACAAGGCCCTACAGAGGTTTCTGGGGTTCGCCAACTTCTATCGGCGTTTCATTCGCAACTTCAGCCAACTAGCCGCACCTCTGACTGCCTTGACCTCCCCCAGAACGACGTTCAGGTGGTCCGATACAGCCGAGGCTGTATTTTCCAACCTCAAAAGTGGCTTCGTTTCGGCTCCCATCCTTGTGGCCCCTGATCCTTCACGTCAGTTCATGGTGGAAGTCGACGCGTCAGAGGTGGGGGTAGGTGAGGTTCTATCCCAACGTTCTTCCTCAGACAACAAGATGCACCCTTGCGCGTTTTATCCCACCGTTTATCACCTGCAGAACGTAATTATGACATTGGTAACAGAGAATTGTTGGCCGTCAAGTTGGCATTGGAGGAGTGGCGTCATTGGTTAGAACCTTTTATCGTTTGGACTGATCATAAGAACCTTGAATATATTAGATCTGCTAAAAGACTCAACTCCAGGCAGGCTCGGTGGGCACTTTTTTTTCCGGACGTTTTGACTTTTCCCTCTCGTACCGCCCAGGGTCCAAAAACATCAAACCCGATTCTTTATCTCGCATTTTTGATCCTTCCGAATGCCCGGTTACTCCCGAATGCATTTTGCCAGAGAAGATAGTTATCTCCACACTCGCATGGGAGGTCGAATCGAAGGTCAAATCGGCCTTAGAAGGGGTAACGCCTCCGCCCGATTGCCTTACCGAGTCGATTGTTTGTTCCGGAGGAGTTGCAGTCCGTAGTCATACGATGGGGTCACTGCTCCAACATCGCCTGTCATCCAGGAGTAAACCGGACTAGCTGTTTAATAAAGCAACGATTCTGGTGTGTATTTGTGCATGTGGGCGGAGCCGCTGATCACTGCTGCTGATCAGCACACACAGCTGAGGCTGATCAGCGAGCCAGCTGCAGTTGATCAGCGCTCTCTATTTAGTCTCTCTGTTTTCCCCTTGTCTTTGTCAGAGCGTTGTTGGATGTTCCATGTGTTCCTGCCTGTTCTAGCCTGTTTCTATGTGTTCCCGCCTGTCGCCGTGTGTTCGTCGTTGTTCTGCGCTTCAGTCACCCGCGATATCTACTTCCTGGTTTCCACTCCTGTCTTCCTCACCATCATCCCGGACTGCTTCCATCATCCTCATCTTCACCTTCATCATCACCATCACCATCGGATCTTCACTGAAGGATTGGGCTGACCTCAGCGTCCCTGTGCTGCCAAGTGTTGCTCATCTGGCTACTCATTGACATCCATCAATCAAAACTAACTTTAGCTGGAAAATAACATTATTCAAGAACCGCTATGAAGCCAAAACAATCTGTTACCTTAAATTATACGTTTATCTCTGTAAAGCAGCTTTGAAACAATCTACATTGTTAAAAGCGCTATATAAATGAAGATGACTTGACTTGACTCATCTCTGGACACTATTTCCACCACCACTCTCACCATCTCTGGCCCACTCTCCTAATAAATATAACTTTTACTTACAATTGAATCTTCCTCATCATTTCGTTACAGACTCAACCTCCACGGACAGTTTTTAATGTTTTATCAGACAATAACTACGGTACTCAATATTTTGCTTTAGTATAATTTTCGGGACAATTAGGGCGGAATTCAGGACAATTCACCTTTGGCTAAGCCTAGAATGTAGATTTGTCTAACCCTAGAATGTAGATTGACCAATTATGCTGTTAAGCATACCGGTTGTTGATACGCTAGCACGCGCTGCTAATAAATACAACGTTATACTCGCATAGTCCGTTTGCTTTGTAATAACGATTATAGAAGTAAATTATAGAGACCTACCCATCTTTGCATTAACAGTGTTGCTCCTTGATATTGTTAGTCCCAGCCTAGGAAATGTGGTGGTTCATTTTGTCACAGTCAAAAAATGAACCACCACATTTCCTAGGCTGGGACTAACAATATTTTCAAGACATACAGGAACAAACGCAAGGAACAACAAGGCATCCAACAATAGAGCATATATGCTTTTGCCTCTATTTGGATGCCTTGTTGTTCCTTGCGTTTCACCTGTATGTCTTGAAAATAGCCTTCGAACGCATATTGCAGCCCCTTTTGCCTACTTCTATCGGACACTTTATTTGCTGCTTTATAAAAGTTTGATAAAATTTCAGCAGGAAGAGCTGTCACAGCATAAGCCATGTTGATACCATACCAGAGCCCAGATGAAGTTGTCGGACGTAGCTACAGTAACTAAGGGGGGCGGGGCTTAGCCAAAGGTGAATAGCTTAGATTTCGGGACGTCTGGTCACCCTACTCCCGCTATAGACCTCGCGGAACCACGCCCCCCTCGTCACAATGATGTTTCGAACGTACTACATCTTTCACATACTGATTTCTCCTACTATATAGTAGGTAAGTAGGCATATTCGAAAGCACTATTAGTATTCGCACGTCCGAATGTAGCGAGAATTAGTACGTCACCCAGGGCATTCTCACCTACTCTTTTATAAATACTACGGAATCGTACATACTTTTTCGCTCGCCTACTGCTTTTCCTCTACTTTTCCTCTACAGCTTACTCAACATCTCAGATTAACCTGACATTGCTAGCTTCCGTTATTGTCAGCACAACACGCTAACTCGCTAGCCTTTTAACGCACCACCCGTGCGCTCAGTTATTTATTTTTCTCTCGCGCGCCCGCGCCTTTGAGTTCATAAAAGCCCAGGTGAGTAAGAATCAGTCAACAAACACGGTGAGTAATGTCTTCTCCTGTTATTGTCACCTGCACTTCATGTCACATGTTTACCATAGCCTTCTCTGTCGGCAATATAGGATTTATATGTGATAAATGCAAGGAGACAGTCAGGCTGACGGAGAAGATTTCAGAACTAGAGACACGCATCCAAACTTTAATCGAGAATAGTAAGAAGAGTGCTTTTGGATGCGCCTAGCCTAGTGAACTCTTTACATGAGCCGGTTCCGGCTGAAGTAGAGCCCGTGCAGCAGGGCAGATGGGTGACAGTGAGGGATCGCTCTAGTCGCGGATCAAAAAACCACTTTTCCGTTCCGATAACAAATCGATTTGCCCCGCTCAGTGAAACACCCACTGAGAATTATTCTGATTGTGCCCTAGTTATTGGCGATTCTATTACACGGAACGTGAAAATAGAGACACCAGCCACCATAGTCACATGTTTGCCGGGAGCCAGAGCGCCTGACATCAAAGCAAATTTGAAAGTGCTGGCTAATGCTAAACGTAAATTCTCTAAGATTATTATTCACGTCGGCACTAATGATGTTCGACTCCGCCAGTCGGAGATCACCAAAATTAATATTAAAGAGGTGTGTGAACTTGCAAGTACGATGTCAAGCACTGTAATTTGCTCTGGCCCCCTTCCTGTTCGCCGGAGTGATGAGATAGTTAGTAGATTGTGTTCACTCAATGGCTGGCTGTCTGGGTGGTGTCCACGAAATAATATAGAATTCATAGACAATTGGAAAAGTTTTTGGGGCAAACCTGACCTGTTGAAAAGAGATGGTATTCATCCCTCCTGGGATGGTGCTGCTCTTCTCTCTAGTAATTTGGCTCATAGTCTTAGAGATAAAACATGACAATCTGGGCCTCAGGTCAGGAAGCAGACAGACTGGCTTAACCGACCGTCTGCTAGCGGCCTCACGTCACCAAGGTCAGATAAATCCCATCACATAGAGCCTCTTTCACCAAGATATCATCATATAGAGACTGTGTCTGTTCCCCGAACTTGGAAATCAAAAATACGTTCAAACCCATCTAAGGTTACAAATTTAATTGATCTTCAACAAATAAAAAATAGATATAATACAAATGAGCAAATGATAAAGCTTGGGTTGCTGAATATTCGATCTCTTACTTCAAAAGCGCTAATAGTTAATGATATGATTACAGATTATAACCTAGATGTGCTGTGTTTAACAGAAACCTCGCTAAAACCAAACGATTACATTGCTTTAAATGAGTCAACCCCACAAGATTACGGTTATAAACATGAACCTCGTCTGAAACGCAAAGGAGGAGGTGTTGCTGTAATTTATAGTAATATTTTCAAAACCACTAAGAAATCTAGTTGTAAATATAATTCTTTTGAAGTGTTGGTGCTTAATGTAAAAATATATAGTGTAAACGATAAATCACGTTTGAAAATTCTGCTGGCTACTGTATACAGGCCACCAGGGCACCATACAGACTTTATCAAAGAATTTGCGGACTTTCTATCAGAATTAGTATTGGCTGCAGATAAAGTACTAATTGTTGGTGACTTTAATATACACATAGATAATGAAAAAGATGCATTGGGATTGGCATTTAAAGACATTATAAACTCAATTGGAGTTAGACAACACGTGTCAGGACCGACTCATTGTCGTAATCATACTCTAGATCTAATACTATCACATGGAATAGATGTTGATGCCGTTGAAATACTGCAACAGAGCGATGACATCTCAGATCACTATCTAGTCTCGTGTAAATTACATTTAGCCAAGGCTGCAAAGCCGACTCCGTGTTATAAATATGTTAGACCGATCACTTCTGCCACTAAAGATTGCTTTATCAATAATCTTCCTAATCAGTTTCATCATCTCAGCATCCCGGATAGCTTAGAAGAACTTGATATTGCAACAGAAACTTTTAACTCTCTCTTTTCCAGCACTTTAGACACAGTTGCTCCACTGCGCTTAAAGAAGATTAAAGAACATAGTCCAACGCCGTGGCACAACGAGCACACTCAGGCCCTTAAGAGAGCAGCCAGAAAAATGGAGCGCAACTGGAAGAAAACCAAACTAGAGGTGTTTCGGATTTCATGGAAGGAGAGCTCGATTGCTTACAGAGAGGCTTTAAAAGCTGCTAGATCTGCTTATTTTTCAACCCTATTAGAAGAAAATAAACATAATCCTAGGTATTTATTTGAAACAGTGGCTAAACTAACGTAAAAGAAAGCTTCAAGCCCAGAAGCTTCCAAGAAACACAGCAGTAATGACTTTATAAACTTCTTCACTTATAAGATCGATAATATCAGGGACAAAATTATAACTATGCAACCGTCTAATACAGTATCGCATCAGGAAGTGCATTGTAGTCTCCCTGAGGGAAAATTTGATTCATTCATTGCTATAGGAGAGGAAGAATTTTGCAAACTCGTCAAATCATCTAAATCCACAACGTGCATGTTAGACCCTATACCGACTAAGCTGCTGAAAGAGATGCTTCCAGATGTCATAGATCCTCTTCTTAATATCATTAATTCATCTTTGTCTCTAGGATACGTACCAAAAACCTTTAAGCTAGCTATGATTAAACCGCTTGTTAAAAAACAGCAACTTGATCCTACAAAACTAGTCAATTACAGGCCGATCTCTAATCTGCCATTTCTGTCAAAGATATTAGAAAAAGCAGTATCCTCACAACTGTGTTCCTTTCTTGAAAGAAATGATATCTGCGAGGATTTTCAGTCCGGATTTAGACCGTACCATAGTACCGAGACAGCTCTCGTTAGAGTCACAAATGATTTGCTCTTATCATCCGATCGTGGTTGTATCTCTCTATTAGTATTACTGGATCTTAGTGCTGCATTTGACACCATTGACCACAACATCCTTTTAAATAGACTCGAACATTATGTTGGCATTAGTGGAATTGCACTAGCATGGTTTAAATCATACTTATCTGACCGTTATCAGTTTGTAGCAATAAATGAAGAGATGTCTTATCAATCACAAGTTCAGTATGGCGTACCACAAGGCTCAGTACTAGGACCGCTGCTGTTCACTCTGTATATGCTACCATTAGGAGATATCATTAGGAAACATGGAATTAGCTTTCACTGTTATGCCGACGATACTCAGCTGTATATTTCTTCAAAACCTAACGAAACCTACCAATTCACAAAATTAACGGAATGCATAGCTGATATAAAAAATTGGATGACTAGTAATTTCCTACTACTAAATTCAGAAAAAACAGAGATTCTAATTATTGGACAAAAAACTTCCACACGTAATAACCTAGAGTACTGTCTAACACTTGATGGCTGCTCTGTTAAGTCTTCGTCGTCGGTTAGGAACCTGGGTGTGCTCTTTGATACCAATCTTTCATTTGAAAGTCATGTGTCTAGTATCTGTAAAACCGCTTTCTTCCATCTTAAAAATATATCTAAATTACGTCATATGCTCTCAATGAATAATGCAGAACAATTAGTTCATGCGTTTATGACCTCAAGGCTAGATTATTGTAATGCTCTACTGGGTGGCTGCCCTGCACGCTTAATAAACAAACTACAGCTAGTTCAAAACGCAGCAGCTCGAGTTCTTACTAGAACCAGGAAGTATGACCATATTAGCCCCGTTCTGTCAACACCTGTTATAAACATCGTATAAATTTTAAAATATTGCTGATCACTTACAAAGCACTAAATGGTTTAGCTCCGCAGTACTTGAGCGAGCTCTTAACTTATTATAGTCCTTCACGTCTACTGCGATCTCAAAATTCCGGCCAGTTAATAATACCTAGAATATCAAAATCGACTGCTGGCGGTAGATCCTTTTCCTACTTAGCACCAAAACTTTGGAACAGTCTTCCTACCATTGTCCGGGAAGCAGACACACTCTGTCAGTTCAAATCTTGACTTGACTTGATTTGTATACAATTTGCAGTCACATGTCTAATGTTTATTTGTTTGTTTGCTTTATTCAGCTCTTACGGTGTTTTGGATATTAAATTCTTTAACATCAGTTCCTGAGAGTCAATTGCATCTGTTCAGCCGGGAATGCTACAGCGAGATTTTCACCCTTGTCCGTTCCTCATTGGGAAGCACTCACATAATAGCTAAACATGTCTGAGTAGATCCTCTGCACCTCTCGGTTTCATACGGATTACCTAATCAGATAACATGTATTAAATATTTATACATTTACAGGCTTTAGACATAGCCGATTTCTTATCGTGACTGAGTGGAGGCAATGGCTTTCGGTTAATTTTTGTGACACGCAGTTCCCGGAGACAGAGAGATAAACTTTTGTCATTAGCCTAATATGAATAAAAGTTTACAGTTTAGAACGATGTAGGCTACTCTACTCTTATCTGTATTACTAAAAAATTACGGAGTAGCCTATTAGGGCCTAAGTTATTTTAGCTGTTATGAGAAAAATAAATTCAAATGAACGCGCCGCCGCGTCTGTCGAACACTAATTCAACATGCCAGAATAAAACCCGACTTTAGAACAATGGATAGCACCACTCGGCGTGGTGTGCCAAAATACTTAATTATAAACTTCAATATTTCATTAAAAAGAATCTCAGAACGCTTTGTGACATTTTGAAAGCCGTGCATGCATTAAGGCCAAGTGAACCATGAACGTAACTGAAACTGGTTCTGATTTTATTGTTTCTCGTTTAAACGTGCCTGTTGCGTGTTGCATATCTTTATTTTATATATTTTATATGGTCTATTGGTGAAGTAATATATAGCATTGATTACTGTGGAGGGAGGGGGGATTAAAATAATTCAGCAGAAGCAGGGATGTTTAGACCAGAAGGAAATCCCCGTCCCCCCTGGCAAATCGCACCTTGCTTAAAACCATGTTTTACAAACTCTTTATATAGGCTAGGAACCAAAAAAAAAAAGGCTATCCTATATAAAAAATGTTTTGTTTGTTTGTCTGCATTAATAATAGGCTATGTATGACATGCATTAATAGGCTAATATAAAATGTACAATAGTGCATGTTTGTTCGGGATTTGAACCTGTGTCATCCAAATATCCGATACGTAAGTTCTACCACTCGGCTATGAATTTACTCACTGAGAAATGCCCGGTTTCTCCAGTGTTCTCCAGAGAAGCGCTCTTCATACGTCTCATTCCTCAATAAAATAGTAAAAAATAACCAGCTTCATTGCACCTAATTTATTTTTGTTATTATTATTATTTATCACGCTGCTCCCAACGAGCAATAGGCTTATGTCGCCCACCAACGTCTAGGCGTACAATATGAAATAAAGGCTATATTGTTCTCGTCTCTATTTTTAAATTATGATTCTATTTTTCTGACCTAAAAAAAATTCTATAGTATTTCATCCTTACTGTTAATTGACATTAACCCCGCTTAGATTTCAAAATACGGCAATAGCTGCTGTTTGGCACTATGTCCCTTTGCGCCACCTAGCGGCCATTTCGTGAATGACTTTGAAATGCGACTGGATTATTTGTACCGCGGTAGTTTTGCGGTAGTCACTTTTAGACACTTTTATAACATTATACATACAGAAAGATAATACAAATATAATTTCTCTCACCAAGCCTATCGCTTGAAGCAAATATCCACACCTTAAATGTCCGCGCCCACGGGCCGTTGGGCCGTTTAGTGAAACTGACGCATATCTAACGGCAGATGAAGTAAAACTGTAAATCTTCATTATGAGTCCTAATCATAAATAGGCTAGAGTGCATGTTCACAATAACAGTTTAAATAAAATTATGATTTAAAATATGTTTTACTTCTGTTAAACATTTAGATGAAATATGCCATTCTCATTAATGGTGTCACATGCCTGTCCTGTCTTGTGCTGCACATGGGTGTTTTGTTATTTTGGGCCATGTGCTCGTGTCATTGTCTGATCCCTCCCCCTTGTTATCTGATTATTGGTTCATTTGTCCCACCTGTCCTGCTCGTTACCCTCCTTTGTTTGTTCCCCTATTTAGCCTCCCTGTGTTTGTAGTCCTGTTGCTGGGTGTTGACTGCTGCGAAGGAGAGTTACTCTAGGTTGGCTCTTGAAACCGGTGAGAGATTCTTGACGGAGACTGTTAGCTGGGCAGATAGACTCGTGGAGGGTTAGCATCAACTGTGCTGAGACTGGAGAGGATGGATGAAGGTAGTATGGATGATGAAGATGACACTTCAGTTATCGATAGTGAGGGATGGTCACAGATTAATGATTCATCAAACAAAAGGAAAAACAGAGATTCTGAGTCAGAAGATAATGCTACAAGAGTAGGAGTAAACAAAACAAGGAAAATTGAGGTAGAATTCAAAGTAATTGTTGCATTTTCTGGATCAGGTGAAAACATCAATAATCCAATGAAACTCACTAAAATAATCAAAAAATAAATGGGAAATATTAAATCATTAAGGTATCTTTCAAACGACCGTGTACTCCTTTTTTGTGTTGACAAAAAGCAACAAGAGATAGCATTGATGATCAAATAGCTTGGATCAAAAGCAGTCAAATGTCATGTACCGGGTGAACTTGTTAATCTTAATGGAGTGATTATGGGGGTGCCTGTAGCTCTATCTGATGAGGTTTTAAAAGCTCAGATTATGACGGAAACAGTGACAGAAGTGAAGCGTCTGCTTTCTAATAGAAATGGTAAAAAAGAGAGTAGTAATACTGTTGTACTAACTTTCAATTGTAAAAACCTACCTGAACGTATTAAAATCGGATATATGAGTTATACGGTCAGGCTGTATGTGAGACCAGCATTGAGATGTTTTAATTGCCAAAAATTGGGACATGTTGCATCTGTTTATAAGGGGAAAAAAAGATGTTGCAAATGTGGTGGAGAGCATGATTATGGGCAATGTGGAGAGGGTGTTGAGCCCAAATGTTGTAATTGTGGAGGGCCACACAGCGCAGCGTTTCTAGGATGTAAAGCCCAAAAACAAGCTACGGAAGCTATGAAACTTAAAACAGTTCAGAATATATCACATGCTCAAGCAGTCAAGCAAGTACAAGCGACTACTGGAAATCTGAGAGGAAATAACATAACTCAGCCAGAAGATACTTGCAGTCATAAGTGTTGTGAGGACGGAAACATGCTTGTGGTTAACAAAATTAATTTTGTAGCTTTTATAGCTGAAGTCATTAATTGTTCAGCTCAAACAGACAAAAGGACGGAAAAGCTGAAAATTATAATAGCTGCAGCTGCACGACATCTCGGTATTACCGAAATATCAGTAGAACAGATTCAAACAATTCTTGGTCAAACTGAAGGAACAATAGGGAAGTTGGGTAGCCAGAGAAGTAAAAATAAGAAATGAAAATATTACAGTGGAATGCTCGAAGTTTGATAGCGAATGGGCAAGAATTTAAATGATTTGTTTATCAGCTAGCAGGTTTACCCGATATAATATGTATTCAAGAGACTTGGCTTCGCCCGCAATTAAATTTTAGCATTCCTGGCTATAAGCTGGTGTGGCATAAGCGGGTTTCTTTTCGGTGGTGACGCCACACACTCTCCTTTAAGAGCAGGCGTATACTCCAATAATGACAACAACGGTCGACTACGCCACCCTAGAGGACTGGGGACTAACCGCCCTAAGGGCACACAGATTCGTTATTTATTACGTGGGTAAAGAGACGTGGGGCAACATATAGAAAAATATACTTTTTATTTCTCTCATCAGCACTTCATAATAAATAGTTAAAAGGTCACAAGATTTTTAGAATCAATTTTACAGTAACGTTCACACAGTTTGTATCAGAAACACATTACAACAAACCTATATCTACATTTAACTAATAGACCACCAGCGGAGGTTCCTGGAGGTACAGACTAGCTACCAAATTAACAGGAGCCCCAGTAACCCCATACACGCGCCCACACACACACGTGAAGATTGGATGCAAGAAAACACACGGCCTAGGTGTAAATCACCACACACGATAGCAGCTAGCCCTCCCTTTCCGGAAACCTCCAGCTCCTGCAAAGAAAATAACACAAAACAATATAAACGCACAACAATAACAAGAAACCACAAAAAGGCACATACAAATAACTGTTCTCGTAAGAGAGAACAGTTAAAAACACGCATTTCACTCAGACTCAGCAGTTATGCATTACAATGCCCAGAGTGAATTATGCACCATAACAAAACAAACATTCATAAAGAAACTCCATGTACTGATGCACAATCAGAAGATCAAGCAGGTGGCAGCTGGTGAAGACAGACCAGCCAACCAAAGAAGCACCAGCCTCGACCGAGGCGCATGACGGTACCGCACCAACGTGCACACAGTTTAACGTTACTATAAAAACTAGAGAGGCAAAACAGCAACATAGTCACACTTAGCCGCTTCACGAGTTAATATTGACGCTCAATCCCATTAAGTAGGCAGGGAGAACCCTCAGATCTGCAGATAACCTGCAGAGCATAGCAATAAGTTAAAGAGAGTAACATTATTAAAATCAACAAAGCTATAATTATACATACCGCGGGATGGTCAATGTAACCAAACCATTCATGGTCGCACACCATGTCGGAATACAGCCACTCCATCAGAAACATAATCGCTGTAAATGACATGCTATAAATATTTCACTGTGAATAAAACGGATAGCAGCTAAACAGGGTCAACACTAATTTCTGACACGGCTAAACATACCTGTGACAAGTAGGCAGCGAGCGCACAGCAGACGCGAACAGTTTGAACCGTCGGCGGCAACAGATGACGTGACATCACGGCAATACCAAGACGCATATCAGGTCGCCAAAGCCCACTTCTTTTTTTATTCCATACAAGGGCAGCCAATAAGCCGCATGCATGCGCACGATCTCCCAGTAGGTGGAGTTATTCCACCCTGCTACACTGGTTAGAAAGGATAGAGTTGGTGCAAACGGTGGAGGATGCGGGACATTTGTTAAAGATGGGGTGGCTTTTAGAGAAATAATAATAGATGTATTAGAGGAATGTGTTGTCATAGAGGTGTGGACACAAGGAGGGGGATTAAAGGTTTTAAACTTTTATAATCCTTGCAATCAGTTAACATTAGAAGTTTTAAAAACAATAAGAATAAAGGTCGGTGACAAATTGATATGGTGCGGTGATTTTAATGCACATAACTCACTTTGGGGAAGTTTATGCACAGATAATAATGAAAGGGTAGTAGAAGATTTTATGGAGGAATATAAGTTAGTGTGTTTAAACAATGGTAAGGGTACTAGATGTAATATAAGGGATTCATCAATTTCATGTTTAGATCTAACAATAGTTTCAGGAGCACTAGCGTTAGAATGTCAGTGGGAAGTTCTAGAGCAAACAACATTGGGAAGTGATCACTTTCCAATTATATGTAATGTAGGAATTGAAATTTGTCAACAAAATAAAACAATGCCAAATAGATGGAGATTTGATAAAGCTGATTGGAATAAATTTAATAGGTTGTGTACTGTAGGAATGGAAAATTATAGCTTAGAAGAGGATATAGACCTGTGTTCTGACAGGTTAAATGCAGTTATTATAAATGCAGCTGAAGAATCAATTCCTAAAATGGAAGGTAAAGGAAGATTGAAAATTGTTCCATGGTGGAATGCTGAATGCACTAAAGCTGTTAAAGATAGGAATAATGCTTTTAGAGAATTTAAGAAAACCTTAATCCCCATAACTTTAATTATATATCAGAGGAAACGGGCTCAAGCTAGGAAAAAAATTAAGCAAGCTAAAAGGAAATATTGGCAATCATTTTGCTCCACAATTAGAAGGGAAACACAACTAGGAGTTGTATGGGGTGTCCTCAAAAAGATGGTTGGAGTTTATAGAAATCAGAATATCCCAGTCTTGTTAGGTGGTGGGAAAACAGCAGTAACACAAGAAGATAAAGCGGAAATGTTAGCTTCCACCTTTCAAAAGGCACACAGCTCTGAAAACCTAGAAATAAAGTATAAGAAACGGAGGGAAGAAATTTTAATGCAAAATCAAGATATTTATACTAAAAAAGCCGATAGTCAAACAGCTATGGATGCTTCTTTTAATATGTGGGAACTTAGAAGAGTATTAATGAGGGTAAGAAGTACTGCTCCTAGAAAAGATATAATTTGCTATATTATGATTAAACAGATGGATGAAGTAATACTTAAAATAATTTTAGATCGTTATAATAAAGTTTGGAGGGAAGGTCAATTACCGATATCTTGGAAACAAGCTATTGTAATCCCTATTCATAAACCAGGGAAAGACTCTGCAATAGCAGGAAATTACAGACCTATAGCTTTGAGGGCTATTCTCTGTAAAATAATTGAAAAAATGATGGTTAATCGACTTTATTATGTTTTAGAAAGTAGAGGATTAACAGCCCCTTATCAGTATGGGTTCTGACCAGGTAGATCCACCTTAGACGCATTAATAAGACTGGAAACTGATGTCAAAAAGGCTTTAGCAATGAAAGAAGTATTAGTGGCAGTTTACTTTGACATCGAAAAAGCATATGATATGATGTGGAGAGAAGGCTTGCTATTAAAGTTGCAAAGAATTGGAATTGAAGGAAGATTGTATAATTGGGTTTTAAGTTTCTTATTTGGACGATCAATCCAAGTTAAGGTGGGCAATACAATATCTAAGGTGGTAAATGTTGAAAATGGAACTCCACAGGGAAGTGCAATAAGTCCTGTTTTGTTTAACATAATGATTAATGATGTTTATGAAGGAATTCATCCAGGAATTAAAACAGCATTATATGCTGATGATGGAGCAATGTGGAAAAGGGGAAGAAATGTTACATTTATAGTGAAAAAAATTCAACAAGCAATTAAGACTGTAGAGAATTGGTCATTGGAGTAGGGATTTAGATTCTCTATGTCCAAAACGTGTTGTCAGTTTTTTACAAAAAAAAGGATTGCAGAAAATATTAAACTTTATTTATATAAACAGCCACTAGAAAGAGTATCAAATTTTAAATATTTAGGTTTATGGTTTGATACCAAATTGACATGGAATATTCATGTCAATTACATAGAAGTGAAATGCAGCAAAGTATTGAATTTAATGAGATGTATAGTAGGCCAAGTATGGGGGACTAATAAACAATCTTTGATCAACATATATTGTGCTCTTGTAAGATCTGTTTTGGACTATGGATGTTTTGTATATGGTTCTGCATCAGCTAGCACGCTTAAAAGGTTAGATGTAATTCAAGCACGAGCTCTGAGATGCATTACAGGAGCAATTAAAACTACTCCAATCTCAGCAATGCAGGTGGAAACTGGAGAGTCACCATTAGAAATTAGACGCCAAAAATTAGCTGTTGCATACTGGATCAATTTACGAGGGCATAAACAAGAACATTTTACTAAAGTAATAGCAGAGGGGAGTTGGGAGACTTTAAACTTAACTGGAAATGAAAGCTTTAGCATAAGTTCTGCCGGGAAGACTCTATTACTACGTCATCTTTTGCTTCATTTCTATCCAATCATATTCTCATGCTCACTGTATAAAAGCTCAGTACTTACACATGTTTGAGTTCGCAGATGCTGACGCTTCCATTCACCTCCATCCTCCCCACCACCACCAGGATGGTCCCTTCTCAAACCTTGCAGGGGGTCGGCTGCGCCCCTGCCTTCATCTTCAGGCAGGAATTGCAGATCCGATACCCTCGGATTATGCACTACGGACGGGGCCTACGCCAAATGACTTTGTATATTATCAGCTTGCTGAGCTGTCAATAAATGTACGATTGTTGAAATAATTCTCCCGAGACTTTCTGGTAGAACTGGTTTTGCTTGGAAAGTAGAGGAATGGGCTGCCGGGATGTCACTAAATAACAAATCATTTTCATTAACGACAATCATTTCCCCAATACCCCCTTGGTTATTTAGTCAACCTGATGTAGATCTAATAATACATGAAAGCATTAAAAACGGAAATGTTGACATTAAAAGTCATACAATCGAATATATTAAAACTATGTATTTTGCATTTTTACCAATATACACAGATGGATCAAGAAACCCAGAGACAGGTCGTACTGGCTCAGCATTTTATATCCCAGAATTTAAAATAGGAAAATATGGTAGGCTAACAGATGGGACCTCAGTGTATACTGTAGAAATGGTGGCAATTCAGATGGCACTTAGCTGGGTGGAAGAAGTAATGCCAAACAAGGTAGTAATTTGTTCGGATTCTATGGCATCACTTATAAGCTTACAAACGTACCAAACCGTTAGATTAGATATTTATTTCGAAATATTGAATATACTGTATAGATTAAGGCAAGCTGGAATAATAATTAAATTTGTTTGGGTACCCGCTCCTGTAGATATTCCAGGGAACGAAAGATCGGATAAAATGGCTAAAGAGTCACTGAAATTAAATACTCCCACGATTACTGTAGCATTAAGTAGGATGGAAGGGAAAAGTATTATAAAAGAAGCTTGCATCCAGATTTGGCAAAAATACTGGAATGAATGCAAAACCGAAAGGCATTTTTATAATATTCACAAATTCGTAAGACAAAGAGCTAGAACAATTCATTTAAGTAGAATGGATCAAGTTATTTTATCAAGATTAAGGACGGGGCATACTAGACTAAATTCCACACTTTTTACAATAAGAAAACATGATACTGGATTATGTGAATTCTGTCCAGTGAAGGAAACAGTTGAACATGTGGTATTATCTTGTCCCAATTACGAACAGGAAAGGAATGAGCTAATAAGAAAGATACAGGAAATGGGATGCAAAGAAATAACTATTAACAACATGTTAAATCTGGGAATTGGACACTGGGAAAGTATAAGAGCAGTTTAAAAATTCATTAAGCATAGTGGTCTTAAGAATAGAATTTAGACATCTTTTAACATACTACTAGAATGAAATCACTTCACACTCCAGCACAGGTGGTGGCGGTATGCACCATAAAGTTGGTATGCGACCCGCCATTAAATCCAAAAGAAGAAGAAGTCCTGTTGCTGGTTCGTTGTCAATGTTTCCTGATGTTCTTGTGTTACCTGTTCCTGTGCCTGAAGCCTCTCTTGTTTTCCCCCTCGGGGTTGTTTTGTTTATAGCTGCTCTTGTATCCTTGTCTCCGTTCAACTATACTGTGACAGAACGAACCAGCCAAAGAATGTGGATACAGCGGAATGAGATTTTTCCTGCGGGAGAGAAGGGATCTGCTATTTCCTTATTGGACTACTTCGCTATGTGCGCTCGTAGGACTGAGGAGACCATGGGAGCCGGCGGTCAGGTGGGAGGAGGTAAGCCCAGGACTGAGACTGGCAGCTCCTCTAAGACTCCGGCTCACCCGCAATCCTTTGAGGGATCCCGTTGGCCAGATTCTCGGGGACTCGTGGAGGCCATAGAAGGGGACATGGTCGTCATGGACACCAAAATCAGTCCACAGTCCAAGCTCTCTTCAGCCAGGTACCAGGGCCATTTAATGACGACATTCCTACGACTTCGATGGTCCCTAACCTGAGGGTCCGGAAGGACCAGACGACGTCGGGGTTCTCAAGTCCGGTGGTCCGGGAGGACTCGACGTCGAGGGTCCCAAGTCCGTTGGTCCGGGAGGATCTGACGTCGGGGGTCTCAAGTTTGGTGGTCCGGGAGGACTCGCCGTTGGTGGTCTCAGATCCGGTGGTCCAGGAGGACCCAACTTCGGTGGTCTCAAGCCTGGTGGTCCAAGGGGATCCGACTTCAGGGGTCCCAAGCCCAGTGGTCCAGGAGGACTCGATATCGGTGGTCCCAAGCCCGGGGGTCCAGAAGGATCAGACTTTGGGGGTCCCAGGTCCGGTTGTCCCAGAGCGGTTCACTCTTCCCGCAGCGCCCCCAGTGGTGGCCGAGGAGCCTATAAGACCTGTTCACTCACGAAAGAGGAGGAGGAGGAGAGCTTCCGGTCAACCACGAGGCCCGGAGGTTGTTCCGAGGCCTGCAGCCGAGACCCCGAACCATCCAGTGAGGCCAGCAGCCGGGCCACCCAACCGTCTCGGTCTGCCGGTGCCACCCAAGCGGCTCGCCCTGCCGTCGCCACCCAAGCGTCTCGCCCTGCCATCGCCACCCAAGCGTCTCGCCCTGCCATCGCCACCCAAGCATCTCACCCTAACGGCGCCACCCAAGCGTCTCGCCCTGCCGGCGCCACACAGGCGCCTTGCCCTGCCGGCGCCGCCCAAGCTCCTTGCCTTGCCTTCGCCGTCCCAGCACGTCGCGTCTGCCGATCCAGAGGCCGTTCACGTCACTGGTCTGTCCCTCCCGTCCCGCCCTGGTCTGTCCCTCCCGTCCCGCCCTGGTCTGTCCCTCCCGCCCTGGTCTTATGGAGCGTCTGGTAGCCGCTCCGTAGGGAGGGGGTAATGTCACATGCCTGTCCTGTCTTGTGCTGCACATGGGTGTTTTGTTATTTTTGGCCATGTGCTCGTGTCATTGTCTGATCCCTCCCCCTTGTTATCTGATTATTGGTTAATTTGTCCCACCTGTCCTGCTCGTTACCCTCCTTTGTTTGTTCCCCTATTTAGCCTCCCTGTGTTTGTAGTCCTGTTGCTGGTTCGTTGTCAATGTTTCCTGATGTTCTTGTGTTACCTGTGCCTGAAGCCTCTCTTGTTTTCCCCCTCGGGGTTGTTTTGTTTATAGCTGGTCTTTATTTTGTATTATTTAATAAACATCATCTCATCCTGCTCTTGTATCCTCGTCTCCGTTCAACTATACCGTGACAAATGGAGTTAAACACTTAAACTACATGAAATTTCCTGAAAAGTTTAATAATATATATATTCAATAAATAGCCTATACATATTTGTTGTGGATGCAATGCTTTTGAACACATTTCCTTTGGCATGCTGTGTTTTAATGTTTTAACTACAGAGATAATTGCTTATCATGATAATAGCAGATTGTGCAAATATAATGCACAACAAGGTCTATCTGTTTCCATTAAAATAAATCAATTAAAAATACTATTTGGTCAGTGGAAAAAAATTAGAAAAACTTTCTCTGAAATGTATTTTACACTATTTGATTTATTTATTCAAAAACAAGGCAAGGATAGGCTACTAAATGATTTTTATTAATGTAATAGACGGCACATCAGTATTTCATATTTTCCTAATGTCTTGTACCGTTAAACATGTTCTCACGTGGATGAATAATCATATGCAAATGATATGCAGATGAGGATATGCATATTAAAACTAGGCGTTGTAAGCTCCATATATGGTTATTTCGGGGAGGAGACGCATGTGCGCACAATCTTCCACTGAGTGGGATTTATAAAGTGAATCCTGCACAGGTTCTGGTGTACGCACGGTTTTATAAGTCTGAATATTTTTTTGCGCACGCCATTTTTGGCTTTCGGGCGCATGTACACTTTTAGTAAGGATCCTACGCACCGTTTTATAAATGAGCCCTCAGAACAGCGATAGAAAGATGAGAAAATAGTTAGCAAAACATGCAGTGTATTAAAAACGAAGGCAAAAAAATAGCCTGCGATTAATTATTTTTCAGTTTCAAAGATATGATAAAGTTTTAATTTATATTTTCATTCGTTTCTTGAAAAGTTACGTTCATTATTTTTGGCCCAAAAGTAATTCCATAGTATCGCAAAATAACGCCAACATTTTCCTATTTACAAGTTGTAATTTGTAAAGTCACAGCGTGTACAAATAACATGGTCACATGAGACACAGCAGTCTTCTAATCGTATACACACTGGGAACTATATTCTCAGAAGGCGAAGTACTGCTACTTGGGCGGCGTGATTAGCGCAACACTGAGCGAACTCTCTGCTCCTCACCATGGGGCTTCTCATGTGCTGCGAGCAAATCACTCCGCAGAAGTGGCATATATACATACACATATATTATATTCAATCTAATTTGCTAGACAGTACACATCTCAACCTAATTACATTTCAGCCAATCAGTCTTATCAAATGCTTACAATCATGAAATTAATAGTGGATTGATAGAATTGGAAATATATTGTGCATTTGGTATTTTTAGGTCCATAGGTGTTGGAAGAATTTAATGAAATTAAAGAATAATACGGATTATGATGGAGCCTTAATTACAAAAATTATATTCAAGAAACTTTTTGAGAGTTTAATATCGACTTCAAATTGATTAGAATATTTGAGAGATGTTTCTTAAGATATTTTTATTATTATTTAAGGCTTAATACAAGGAATGTATGTTTATTTGTCTAATGTCTGAATATGATGATTATTGTGAATATGATACTGTGGTGAATACATAAGTGTTTACAATAAAAGCTTTACATTGGAAAGAATAGTAGAAAAGTTAATTCATTTTTTTCCCTAAACAAGTGATCTAATTTCTTTATGTTTCTCGGAAAGGTCTCTTCCTCTCTGGGTCTTGGGCAATATACAATGCAACACAATCCTGTGACCGTTTCCACTGATACCTAAAGAAGCCACACACAAACACAGTGGTGTTAACCAAACAGTTGTTATCATTCACACTGACATAAATACTTGCTAATATGGTTACCTTTCACTGAAATTTCCCATCTCTTGCAAACAATTATTTCACTTAAAGGGGTCATGAAATGGAGAATCTTGATATTTACAGATATCTACGCTAAAAGTCTCAGGTTATGACTGTGACCCTAGTTACCTGAGAAGGGAACGAGACGCTGCGTCGATGGCGCTTTGGGCATGCCTATGTCAACTATGTATGTCAACTAGTCCAATGGCAAGAGGGAACGTCACGGTTGATCTCACGACCAGGAAAGAATAAAAGCACATCCTGAATGACCGGCGTTAGCTTCCATTAGCCGAAGCAATTCGATCACAGGGATGAAGGAAGTATGGCAGGGCCTTTCTCAGGGAACTAGGGTTACAGTCGCAACCTGAGATGTTCCCTTTCAAGGGAACTCACGCTACGTCAATGATGCTTTGGGAACGATAATACCCAAACGCTGTACTTACAAGTGCCTGTCTGTGTGGAACTGTGGCACAAAGGTGTAAAGTCCAGATTCAGAAAGTTTCTAGTAGGCAAGTCCTTCTCAGTATTTTGTTCCAATCACCTGGATTTGCAAATTGGCACAGTTTTTCAGCCAGATATAACTAATTAGTGAAATCAGCTGGCTGAGTTCATGGATGGAATAAACATATGGCAGGACTTTTACTTTCTGACCCCTGGACTTTACACCTCTGGGCACAACTAAGACATAAGGACCTGAGTACCTTGGGCAGCGTCCAGGTCCAGGCTATAAAACCTCACGAATGTGATCGGGGAAGACTAACACACCGCATCACAAACCTCTTGAAGGGATACACCCGAAATTAAGTCCTTGGAGGCCACCATACTCCTGGTAGAATGAGCTCTGAAAGCCAATGGTGAAGGCTGACCAGAGACCTCGTAAGTAAGAGAGATAGCCTCGACTGCTGACTTACTGCTTAGAAGCAGGAATACCTTTCTTAGGTAATTCAAAACAGAAAAACAGCTGATCCGATTTCCACCACAGGGTGGACATATGTATCCAGCGCTCTTCCTGGACAGAGAAGGTTCAGCTTTTCCTGATCCTGATCTCTGGAAGGAGGAGGGCAGAAGGCTTGCAAAACAATAGGCCGCGGTACATTGGTCGGCACCTTAGGGACATACATAGCCCGGTTTAGGGTAAAGAAATGCCTTGACCATCCTGATGCGAACTCAAGGCAAGTGGCTGATACCGATAACTCCTGAAGATCTCCTCCTCATTTAAGAGAAGAATTAGCTTTTTACGTCAGAAACGTTTCTTGAACAGTTTCAATGGGCTTGAAGGGAGTCACCGATAAGCCTTCTAAAACAACATCCAGGTCCCAAGCAGGAACCCTGGTTCGAATTGCAGGCCTCAGCCTCAAAATAGCATGAAGGAAACAAGTTATTAGAGGGTTCCTCCCCAAAGATGCCTTATCCACAGGGGCATGGTAAGCAGCTATGGCAGCCACATAAACCTTTAAGGTAGAAGGGGATATAAGATTTTGGCCATATTGCCCATCTCGAAGTCATTCATTCCCTGTGTGACTTGCAAAGGCTTGCGTTTTGTTTGGTCACACCACAAGGTGTCACTGTGGCCTCAAAGCTTCAGCACTCCCACTCTGAGCTCGATTGCTATGTCTGAGGTAAAACACGCCCCACTGATTACCATACGAACAAATAAATGTATAAATAAATAAATGTAGGCAAATGCAAATATACATAAATAAATGTGGAAATAAATAAAAGTGGAAATAAATAAATGGGAAAAAAAAGAAGAAAAAAATATACATAAGTAAATAAAAGTTTAAATACTCATTTATTTATACATGTCTTTGTATAATTATTTATGTATATATTTATGTATTTTAGTTTTTTTTACATTTCTTCATATATTAATTTATGTATTTATTATTATGTCAACTTTGGAGTAAGACCTTCTAACTCAGTCATTGTTCTGTCAGCTTGGAGTACGTCAGAAATAGAACAAGGCATCAGTTTACTGTCAAGTGCATCCAGTGTTGACAGTATCACAGATTATAATGGGTTCTATTGTCTTTTGTTATGTCACTTGCGTCCAATATAGACACAGTGTTACAGTGTGTTTGTAATAAACATCTTAATAAACATTCTTCTGTTAGAGATCTGGCTTAGCACATTGCTTGCCATCTCAAGTATCAAAACACAAACGACATGCAAAAAAAGAGGGCATGGATATGATGCAATCACAGCAGAGGGCATTTACTTCCATTTCTGCTGAGGCAACGGCCCTTTCCCAGAGAGTGTAAATAAGGATGGATGTTTTTTTACTTTTACAAATAATAGACAGCTTTTGGTGCAAAATCTGGAACTGCATTTCATGACCTCTTTAACACACTAGTAACACAAATCCTCATCACACTTACTCTGTCTCTCCAAAAATAAGAAGACAATCCCCTGCAGACAGGATGTACTCCTTGCCATTCATGAAGACATGGGAGGACCCTTCCTAAATAAAACACAATCAAAAGTAGAAAAAGAGAAGGAAAGAATAAAGCTAAAGTAAATATAAAACAGAGGGAACATGAAGATTAAACAAAAAATGTAATGAAGAAATTCTGTAACAATATTAAGAATAGATGTTACCAGCTGCCAAATCCAGCCATCAGTTCGTCTTCTAGAGGATTCAGATATCCCAGGACCAAAGAGTAGCGTCTAACAGAGAGAAAATCTAAGTCAGCATATGCATCACTGCCATAGCTTGATTCTTGACCAAACCTTTTTATTGCTATTTTCACGTTGCATTTTAAAGACTCTCTCGATGAAGGACTGTAGAATCAAGGAAAAACTTTTATTTTAAATTCAAAACCAAGAAACTCAGGAATACCCAGGCAGACCAGCTGTCACGGTTCATGAATTCACCATCTCTTTCTCATCTCGTGTGTTTTGAAAGTGTGGGTGTGTCATCCGATCATCGCTGATCATCAGCGCCAGCTGATTCCACTCTACTCACCTATATAATCTCAGTGACTGCTGTCTCGTGTTGTCAGATCGTTGTGGTGTTTTCCAGTGCTAGTTCCTGTCCTGTTTTGTGTCCTCTCGTGTTTCTCCGATCCAGTTGGTTGTGTCTCTTCGTGTTTTCGTTCCCTGCTGTCATCATCGCACTTATGGAATTACAGACACTTCATTCACCTGCCATCCACCCTCAGCCCGGTTGTCCATCGAGGTCCCTGCGTCACTCTCCTGCCCTGTGTGTCGGGTTGAGTGGACCTGACCTTCACTGTTTATTTATAATAAACATATTTTACCTGCGTCTTGCTTCCTCTCGCATTTCATGACAGAACGATCTGACCACATCATGGAAGCAGCAGGTGCCACCGCAGTCAGCCTTGATGAATTCATTAACCTCAGTATCTCGGACGGACACGCAGGAGTAGAGTATCTTGAACACAGGGCGGGCAGTTCAAGCTTTAGTGGTGCAGGGTTCCTGACGCTGCTGACTGGGAGAGCGGCGCTATTGGGAACGGCGGTGTGGGAGAACCAGGATCCATGCTGCGCCTCGTTCCAGGCACTCGCTGAGGAGATGAAGCGCGTGTTTGACCGGTCGATGGCAGGTAGAGAGGCGGCCAGGGTTCTCGCCGACCTGCAACAAGGAAATCGCTCCGTGTCTGACTACTCCATCGAATTCCGCACGCTGGCGGCTGAGTGCCAATGGAGCGAGGAGGCAGAGTGGGACATGTTCCTGCGTGGGCTGGCTGACCGTGTCCAAAAGGAGATCTACACACTGGACCTTCCCACGAGTTTAAATGGGCTCATTTAACTGGCTCTAAGAGTGGGCGCACTGCTCTCCAGGATGGAACGTCAGGCACTGAAGGTTCACGGACCAGCGGTGGGGACACCGTCAGCCCCGTCTTCGATCACGAGCCCATGCAGGTGGGTATAGAGCTCGGCTTTCCTGGGAGGAGAAGGAGAGGCGGAGGTCCCAGGGACTCTGCCTTTACTGTGGGGGAGCGGGCAACTTCCTATACACGCCTGCCCAGTAAAAGGCCAAGCCCGGTAGTAAACATGAGGCTACTATCGGCTGGGATCTCCGCCGGGATGACCTCACCATCATCTACGCTCCTCCCGGTAAGACTGAGATGGGTAGCCGGCACACACAACTGTCAAGCCTCGGGAGCGGAGGGCAACTTTAAGGACCCTCAACGGTCAAGATCTTCCCAAGATTTCACTCAGCACCGAACCCATAACACTCATCACATCAGGCAAACATACAGAAACTCTGACATTCCTCCTCATGGATTCACCTCTGGCACCCGTAGTTCTTGGTCACCCCTGGCTCACACAACACAACTCCAGGGTGGACTGTGTTTCTGTGTTTCAGGAGGAGGCAGTGGATTTATCAAACGTGCCCGTTGAGTACCTCGACCTGAAGGAAGTGTTCAGTAAGTCCTCTTTCTGCTTCTCTTCCTCCACACCATCTCTACGACTGTGCCATAGATTTACTGTCAGGTAAGTCTCCGCCTAAGGGCAGGTTATACTCGCTCTCTGTTCCAGAGAGGGAGGCCATGGAGAAATATATTTCTGATTCTCTAGCAACGGGGTTCATCCGGCCTTGCTCTTCTCCTGCGGGGGCGGGGTTCTTTTTTGTGGGCAATAAGGATGGTTCTCTGCGACCTTGTATTGATTAGCGGGGGTTGAACAACATCACGGTAAAGAATACTTATCATTTGCCGTTGATGTCTTCAGCCTTCAAGAGGTTGCAGGGAGCATCCTCCATTCTTCACAGAATAGGATTTACGGACTGCCTATCATTTGATTCGCATTAGGAAGGGGGATAAATGGAAGACTTTGAATATTTGGTCATGCCTTTCGGTTTGTCCAACTCCCCAGCGGTCTTCCAGGCACTCGTCAATGACGTGCTGCGAGATATGGTAAATCAGTTCATATACAGTGCTGGTCAGAATGATTTGCCTCCTTGGTAAATATGATAAAAGATGGCTGTAAAAAATAAATCTGCATTGTTATTCCTTTTGATATTATATTTAAAAAATGTGCAACCCAATCTGCAAACCCATCTTAAGTGTTTGCTGCCAAAAAAACATTTTTTTGGTTGTTTCATCTGAGCATAGAACCCGTCCCGTTTGAAGTTCCAGTAGTGTCAGGTACTTTTCAAATGTTTTATGGACAGATGAAACAAACAAAAAAAGCTTTTTTGGAAGCAAACACTTAAGATGGGTTTGGTGCACACAGGGATAAAAAAGTATCCCATGTGCAAAATGAAATACTCTGCTGTGGGCCTAATTTTCTGCCAGAGGTCCTGGACATGTTGTTCAGATACATGGCATCAGATACAAGGCATCATGGTATGTCTACCTGGATGACATATTGATTTTTTCATCTTCTCTCAGGGACATGTGCAGCACGTCCGACGAGTACTTCAAAGGTTGCTAGAGAATGGGCTTTTTGTCAAGGCGGAGAAATGCGATTTTCATGCACAGTCTGTTTCTTTTCTAGGATATATAATCTCGTCTGAGGGAGTACGTATGGATCCTGATAAGGTTAAGGCTGTGGTAGATTGGCCAAGTCCAGATTCCCGTAAGGCCCTACAGAGGTTTCTGGGGTTCACCAATTTCTATCGCCGTTTCATTCGCAATTTCAGCCAACTAGCCGCTCCTCTGACTGCTCCTCAAACTTGATGGCTGCTCTGTTAAGTCTTCGTCGTCGGTTAGGAACCTGGGTGTGCTCTTTGATACCAATCTTTCATTTGAAAGTCATGTGTCTAGTATCTGTAAAACCGCTTTCTTCCATCTTAAAAATATATCTAAATTACGTCATATGCTCTCAATGAATAATGCAGAACAATTAGTTCATGCGTTTATGACCTCAAGGCTAGATTATTGTAATGCTCTACTGGGTGGTTGCCCTGCACGCTTAATAAACAAACTACAGCTAGTTTAAAACGCAGCAGCTCGAGTTCTTACTAGAACTAGGAAGTATGACCATATTAGCCCTGTTCTGTCAACACTGCATTGGCTGCCTATTAAACATCGTATACATTTTTAAATATTGCTGATCACTTAAAAAGCACTAAATGGCTTAGCTCTGCAGTACTTGAGCGAGCTCTTAACGCATTATAGTCCTTCACGTCTACTGCGATCTCAACTGTCCACCGGAACCAGGCCGTATCCAGATCTGATGAAGGACCAGCGCCAGGACACGACGACGATGCCGCTGACCTGAAGTGTCAACCAGTCTCTCCTCCTCTCCACTCCGACTTCAACCAACCGGAACTGGACAAATACTCTGATTCATTCTGAACTTCATACACTGTTCACTCATTGGCCAGAGGAGAACTGGCCCCCGACTGAGCCTGGGTTCTCCCAAGGTTTTTTTCTCCATTCTGTCACCTGATGGAGTTTTGATTCCTTGCCGCTGTTGCCTTACTTTCTGGCTTGCTTAGTTGGGGACATTTAATATTCAACAATATTATAGATCTGCCTTAAAGGTGGACGATGATGAAATAGTTTTTTGTATTATTTTCATGTTATCACTGTGAAGCTGCTTTAATACAATCTGTATTGTAAAAAGCGCTATATAAATAAAGGTGACTTGACTTGACTTGACTTGACTGCCTTGACCTTCCCCAGAACTACGTTCAGGTGGTCCGATACAGCTGAGGCTGTATTTGCCAAACTGAAAAGTCGCTTAGTTTCGGCTCACATCTTAATAGCCCCTGATTCTTTACGTCAGTTCGTGGTGGAGGTCGACGTGTCAGAGGTGGGGGTAGGCGCAGTCCTTTCCCAACGTTCTTCCACAGACGATAAGATACATCCGTGCGCGTTTTTTCCCATCGTTTATCTCGTGCCGAACATAACTATGACATTGGTAACAGAGAGTTGTTGGCAGTCAAGTTAGCGTTGGAAGAATTGCGTCATTGGTTAGAAGGGTCCGGGGTACCTTTTATCGTCTGGACCGATCACAAGAACTTGGTATATATCAGAACCGCCAAAAGACTCAACTCCAGGCAGGCTCGGTGGGCTCTTTTTTTTTGGTCGTTTTGATATTTCTCTTTCGTACCGCCCGGGATCGAAGAACATCAAACCCGATTCTTTATCGGGCATTTTTTACCATTCCGAACGCCCGTCCACTCCCGAGTGCATTTTACCAGAGCCCCTATTTGTCTCCACACTCACATGGGAGATCGAGTCGAAGGTCAAGACGCCCTTAGAAGGGGTAACGCCTCCGCCTGGTGGCCCACCGAACCAATTGTTTGTGCCGGAGGGATTGCGGTCCGACGTTATTCAGTGGAGGCATCCAGGAGTTAATCGCACCAGTTTTTTGGTCAGACAACGATTCTGGTGGCCATTAATGGCTCGGGACATTCGCAGTTTTGTCTTGGTTTACTCGGTTTGTGCCACTGATAAGACTTCCAATCGACCTCCAGATGGGTTCTCAAAGGCGGCTCATTTTATTCCCTTGCCTAAATTACCCTCTACCAAGGAGACAGCGGTGACTGTTGTAGATCACGTTTTTCGCTTACATGGCCTCCCGATGGACGTGGTTTCCGACAGGGGGCCCCAGTTTGTGTCCAAATTTTGGAGAGAGTTTTGTAAATTACTGGGAGCGAGTGTTAGTCTGTCTTCGGGGTTTCATCCCCAAAGCAATGGCCAAACCGAGAGAGCCAACCAAGATTTGGAAAGAGTGTTCCGATGTTTGGTATCCAAGGATCCTTCATCCTGGAGTCAGCAGCTCTCAATGGTTGAGTACGCTCATAACTCGTTACCAGTGTCATCCACGGGCCTATCTCCATTTGGGTGTAGTCCGCCCACGCCTTCATCCAGAGGTGTCACCGCACATGGACCAGAGCCCGTGAGACTCTGCTCTAGGTGGGCGTGCGCACCAAGGCTAAGGCCGATCGCCACCAGTCAAAGTCTCCCGTATACGTCGTTGGTCAAAAAGTGTGGCTTTTAACCAAGAACATTACACTCTGCTCTGTCTCTAATAAACTAGCTCCCAAATTGATTGGCCCGTTTACTGTCACCAAGGTCCTTAGTTTGGTGGCAGTCCGATTCCAACTTCCTCCTGTGTACAGGAGAATTCATTCCGCCTTTCATGTATCCAAATTGAAACCCGTATTTTATTCTTGCATTAACCCGCCGGCCCCGTTTTCTCCCCCGCCACGTCTCGTAGATGGGGAACCTACATATTCGGTCAACCGTATTCTAGATTCGAGACGGAGGGGACGCGGATTCCAGTACCTGGTGCTTTTATTTGGTAACACTTTAACACAATAAGGCACAATAACATGTTAGCATAATACGGTTTAATTGGTAACATTAGTTAACACATTAAGTATCATAAACTAGCATTTTTTATTCTTGGTTAATGTCAGTTTATACATTTTTCATATATTATAAATTTTTAATATTAGTTAAAACATTAGTTAATGTATTAAAATGAACACAAAATAGCAATGAACAACATTTATAAATTAACAGTAACCTAATAAATCCTGTAAAAAATTAGCTCATAGCTAAAAATGTATTGTTCATTGTGCAACTTCTTTATAACACTATTTATCTATCTATCTATCCATCATCCATCATCCATCCATCCATACACACAAAAAAAACATGCAACATGGAATAGCATTCCACATTGCCATGTGTTAGACTGAATTTTACAGGACACAAATGTGTGGAACTAGTAAGAAAGAGCTGAGGTTCAAGTTGTACGTTATATTTCCTGTTCTTGTAGTGTTTGAGTCAGTTTCTGTCTCCCTCTCTCTGTCTACCTTATGCTTATGTCGATACCTTTCTGATGAGAAATTGCTCATAGTTAGACCTCTGATCAATGATTAGGATCTCATCTGACTGAGTCCTGCAGGAAGTAGGACTGATTGGTTTAGCTAGCCACCTTCTCACCTCAGTCTCAAACTTTGCTCCAAACATATCAACTGGCTGACCATAGGCCAAGGCAGGCTTCTGCTTTTCCACCCACTCTCTGAAGCAGAACGGTGTCATCACATCCATAGTGTTAAGTGGGTATGGGGCTGGCTTGATGGGTTCAGCTGCAAAAATTAAACAGTTACTGGATAAACCAAATTATTAAGTACAAGAAATAAGTCACCACAGTGTACAATGGATACTTTTAATTTGGTCTGATCTTGTTTGAGGTATCATGTGAGTCAGGCCTGACATCACTTAAAGTGTTAGATCACCCAAAAAAATAAAATTGTCATTAATTACTCACCCACATGTCGTTCCAAACCTGTGAGACCTTCATTCATCTTCGGAACACAAATTAAGATATTTTGATAAAATCCGAGAGCTTTCCCCCCATAGACTGCACCACTTTCAAGGACCAGAAAGGTAGTAAAGACATTGTTAAAATGTCCCACGTGACTACAGTGGTTCAACCTTAATATTACGAAGTGACAAGAATACTCTTTGTGCGCAAAAATCCCCCCCAAAAACTACTTTATTACACGTGAGCACCACGACGAATTTCAATACTGAGCCGGCGTTCTGACATAAGGTCTTACAGGTTTGGAATAACATGAGGCTGAGTAATTAATGAAAGAATTTTCATTTTTAGGTGAACTAACCCTTTAATATTACACAAAAGAACAAGTCATCAGGAGACCCCTGAACAGCACTATACCATAATGGCATGTTAAATGTAAATGTATTTCACATTGTTTCACCGTGCATGGCACACAACAAACAGTAAAGGGAACTACTCTATTTACCTGGATCAGGTTTTCCTGTTTTATGCTGTTTGGAATCAATAAACCTGTTATATACAAAAGCAAGTAATTATTTGTGCTTATATGCATATAAGTAATTTTAAGGTATTTGGCACATTCCATTATGCAAGGTACATTTGCTATATGTGTGTATATTTGCTGTAACTAAGGAACAGAATATTGTTTCACATGCTTTTTATTAAATAATATGAAGAAGAATGAAAACAGAACTGTAGTGACACACTAGATGACAATAATACAACCTTTAGAAAGGGAACTGCACTGCGTCCTGAGACACTATTGGGGAACGCCTCAGCATGACTGATGAATGAAGCACTGCGAAGATTACGACAATTGTATTGGCCAGCGACAGCCATGACGTCACTACTAGTGTGATCAGGAAGTATAAAAGGGTTGCCTAGAGAACATGTCATCCTCTTCTTCGTCTTCAGGGACTGTTTTGCTGAGTACTGAATATGGCAAGTGACAAGCCCTCTGGGGTCGGCAAACGCGCCGGCGCGTTTTGCTGGGGTTTTTTTTCATAGCAGCAACATAGACTTAAAATACTCCGTCATTTATTGTCATACAGACTTAAGAAATATGAAAAAAGAATCTGTGAGATGTCTATTTTTGTATGTGTCCACTTACAATCAAAACAAAACGTTGTGCTTTTGTAAAATAAATAAAGAAAAAAACAGGGTGTGCTTTCTGCCTCTCCGTCTTGTGAACTTTTTTTTCTTGGGCACGTCTCTAAACATAAACAAAGTTATAACAGCGAATACTTGTCACACATTTATGAGCTGTATATCTTTATAAACATTTAAGTGTGTACTTTTAAATGACTTGATTCAAAAAGAAAACAAATATTCTCTGTTTAAGTAATTTAAGGAATAAACCAACAAGATATCCAGTTTCTCAAACCCTTGCTCATTAGTTTTAATGTGACCACACCCACACGCGCAAAAGATATAGACATGAAAATCGTCCATGCGTCACGCGAACGTGCTCATTACCTCAAAAACAAAGCACCTAACTTCATCAGTCCTCTGCTGTTCGTCGAGCTTGGAAGACACGATAGCTGTGAGCTTCTTGGATTTACATCCGAAAAAGAAGAACGCGATTTGAAGACAACGATTTTAAGGTAAGAAATAATTCTGAATTATATTAGTTAGTGTTATTGTTGCATAAACTTCACATTCAGCGGCTCCATTGCTTCAGTAAATGTTCTCTGCACGTGCTGTGAGTTTGAGTCAGTCCGCTGTCTGTTTGAAAAGCAAAACGCATGTTTTTACTCCAATCACATTTCATAACGATTGTAAACATTTGCTCCATCGCTTCAGTAAATGTTCTCTGCACGCGCTGTGAGTTTGAGTCAGTCGCGCTGTTTGTTTGAAAAGCAAAACGCATGTTTTTACTCCAATCTCATTTCATAACGTCATAACGATTGTAAACATTTGAAGTAACATATGATAATCAATTATATTTTTACTCTAGTGTAGTGTTACTGAAGTGTTTAACGATTTATAGGCTGCCTAGCTGCTATAGGCTTATTATTATTGTATGCGGCACTGCACGTATATGCCTACAAGGCACAACAATGTGTTCATTACATTTTTTTTTTTAAATCGCAATTTTAACCCAATTTTAAAAATCTAAAAATGTATTCCCATAATCGTGCAGCCCTATAGTTTATCTTGATATCACCATGTTCACAGTTGTTGTTTTTTTTTTTTTTTTTTACAGGGACCAGATGAGAGACCACTGATGGAGTCCTGCTGACTTAAACATTCACATGATTCTCTGTACATGTACATGTACATGAACATGGTAAAATGAAAAATCAAACAACATGGACATGACAGGTATGTACTATGTTTCAGGAATGGCACAAAGGTGTGATCAGTGTGTTCAATAATGTGCTTTTTTGTCCTTTGTTGTGTATCTTTGGATTATGTTGTGTTGTAAATAAATCCCTAAAATCAAAAAGCCATTCTTTTAAAAATGCAGTCATTCTTTGTGCAAGGTTCCTCATAATGATATGGCCTGAGAGCTCCTAATAGGGCCATTATGGGAGGGTCTTTGTCTTTCTCAGGTGTGAAACACTTAATATGCATGGATTGTTCACGCCTCCTCGCATACAGCTTTCTTACACAAAACATGTCGTACAAATTTTAAATCAATATATTGTTTTATCTGAATGAGTATGCAGGATGATTTTCACATATTTTTGAAGCAAATATTCTAGGCTACGTGATACAATTTTCAAAAGTCGTGTGAAGAAATAATCAGTATGGGTTTCGTGACCTTATTTCAGTGACAATTTTTTTTTCCCACAAACCACGCATAAACATAATTATCTCAAAACTACAAACTTTTACATACATGCTGCTGATATACTATTGTAGCAGAGTTTGTTCTGAATACAGTGTAATAAGACTTTAGCCATGAATATGTCATAAGTAACAGAAATAAGCGCAAATGTCAGAGCATGTCAGAACACCTCCAGGACCCAGAAAGGGTTAACCCTCTGGAGTCTAAGGTGTTTTTGGGGTCCTTGAGATGTTTTGACATGACCCCTGATATTTGTATTTTTTTCAGTTGCTTATAAACATATTAATGGCAAAGGTGTAATTACACTCTATTTAGCACGAACATGTCTATCATAATATGTGAGCAACATGCATGTACATGTTTGCATTTTTGAGAGAATATTATTTATGCGTGGTTATTCAAAAAACTCAAACTTAAATTGTCTGATATAAGACCACAAACGACAAACTTCACATATTCCCACAATACTTTTGACTAATGGATGTTGTCGGCTAAAGTGTTTACTTTAAAATGATCTGAAAATTATCCGGGCTAATCGTTCACATTAAACAATAGATTGATTTAAATTTTGTAAGACACTTTTTGTTTGGAAAGGCAATATGCAGGTGGGCGTGAATGATCCAACAAGGTCATGAATAATGTCCTAATTCACACCTGAAGACAAAGACCTGCCAATGCTGCATACTAATGAGCAATTCATAGGTGTCACTGAGCCACAAGATGCAAAGACAACACACACACACATATACACACACACACACATATATATATATATATATATATATATATGTGACCTGATCCAGCAAAATGAGTCACAGTGACCCAAATTTCAAAATTGAGATTTTGATATCAATGGAAAGAGGAGATCATAAGCTTTCAAATGATATCCTAGTCAAAGTCATACTTTAAATGGATTTAAAGATATACACATTTGAATTATGGTCGTCTGCCCTCTTTTTCCAACTGGAAACCTGAGAAAATAGCTTTTAAAGTTTTTTGCCCGTATTTTTGTAGATTTCTTTCAAAATCCATTGCATTTAAAGGGATAAACTATTTTTTTTACAGCTTAATTTGACCAAAGATATTAATATATATAAATGCTGTATATAAGTGTGTGTGTGTGTGTGTGTGTGTAGGCTAGTTGACAATAACAGTGTAACAAATTAATAACGGAGATACCAACAGTTAAATATTGGGTTTACACAGAGCGCTGCGAGTCTGACAGGAGGATGGCTGGACCAATCGCGTGCCGCGGGGCTTCCCATTGACAAATGATCAGCGTTTGTGTACATTTCTAAACTTTTTGATTGGCTCAATACAACGTGTAACACCATTTGGAGAGCAGAGATAGTGGCTTTTCAGGGGATACCCGGGAAATGCTCAGAGGTGACGAGAGGATTTGAGAAAAGCAATGTTCATTTCCAACGAATTTAGTAAAACTTTGTCAAGTTTAATAGTCATTTAAATACATTTTCTCAATTATCTGGACCACGAAACTTTGGAAGATTATTTTTGAATGTCTTTTCTTTGAAATTAGCACAAAAAAAATTTATTTTATTGTTTTTTCACATTATCGGCCCGTATCTTAAAATGGAACGTTGCGACTTCCGACTCATTTCGCCAGATCGGGTCCCACACACACACATATATATATATATATATATATATATATATATATATATATATATATATATATACATACACACACACACACACATATTTATATGTATACACACACACACACACACATACACATACATATATATATATATATATATATATATATATATATATATATATATATATATATAACTACAGAATTGGTTCAGAGTTGGAAACATCTTGAAAAAAGTGTATTTTCCCACAAACTGTGTATGCTTGCAAATTGTATAATATCCGAGGTAAACATTTCTAGTAATTGTGCAGTTAATTCTCATTCGTATTTTCAGAAAGTTTTGGATGTAGGCTATCCTCTCCCCAAATTTGTCACTAATAAAACACAAAAATAATTTAAAGTCAAGGCTTATATTGATATTTTAAGATTTTGTTTGCACCTTGTAAATTAGGTTTTGATGTGGCAGTAAAAACTTTATAATCTATCCAAAACGAAATGTTGTCTTTCATATTTAGTCTGTAACATATTGTCTTTTATAGGCTAATAGGGCATAAATGTTAATTTGCAGTTTAATATGTTGCTTATCCAAAGACATTTTATTTCAACGTATTCAGTCGATTTTTACTCATCTCAGTATAGGCAATATAGATAGTTTCATTCACACACAGACACGCGCGAGCTGTAGTAGCTAAACAGCAACATGCGTCTGTGCCGTTCATTCATTCAAACACAGAAACGCGATTCAAATTTAAACAGTCTTTTGCGGTTTACAGACACCATTTCATATCGCGATTAGAACAAAGCACTTACTGATGATCTGCAGCTGGATCCATTGTTAGGCTACTCCAGCACGTTTGAGGTAAAATTTCCAGGATTATCACAATATTATTATTCCTCACAGCGAGTGTGTTATCCAGCTGTTGTGGGCGTTGACTGGTTTGCATGTGTTGCTTCAGATCATCTGCGTTTGAATAGCGCGCGCTCTCCATGGGCGTGTCACATTAGCAGAGTAATGAGCTGCCAGAACGATAATGAGACCGGCTGATCTCTCGCTCTTTATATATAGATTACATAAACAGAGAATATTTATTTTAGTTTTGAATTAGATAATTTAAAACTACACACTTAAATGATTACAGAGATATATAGCTCATGTCTGAGTGAATAGTATTCGCTGAGTTTTGTTTGAGTTTAGAGAAGTGCTTCAGAAAAAAAGTTCACGGAGACGGAGAGGCAGAAAGCACTCCCTGTTTACTTTCTTTATTTTACAAAAGCACAATGTTTTATTTCGATTGTAAGTGGACACATAAAAAAGTAGACATTTAACAGCTTATTTTTTCATATTTCTTAAGGCTGTATGACCAAAACTGACGGAGTATTTTAGGTCTATTTTGCTGCTATGTAAAAAAAAAACGAGTAAAACGCGCCCGCGCGTTTGCCGACCTCAGGGGGTTAAGAAAGTGTGCTAACCCATGTCTGAGATTTCTGACACCTGGTGACACACACAACAGGGGTCCATTTGCATGCACTGTGAGCGTTTTTTCTCTAAAGACGGCCCGCTCTCATCTGTCCTTTCTTCTCTTCATGCTGAGGCGGAGAGGAGACTGAGATGGTGGGGATCTCAGATGGAGCTTGCTGAGGAGTTTGAGAGAGGTATGATTCTCTTGCTCCCCTCAGCGGCTGACGAGGGTGAGCTGCTTGAAGAAGATGCATTGTCAAATGCGTCTTCTGGTCTACGCCCCCCTGCCCCATGTATGCTGAGCTGGTGAGGTAACGAAGCGCGCTACCGCCACGCTCGAGTTGCCATGACAGTGCGGGATGGAAAAGACCTCTTGGGGAAGGCTGGACGAGAGGTTTCTTTCTGACCACAATCCACTAGCTCCTGTGAGCCTTCCATTCTTCCCGATCTGCATTCCGAGATTGAGAAGGTATGCAAAACCCGAACTCTGCCCGCATCCATCGATATCAGCATGCCAAATGTGCAAATATCGAGGGAATGTGCGAGCATGGGTATGTGTTAATGCCTCCCATTGAAGAGACGTTTGCAAGCTATCTCTGGGTGAGACATCAATGCTGAAAGCTCTGGCCCTGCCATCTAAGCCACTTAAGACTACATCACGCATAAATGGCAGGGAATGTGTGGCAGTGGGTCAGGCTGGTGCTGCACTGCACATAATGGCAGTGTATATCAAGCCGACCTGCTGAGAGACTTGGACCAGGGTCCAGATCTTTGCCCTGACGCGATCGCTGAGTTGCGGCTCACTACATACCTGGCTCTCCGGGCCACCAAGCAGACCATTGGCGCGGTCGGGAGATCGATGGCGGCTATGGTGGCCACGGAGAGACACCTGCAGGTGAACTTGGCGAGCATCGGGGAGAAAGAGAAGGCCTTTCTTGTCGATGCCCCTGTTTCACCCTTTGAATTGTTTGCCATATCCATTGAGGCGGTGGTCTGGAAATTCAGAGAGGCGAAAGCGTTTTCAGCTGCCTTTAGATCTTGAATACCATGCCGGTCCAAGTCTGCACCCAGACAGTCAGGGGGGGCCCTGGCCCGCCTCGGTCTGAGGACTGAAGTTGGGGCCAGAGGGACAGTGCTGCTGCTCGTGCGCCTTCTCCGTTTAGGAAGAAGCAGGACCTCAGGAAAGTGAATCAAGTAGATGTGAAATATATGAATAAAAATTATGTTATATCAGCCAGCGCACATACCTGTATTTAGTTCCTGTTTTCGGTCGAAGTCCAAAGTAGTCGATTGTCGAGTTCACGCGCATAGGTTTAGTTACCAATGATCACTCGCGTGAAACAGGAACTAAATACAGGTATGTGCGCTGGCTGATATAACATAATTTTTATTAATATCTTTCACATCTACTGTCAGATTCACTCGTGTTCACTCTGAAGGAATCACTCAACATGGCTGGGCACTTGTATGACACATCAAGGATGATAAGAGAAATAAAAGCAGGTTTAAAATTAGACCCCATTCAAGTCAATAGGGTGCAAATTTTAAAAAGAGGATAACACGGTGTAGGCAACACCGATTTTTGTCGTTGTTCTCTGTATTGACAGCACTCCAAATTTACTAAAAATTGAGCTCAATGTTAAAATTGACCGGAGTTCTCCTTTAATATGAGAGTTCACATGTCTGCGGCTTCCGCTCTCCAAATAACAGGTGTGAGCTTTGTTAGATCTCCTCCCAGTAGTGAGAGTCGTTTAACAGAGATATCAGTTCCCTGTAGCTTCATAGTTTTATTGTGGATGAGTTGTTGGCACTCTTTAGCCTCCTCCAGCTAGCCTTTAGGAGTTAGAACATAGTTCTAAAAAAAAGGGTAATCAGTCGGCCTCCACTCCCTCAAGCCCCTATATTACTTGTGAAGCTGTTACAGGGACTCTATTGCTACTTTTATATATATATATCCTAGTTCTATATATACACAATAGCACATCTAGCTTAGCGGTAGCTGGAGATGTTGACCTTATTGATTCAAGACCCCTCTGCTAGATTAAAATAGGAAGTATTTCCTTCTTGGCTTCCTCTCACTTTGAGAGTCATTCGGTTGAGGCCCATACTGTGCTTTACAGTGCTTCCGTCATCAGTCATGCTGAGGCGTTCCCCAATAGTGTCTCAGGACACAGTGTTTCGTTCCCTGCTCTCAGGGAACCAGGGTTACAGTCATAATCCGAGACGTTTTCCATGTAATTTAAACAAATAATTTTGCCATTTCAGTAGATACAGATACTGTTATAAATATAAGTGATATATATTAATATATAGTTAAATATAAGTTATTTTTTATATATATATATATATATATATATAATCTTTTTTTAATTATATATATATATATAAAGAGAGATAAACACTGGTGACTTACTCTTTGATGATGGGAACTAGTTGTGTTCCAAGGTTCTCACAGTAGAACCAACGTTCAAACAAGACATCTGTACTATTGACCACAAAGTACCTAGAGTAAAGTAAAAGGAAACAAAATATCACATACATCTTTTATATTTTATTCCCTGATCCAGCATCCAATAGTATCATGGTTCAGATAAGGTCACAGGAGAATGGCAGACGTAATAAAGAATGGATGTGACTGGGAGTATTATCCCATGGTACCTGAGGCCATCTGTCTCTGAACGAAGCCGCCTCCTCTCCACCACCAGCCCTACTGTGTCTGCCTGTCTCTGAGGGGAGTGGGGAATCCGTGCTGGAAGCAGGAACATCTGAATTCAGCAGCAATAAGCAGGCTTTTGAGCAAATATAAAATGTCTTTATAGACTAAATTGGCTTTTGTTACATGAATTCAGCCTGTCAGACAATAACAATAGCAGAGCCATTTAAGAGGCAGCTCACACAGACAAATCTGGATTATTCTCACCTCTCCTTCTCGAATATGTATTTCTTTATGCTTGCCGTTCTCAATTACTTTCAAAATCATGTCACCCCTCACCTGATAAAAGAGCTGAGACACAAAGACAAGTGCAACAGAAAGTTAGAGGAATATTAGTGTTCTGTGAACTGTGGATAACAAATATTTTAGCCTGTATGCCTTTATTTGAAATAAAGGGGTAAAGTACAGTCTTATCATGTCTGTAATATCTAGAGAAAAATTAGCTATGGCTCAGCTGGATGGTTTGCGCTGACCTTTGGTGATCACCATTAAAACATTAACTAAAGAACAGTTCTGACTTGCTCACTAAACTAGGTCCTTTTTTGAAAGGGACAGAGGACAAGAGACAGTTCTATTAAATTCCTGCTATCATTTGATTTGAAAGCTGGCCTCTGTAAAGGTGCTGTAAAAAAATTGCCATTGAGGAACTTTCTCTACTTCCTGAAAGATACTAAGGAATTAGGTGTCATTTACATATTCAAATCTATTCACTTAGCAGATGCTTTTATCCAAAGTGACTTACAAATGAGAAATCCATTAGATATTTATCCTAACCTTAAATATTTGTAAATCATTTTGTTTTGTGATCTCCGTCAGACGTCAACTCTGTCAGATATTTTCTCTGATGATGTTGACATGTAAGCTGAAGGAGTGGAAAAGTGCTCCCACATACTCATTAAGTAATGTATAAAAACTACATAACATGATAATATTATCTAAGTATACATGTTGATTGTCTTAAAAATATCTTATTATACCCAAATGGCAAATAATAACTTTAATAAAAAGTATTGTTCTATTACGAGAGGTTCTCTTGTACTGCGTTACGCTACGGGTAAAGTCATCTTTTCTCGAGATATGAAGTCAAAAAATTATCCTTCATTTTTGTATTTATTGTCAACGCAGTGCAGCAGCAGGCAGACCTAGAGCAGGCTGTCTAGCGAGCTCATTGGCTGCAGTGTGGCAATTGCTGCAGCCAACCACTGATCCTTGCGTGATGTCATGCCCAAGGCGCCCTCACGCGTCATAGCCAGCCAGAATAGGGGTGGCTTAGCGTATATAAAAGGAAGGGCTCAGGGGCTGCAAACCTAATTTTCATCTCTTCAGCGAAGCTCGCTCTGTCTTCGGGAGGCTGTGTCCACTGCGATGAGATGTCGATGTCGACCCTGCGGGCTCGACTCGCCGTGTTCTATGCCGAAGCTGTTACTCCGTGTAGCACCATTGCCAGATGGTGATAGATAAAAGCATACATTTTCTATTTTGTTGACTTATTGCATGGCTAAGAGGTTTCTTGACAGTTTGCTAAACTTAGACAAAACACAGACTTTGTGATTTAATGCATTCCAAATTGTCTTCTCTGCCTAGATAAGGTGAGATACCCCGGAGTTTTAATTGAATTTATCGCCCGAAAGACGCACATCCCGCGTCTGGGTTCTTTCACAGGGACTCCCCGCCGTGAAAGTTCCATTCATGTATTGTTCTAAAAGCCGAACGCACACACACACAGACATATGTTTACACCCCTTTAGGTCAACAAGTCAACTGCGCGCCCCCTTCGTCCCACACACACACACACACACACACGGTGGGGGGTGAGGAACAGAAACACACGCATGAGAATTCTAAAAGTGAGAAAAACGCTTTTTTGTGAGAATGCAACATTCTGTTTGAAACGGCGATTAACAAGCATGCAGAATCTGACGTAGAATGCGCGTTTTCCGGATTAAAACAACCAGTAGAAGCGCATAATACCCAAAAATCAATATAGCTCTCTTTAACCTAATCTAAACTCTTATCAAATTTGGTATGATTATAAACCAGGAAATTAGACGAATCCGAATCTGCTTTGAGAAACAACCTATTATGCATTATTAAATATTTACAGATGTGCAGAATAATGTTAGAATAAAACTCTGACCTCTCCCCACGCGCTGAATAGGCGTGCCGTCAAACAAAGGGGATCTTGGCGCCACAAAATCCCCACTCGTGATTGGCTCCCAGGCTCAGAATGGGCGTGCTCCTGTTTCATTCATATTTTGGAGACGAGCCCATCTTCTGTGTCTTCCGCTCTTCTACACTTCTGCTCTACAATTCTAGCACGCCACTCTAGTCTCTAGTCTGTAGTTCTAGTCTAAACGGCTAGTCTCTCTAACTCTACCTTCGCTTCAAGAGAGCCTTGCTCTCCGTTTACTTTCCGTTTATTACTATTACTAAGTCTTTATTTTTATACAAGTTTTAAAGCTACTTCCTTGATCCAGCGTTTTAACGAGCGAAAGCTTAGCATCTCCACTCTGCGTCAAAACAACCACATGACGCAACCCGGAAACCCGCGAGGCTCCAAAAGAAACAGCGCTAGCACCAGACGACTTTCCAACGACAAACACAGTAGGCTAATTCCAAATCTGATCTTTGAAACAAAGCTAGTTAAGGTTGTCTGAGAATCCTCCGGTCTCTTGATTATTGAAAGTATTCCTTAAACTGTGTAATCTCTCTCTCGCTCTCGCTCTCTCTCATCTCTCTCATATCTCACTCTCTCTCTCTCTCTCTCTCTCCATCTCTTGGTTAATATCGTGTTACTATATATACGCTACGTAATCGTTTTATAATCATTTGTTTTGTTTATGCATATTGTTATACTCTTGATCGTGTAACCTACGTACTTTTAAAGTGTCTTTTATTAAATTTAATTTAATCTTTGCCTGAATTTATGTGTTTTATGAATCCATAAACCTGAATGTCAATGAAAAGAAAGATTTTGTATGCTACCTTAAACGCTCCACTAAACCTTTGTTAAACCTTGCATAATTAGATATTCTATATCTGGTCCCTTGGGAGGTAAGTTATATCCATTATGGCCATATGGATGTGATTTGGCTTGCCAAGAACTAAACAGATCGAAGTGTTGATGCAAATATTATATGTCATACGCAGTGGTGGTTACAGTCGTATTGCGACTGATTGAAATCATTTCCTCTCCCTATTTGAATTATTGTCATGAGTAATCCTGATACATATTCATATAGTTAAGACGGAACAAATACATATTTGGAACCACTTTGGGGCGTATGCAAATAATATTCATTAAAACCCATGAATATTTAATTTCCCATTTGAGTGCTAATTTCCCCAATTTATACTCAAAGTCAGTATTGCTACATCCGCCTGTCTCCAGCGGGCCGCATAAGAAGAAGCGCCGCTCCCAGAGACATTAGGAGTCCGATGTAACGCGCGAACGCTTGCGTCTCCCCTCCCCATCCCCCCACTTTCCTGTTTTTAGCACCCCGTACATTTACGAAGTGCATGGACGCGGCCCTCGCTCCCCTGAGAAGTCAGGGCATGCGAATCAGTGGTCTGAAAACATTTCAGAGAATGTTGGGCTATATGGCTTCAGCTGCAGCAGTGCTCCAGTTGGGTCTACTGCGTATGCGCTAGAGATGCGCGAATGGGCTATTATTTTATACGCAACCGCATCACAAAACTCATCATCCGTCCGCCATCCATCCGCACCAATGTTTTTGACCAATTTTCAAAACCGCACCCGCCCGCCATCCGCTGATTGGGCGATGCAAGGCACTGCTGATGACAGCCGCGAGACTAGAAAGCTCTTACCTCAGAATATCAGCAGTGAACTCGTCTCCGATCAGCGCACAGGGACAAAAATGAATAAATAGCCTAAATTAAATGCACTTCGGCAAACCTGACCTTATCTGATAGGCTACTGTACAATATTTTCATTGTAGCCTAATAGAAAATGCATTTTGGCACATCATTTCAACATGCTGCTATTTAGCCTACTAATAATGAATGCCTATTTCACTTTATTTTTTAGCAAATAGATAGAAAGCTCGAATAAAATAACAAGTCATTTACATTATAGGCAAACTCTACGCACTGTCATCAGGGTGACGACTATAGGACAGCGCCGCCGCTCACACCACGCGCATCACGCGCTGTGCGTAGGGCACCAAAAAAATAGCCTAATGAAAAATCAATAATTATAATGCCGATATTATTTCAGTATAGAAATGCAGACATCCCAAGTCTCCCGGAAGTTCCGGGAGTCTCCAGCATATTGATAGCGGCTCACTGATGCCCGCGAATTAGTTAAAATCTCCCGGAATCTAGAGCGAGCTAGAGCGCCCCCGCGAGACAGAGACTGTGCTCCAAACCGCGTAGCGCTTGCACGGCAGAGAGGGAGAGAGAGCAAGAGACCGCACGCGTGTGCTTCATGAAGCGCATGTAATATTATTCCCCTATTTTCTTTTTTTGGATGTAGGTATAGTCAGATAACAATATTTAACAATGTATACATATATTTTTCATTTGATTGGTTCAACCGCCCGCCACCCGCCCGAATTTAATTAAAATAAAAAAAATTGTCACGTCATCCGCCCGAGTCCGCGGCTGTAACCGACAACTGTACGTGTTCCCTCCGGTCTCACTGCTGCTTCAGGTCATCAGGAGAATCAGGGAGGTTCGCCCCACTGTGCTTCTTGTAGCAACATTGACTATTGACATCTGGTCACATTAATGAGTCGTGATCCTCGCGAAAACTTCATTAATTTGCCTGAACAGACAAGAGGTCTTTGTCTCGTTTTCCCATTCCAACATGTAACCGGACACCACACATTCCTCACGCCAGGACACTCACATGCCATAAAACAGAAGAAACTCTGTTTGTCTATCACCACGCACACACACACAAACGTTTCCTTAACCCCCTGGGGTCGGCAATCACGCCGGCGTGATCTGCTCGCTTTTTTTCTTATCAGTGCAAAAGAGATTCAAAATACTTTGTTGGTTTTGATCTTACATTTAAGTGTTTTACATCATTCGATCCAGTTAAGTTTCTATTTTTTTTGTGTATACTCACAATAAAAACAAAGTGTTGTGTCTTTCGCCAAATAAAGAAAAATAAACATGATGCGAGTTCTGCCTTCTCTCTGTCAATGAAGTCCATTCTGAAACGCGTCCGAAAATGAACTGTAACTCAGCGAATACTTGTCACTCAGGAACGAGACATTTGTCTTTATGAAGCTAGAATTCTCTTCTTTTAAATGAAGTAATTTATATTAAAAAACACATATTCTTAGTTTATGTAATCCGTTTGAAACCAAGGAGAGGCGCAGTTTTTCTTTCTCTCTTCGTTATTTTTAATGAGCTGATGCCGCCACGCCCCCCGGCGCTATTCACATGCTAATAGTTGAGGTGATCTACACATCGCACACGCCCTCAATGCCATGTTGAAAACACGCAGTTTCTCGTCAGATTCACGGATAGTTCATCGCGTTTTGAGGATGACACGCTTCTCCGGTAAAGTCGTCCTCCAGATGATTATGGACAGCGAGGAAGAATTCACCTTTTCCTCAGAGAAACGGTTGCATCTCAGACGGAGAACGGCTGCATTTTCAAGAGCGAATTGATCCCACAGAGGATACAAGTTCGAGTAAGTTGTTTAGTGTTTATATAATTCTTTTCTGATTATATAGAACTCATGTGAATTTTCAGACTATATTTTGCTTAGTTTTGGTTAGCTTTTGACATCTTACAGGAAAGATTGCCTTACAATATCCCTAACATTCGTATATGGTCGTTTTTCAATGTGATATTACTCTCTAAACATATTTGTATTATATTTCAATCCGTTTTGATTAGCTTATGACACTGATTATCATGCTAAAAATACTGACTTTTGCGAATATCTGCTTAGGTGTAAATATGATTTCGTGCAAATATATTTCAGCCTCCGGTAAAATGTGATACTGTCTAAATAGCCTACTAGACATTATATTTTTATATATAAATGTTCGGTTTTGGTTAGCCTATGACACACGCTAAAATATTGCCACAGATGATTGTGAATGCAGGTGTAAATGTTTGAAATGCTCTAAATGCGTGCGCAGATAATGGCCATCAACAGCTCGCGATCTATGGCCCATAAATAGATATTTCTCCGTCCTATGGCGCATCAACAGATATATAGACTACATGCATTGTGCGTCCATACCCATTAATCGCCCATCTTTGGATAATGTATGCTAACACAGTTGTTTTTATTTTTTTAGGAATGTGTTTGCATCACACTCTCCTTCTCCAGCACCACAGAGGACGCAGGTGTCGTTCAGTTCTCAATCGAGAATGATGGTAAGTGCACAGACGTAATATTTTACTGATGAAATGTAATTGTGTTTACAATATACATAATATACTCGTCATAATATACAAGTAGGGCCTACCTATTCTTGTGTGAAATTACAAAATCGGTTGTCTTTTTCTTAATCCATGGCCATAGTGATTGATAGCGATAATAATACAGTTTCTTTGATTGTGTTATCAACAGATGTGACAATGAACATGTCCAAGCACCGGTCCCGAAGAGAGCCATGGCAAACAAGCAACAGGTCCAAGTCCACCCTGTCATGGAAAACCGAGACTGATGTTGACATGGTTGCACAGACTGCGTGATTCCTGCCCGGGAAACTGGACCGCAAGTGACCTCTGTTTACTCACATTCGCCCATGAGTCTGTTTGTAACAGTATACACTACCTTTCTTTCTTTTTTTTAAAGGATGTGTTAAGTTATATTGTTAGGAAAGATTTCTATTTTGAATAAATGCTTTTCTTTTTAATCAGTGAATCCTGAAATAAATATCACAGGTTATAAAAAAATATTAAGCAGCACAACGGTTTCCAACATTGATAATACCTGATTATCAAATCATTATATTAGAATGATTTCTGAAGGATCATGTGACACTGAAGACTGGAGTAAGGATGCTGAAAATTCAGCTTTGATCAAAGAAATAAATTATATTTTAAAGTATATTAAAATAGAAAATCATTATTTTAAATTGTAATAATATTTCACAATATTACTGTTGTTTCTGTATTTTTTATCAAATAAATGCAGCCATCTTCCAAAAATATTAAAAATATTAAAAATGGTAATGTGTCCAAACGTTTGACTGGTACTATATGTTTATATATGTACGGTAGCACTGTGGTCTTGTGAGGCACAACATTTAGTTCCTCCACATAGAGGAATTACAATAAAAACAGATTAAAAAACAAAACCTTTGAATGTCCTCTCATTCTCAGATTCTCCTCTCTGCCTCACAGCACCGTGATGGGGCATTAGCCATGGATGGGGGAGTGTCTATTGTCTCCCCTCATTCATATTCATGGCCATCAACACCCCTACGCATAAAGCAGTACTGGCACAAAAACTGACTTGCAAAGTTTAAATCATTATATTGTTGTTTTGTGAAAGAGTGATCAGAATGATTTTCACATCATTTTGTAGTAAACATTCTAGCCTACAAGAATGGTAACTCAAAAGTCTTGTGCCAAACTATTCAGTATGAGTTATATGAGCTCATTGCAGTGACAAATTTTTTCCCAAAACTTACTAACCACGCATAATATTTTTTTTCTATAAAATGCAAACATGTAACTTCCATTTTGCTCACATATTATTGTAGCAGAGTTTGTGCTGCAATACAGCATAATTATGTGTTGGCCAAAGGTATGTTGTAAGTAGATGAAATAAGCACAAATGTCAGGGCATGTCAAAACCTCTCAAGGGCCCCAAAAACCCCTCAGACCCCAGGGGGTAAACGAATCATATTTAAAACATTACCAAATGTATTCCGTGTTGCCATTTATATGTCATGACAGGTTTGGGATTTAATGTAAGTTTTAATGTGTATTAATCAAACTCTAAATGCTTCTAATATTATATTCCCTATATATTTTATGTAACCTTGTTATCAGATAATCTGAACCTGAGGTGTTAAGTAGCATTTTGAATCTTGAGACCTAACGGAGTCGAATTCTGATAGCAGAATGCAGTAATGTACATTGTTTTACACATGTTATATTTCTGGAGCCAAAAGGTTTAAGCCACACACTTTTGTAATCCAAGCCAGAAGGATGTTCACAGCAAACAAAGAGAGTTTCCCGCTTTCGAATCACTGAAGGTGATTGGCTGCTCGCGCCGAACGAAGGTGGAGCTATACATTCTTTAAAGCCAAAGCTCCCCCAAAATCGCCCCTTCTCCTCTCTCGCGTCCTGCCTTCGTCTGCTCATCATGTGAAGTCCGCGATCGACTCCTCTCTGGAGTCCGTCTTTTTATTTTCTTTATAAAGTTTCTTTTGTTTCATTTTCAAAGTCTCCTTGGTTCGTTTCCACCTACGAGTCGAACGAACGAAGCCTGAATTCCTTCAGTAACATATCACTTCCACAAGAGGCCTTCTTCAAAACTCGCGCCCTGTCCGAGGAGACACGAGCGCGTGCACTCTGCTCCGAGAACACGCGCAGGCTGGACACAGCTCGTGCACACAAACGAACTTTGCAAGTATTATTCACTCTAACGAGTTTTAATGTTTTAAGGTTCGATGCATTGATGTCTCTCAAGGTTTCTGTGATTTCGCTGTTCTATGGTCACACGTGACCATTCTCTCTTTCTCTCATTCTCTCTCTCCAACTCTCACTCTCTCATTATCTGTTACCCGTTTTGTCTTGTTTGTTAACTGTAAGTAAATGTACATAGACATATAAAACGTGTATCTTGTGTAGTAGCCTATATTCTGTAGTTTTGCATTTATTAAAACCATATATTATATGACTGTTTCTGAATGTTGAAAGTTAATAAATGAGATATATCCAAAAGAGCTACCGCGCTCCTTGTTTACTACATTAAGTAGTTTTAATTTTATAAACACAGGAAAATTTATGTTCCCGGCCGGAAGTTAATGTTTCTGGGAGTTTATAAGGAGATAGCTTTACTGAGAGGTTGATGGGTGATCTTTGATGGTTTTTGCAGGACAAACACCTATTTGATCATTACATGAATTTCCCTTAAAGGTTATCTCATAATCGAAATTAAATAAGATTATTGATATATGAATGAGGAATTATAAGACGTTGTGATCGATTATTCATATATTCATATAGTCTATATATTTTCAATTTCGATAATTTAATGTAACTGTAATATGCAAAATATTAATCATATTCATGATAAGTTATTAAAATTCCCTATGGATCATTTGAGTTAATTCATACGGACCCAGAGTCCGAGGCATATACGCTACATTCTCATAGCTCCGCGTTGGGAGAACCAGACGTGGTTCCCAGAGCTGATGCGGCTGTCAGACTTAGCCCCATGGCCGATCCCGGTGAGGAGAGATCTCCTCTCTCAAGCCGGCGGTTTGATTTGGCATCCTCATCCAGAGTGCTGGTCTCTGCATGCATGGATAATCAACGGATACCCGTTGCTCTGCCAGAAGGGGTTGTGAACACAGTCTAGAGCTCCCTCTACGAGACGGCTCTATGCGTCCAAATGTTTACTAAATGGTGCACTGACAAAGGTTTGGACCCGTGGGTGCTTTGCTTCCTTCAAGAGCTGCTGGACATGGGCAGGGCCCCCTTCACGCTCAAAGTATATGTTGCGGCCATTGCGGCGTTTGCAGAGTCGACGCGCAGCCAGGCAATAGGAAGGAACGAGCTCATCATCCACTTCCTTAAAGGAGCTAGGAGGATGAATCCCCCCCGGCCCCCATCAGTTCCTATTTGGGATCTTTCTTTGGTCTTGGAGGCCCTGAAAGCTCATCCCTTTGAACCCTTACACACTGTGGATCTGAAATACCTCACGTTCAAACCCGTTTTTCCTGATCGCCCTGTCATCAGTTAAACGTGTGGGTGACTTACACGTGTTATCTGTTAACGCCGCGTGTCTCGAGTTAGGGCCCAATGACTCTAAAGTCATCCTTAAACCGAGACATAGTTACGTCCCCAAGGTGATCGGCACCCCGTTCAGAGCGCAGATCATTTCTCTCTTTGCTTTGCCGGCATCCGGCAGCGAGGTCAATGGTAACCTCTTCTGCCCTGTTAGAGCGCTGGGAATTTACATCGCTTATGCAGTGGATGCTTGGTGCGCACGGCGTTGACAAGGGGATCCCGTAAGGTAACCGAGTACTTTTTTGCGCGCCTAATATAACACATATTATTGGACAAATGGCGAGTTTTTATAAAAAGTGGTTAAATAAAAAACCTGTTCCTTTTCATGGTATGATAGATGAGACCAGTGTTTATGAAGATATCCAATTCAAATTAATGTAGTATAGATTTTTTGTTTGTCACTTTTCAAAAGTACTTTTGTCCCTTATCTCAATAATCAGTGATTTACTTTATAGTGGCGTTCCCTAAAACTAAATATAAATTATAGTTCACTAAGTGTTATAGCCAAAAATTGTAAAATCAAGAAAGACAATAAAGTGTGAGTGACTAAAATATATTAGATACAAACATGCTCTTAAAAGCAGTGAATTGCATCTTCACATAGACTCTGTCCCAATTTTTTTTTAAATGCAAAGTGTATTTGGAAAACTATTCCAGTCTGGTCACAGTAGAAGTGCTGCAATGTAGTCCACGTTTGTGCTGTAAATCCTGACTAGCAACAATTAACAAGTGGAGAGCAATCAAGCTTCAAAGCAGAAAATCTGCAAAAATAGCACTATCATCAATATTCAGATCATCTTTAGTTATGAGTTTTGCCCCCTTCACTGCAAAAAATGCTTCTCAAAAAATGTCTTGTTTCCAGTTCAAATATAAAAAAAAATCTTAAATCAAGAGTCATTTACTAAAGTAGTAAAATGACATAAGATATTAAGTCTTGTTTTCTGGGGAAATAAATACAAATTAAGTGAGTTTTTGCTTAAAACAAGAAAAATTATCTACCAATGGGGTAAGAAAAATAATATTGTTTCTGTTTGAATTAAGATTATTTTTCTTACCCCATTGGCAGATAATTGCGCTTGTTGAATTTTAAAGCAACAACTCACTTAATGTTGATTAAATCCCCCGAAAAACAGGACATATCTTATGACATTTTACTCATCTAGTAAATGCATCTTGATTTGAGAATTGTTAGATATTTGGACTGGAAACAAGACAAAAATACTAAGTAAGAAAAGCATTTTTTGCAGTGTTGTCCATTTTCTCTTCTGAGTCTCAAACACTAACCTTTTGTAAATCTCATGACTAATTCTGTTTTTATCAACTGTTAGCATTCTCTGTGCAGTCTGATTCCCAAAATGCAGATCAGTTCATCCCAAAATGCAGATCAGTTAATCAAGAGAAAGTCAAGTCAGCTAGTCTTGTCATGTAAATTTGTAATTTAATCTTATTTGGTAGTACATGTAGCACCTTACCTCTTCCCCTTCCTCAATGTGATAATCCTTTCTCACGTTTGGACCACCAACATACATAATATTCAACTGATAAAAGAACCTAAAGAACAATGTAAAGATAGGAGTTATTGTTTGTAAATGTGAATATATAAAACATATTTTGTTTGTCGATCAAAGATTATTTCAACTTACATTAATTTGTTGCAAACAGGTGGTGAAAATGAACTTTCATTCTCAGCAATCCACTTGTCAATGTTTACATGAAGAGATTGGTTGGTCATTTTTCTCTCTAATTTGGGAATACAGCGAGATGCTTGAATTAATCTGTCTGGGTAGGTAGCAACTTTTTGAGCAGTGGATCACTACATCAGAGAATTTATGACAAACATTTGAGTTAATGAGTAATAGGGGTGGTGCTCATGTATGCAGTATGTGACTGTGAGGTTAAAATCCATGTTTACACAGCAGTAACTTTTCAGTGCGGACACTGCCCCATAAACCTAAATTTCAATATAGAGACCATTGTTTTACAGGTTTTTATGTGATATAAATTATGCACATTTGCATTTAAATGACTTAGAACAAAGGCTTCATCATTAGACTTTGAAGACCTGACATATGTGAATAAATAAAGTTTTGATTTTGGGCCTAAAATAAGCCTACTGAAGAATAACACATTTATTAAATGTTTAATTTAGGAAACTGCAAAAAAGTGAACAGACTAAATGTTTAGATCAGCTGCGAAACTTCCAGCAAGAGAGTCCGGTCAGTCCTGTTTTCTGTATTTGTTAGATTACTGAAAACTGGCTCTTGGAGCTCCTGTTTCAGCAATTGAATCCTGCCAGCCCTGTTCTCCCTGCCCCTAAAAGTACATAAATTGAAAGTACACTGTTACAGTTCAGATTGTTTTGAAGATCTGCAGCCGCGCTCAATAAAGAATAACTTCTGCATGAACGTGATCCAAACGTCTCCTGGTCTTTGCTTAGAAGAAGGAAAAGTTTCCTACACTACCCACTACTAAAAATCAATAAACCAAATAGGGCTGTCAATAGATGTTCTTTTTAATTGCGATTAATCAGACACTTATCGTTAAATTAAGCATACACCAGTTACCTTGATTAAAACATTAATTTTGTCATCATTGCTATATCTAACAAAGTAAACCATTAGATTGAAGGGTGATTCTCACAAAACTGTATTTTATGCATGTTTTTTCAAGGTACATTTTTTAAACGGACTCATTGATCTGAGCTTATAGTCCAATTATCCAGTATTAAATGCATTCAAACAATCAGTCCAAAACAGCTCTCATGTAAAGAAAGCCCATCGGCTTCAAACCAGCTTCTCGCTGTAAAGTTTTGGTGGGTGTGAATTGTGATCAAGTTATAGAGTCGTCCTGTAAGCATGTGTTAACTCCGTTATTATTGCTGCATTGTTTATATACTGTATATATATATTATATATATATATATTGGTGCTGTCAATCGATAAATTTTTTCTACGCGATTAATCACAATTTTTTTCTGTGATTAAATTTATCTTACTATTTATCTTTATTTAATATAGGTTCAATGTAAATGATTTCTGTTGTTTTCACAGTAATACGACTGTATTTTCAACAATTCCCTACTGTTGAATCTGAAAAAAGTATGTTACTTTAGATGTTGTCATTTTCAAAGCATTATTACTGTCTGCAATGACGTTTTCTTCTAGGATTTCCTGATACTTCAATGAATCCATCTTGCCTTCGACATAGCGCAGGTTTTCAGTGCCAGATGATCCGAAGCAGCTCCAGAGCATCACCGAGCCACCACCATGCTTAACTGTAGGCAGTGTTCTTTTCGGCATATGCTTTATTCTTCTTCCTCCAGACATACCGCTGTTCCATAGGGCTGGCAAGTTCCAGTTTTGTTTCATCGCTCTACAGAACAGAATCCTAAAACTTCTGTGGCTTATTTATATGATTTTGAGAGACTTTTCTTGTGGTTTTGGGTCAGTAGGTGTCAGGGGCGGACTGGCCATCTGTGTGATCTGGAGAATCACAGAACGGCCGGTACTCCAGGACGGCCGGCGGGCCGGCCCACCACCCACGCAGTCATCACCTGTTTTTTTCGGTTAACGCGGCCGCGGGTAAAAAACGGAAAGAAAAGGGCGGGGCTGAGAAGGCGAGATACATTTTTTTTGCGGAATTTAGATACTGAAACCGCTAAATGTCGCAAACTAACTGAAATATTTAGCAGCACAGCCAGCAGCAGTAAATATTAGCAGCAGTGAAGAAGTGAGCCAGACAGCAACATGCCACCAGTGATGATGAGGGACAGAGAGATGAGCTGTTCCACAGGTATCCAGGGCAAGTAAGTGTGGAACATGAGAGGATAAAGAGAGTTACTTGCTAGGGATGATGTTAGGAAGTGATATTCAGGTTGCTACATTTTTAATGATTACAGTAGGCTAGTTAAAACAGCAAAACTTCAACATTTTAGCTGTAAAATGCCACATGCAGTAGCTAATATTAAGAAACATGTTGTGCTTTTACTTTTAAAAATGTTGGTAACGTTACAGTTAAAGCTTACAAACTTTGAAGATTTTGAATACAGAAGTTACATTTGTAATGGTGTATTTTCATTTAGATGTGGTTTTATTATTTGTGCAGTAAGATTAATTAGTGCATAAATTAATTAAGATTATTTTTTTGAAAAAAAATAAACATTTGTTTATTCAGGTTGAGCTTAGACCAAGAGCAGAGAAAGACACCCACCTCAGCTCAACTTTAAATTACTTTAAGCGCCCCAAGTCAGACAGTCACAGCCTAGAGGTTTTTTACACAGGACTGCAGTGTGTTGAGACCTCCATTTATATGTAGTATTCAAGTTAATCTAGAATAATATGCTTTTAACACAACATCACAGTGCTATTGCTATAATTTGGATGGTATAGTATCATGAGCCACAATTAAAGTCTTGTGACACTCATGCCAGGCGTTATTGTTGTAGTTGACGAGTTTCCGCGCGCCGATTGCTTTGGGCCGGGCCTAATCAAAGTCCAGAGCCATTTTTTAGTCCCAGTCCGTCCCTGGTAGGTGTACCCCTTGGAGTTCTGGCAATGGGAACCTTCTGAAGTGAAGCGATGCTTTCATGTAAGAAAAATATCCATTTTTAAAACTTGTTCCACCAAGGCTTGGTTGCAGAAGAAGTCCTGGAAGATTCTACAGTGGCCATTACAGTCACCTGACTTGAACCCGATATAACATCTCTGGTGGGATTTGAAGAAGGCGGTTGCAGCACGCAAACCCAAGAATATTACTGAACTGGAGGCCATTGCTCATGGGTAATGGGCTAAGATTCCTCAAAAACGCTACCAGAAGCTGGTGTCTGGTTATACATCTCATTTGCAGCAGGTCATAACAGCAAAAGGGTGTTCTACTAGTACACTTTTTTTTTTTTACATTCTATGCTCACACTATACGTGTGAAATATGCGCGAATCAGCGCAATAAACCCCTGTGCCGGGTTGCGCCAATAGATGATATCATGTAGCCTATCCAGAGATATTGTGAAAACAAGCATTATCTATCAATATCAAAATGATTTAGCATTTCCAATTTATGTATTAAATTATTATTACCGGTAGTATTATTGTATTATTATTATTATAAGGGAAGGCCTAGGCTACTTTTATTATTAAATTGTTAGGCTATTATAATTAATTTGCCATGCAATAATTTCATAGCGCATCACCGCATAACAAACGCGCTGTGAGGATAATAAAATATTACATAGAAGCTTACTCCTCCTAATTTAATTTTTTTTAAAACATTTAGGTCAATTACAATGATCGAATCATAGGCATATAATTAATTATTAACGGTCTATAATATGTCCGAACAGTGCAATAATTAGTCATCAATGAAAATTAAAAACAGCTTTATTTCAAAAACATTGTTTAACAAATGAATAAAAGAAGCACAGTGTAGATAAATGGTAAAATGGTAAATGGACTGCATTTATATAGCGCTTTCACAGACCCAATGGCCACCAAAGCGCTTTACATTGCCTCACCCATTCACTCACTCATTCATACACCGACGATAGATAGCCTACATCGCAGGTGGCTTGGAAGACGTGGGTAATGGTTCATCCATTTTGCAACACGAACTGGAGGTAAGCAACAGTAATTTGTAGCTAGTTTGAACTACAGAACTTAAATATCTCCCTCTTTTCTTTTCTTTTCCTTTTTTATTTTTTTGTTGTTGTTGCTGCAGATGAAATGGTTAAAGGGTTAGGTCGCCCATTTAAGACATGAAGTTGTATGCAATCCTTACCAGCACTATAGTGCATACACACTGACCCACTCTGTGGTCACCTCCCTGGTCAGAGTTCTGGCCGCTGGAAGTTTTTCAAGAAAGTAGTTCTGGTTAGTTTCCGGGGCCTCAAAACTGTGCGTTTTTACGTGAAAAAATTATTTGCGTTTCAAAGCTTGATTAATTTACATCACAAAAAACATTCCAGACAAAATTCATACCTCAGTTTAAATCGGCACTATTTTCTTTCCATTTCTATCAATCCGCGCTGCTGTCAACGTCAACAGTGCTCACGTTCCGATCAGCTGTTGATAGCGCGACTGACAACATGTCTGATTACGAAACTTCTGATGATGAAACCAATTTTAGCACGATGTCAGATGGAACAGATGATGATGAAAGTAATTTTAGCACAACGCCAAAGGGATACCTTTATGAACCAGAGTATACCGATGCCGAACTTCAGCAGATGGAGATAGAACGGGAAGAGAGAGAGCGAGAGGACAGAGATGAAGTTGTCCAAGTTGATGCTGGGCCCACACAAATTGTACCTATATCCCTATATACTGTTTTTATATTAGACTTCTTTTCACGTGATTTCCACTGGAGTCTAAACATCAGCTTGTTTACCGTACAGTTTAGACATGGGATCATACAGTTAGTAAATAGAGCTTACCCGTGGTACTGGTACAGCAAAACTCTTTAAAATGTGTTTTTTTCTTTTTCCTCCTTTTAGCTCCCGCAGAGTAGCCAATGGCAAATAGCCAAAGCTGTCTCATAGCTATATCCGAAACAGGAAAACGATGGAATCTGAACGGTGATCCCGGCACATTCTTGTGGTCACAACCTGGGAATTTACAAGTTCGCACCATTGTTAATTTTCTACTTTTTACGTCGTTGTCATTCGATTGTGTAAACACTATGGAACAGCTGATCGGAACGTGTACACTGTTGACGTTGACAGCAGCGCGGATTGATAGAAATGGAAAGAAAATAGTGCAGATTAAAACTGAGGTATGAATTTTATCTGTAGTGTTTTTTTGTGATGTAAATTAATCAAGCTTTGAAACGCAAATCATTTTTTCACGTAAAAACGCAGTTTTGAGGCCCCGGAAACTAACCAGGACTACTTTCTTGAAAAACTTCCAGCGGCCAGAACTCTGACCAGGGAGGTGACCACAGAGTGGGTCAGTGTGTATGCACTATAGTGCTGGTAAGGATTGCATACAACTTCATGTCTTAAATGGGCGAACTAACCCTTTAAACTTTTCACGCAGGCGCAGTGAGGGAAAAAACATAGAGTTTAGGGCAATCGGTTCGTAGCTCTGCTTCAACCGTGCGATATAGTCACGAGGAGGGACCAAAATTTCTAACATGCCAGCAATTCATCCGACCATCCGATTGCCGGTTGGGGGAGGTTAATCGCCTCTCGTTTCTCCCTGTACATTACACGAACACTGCACGACAAACGGCGCATGACAAAGCTGAAAATCGGCCCGACACGAAAAAGAGTCGCACTAGTCAAAATTTGGCTCAAAATCGGACGAAAATCGCACAGTGTATGCCCGCTTTAATATTCTTGGGTTTGCGTGCTGCAATCACCTTCTTCAAATCCCATCAGAGATGTTCTATGGGGTTCAAGTCAGGTGACTGTAACTCCGGATCTCCACCAACTGCGGAATGGCTGCGGATCGGCTCCGCTGCGTGTTGGCTCCGTCGTGCTCTGCCATCCTTCAATACGCACCAAGTCTGGATTTGGTGCGGAACGGCTGCGGCCATGACTGACAGCTGAAGTCACGAGGACCCACGAGATCTCGCGAATGCACGTATGATCACGCGATATAACAATCTGCCTTGTGCTGAATTGCTGTGGAGCTCTCCGGCATCCGGCAAAAATAGAAGCTCTGCGTATCTGTTCCGGAGGGCTGCGGATCACCGCAGTCGGAACGCAGCCGTTCCGCAGTTGGTGGAAATTGGGGGTAATGGCCACTGTAGAATCATCCAGGACTTCTTCTGCAACCATGCCTTGGTGGAATTTGAGGTATACTTGGGATCATTGTCCTGTTGGAAGGTCCAATGACACCCAAGCTTCAGATTCCTCACTGTCTGCATAACGTTTTTTTCTAGGATTTCCTGATACTTCAATTAATCCATCTTGCCTTCCAGGCAGACAGCTAGCTTTCAGCAGACAGCTGTGCGCATCGATTTATGCCAAAAGAGTAACCCTTGAACTTGACGCACAACGTAAAGACGAAAAAAAAAAAATGTAAAGATTATATGTCAAATTCATTTTGTCACATGGTGAAAGCTAGATAAATTAGTGCCGGATGCAAAACCATGAACAAAACTACAAAAGGGAACTAAGAAACAACAGCAAAAAACATTTAAAAAAACATTTAAAAAAAAACAATGTCCTTGCCATTAGAATGTAATAAAAAAAAGGCTCATGAGCCATATATAAAAAGGTGGAAGTGAAACCATGTGTCTTCCTCATTAACATTACGTAACCTCTTGTGTCCTCACAGAAGCTATGTTGTATTTTCCAGCCAACTGTATTTGAATTAATGAAACAAAACAAAAATGACTTGAGGTAGCATTTATGAATACCATACCACATTATTAATGCTTCATTCAAAGTTGACAACATAAAATCTATTTCTGTGTTAGATGTTCATGAAAAGGATTGTGTTTTCATAATATATTTCCTATAGTAGTTATATAATTTTCACTGTAACCCATATTTCATTCAATAAGCAAACCTTATATACATTGAAATGTGTTTTTCAAATATTCTAATTGTGATTACAGGAGAGTCGCAAAATTAAAAATACTTACCAAACTTGAGGGTGAAGTGCTCGCTTTAAAGCTTGCATTCAAAGAGGAAGTGATATGACAACAGCTCTGTCTGATGCATGAATTCCTCATTTGCAGGTAATGCATTAGAGATCACGTTGTCAGTCATCTTTTATATCAAATCCTTGCTAAGGCAATAGCTAAAAACCAGAAATGAAGGGCTTTGAAGACTCAATTTAAAGTACAGATTTTATATAAGCTGTGAGGTCTTTCAGCAGAGAGGCCCTCAAACACCTGAAGAAGTGTTAAAAACACAAGAAGAGATTTCTGCCAAGAGCAAAACAATCAACAAAAGATTCATAGCAGAATATTATTTTTTTATTATTAGTGTAAACTTTTAACAAATATTGGGTCACATTTTAACTACGTACTTACTACTACTAATAATATTTGTTAGGTACAATGCACTTATTGTGTTCATATTGTATTGCAAAACACTTTTGCAGCTATTGTGTGATACGGGTAAGGTTACGGACAGGTTTTGTGGTATATGGTTATGTGTAAGGTATGGTTAAGGTGTAAAGGAAGAATCAACAGTGTAATTATAGATGTAATTACAGAAATTAATTACAGTTGTAGTAATTACATATTCAATTCAATTCAAAAACTCAGGGAACTAGGGTTACAGTCGTAACCTGAGACGTTCCCTTTCGAAGGAACTCGCGATGCGTCGATGACGCTTTGGGAACGAGAATACCCCAGCCAACACGTTTATGTGTGGCCCATATGGGTTACATACGGGGTACAGAGTGGGCATGGGCTCAAAATGGGCATCTGGGGCCCACTTGGGTCAACTAAGTAGGTCCGACATGGGCAAACCCAGGTGGGCTCCTCATGTGGGACCTAGTTGGTTCACTAATGGGAAATGGGTTGCACAGGGGACTGATTTACCAAGAAGACAAGTGCAAACACAGTCAATCCCAAAGTTAGTAAACAAAAATGCACAATAAAAATCTACAAATGCCAGCACAATTGCAATTTTACACAATTGTCTGCCATGTTAAAGGATCGAAGCCTGCGGATACAGAGAAAAAAGGCAAAAAAAAAACAACAACAAAAAAATGACTCAAAATTTGACAAAACTGCAGGATGGATCTCGAGAGATTTCATTCAGCAATTCCCATCCCCACACCCTGAATCGTGCAGGCGCGGGCGCCCCTCTCACTCAATCTGCTGTCATTTTCGGGAGAAGATTCTTACTGTCTTACTGTGTGTATTCAAGGTAAGAACTACAATAATTTCAAAACTGAAGTGTTAAATTGTTTTTCATACATAACCAAAAGCTTGTCACGTTAGAATTTCAATTCGAATTTCGAGTTCCCTCAGATCGCGCCATATTTTCCGTTATTTTTGGCGCCATGACCAAATGCAATCTGTACACGCTATAGTAACGTTCTTATTTTCTCGTTAATACACAAACTGTGTAGACCTATTATTACAAATTGATTGGAGTTGAGTATCCACCTTTAAAATTTTACCACTATTTTACCCTATAAATCCCACAAAGGCAGCAATTTCTTAATTTGTATATGTGCACATCAAACACCCAAAATGGTAACTAACCCATTAATATTCCGAATGTAATACCGAGACATGCCTGTTTAATCGTGTCTGCTCCCTTTTATTTTGTGATCACAGAACAGTGCCATACAGCGACCATTTTAGCTTTTATTCTAAAAGTGTGCACATTCAATTAAATATTTGCATTCTCAAATGTTTAATTTTAAATGCATCTTTAATAAATGTCTATTTCGCAACAACTCCTAGTTTCCACTGAATTATCAGATTTGAGAAGAACACCATGTCTGCACACCTCAGATTCCTGTGCTCTTTTTTTCCCTTTCTTATTTAGTGCTAATTCAAATAACAAATGCACAAAAGATACCCAATAGTTACATTTCAGAATACTTTTCAAACTAATTACTAATTCCTTCTGATGAGTCATTACCAGGTTACCATGATCTTTAGAATTAAAACATCAATTATAAACCTGTATATATTAGTTCTCTGGGAGGTATGAAAAAAATAGCAGTTATTGATTAGTTAATAATGAATTAACTCATTTGACTGAGTGATGAGCGAAATCAGAGTTCTTTGTAAGTTAATAGTAGTTACTAGAATGTTAATAATGTATTACTCATTTGTTCCTGTGTAGTTATTCATTAATGGCGAAACAAATATTATAAAACATTATTAATAATGATAATCAGAAAAAAAGGGTTATTAGTCAAGTCAAGTCACCTTTATTTATATAGTGCTTTTTACAATACAGATTGTATCAAAGCAGCTTCACAGTGATAACATGAAAATAATAATAATAAAAAAAACAATTTCATCATCGTCCACCTTAAGGCAGATCTATTATATTGTTGAATATTAAATGTCCCCAACTAAGCAAGCCAGAAGGCAAGGCAACAGCGGCAAGGAACCAAAACTCCATCAGGTGACAGAATGGAGAAAAAACCTTGGGAGAACCCAGGCTCAGTCGGGGGCCAGTTCTCCTCTGGCCAACGAGAGAACAGTGGATGATTATGATTCAGGAGCATAACAGGTCAGAAGTCATAATGTATCAGAGTATTTGTATTAAGGGGTATACATGTTATATAGGGGTATTTTCTCCAAACAAGTACAAATCTATCTAGATTAATTACAATTATTCAATACTTTTCAACAGTCTATAGTCTTAGTTTACTTAAAGGGCACCTATTATGGAATTTTGAAATGTACCTTTCATGTAGTGTGTAACATAGATCTAAGTGAACAAAAACATCCTGCAAAGTTTGAAATATGAAAGTGCACCGTATATAAAGTTATTGTCTTTCAAAAGTAAGAGTCGACTCGGAGTCATTTTTATGAATCGTTAGAAGACCGAAGCTTTTTCTCTGACTAGATGAAGTCAACTTGTCAAGTTATTTGAATACGATGCGCCCACTTATTGCGCTCCAAGGCCAGGGAAAATATCATGGCGACGAGACTGTGTTCTGAAGTGCGACTCAAAAGACAACTTTTTTCATCTGCCCAAGGAGGAGCATTTGAAGACCATGGCTACAATTCATATATACAACTATACCACAGAAGTATAGTCCGAGCCTTGTGCTTTGTTCGCGCCATTTTGAAGACGATTGCTTTATCAACTCAAATGCAATCAAACTTGGATTCGCGAGCCGGCTGATATTGAAGGAAGGTTCATTTCTAAGTGTATTTGCATCAGCTTCCTCCTCCGTATCACAACCTGTAAGTGTTATTAATAATTTTTGCTTTTATATTTTATGTAGCATGCTTTATAATTATTTTGTTTGTTGTGTAAGCACCGTTTAGCTTCTAGGTCTTCAATGACAATTGTATTGATATATGTGAAGTGTTTGTCGTTGTTTTCGGAGTTGTCTTAAAGAATAGAGTAATACCTCGTAGTAACGTAACTGCATTTTTTTTGTGTAAAAACGTTATGTTTATGCATCGGGCTGACGCAAACAAAGACTGATTGTGCTTTTACAATATGAACTCTGCGCTATGCTCGCTAACATAACATTAAATTACTTATCTTATTTTTCGTTTTTTACTACAAACTATAAAGCAGTGGACTATAATCATTATTATAACACAATTTAATTGATAAAAGTATCATTGTACTCCGTGTTAAACAATAAGTATTATCTCTGTAAACACTGCTGGGTCATCTGACCAATCGCAGATTAGCGTCGCGCAAAGGAGGGGTTTGGAAAAACGAGTCGTTGAACGAATCATTTGGGAGTCGGTGAGCAAATCAGGTAAAAATAAATGCATATTATACGACAACAAAAGTGTTTTTTGTCATTGCATGCATGCAAAACTGTTGTTGGGGACTCCCACAACAACATTAGGAACATTTTAAATGTCATAATAGGTGCCCTTTAATGTGTCCTGTAACAGGACACCAGGTTCTGCCAGTGGGTAAGCTTCATTTGTGATGTTAGTTTTTGGGGGAGTTTCATAGACCTTTGTTGGGAGAGTGAGTTTGCTGGATTATTCATTAAATATAATGAATTGTTAGTGCGTGTCTGATTGGTCCAGACTTTTTTAACTTTTTTAAATGTATGATAGAAAATTATGTAATTTTAACACTATTTAAACACTATTTTGATACGTTTTAGAAAAATGTTAGAATGTTTTTAGAATGCTAAAAAAGGCGTGTATTTTAATGTTTCACTTTTATACAGTTTTAAACATTATTTTGAACAAAGTATTTTGTGTAAAAGTACAACTTTTTTTCAATTGTAAATGTGATATACACTTTCTTTAATAAAAAAAAAAAGATCTCATCTCTGTTTTCTGTCATCCTTCTTAAACAATTTGAAAAAATATTGTTTTTGAATGTTTTTTACACATTTTTGAACATTTTCCCATTGAACAAACAATAACACCCATAATACAATTATACTATTCTTTTAGAAATATTTGAACATAAGAATTTTCCCACGCTTCACTAAGTCAAACCATAGGGGAGGAGAATCCATGGGAAAAATCCCACGGTCACATGACCAGTCCGGAACTAGGGCAAGAAGGTGGGGGCTAAGGGGGCGGGGCTTTTATTGACCACTCAAAGTGACATATAGTGCCCAATATAGTCTCTCTATCATGCTTTGAAATAAAATGAGTAAAATGTAATATTCGCTCAAGACAAACTTTACTCGTGGGCCAAAAGGGCTTTCTTAAAAAACAAAACAAAACAACAAAACTTTTGACAAACTTTGACAGCATGTTTCATGTGCATGGACAAAAATACTGCGTTAGAAATATTTGTGTATAAATAAGATCTAAGCATACTTTTTTCTTTAAAAAACATTTATTTTAATTTTTTTTGAACAGACACTGTTTAGTAAAAAATAATACCTTTTATTAAATTGAAGCAAAATCATCTATATCATAAAGAAGTCTTGTAAGAAGATAAATAGAAGAAACGATTTTAATAAAACTTTAAAGATTTGATTTAAACAGTCTTTTCATATTAAAAAATCAAATTTAAACTTTTAAGATTATGCTTTTAAATGAATTTAGTATGTATAAAACTCTGGAAGTAGTATGCTCTAGAACGCAAACTAACTTTAGATATACTGTGACATTGTGACCCAGAGGCTCATCTGGCTCTCTTCATCATTTCACCATGTAGTTTATCACTAAAGGATTTTGTTTATGACAACTTAAACTATTTGCTTTTGGATAGTTTTTAACTACTTCTTCAGTGGTCTGAAAATGTAAGGTGTTTTTTATATTATATATATATATATATATATATATATATATATATATACATATATATATATATACATATATTCTTTTTTATATATATATTTATTTATTTATTTCGCTAAAACTTTGTTTACATTTTTTAAATACATTTTAGTAACATATATTATTATTAATTGGTTATATATTTTATTAATAATAATTTTATTTAAAAATAGAGATTAGTTCATTTGTGTGCGCGGGTGCAAAACAGCTTAGAAATGATATTAAATTATTTATTTATTTGATAGTTTTCTGTGATGGTTGTGTTTAGGTGTACGGGATAGAATATGCAGTTACGGTACAAAAATCATTAGGGCTATGGAAGGCCCCCACCATAAAAATTGAAACCCCCGCATGGACAAAAATGCTGATTGAAACTTTTCATATAAATTAGATTAAAGACGACTAAGTACAGTTTTTCAACAATCTAAAGTTTTTGAACAGACATTGTTTAATAACAATTATACTTTAGGGTCACCGTTAAACAAAATCATTACAGTAATCTTCTAAAAGATAAATAGATTATACGAATGTATTAAAACTTCAATCTTTTCATTTTAAAAGATCATATTTAAACTTTTGCGATTATGCTTTGAAAAAAATTTTGTGCGAACAAAACTTTGACTCTGGAAAGGTGTTAGCAGACTAACATTACATGATGCACAGGCTCATCTGCTCTGTCACCCTATATCCTGAAGCTAACATTATTGTCAAGTAACGTATTTCTCTGAAGATGTGATGGGATCAGAAGGACCTTATAAGCAGCCTATCAATGGGGATCGGCCTCACAGATTCTAAATGTCTTCATTGTTGCTCTCTCTCTAAAGTCAAGTCACCTTTATTTATATAGCGCTTTTTACAATACAGACTGTATCAAAGCAGCTTCACAGTGATAACATTAAAATAATACAAAAAACTATTTCATCATCGTCCACCTTTAAGGCAGATCTATAATATTGTTGAATATTAAATGTCCCCAACTAAGCAAGCCAGAAGGCAAGGCAACAGCGGCAAGGAACCAAAACTCCATCAGGTGACAGAATGGAGAAAAAAACCTTGGGAGAACCCAGGCTCAGTCGGGGGCCAGTTCTCCTCTGGCCAATGAGTGAACAGTGTATGAAGTTCAGAATTAATCAGAGTATTTGTCCAGTTCCGGTTGGTTGAAGTCTGAGTGGAGAGGAGGAGAGACTGGTTGACACTTCAGGTCAGCGGCGTCGTCGTGTCCTGGCGCTGGTCCTTCATCAGATCTGGATACGGCCTGGTTCCGGTGGACAGCGGTAAACCTCGGGATAGACAGAGAGACTAATATTAGCGTAGACGCCATCCTTCTTATGATGTACCAAGTACATCAGGATTTACGGGAAGTATTCCCGGTCCCGGCTGTTCTAAACTATGCAGCCTAACATTGAATTATAGAAGTCTATAATGTGTTATGTGTATGCTAGGCCGAAGAAATGTGTTTTTAGTCTAGATCTGAACTGACAGAGTGTGTCTGCTTCCCGGACAATGGTAGGAAGACTGTTCCAAAGTTTTGGTGCTAAGTAGGAAAAGGATCTACCGGCAGCAGTCGATTTTGATATTCTAGGTATTATTAACTGGCCGGAATTTTGAGATTGCGGTAGACGTGAAGGACTATAATGCGTTAAGAGCTCGCTCAAGTGTTGCGGAGCTAAACCATTTAGTGCTTTGTAAGTGATCAGCAATATGTTAAAATTTATACGATGTTTAATAGGCAGCCAATGCAGTGTTGACAGAACGGGGCTAATATGGTCATACTTCCTGGTTCTAGTAAGAACTCGAGCTGCTGCGTTTTGAACTAGCTGTAGTTTGTTTATTAAGCGTGCAGGGCAACCACCCAGTAGAACATTACAATAATCTAGCCTTGAGGTCATAAACGCATGAACTAATTGTTCTGCATTATTCATTGAGAGCAAATTACGTAATTTAGATATATTTTTAAGATGGAAGAAAGCGGTTTTACAGATACTAGACACATGACTTTCAAATGAAAGATTGGTATCAAAGAGCACACCCAGGTTCCTAACCGACTACGAAGACTTAACAGAGCAGCCATCAAGTGTTAGACAGTACTCTAGGTTATTACGTGTGGAAGTTTTTTGTCCAATAATTAGAATCTCTGTTTTTTTCTGAATTTAGTAGTAGGAAATTACTAGTCATCCAATTTTTATATCAGCTATCATTCCGTTAATTTTGTGAATTGGTAGGTTTCGTTAGGTTTTGAAGAAATATACAGCTGAGTATCGTCGGCATAACAGTGAAAGCTAATTCCATGTTTCCTAATGATATCTCCTAATGGTAGCATATACAGAGTGAACAGCAGCAGTCCTAGTACTGAGCCTTGTGGTACACCATACTGAACTTGTGATTGATAAGACATCTCTTCATTTACTGCTACAAACTGATAACGGTCAGATAAGTATGATTTAAACCATGCTAGTGCAATTCCACTAATGCCAAGATAATGTTCGAGTCTATTTAAAAGGATGTTGTGGTCAATGGTGTCAAATGCAGCACTAAGATCAAGTAATACTAATAGAGAGATACAACCACGATCGGATGATAAGAGCAAATCATTTGTGACTCTAACGAGAGCTGTCTCGGTACTATGGTACGGTCTAAATCCGGACTGAAAATCCTCGCAGATATAATTTCTTTCAAGAAAGGAACACAGTTGTGAGGATACTGCTTTTTCTAATATCTTTGACAAAAATGGCAGATTAGAGATCGGCCTGTAATTGACTAGTTTTGTAGGATCAAGTTGCTGTTTTTAACAAGCGGTTTAATCATAGCTAGCTTAAAGGTTTTTGGTACGTATCCTAGAGACAAAGATGAATGAATGATATTAAGAAGAGGATCTATGACATCTGGAAGCATCTCTTTCAGCAGCTTAGTTGGTATAGGGTCTAACATGCACGTTGTCGATTTAGATGATTTGACGAGTTTGCAAAACTCTTCCTCTCCTATAGCAATGAATGAATCAAATTTTCCCTCAGGGAGACTACAATGCACTTCATGATGCGATACTGTATTAGACGGTTGCATAGTTATAATTTTGTCCCTGATATTATCGATCTTATAAGTGAAGAAGTTCATAAAGTCATTACTGCTGTGTTGCTTGGAAACTTCTGGGCTTGAAGCTTTCTTTTTCGTTAGTTTAGCCACTGTTTCAAATAAATACCTAGGATTATGTTTATTTTCTTCTAATAAGGTTGAAAAATAAGCAGATCTAGCAGCTTTTAAAGCCTCTCTGTAAGCAATCGAGCTCTCCTTCCATGAAATCCGAAACACCTCTAGTTTTGTTTTCTTCCAGTTGCGCTCCATTTTTCTGGCTGCTCTCTTAAGGGCCTGAGTGTGCTCGTTGTGCCACGGCGTTGGACTATGTTCTTTAATCTTCTTTAAGCGCACCGGAGCAACTGTGTCTAAAGTGCTGGAAAAGAGAGAGTTAAAAGTTTCTGTTGCAATATCAAGTTCTTCTAAGCTATCCGGGATGCTGAGATGATGAAACTGATTAGGAAGATTATTGATAAAGCAATCTTTAGTGGCAGAAGTGATCGGTCTAACATATTTATAACACGGAGTCAGCTTTGCAGCCTTGGCTAAATGTAATTTACACGAGACTAGATAGTGATCTGAGATGTCATCGCTCTGCTGCAGTATTACAACGGCATCAACATCTATTCCATGTGATAGTATTAGATCTAGAGTATGATTACGACAATGAGTAGGTCCTGACACGTGTTGTCTAAGTCCAATTAAATTTATAATGTCTTTAAATGCCAATCCCAATGCATCTTTTTCATTATCTATGTGTATATGAAAGTCACCAACAATTAGTACTTTATCTGCAGCCAATACTAATTCAGATAGAAAGTCCGCAAATTCTTTGATAAAGTCTGTATGGTACCCTGGTGGCCTGTATACAGCAGCCAGCAGAATTTTCAAACGTGATTTATCGTTTACACTAGATATTTTTTTACATTAAGCACCAACACTTCAAAATAATTATATTTACAACTAGATTTCTTACTGGTTTTGAAAATATATCTATAAATTACAGCAACACCTCCTCCTTTGCGTTTCAGACGAGGTTCATGTTTATAACCGTAATCTTGTGGGGTTGACTCATTTAAAGCAATGTAATCGTTTGGTTTTAGCCAGGTTTCTGTTAAACACAGCACATCTAGGTTATAATCTGTAATCATATCATTAACTATTAGCGCTTTTGAAGTAAGAGATCGAATATTTTTAGCAACCCAAGCTTTATCATTTGCTCATCCGTATTATATCTGTTTTTTATTTGTTGAACATCAATTACATTTTTAACCTTAGATGGGTTTGAATGTTTTTTGGATTTCCAAGTTCGGGGAACAGACACAGTCTCTATATGATGATATCTAGGTGAAAGAGGCTCTATGTGATGGGATTTATCTGACCTTGGTGACGTGAGGCCGCTAGCAGACGGTCGGTTAAGCCAGTCTGTCTGCTTCCTGACCTGATAGGTGGTGATTTTCTCACAGATACTACTTAAGGAATTATTGAACATTTCACACAATGTGTGAGATGACTTGTGAGACCCCCACATGTAAAAAGTTATTTACATGCACCCTGATAAATAAAATATATACTTTTGAGTTCAAGTCAAGTCTTTCCCACAGACCATCGATGTAGAATATTTGTTTTTATTAATTCAATTTAATTAAAAAAACAAATTTTTATTTTTAAAATATCTAATTTAAACTTTTTATGCTTATACTATGAAATAAATTTAGCACTAACAAAATATTCGCAATGTCTCATCCTGATCACTGAACACACCCCCTCTGACTGGAATGCGGGAGGGGGGTCCTGTGACACCCACACACACAGACGCACGGTTGAGAGACGGTGATTTGAGAGACATTCAGGAATGACTATATGAATTCAGTAAACAAGTCGTGTAAAACAATTTTGTGAACCCATTCATAAACTTGTTTAACTCTCTAAACATTTAACTGATTGCAATTTTTTGGCGACTTTTTATTTAAACTGAAATGGTTGGTTCAGTGGATAGTTCTAAATTTATTTCAACTTTTTGTGTGAGGTTTTAGTATGATATTTTATTTTATAAAAGAACAGAATTTTTTTGTGTGAGATACACTTCCGCAGTTTTTTCTCAGTTTCACAGTACAGCACGGATAGACTCAGAAATATGGTGGGAGGGACGCACAGGATTCAAACGATCGGCTTCAAACACATACACACACACACACACATATGATGATATACAATAGGACGGGTTAAAAGGTCAAACTAACTGTCAAAAAACACACACACACACACTGATGATATATAATAGGAATGGTTAAAAAAGTAAAACTAACAGGACTCATTTATATACGCTCAGGAATATGGTGGGAGGGGTGCTGTGACACACTTCCTATATGACCCTTCTTGACTTCAAACGAACAAAAACCATCCGTCAAACTATCTATAAAATTAACTAATAATAATAATAATAATTTGTTACATTTATATAGCGCTTTATCTGAGACCTCAAAGCTCTTAACATAGAAGGGGGGGAATCTCTTCAACCACCACCAACGTGCAGCACCCACTTGGATGATGCGACGGCAGCCATATTGCGCCAGAACGCCCACCACACACCAGCTTACTGGTGGAGAGGAGACAGTGACTACGTTTACATGCAGCCAATAACCCGTTCAAAACCGGAATATTAGCAATAACCCGGTCGCGCACGGCCATGTAAACACCGGCAAAAACCCGGATATGCTCATATCCCGGTTTTTAAAAACTGGGATATTATATCTGGGGTGCCCCTTTTCTAACCCGAATATTTGGTTTTGTAAACGCGTTTCGGCACATCCCCATCAAAATGTGTGTTCTGCGCATGTTCTATTCGCAAGGAATCTTGGTCTTTTGAGTAGAGAAGGCGCATAAAAAAAACCTGCGTGCAGTATAGCGGAAGTAAACAAGTCGAGGTTAACATGGCGAGACGCAGCACAGCACCACACTTTTGGAGCGAGGAGACCAATTTCTTTATATATGCGGCACAGCTCCAGCTACATTTCCCATCTCTTGCTCAATTTCTCTCCTTCTATTAATAAAGACCATGAGGCACAGTAGTGTCAAGTGCTGCTGGTGGATCAGTACCAGCGCCAAAGCGCAAACAAAGACTATTGCTATCTGCCCCAAACTATCCATTATCCGCGTGCTGCTGCTGTTGTTGTTGTTGTCTTTGGATACAGGAAGAAGAATCGGAAATTACGCATATTGCGTCTTAATGTTGTCCGTACGTCCAGACGCTAACCATGCGTCACCGTTTACATCGGGATATTGGCGACTGATTACACATTCCATGTATACAGGAGTAACTCTCTCTGCTCACGCATGTAAACGGGTTATCCCGAATGTTTCAGAAACCCGAATAGTGACCTTAACCCGACCATAACCCGAATTTTAACAGCTTGTAAACGTAGTCAGTGATGAAGCCAATTTAATATATATAGGAGGATGATTAGGAGGCCATGATGGACAGAGGCCAAGGGGCAAATTTGGCCAGGATGCCGGGGTTACACCCCTACTCTTTTTCGAAGGACATCCTGGGATTTTTAATGACCACAGAGTGTTTTCTATGTGTCTTTTCCATGTAATAAAGACAAACTCTCAAAACTGAATTGAGTCTTATTTTTAATGTGTGGGTCTCTAACATAGACAGTGGTCTACACACTTCACATGTGACTCTCTAGTGTGACCCTTTTTCCGGTCCCCACTCCAACACAATATACAACAATAGTTCCTATTGTTACATCCTTTCTTTTGTTTTTTTTGTGTTTTTTTCTCTCCAGGAATAAGAACTAACATTCCAAACCAAACTCCTTATCAATTTCTGGTACAGTACAGAACAATATACCATTTCCCTATAACATATTTCACATTTCCATCACATAATTATCATTATTATTATTTTTTTTTTTTCAGTTTTATGTTGTAAGTGTTGCGGTTTCTTCACTAAATGTCCTGCTTTTGTGACAACAGGTTCTGAGATGTCTGGATGTACAGTGTTTTGCATCTGATTCTCCATTTTGGTGGTAAGTTGTGAGTGAGTGTCAACAGGTTTTTCATTTTTTGTGTTGTCAGGATCAACAGTCTTTGTTTGGTTGGACTCTGTAGGGGTCGCTGCATGATCCCTTCGGAGATGTCTCCTGTTTCTCCTTATAACACCACCCGAATCCAACTGGACACTGTATGATCTCAAGTCAATGGGTTTCACCACGATGCCCTTTCTCCAGATCCTATGGGGCTCGAATGGTTGAATTCTCACTGATTCCCCCTGTTTAAGTGTGTCTAAGTCTTTGGCTGATCTGTCAAAGTATGTTTGTTGCCGCTGTTGATTTGTTGTCAATTCCCTCAAGGAATTTTGAACCTTTGGTTGCAGGAGGCTGGTTTTCGTGGGTAGTAGAGTCTTAGTACGACGGCTAAGCAGCCTCTGTGCTGGGCTAGTAGATAATCCATGTGTTGGTGTGTTTCTGTGGTCCAGTATTGCTAAATATGGATCCTGTCTCGATATTTGTGCTTTGAGCATCAGTCTCTTGGCAGTTTTGACTGCTGATTCCGCCTTGCCGTTGCTCTGAGGATAGCCAGGTGATGAAGTCTTGTGTACAAATTCCCAGTGATGACTGAACTTCTGGAACTCCTGTGATGAGAACTGCGGGCCATTGTCCGAGATGACTATGTCCGGAATACCCTGACGTGCGAAGTGAGCTTTTAGCTTTCTGATGACAGTCGCTGATTTGGTGTCTGGTAGATAATCTATATCCCAAAAATTTGAATAGTAATCTACTGTGATTAAATAGTCCTTGTTGTCAAAAGTAAACAGGTCTGTGCCTACCTTGGCCCAAGGTCTGTTTGGCATGTCATGTGGTCGCAGTGTCTCCTTTTGCTGGTTCCAGTCCACTGATCGGCAAGTGTCGCATTGCTGTACATATGCTTTGATCTGCTCGTTCATTCCTTGCCAGTACACACACTCTCTGGCTCTCCTCAGGCATCCTTCCACACCTAAATGAGCGGAGTGTATACGCTGGGTTATTTCTCTCCAGAGTTTCCAGGGGACAATAGCTCGTTCACCTCTGAAAACAATTCCATCCTGATAACTCAGCTCCCCTTGAAACAGGTCATAATGTCCTATTTCTTGTGGTGTGTCTGCTTTGTTCTTTGGCCAACCCTGTTGTATGGTTTTAATCAGTGTTTGTAAAGTTTTGTCCTCTTTCGTTGCAGAACGGATTAGACTGAGTCTGTCCTCTGAGATTGGTAAGTGTTGCGCCATGTTGATTGTCTCTAGCTCTGCTCCCAAAGAACCAGTTGGTGCACTTTCTGGTAGATATGCTCTGCTTAGAGTGTCTGCTAGCCACATCTCTGGCCCTGGAACATACACAACATCAACATCGTATTTTTGAAGTCTCAGCATCATGCGTTGAAGTCTTTTTGGCGCACTCAGCAATGGCTTACGCTGGATGTTTTCAATGGGTTTGTGATCACTTTGTGCTGTTACTTTCCGTCCATATGTATAATAATGAAACTTTTCCATCCCAAAGAGTAGAGCTAATAGCTCTTTCTCTATTTGTGCATAGCCACGCTCTGTACGTGTCAGTGCTCTGCTTGTGAATGCTACTGGCTTACCTCCTTGCATTAGTGCAGCACCGAGACCTCCGTCAGAGGCATCACACTGGATGGTCAGTTCTTCATCAGGGTTGTAATACTTCAGCACTGGAGCATTTGCAATTGTTTCTTTTATTTTACAGAATGCCTCGTCATGCTGCATGGTCCATCTCCATTCGCAGTCTTTGTGCGTCAGCAGTCTCAGGGTCTCACACTGGTCTGACAGATGTGCACAAAACTTTGAGAGGTAATTTACCATACCTAGCAGTCGCTGAACTCCTTTTACATCTGTTGGTTTTGGCATGCGTGTTATTGCACGAACTTTGTCTGGGTCGATTTTCAATCCATCAGACGTCAGGAGGTGTCCAATGTAAGAGACTTCTTTTTGTCTCAATTTGAGTTTGTCAGCATTCAGTTTGATACTTTTCTCTCTGCATCGTGTCAGAAACGCTCTCAGCTTTTCATCGTGGTCTTTCTCAGCTGCTTCTTGAGTCTCTCCTTGTCCTGTAATAGGTACATCGTCAGCTATAATGTATATTCCTTGCAGGCCCTCTAATGCAATTGTGAGCTTCCTCTGGAAGATCTCAGGGGCCGGACTTATCCCCATGGGCATCCGTAGCCAACGGTACCTTCCAAACGGGGAAGAGAATGTGGTGAGAAAACTGGATTCTTCCTCCAGCCTGACATGCCAAAAACCACTTTTCACATCGCACACTGTAAATACTTTGGCTTTGGATAAGTCCGGAAGAATGTCATCGATTGTGGGTAGTGGGAAATGACTGCGTTTTAAAGCTTTGTTCAAAGGTTTTGGATCTATACATACTCTGAGTCTGCCGCTGGGCTTCTGCACAACCACCATGCTACTGATCCAATCTGTGCTCCGCTCTACTGGTGCAATGATTCCTCTTTTCTGTAGATCTTGCAGCTCTTCCTTCAGAGGTTTCATCATGGCTACTGGAACCCTTCTTTTGGGGAGTTGTACAGGTTTTAAAGTGTCGTCAATCTCAATTCTGTATTCTCCATCTAGGCAGCCATCACCCTCGAATACATCTGCATAATCTGTCTTTATCTGTTGCAGTGACCACTGGCTGGTTGTAGGTTTTTCTGTGGTGACTATGCTGTCTATTGCAAGAATATTCTCGTAATGCACTTTAATTAGTTTCATAGCTTCACTTGCTCTTTTACCAATTAAAGGAACAGTACATTTGTTATCCACAACCTGAAACTCCAGCCGGTAAAGTTTGTGGTTTCTTGGATTCCTTACTTTCAGTTTGCACTTTTCTAGCGGTGTCACTTTGCTTTGGTTGTACATTACAAGCACAGTCTTTGTATCCTCCAGTTTTATATTTGGGCTCAGTAGATTAATGGGAATTACATTACAGCTTGCCCCACAGTCAATCTGAAATTTCACAAGGTCCTCTCCCAAAAACATCCATGCGTACAACTGTGTTTTCTTTTCTTTGTCATTTTCAATTTTATTTACAGTCTCTGTGTTTGTTACACCAACAGTAAGAATATCCTCATACTCATCGCTGTCCTGTTCAGTTATCTTGTGCACTGATTTATGGTTTGTTTGTCTCATCTGCGCTCTACATTTAACTGCAAAGTGATTTGCCTTTCCACACTTTTTGCATTTTTTTCCAAAAGCTGGGCATTTCTGTTTATTCAGTTCATGTTCTTTACCACAGAATTTGCACGTGATCATTGTAGCAACATTGACTATGACATCTGGTCAGATTAGTGAATCGTGATTCTCGCAAACACTTAATTCGTTGTGTGACCAGACGAGAGCGTTGTCTCTTTCGTCCATTCCAACACACAGACACACAAAGAGACACGTAACGTGACACCCCCACATTCCTCACACCAAGACACCCACATGTCTTCACACAAAGAAAAGGACTGCTACCATAGTCACTCTTAAATGTAATAAATATATTCCTTTTTGTGTTAAGATGTGTTTATAAACCATAGGAAAGCATATATATGTCCTAGTGTAACATTAATCGAACTTTAAATGTCTATACTAATGCATAATAATCAAACGTTGTATTCCTGTAACCGTAACCGGATTTGTTTGATACCATTTTAAATCTTGAGACCTAACGGAGTTGAATCTCGATAATAGACTGCAATGATATGATTATTACTATATGAATCCCTTTTCAGTCGTAGAAATGACTAAGCCAAAGCTCTGTCATAAATCTACACAGCCGGGGGTCTTCTCGACAAGACAAAGAGAGTTTCCCGCTCCCATATCACTGAAGGTGATTGGCTACTCGTGCCCAAGAAGGCGGGAGCCATACATTCTTTAAAAGCCAAAGCTCCCCCAAAATCTCTCTCTTGCTTCCGCTCTCTGCTCTTCCTGCTCTCTCTTGCTACCCGACCTCGTCATGTGAACAGTCTGCGATCGACTCCTCTGGAGTCCGTCTCTTTTTATTTTCTTTATCTAAGTTTCTTTTGTTTCATTTTCAAATTCTCCTTGGTTCGCCTTTACCTAAGAGTGAACGAATTTAGCGTGAATTATTCCTTCAGCAACTTCACTTTCAAGAAGCCTTCAAATATCCCGCGACCAGCGCGCCCCGGAGACACGAGAGCACGCGCCCTGTCCCCGGCTCCACGAGAGAACGCGCCTCAGAACGAGAACGCGCGCTCCTCTCAGACATACACACAACAACTTTGCAAGTATTAACTCAAACGAGTTTAATGTTTTAAGGTTTGTTTCGATTTGTTGGCTCTCCAAAGGTCTGTGATTTTGCTAGTCTATGATCATTCGTGGTCTATTTCTCTCTCTCCCGCACTCAAATCGAGCGCGTGCCCCAGAGCACTCTCTCACTCTCTCTCTCTCCAACTCTCCTTCTCTCATTTGTTATCCGTTTGTCTTATTGTTCACCTGTATGTTATGTACATAGACATATAATCAGTGTATTGTGTAGTCCTTATTCTGTAGTTTTGCATTTATTAAAACAATATATTCAACTGTTTCTGTGAAAATGCTTGTAAAAACACAAAAGTCAATGAGATTCACGACCCGAGCTACCAGCGCTCTTATTATCTACTACATTGAGTAGATTTAATTTTATAAACACAAGAAAATTAATGTTCACGGCCAGAAAGTTAATATTTCTTGGAGTTTGTTAGAAGGGATAACTTTGTTGAGAAATTGATAGTTTAATCTTACAGTCGTTGCTGGACAACACCGATTTGATAATTACATTAATTTCCCTTAAAGATTATCTCCTAATCGATCTGAAATAAGACTATTGATGTATGAATGAGGAATTATAATTCGTTGTGATTGATTATTCATATATTCATATAGTCTATCTTCAATTTCGATAATTTAATGTAACTGTAATATGCAATATATTAGTCATATTCATGATTAGTTATTAAAATTCCCTATAGATCATTTGAGCTAATTCATACGGACCCAGAGTCCGAGGCATTTATACGACATCATCCTGTCACGTTGGTGTCGCTCTTGCCGCGCTCCTTGTCTAACAGCATGCACCTCTTCTATCGCAGCTCCCGCAATAGCTCTGCTGTTCTGCCGTGACAGCTCTGCTGCTCTGCATATATGTATGCACGTCTGCAGTGTTAAATCTTTCTCGCGAAGCAGACGCTCTCTCAATCCTGCGTTGTTAATTCCACATACGATCCTGTCCCGTATGAGCGAATCTTTGATTTCTCCGAAATTGCATGTTTTAGCAAGCATTCGTAACTCTGTGACTAATTATCGATCGACTGGTCCGCTGCCTGGCTTTTTGTAAAGAATAACGCTCAACCGTCTCGTTTATACTGGGATTACAGTGTTCATCAAACTTTTCAAAAAATTTCTTTACCGTTCTTGCATCCGCGGCTACGTCACTCATCAGAGTTTCCAACAGTTCTCGGCCACTCTCGCCAATGAGGTAGTTAAACAACTTCACCTTCAACTTTTCCTCCGCGTCTGACATTGTTAACTCCAAGTAGAGGTGAAACTGGTCCCTCCAGGATTTCCAGGACTTGGAAAGATTGTCGGTGTCCATGCATAACGGCGATGGGGGTTTTAGTCCTTCCATCGTGCAGCTCTGTTCAGCCGCAGCTCTCCACTGTCTGCTTCCTAATCTAGTAATCTAGAAGTGCCCACGCTGCCATCATGTTTTCTATGTGTCTTTTCCATGTAATAAAGACAAACTCTCAAAACTGAATTGAGTCTTATTTTTAATGTGTGGGTCTCTAACATAGACAGTGGTCTACACACTTCACATGTGACTCTCTAGTGTGACCCTTTTTCCGGTCCCCACTCCAACACAATATACAACAATAGTTCCTATTGTTACACAGAGAGTCAGGACCTCGGTTTAACGTCTCATCCGAAGGACGGCGCTCTTTTGGCAGTATAGTGTCCCCGTCACTACACTGGGGCATTAGGACCCACACAGACCACAGGGTGAGCGCCCCCTGCTGGTCTCACTAACACCTCTACCAGCAGCAACCTGGTTTACCTACTGTCAAAACTATGACATTTTTATACCCACTTCAAAAGCCCAAAGCTTCTGTCAAAACCATGATCGATAGATAGCTAGGTGTAACAGGTCAAAGCTTCAGTCTAACCCATGATCGACAGGCTAGCAGGTCAAAGGTTAACCTTTGATCCCCTATACCAGAAGGGGCGGGGTAACCCTAAGGTCTAAAGTCAAAGCCATTAATAATTTTGACATAAGCCCCCGGTTAATAACTACTGGGGCTAACTGAGCATGTGTAATCTGAATATCATCTCTCTATAGCTCATTCCTGACTGGAGAAATATGCCATGTTGCAACCATACCTGCTCTTCCCTATTCAATGTGTAAACATATTAGGCCGTATTAAAATAATAGGCAGGGAGGTGACCTTATGCATGTGTTTTGATGAAATGCTTTATATTTTATGTAGGCCTAAGGCCGTGTGTCCAGCGAAGCGCTTTTTTTCACGCGGCTGGTGTGTTTTTCCGTATTAGCTTCGTATTTTTTTCTGTTTTGAACCATCATTTATTATCTTTTCTAGTTGTTTATACTACTAAATACAGCTTACCCAACATCTCAGATTAACCTGACATTGCTAGCTTCCGTTATTGTCAGCACAACACGCTAACTCACTAGCCTTTTAACGCACCACCCGTGCGCTCAGTTATTTATTTTTCTCTCGCGCGCCCGCGCCTTTGAGTTCATAAAAGCCCAGGTGAGTAAGAATCAGTCAACAAACACGGTGAGTAATGTCTTGTCCTGTTATTGTCACCTGCACTTCATGTCACATGTTTACCATAGCCTTCTCTGTCGGCAATATAGGATTTATATGTGATAACTGCAAGGAGACAGTCAGGCTGACGGAGAAGATTTCAGAACTAGAGACACGCATCCAAACTTTAATCGAGAATAGTAAGAAGAGTGCTAGAGCTTTAGATACTATTTTGGATGTGCCTAGCCTAGTAAACTCTTTACATGATTCGGTTCCGGCTGAAGTAGAGCCTGTGCAGCAGGGCAGATGGGTGACAGTGAGAGATCGCTCTAGTCGCGGATCAAAAAACCACTTTTCCGTTCCGATAACAAATCGATTTGCCCCGCTCAGTGAAACACCCACTGAGAATTATTCTGATTGTGCCCTAATTATTGGCGATTCTATTAAACGGAACGTGAAAATAGAGACACCAGCCACCATAGTCACATGTTTGCCGGGAGCCAGAGCGCCTGACATCAAAGCAAATTTAAAAGTGCTGGCTAATGCTAAACGTAAATTCTCTAAGATTATTATTCACGTCGGCACTAATGATGTTCGACTCCGCCAGTCGGAGATCACCAAAATTAATATTAAAGAGGTGTGTGAACTTGCAAGTCAAGTCAAGTCAAGTCATCTTTATTTATATAGCGCTTTTTACAATACAGATTGTATCAAAGCAGCTTCACAGTGATAACATGAAAATAATACAAAAAAAACAATTTCATCATCATCCACCTTTAAGGCAGATCTATAATATTGTTGAATATTAAATGTCCCCAACTAAGCAAGCCAGAAGGTAAGGCAACAGCGGCAAGGAACCAAAACTCCATCAGGTGACAGAATGGAGAAAAAAACCTTGGGAGAACCCAGGCTCAGTCGGGGGCCAGTTCTCCTCTGGCCAATGAGTGAACAGTGTATGAAGTTCAGAATGAATCAGAGTATTTGTCCAGTTCCGGTTGGTTGAAGTCGGAGTAGAGAGGAGGAGAGACTGGTTGACACTTCAGGTCAGCGGCGTCGTCGTCGTGTCCTGGCGCTGGTCCTTCATCAGATCTGGATACGGCCAGGTTCCGGTGGACAGCAGTAAACCTCGGGATAGACAGAGAGACTAATATTAGCGTAGACGCCATCCTTCTTATGATGTACCAAGTACATCAGGATTTACGGGAAGTGTTCCCGGTCCCGGCTGTTCTAAACTATGCAGCCTAATTATATAAGTCTATAATGTGTTATGTGTATGCTAGGCCGAAGAGATGTGTTTTTAGTCTAGATTTGAACTGACAGAGTGTGTCTGCTTCCCGGACAATGGTAGGAAGACTGTTCCAAAGTTTTGGTGCTAAGTAGGAAAAGGATCTACCGCCAGCAGTCGATTTTGATATTCTAGGTATTATTAACTGGCCGGAATTTTGAGATCGCAGTAGACGTGAAGGACTTTAATGCGTTAAGAGCTCGCTCAAGTACTGCGGAGCTAAACCATTTAGTGCTTTGTAAGTGATCAGCAATATTTTAAAATTTATACGATGTTTAATAGGCAGCCAATGCAGTGTTGACAGAACGGGGCTAATATGGTCATACTTCCTGGTTCTGGTAAGAACTCGAGCTGCTGCGTTTTGAACTAGCTGTAGTTTGTTTATTAAGCGTGCAGGGCAACCACCCAGTAGAGCATTACAATAATCTAGCCTTGAGGTCATAAACGCATGAACTAATTGTTCTGCATTATTCATTGAGAGCATATGACGTAATTTAGATATATTTTTAAGATGGAAGAAAGCGGTTTTACAGATACTAGACACATGACTTTCAAATGAAAGATTGGTATCAAAGAGCACACCCAGGTTCCTAACCGACGACGAAGACTTAACAGAGCAGCCATCAAGTGTTAGACAGTACTCTAGGTTATTACGTGTGGAAGTTTTTTGTCCAATAATTAGAATCTCAGTTTTTTCTGAATTTAGTAGTAGGAAATTACTAGTCATCCAATTTTTTATATCAGCTATGCATTCCGTTAATTTTGTGAATTGGTAGGTTTCGTTAGGTTTTGAAGAAATATACAGCTGAGTATCGTCGGCATAACAGTGAAAGCTAATTCCATGTTTCCTAATGATATCTCCTAATGGTAGCATATACAGAGTGAACAGCAGCGGTCCTAGTACTGAGCCTTGTGGTACGCCATACTGAACTTGTGATTGATAAGACATCTCTTCATTTACTGCTACAAACTGATAACGGTCCGATAAGTATGATTTAAACCATGCTAGTGCAATTCCACTAATGCCAACATAATGTTCGAGTCTATTTAAAAGGATGTTGTGGTCAATGGTGTCAAATGCAGCACTAAGATCAAGTAATACTAATAGAGATATACAACCACGATCGGATGATAAGAGCAAATCATTTGTGACTCTAACGAGAGCGGTCTCGGTACTATGGTACGGTCTAAATCCGGACTGAAAATCCTCGCAGATATCATTTCTTTCAAGAAAGGAACACAGTTGTGAGGATACTGCTTTTTCTAGTATCTTTGACAGAAATGGCAGATTAGAGATCGGCCTGTAATTGACTAGTTTTGTAGGATCAAGTTGCTGTTTTTTAACAAGCGGTTTAATCATAGCTAGCTTAAAGGTTTTTGGTACGTATCCTAGAGACAAAGATGAATTAATGATATTAAGAAGAGGATCTATGACATCTGGAAGCATCTCTTTCAGCAGCTTAGTCGGTATAGGGTCTAACATGCACGTTGTGGATTTAGATGATTTGACGAGTTTGCAAAATTCTTCCTCTCCTATAGCAATGAATGAATCAAATTTTACCTCAGGGAGACTACAATGCACTTCCTGATGCGATACTGTATTAGACGGTTGCATAGTTATAATTTTGTCCCTGATATTATCGATCTTATAAGTGAAGAAGTTCATAAAGTCATTACTGCTGTGTTTCTTGGAAGCTTCTGGGCTTGAAGCTTTCTTTTTCGTTAGTTTAGCCACTGTTTCAAATAAATACCTAGGATTATGTTTATTTTCTTCTAATAGGGTTGAAAAATAAGCAGATCTAGCAGCTTTTAAAGCCTCTCTGTAAGCAATCGAGCTCTCCTTCCATGAAATCCGAAACACCTCTAGTTTTGTTTTCTTCCAGTTGCGCTCCATTTTTCTGGCTTCTCTCTTAAGGGCCTGAGTGTGCTCGTTGTGCCACGGCGTTGGACTATGTTCTTTAATCTTCTTTAAGCGCAGCGGAGCAACTGTGTCTAAAGTGCTGGAAAAGAGAGAGTTAAAAGTTTCTGTTGCAATATCAAGTTCTTCTAAGCTATCCGGGACGCTGAGATGATGAAACTGATTAGGAAGATTATTGATAAAGCAATCTTTAGTAGCAGAAGTAATCGGTCTAACATATTTATAACACGGAGTCGGCTTTGCAGCCTTGGCTAAATGTAATTTACACGAGACTAGATAGTGAGCACTGTCATTTGCTCTGGCCCCCTTCCCGTTCGCAGGAGTGATGAGATAGTTAGTAGATTGTGTTCACTCAATGGCTGGCTGTCTAATTGGTGTCCGCAGAATAATATAGAATTCATAGACAATTGGAAAAGTTTTTGGGGCAAACCTAACCTGTTGAAAAGAAATGGTATTCATCCCTCCTGGGATGGTGCTGCTCTTCTCTCTAGTAATTTGGCTCATAGTCTTAGAGATAAAACATGACAATCTGGGCCTCAGGTCAGGAAGCAGACAGACTGGCTTAACCGACCTACTGCTAGCGGCCTAACGTCACAAAGGTCAGATAAATCCCATCACATAGAGCCTCTTTCACCTAGATATCACCATATAGAGACTGCGTCTGTTCCCCGAACTTGGAAATCCAAAAAACTTTTAAACCCATCTAAGGTTAAAAATGTAATTGATGTTCAACAAATAAAAAACAGATATAATACAAATGAGCAAATGATAAAGCTTGGGTTGCTGAATATTCGATCTCTTACTTCAAAAGTGCTAATAGTTAATGATATGATTACAGATTATAACCTAGATGTGCTGTGTTTAACAGAAACCTGGCTAAAACCAAACGATTACATTGCTTTAAATGAGTCAACCCCACAAGATTACGGTTATAAACATGAACCTCGTCTGAAACGCAAAGGAGGAGGTGTTGCTGTAATTTATAGTAATATTTTCAAAACCACTAAGAAATCTAGTTGTAAATATAATTCTTTTGAAGTGTTGATGCTTAATGTAAAAATATCTAGTGTAAACGATAAATCACGTTTAAAAAATCTGCTGGCTACTGTATACAGGCCACCGGGGTACCATACAGACTTTATCAAAGAATTTGCTGACTTTCTATCAGAATTAAAGAATCTTTTCCAGCACTTTAGACACAGTTGCTCCGCTGCGCTTAAAGAAGATTAAAGAACATAGTCCAACGCCGTGGCACAACGAGCACACTCAGGCCCTTAAGAGAGCAGCCAGAAAAATGGAGTGCAACTGGAAGAAAACCAAACTAGAGGTGTTTCGGATTTCATGGAAGGAGAGCTCGATTGCTTACAGAGAGGCTTTAAAAGCTGCTAGATCTGCTTATTTTTCAACCCTATTAGAAGAAAATAAACACAATCCTAGGTATTTATTTGAAACAGTGGCTAAACTAACGAAAAAGAAAGCTTCAAGCCCAGAAGCTTCCAAGAAACACAGCAGTAATGACTTTATGAACTTCTTCACTTATAAGATCGATCAGGGACAAAATTATAACTATGCAACCGTCTAATACAGTATCGCATCAGGAAGTGCATTGTAGTCTCCCTGAGGGAAAATTTGATTCATTCATTGCTATAGGAGAGGAAGAATTATGCAAACTCGTCAAATCATCTAAATCGACAACGTGCATGTTAGACCCTATACCGACTAAGCTGCTGAAAGAGATGCTTCCAGATGTCATAGATCCTCTTTTTAACATCATTAATTCATCTTTGTCTCTAGGATACGTACCAAAAACCTTTAAGCTAGCTATGATTAAACCGCTTGTTAAAAAACAGCAACTTGATCCTACAAAATTAGTCAATTACAGGCCGATCTCTAATCTGCCATTTCTGTCAAAGATATTAGAAAAAGCAGTATTCTCACAACTGTGTTCTTTTTTTGAAAGAAATGATATCTGCGAAGATTTTCAGTCCGGATTTAGACCGTACCATAGTACCGAGACAGCTCTCGTTAGAGTCACAAATGATTTGCTCTTATCATCCGATCGTGGTTGTATCTCTCTATTAGTATTACTTGATCTTAGTGCTGCATTTGACACCATTGACCACAACATCCTTTTAAATAGACTCAAACATTATGTTGGCATTAGTGGAATTGCACTAGCATGGTTTAAATCATACTTATGTGACCGTTATCAGTTTGTAGCAGTAAATGAAGAGATGTCTTATCAATCACAAGTTCAGTATGGCGTACCACAAGGCTCAGTACTAGGACCGCTGCTGTTCACTCTGTATATGCTACCATTAGGAGATATCATTAGGAAACATGGAATTAGCTTTCACTGTTATGCTGACGATACTCAGCTGTATATTTCTTCAAAACCTAACGAAACCTACCAATTCACAAAATTAACGGAATGCATAGCTGATATAAAAAATTGGATGACTAGTAATTTCCTACTACTAAATTCAGAAAAAACAGAGATTCTAATTATTGGACAAAAAACTTCCACACGTAATAACCTAGAGTACTGTCTAACACTTGATGGCTGCTCTGTTAAGTCTTCGTCGTCGGTTAGGAACCTGGGTGTGCTCTTTGATACCAATCTTTCATTTGAAAGTCATGTGTCTAGTATCTGTAAAACCGCTTTCTTCCATCTTAAAAATATATCTAAATTACGTCATTTGCTCTCAATGAATAATGCAGAACAATTAGTTCATGCGTTTATGACCTCAAGGCTAGATTATTGTAATGCTCTACTGGGTGGCTGCCCTGCACGCTTAATAAACAAACTACAGCTGGTCCAAAACGCAGCAGCTCGAGTTCTTACCAGAACCAGGAAGTATGACCATATTAGCCCCGTTCTGTCAACTCTGCATTGGCTGCCTATTAAACATCGTATAAATTTTAAAATATTGCTGATCACTTACAAAGCACTAAATGGTTTAGCTCCGCAGTACTTGAGCGAGCTCTTAACGCATTATAGTCCTTCACGTCTACTGCGATCTCAAAATTCCGGCCAGTTGATAATACCTAGAATATCAAAATCGACTGCTGGCGGTAGATCCTTTTCCTATTTAGCACCAAAACTTTGGAACAGTCTTCCTAACATTGTCCGGGAAGCAGAAACACTCTGTCAGTTCAAATCTAGACTAAAAACACATCTCTTCGGCCTAGCATACACATAACACATTATAGACTTATATAATTCAATGTTAGGCTGCATAGTTTAGAACAGCCGGGACCGGGAACACTTCCCGTAAATCCTGATGTACTTGGTACATCATAAGAAGGATGGTGTCTACGCTAATATTAGTCTCTCTGTCTATCCCGAGGTTTACCGCTGTCCACCGGAACCAGGCCGTATCCAGATCTGATGAAGGACCAGCGCCAGGACACGACGACGACGCTGACCTGAAGTGTCAACCAGTCTCTCCTCCTCTCCACTCCGACTTCAACCAACCGGAACCGGACAAATACTCTGATTCATTCTGAACTTCATACACTGTTCACTCATTGGCCAGAGGAGAACTGGCCCCCGACTGAGCCTGGGTTCTCCCAAGGTTTTTTTCTCCATTCTGTCACCTGATGGAGTTTTGGTTCCTTGCCGCTGTTGCCTTACCTTCTGGCTTGCTTAGTTGGGGAAATTTATTAGTCAACAATATTATAGATCTGCCTTAAAGGTGGACGATGATGAAATTGTTTTTTGTATTATTTTCATGTTATCACTGTGAAGCTGCTTTGTTACAATCTCTATTGTAAAAAGCGCTATATAAATAAAGGCAGTGGCGGGCCGTGCATTTCACACTGTGATGGCCCAAGCCAAGGGTGGAGGACTGTGATATCCTGTGGCCTGCCAATTAAGCCATACCATGTGCTGCCATGTTGGAGGGGGATTTTGGGTTTAGTTTGTTTTGTTTTGTAGTTGTTTGTATATGTCGTCCATTTTGTTTTCCCTTTATGTGTAAATTGGATTGGCCACTATATATGTTCCCTTGTGTCTCATTCAGTTAGGTCAGTTGGTTTAGTTCATATCCTGTTTTGGTTTATGCTGTTTTGAGTATAGTTATATTTTGTTGACCTCTTTTATAGGCCTAGTTGTTAAGTTTTTGGTTTCTATTGTTTAGTATTTTTTTGGGTAAATAAAAAAAACCTATTTTTCAACAAGAAACTTCTCTTCTCCTCATTGCCGGACTGTTTGGTCACTGACAATTGGTGGCAGCGGTGGGATAATCCAGTTGAGGAAACAGATTTTTTTTGTTTTTCCAGTTTTTTGTGGATTCTTTGGTTGCTGATTCCCCCAACACTGAAGAAACATGATAAGGGGAAAAGGTGGGAAAAGATTTGCTGGGTCTACGGTGGCCCAGGAGAAGCAAGCCAGTGAAGAGGAAGAAGGTGGAGCCTCAGGAGGGGCGGAGGATACAGAGGGTAAGGAGCCGACTCTGTCTGACTTGATGGCCTTTTTTCAAGGCGCATATGGGGCAGCAGGACGCTCGAGAAGCAAAGCAGAATGAGGTAACTGCAAGACAAGAACAACGTTTTAAAGCTCTTCAACACCAGTTTCAGCTTTTGCCGTTAGAAGTTCAGGCTCGAACGTCTGTGGCACCAAATCCTCTTTCAGAGGACTCTGATTCCCCAGATAGAGAGGTTCAATCATCCACTATGCACCCTCTGCCAGACCCAGCGGAGCCCATGATGACCACTCAAACAGGGGCCTCTGTAGGTCAGTCTTGCTCGCAACATAAGCCCAGGTTGGACAAATTAACTGATGGTGATGACATTGAACATTTCCTCATTACATTTGAACGCATTGCTGTAGCATGCAGGTGGCAAAAAGCTGATTGGATTTTTCAGTTAATTCCATTATTAGCTGGCAAAGCTAGAGGGGCGTATGTGAATATGGACATTGATGATTCCCTTGACTATGATCAGGTAAAAGCAGCCATTCTAGCTAAATATGACATTAACCCTGAGACCTACAGGCAGAGATTCCGTTCCCTAGAGGTGGATCCTGATGAGAGCCCTAAGGAGTTGTATGCAAGGCTCAAGGAGCTTTATGGGAAGTGGATCCAGCCTAAAGGTAAAACCATCCAGGAAATGGGTGAGGTAATAATACTAGAGCAGTATCTGAGAATGTTGTCTCCTGAGCTGCAGGTCTGGGTCCGAGAGCACGACCCAGATTCAGCCATGGAGGCTGCTAGACTGGCTGAGGTTTTTGTGGCTGCCCAAAAGAAGGGTCAGCCATGGGGCTACAACACATGGAGAACTCCGAGGGACAATCGCAAACCAACACACCATCCAGGCCCACCACCAGTGGGTAAGTTTCCCATGAGGGAAAGCCAGCCAGCTAATAGATCCTTAGGGAAGAAGCCAATCTGTTATCTTTGTGGAGTAGAAGGCCATACGAAACCTATGTGCCCTAAAAACTCAGCTATGAATGAAGGATACTAATGGCCGAATTACTCGTTGGTATCTGGCATTGCAACCTTTCTGCTTCATCATCCAGCACATCCCTGGCAAAGTGAACGTTACGGCAGATTACCTCTCTCGCAGTACCAGCGAGAGTCCTGAAGTGGGGGGGGTGTGTGATGGCCCAAGCCACACAGGATGAACAGCCGGCCAGTCAGGGTAATATCCAGCAATGGTAGAAATACAGCACACAAGCCATGTTTTATTAAGTTATTTTGCAGTTAGCCACACCCCAAACAATTCATTATTTTAAAACATAATCACTTAGTTTATTTCAGATATAATATAGTTATTTGCTTTAGCCATACACTGTTTAAATGGAGTGCACACATTTCCACATTGTAGGGCTATGTAAGCATTTTCTGTTTTATTAATCATCATTTCTTTTGTTACCATGTGGGAGAGAGGTCTGTCCTGGGAGAAGAAAGGCGTGGCCAAGGGTGGAGGACTGTGATATCCTGTGGCCTGCCAATTAAGCCATACCATGTGCTGCCATGTTGGATGGGGATTTTGGGTTTAGTTTGTTTTGTTTTGTAGTTGTTTGTATATGTCGTCCATTTTGTTTTCCCTTTATGTGTAAATTGGTTTGGCCAAACCACTATATATGTCCCCTTGTGTCTCATTCAGTTAGGTCAGTTGGTTCATATCGTGTTTTGGTTTATCGTGTTTTGATTTATGCTGTTTTGAGTATAGTTATATTTTGTTGACCTCTTTTATAGGCCTAGTTGTTAAGTTTTTGGTTTCTATTGTTTAGTATTTTTGGGTAAATAAAAAAACCCTATTTTTCAACAAGAAACAAGAAAAGCAATTGAGTTCGGCTTTTGTGTACAGTGGTTCTTGCGTTCCGATTATAAATTCAGAAACGGATCCTCATCCCTGTCTTATCCTTCAATGGCTATAGTATTAATGTTTGAAAAAAAGAAGTTGTTTCAATCATAAATTTACAAGAAAAATTAGGAAGAAAATCATATTCAGCACGGACAAAAACAGGGGCAAAAAATGCATTATACATTAAAATCCATCCTAATTTCTTTCCTCAAAAAGACTTTAATTACTTGGTTGTACAGGTTGTCTGTGCTTTTCAGTCCCAGCAACCTTTTCTATCGCCATCGAGGTTAATGTGCTGAAAGTCGAGTCTGTCCCGTCGTATTTCTGTCATAAGTTTTAATTCGCTTTAGTGCTGAGAGTGTCTGCTGGACAGAAGCAGTAAACAGGGAAAACATTGCAAAACATGACGATGTGTAACGTTACAGCCGACACAAGCTCTCACACAGATTTTTGAACGATATCATTGAGATCAGCGGGACTTTTGCCTTTAAAATCAGTCCTGGCACACATTGCAGTCAGTTCTGTTTTTACCCGGACAGATCGATAGAGTTCCGAGACTCTGCGTAAGCTGAATAAGGGATTTTTTCCGGTAGATTTGAACCCGCTGGTGGTCGAGGAAGGAAATAAACATGAATTTGTGGGCTTAAAAACTATTAAATCTACGGGTATTTTAGTTCACACAGTTCGCAACAGATGCGGTTAGCTAGCTCTGACTACCAGTAATAATAGTACACGCTCTGACCATCCAATCAAAGGGCGTGAAAATTTTTACGTTATAGTATGCCTGCTAGATGGCCCCGGTGCAATCAACTCGATATCTGATTGGCTGATTAAATCTGACCGATTATCTGATTGGTTAAAGCAACAGTTTCATTGCCATTCATTTAAGCTACAGGCGCCCGCACTATCGATTCTGAAGGCCTCGAAGCAGATATATTTGACCCTGGCAACACATGATGACTGAAATATGATTGGATAAAAGCACTAAAATAAATATACACTACTGGAAGCAGCGCAACCAAGAGAAAAGCTATGAAATTATGAGAACGGACTATTGGGAATAATTTAATACTCATTCATAAAAAAAATATATTAAAGTGCAAGTCAGTGATCCTCATAGTGTTTAGGCCAGCAGAGAAGGCCTTGCTGGCCCTGACGGCCCACCACTGAATAAAGGTGACTTGACTTGACTTGACTTTTTCAATTGTTTTCAATGGGAGTGCCACGATTTTAAAATGCCATGAGCGCAACGAGGCGCTGACCGTCTTTTTTTACAGGTCGCCGAGAGTTGAAGAATGTTAAACTTTGGGTAAAATGCCGCGCTCATCACTGTCACTTTTTACACAACCGTCCAATCACAGTGGTGGGACCAGGGGCGTTGCTAGACATAAAGCTCTACTGGGGCACAGGTCCCCCATTGTTTGTCTGAGATCGCAACAGTAACTAAGGAGGGCTGGGCTTACCGATAGGTCAATTAAATATAAATGTAATATCCAAAAGAATGATTCATTGTTATGAAACACAATCAAAGACAGTACAGAACACAACAATGTGTTTCTTTCTGATCTATACAGTGCTGCAGGGAGGGGCGTTTGTTGCAAAAACACCATGCTGGGTAGTCAGGTAACTTAGGAGGGTTCCGGGGCATGCTCCCCCGAGAAAATTTGGATTTATTGGATCTACTACATGTGCATTTTATGGTGTTCGAAGGCCAAAAAATTGGATAACAATAGAAGCAAATAATAAATAAAAATAAGATTATTTGTATTATTTACAAACTTTTGTTTCGTCATGTTTAATAGCCTACCTCAATAGCGTGCCAACACCAGACTTCGGTGTGCTCAGTTGTGTGCTCGCTGCAGTTGCTAGGAAACACAGACGCGCGCGAACATGGATTTCTGTCGCGCGGGTCAGCTTCTGTTTTTGGTTAAACTGCGTTGCTTTTACGAGCGTTGATTGTTTTATTACTGCGTTGCAAATAGATCATTTCTATTACCATATAATATAATTTCTATGAATACACTGACAAAAAAAAAAATTGTTAAACTCAAACTTCAGATTTACTGGGGCACAGCAGATTTATACTGGGGCACGTGCCCCAGTAAAAGGGGTCTAGCAACGCCCCTGGGCGGGACTAATACCACACCGACCAACGGATATTTTGTATCATAGAAACGAACCGTCTCAACTGAAAACGCCAAAACGCTCTCAAGCGCCCACAGCTAGGCATTTTCAGCAGAGCGCAAAAAACGCTTTGGTGGACACGCGGCCTAAGGGTAACCCTGGGTTAAAACCCTATGTCATTTTCTACAGATAGGCCTTTGTCATATCTTTTTATAACATATAACAAAACAAAATTGTTAATACATTAATTATAACATTATTATTGCTTTTAGAATCATTACTACTTTTTAACTAATTAGATACAGCACTGTAAACACTGGCGAGAAACAATTCACAGGAAGAAAGTGACCTATAGAGGGAATCATATTGTAATTTTTCTGTCTGTGCATTGAGAGTAAGTGGCAAGTGCACTGAACACAACACAGACAACATGTCACCAGGTCACCATTCACCAACAGTTTTGCAAAACTGAATTACTGGCCATGTAGGCTAATACAAGTCTTGTGAGGACATTGTAGCCTTATAACTCTGCTGGGACCGTAATAGAGCAACTCATTCACTGTTGTTTGGTACATTGGTACAGATTTTATCACTGAAGCAGAAACATTATCTATTACAAATTGTGAAATAGAAGAAATGCAGCTTGATTTAGGCCTATATTTTAATAGTGGTTTCTTATAATAATAATTATCTCATCGTGCTTCAAAAAACCACTCTGTTAACTGTCTTGTCCTCATGTAGGCTATGTCCTCATTCGCAATAGTACAAAATAGTACAAAGTGCTGTTAGTCTCTGATAGTATCACGATTCTAACATTCAACAGAAAGCATTTAATCTCAACCTCGACTAACACAACATCGATTAAAATTTGAACTGCCGTTTACAATACTACGCATCTACACACGTCAGTAGCTGTTTCTAACTTGCACAGCCAGTTAAAACACGTGATGCATAAAACATTAGGTAGTTTAGAAAAAAAGCAACGCTCAGTGGCACCTTCAGAATATAATATTTGCATTAACACGTCGCATTGAAATAAACATTTTGTATGAATGGCATATTTGTCATCATATATCTGATTGCAGCCAATGTGAGCGACGCTCCAGTGGCGCAATCGGTTAGCGCGCGGTACTTATACAGCAGTACGTTGCAGAGCAATGCCGAGGTTGTGAGTTCGAGCCTCACCTGGAGCAGTGTTTTTGTAATTTTGCTAATATTAACGTTATGTTCAGCAGTCTAGCAGTAATTATAGGCGGAATTAGAGACACGTTTTTGACAAATAAAACGTAGTTTGTTTTGGGGAGTTAACAGTTTTACAATTTAAACTTGCTTAATGACATAAAACAACTTAATATATAATGATTGAACAGTCAATTATTTGCATGTATATTTATTTGCCGTTTACGTTTGTTTAATACAAGCTAAATAAATCCAATGTTTTTCTGTGTAATCTGTTAATCTGATATTTTAAGATTAACTGAAATATTGAACTAATATTGAAACATATTGAAATATGTTTATAGATTTTATAGATTGTATTGTGATTTCAGGATTCCAATTGAATTGGTAGTACCTCCGTCTAACAGCAGACAGCAGTCTAAGATAATCAAAAAGGCCTAAAGGCATAAATCACTTACACGGGCCTGTCAGCTGGTGGCAGTATTGTTCATGAATTTTATCAGATCTCTCTCTTGCTCTTTCAGTTCATGTAGTTCATTTCTCTCTTGTTCACTTTTTCTTGAATGTTGAAATAAGATGTCATCTTGCAGATCCACTGTCCACACATTTTACTAAACGTGGATTGTTTTAAACTTTATATTTCAGAAATAAGAAAAATTTTATTATTTTAAACTTTTATTAACATTTTATTCTTGTCTGTTTTATTTTATTTTATTTACGTTTGAAGCACATATCACTTTGACTTGTCAGACTTTTGACAGTCTATACAATTTTGTCCAAAAATTAAGAACTTTCACTCATTTCAACCCTAGTGAAAAAAGTATACTTTATTGTATTTGAAATATATTCCCCTTTTCAATAGTACAATAGTACCCCAGGTGAAAAAAAAGTGTACTTTAGTGCACTAAAAATATATTAAAGTAAAAGAAAATACAATTGTAGTACGTTCATATTTTTTGTGCTAAAATCAACTAAAAATAATATATTATAAATACACTAATTAAAAGTATTTTACTTAAGTAGTACTTAAGTGTAATTAATAAAGTATACTAAATACCATTGATATTTTAAATGTATTTTTAGTGCATAAAAATAAAGTATACTTTTGAATAAATAGACAGAAAAGTTTTTTTAGTGTTTTTTTTACAAGTACTGTACATTTTTAACACATTAAAAATAGTTCATTGTTAGTGTACTTTTACATAGCTATCAAAGTACACTAACAATGAACTATTTTAAATGTGTTAAAATGTACTTGTAAGAAATACATTAAAAAAACTCTTCTGTCTATTTTTTCAAAAGTATATTTTATTTTTATGCACTAAAAATACCTTAAAAATAAGGTTTTTAGTATACTTTATTAATTACACTTAAGTACTATTTAAGTAAAAATATACTGTTAATTAGTGTATTTACAATATATTATTTTTAAAGTTGATTTTAGCACAAAAAAAATTATATATATATACAAATTACTTTCTTGTAATTAAGTGTTTTTTTAGTGCACTCACGTTCACTTTATTTTCACCTGGTGAAAATACTTTAGTACTTAAGTGTAATTAAGAAAGTACTAAATACCATTGATATTTTAAATTGATTTTTAGGCCATACAAATAAGATATTGAAAAATTACACAGAATTGTTGTATTAGTGTATTTCTTACAAGTACATTTTTAATGCATTAAAAATAGTTAATTGTTAGTGTACTTTTAGATAGTTTAAATTATTTCACCAAAAATATGTTAGAAATGTATTCACAAATGTGCTATTTAAGTACACTACATAAATATACTAAATAGCACTAACACTGAAATTTATTTTAAGTGTAATTAGATAGTTAGATAGGCTAAATAAAACTAAAATTCTCGGGACAGGAGCATGTGTCCAAATTTTAATCTTAACCGTTCTATTTCATCAGATACCATCTGTAAACAGGGCTTTAAGTGTAAAATACCGAACTTGTCCTTTAAGTTCATCTTAAGTCTGTATAAAAATAGCAAAGATGATATATTCGTATATTTTAAATAATTTATAAGTGTATTTAAAAATGTATTAAAGATTTAATCTAAAGATAAAATTAAAGCTGAAATAGTATGTTAAAAGCATATTTAAGTTCATCTTCAATGTGTCCCAAAAAAGCACAATTTAGTACACTAAGATGATCTTAAGTTTATATTAAGCAGTTCTTAAGATAAGCTTTTAGTATATTAAGTGCAAAATAAGTGGGTCGAAAATAGAGCACTTTAAGTACATTACGGAAGTGTATTATAGAAGTGTCTAAGTGCACTTAAAATGTATTTTAGTCCATTTTTTTAAAATCTAGGAATACATTATAAGTATAATTTTTATATAATTATATATTATTATTATTATTATTATTTAAATAGTTTATTATTGTATTTAAAGATGGTTTCAATTATACTTAAAGTGGTAACGAAATACATTTTTTAAAAATATGCAATAGTATATTAAAAATACACTTTAGTTCATCTTCAATTTGTCCCAAAAAAGCACAATTTAGTACACTAAGATGATCTTAAGTTTATATTAAGCAGTTCTTAAGATAAGCTTTTAGTATATTAAGTGCAAAATAAGTGGGTCGAAAATAGAGCACTTTAAGTACATTACGGAAGTGTAAGTGTACTAAGTGCACTTAAAATGTATTTTAGTCCATTTTTTTAAAATCTAGGCATACATTATAAGTATAATTTTTATATAATTATATATTATTATTATTTAAATAATTTATTATTGTATTTAAAGATGGTTTTAATTCTATTTAAAGTGTTAACGAAATACATTTTTTAAAAATATGAAATAGTATATTAAAAATACACTTTAGTTCAACTTCAATGTGTCCCAAAAAAGCACAATTTAGTACACTAAGATGATCTTAAGTTTATATTAAGCAGTTCTTAAGATAAGCTTTTAGTATATTAAGTGCAAAATAAGTGGGTCGAAAATAGAGCACTTTAAGTACATTATGGAAGTGTACTAAGTGCACTTTTTTTCACCTGGGACACCTTTTTGCAAAAATACTTACAACAATTATACTATCTTTAAATATATTAAAAGTATATTAGCATCAATTTTTTTTACTAATTTTCACAATACAGCTTTTAACACACTTTAAAATAATTGTACTTTAGCATATATTAAAAAAAAAACATTTTAGAAAAATAAACTTGAAGTGAAAATTCAGTTTATTTTTTAAACGTGTATTAATTTGCACTTATTAAAAATATATTTTTTGTATATTATAACTGTGTGCTGGAAATTATCATTGTAACAATGTATTGGAAGTATAGGCTACTTTCAAAATACATATTATAGTATATTATATAGTATACAATATTTTGTACAAAGTATAGCTAAGTTTTATTTGTCTAATAATGTACATTTGTTATTGAAGACAAAGTATGCAATTTGTAGTATCTGGAATAAGCCAAAGGTATTAATGACCCTATACTTTTTACTCATACATATCACACCATGATAGCCTCGTGGGCACGTATGCTGGCATGTGCTTCGGGAGACCCAAGTTCCCGGCTTGTGGACGGACCCTTTTCCTCCTCTCGCTTCCACTTCCTCTCACTTCCCCTTCCAGTCTGCCTACTATATTATCCTAACAAAAGGGTAAAAAAAAGCCAAAAATATATATTTCTTAAATAAATAAATATATATATATATACACTTATGGTATATTGCTTGTATGTTTCGAAGACATTATTGTGTAATTATTGTGTGATGTAATTATTTTGTAATGTGTGACACAAATAAAGTACACTTTAATATCACTAATCAAGCATGTAATTAGTACTCACACAGGCATATACTTAAAGTATACTAAGTATACTTGATGTTGGTCAAATTTAGTACACAAAAGTACACTAAATGCACTTAAAGTTATTCTTTACTACAATTTAATTACAACTAAAATATACTTAGTACAAATACTTAGTACACATTTGTTGTTTCAAAATAGCACACTTTAAGTTAACTAATCATTAACACATTTACCTCACGCAGACACACTAAAATGACAGAAACTGTTTTGCCTTTAATGTTAAAATGGAGTGTCAGACAAAGATGGAGAGACTCAAGAAGAAGTGACAACACGTAGAATGCAACAGAATGTCTCTGAATGGTTAGTTGATGAATTTATGTAGCTGATATGGAGTTAACTATCTTCAATTAGCATATTCTGTCATGGTAATAATAATAATTCATTACATTTATATAGCGCTTTTCTCGACACTCAAAGCGCTTTACATAGAAGGGGGGATTGGGGGAATCTCCTCAACCACCACCAATGTGCAGCATCCACCTGGATGATGCGACGGCAGCCATATTGCGCCAGAACGCCCACCACACACCAGATTACTGGTGGAGAAGAGACAGAGTGATGAAGCCAATTAGTATATATAGGAGGATGATTAGGAGGCCAGGATGGACAAAGGCCACTGGGCAAATTTGGCCAGGAGGCGGGGTTTATGTACATTTTAGGGTTGGTGATGTCACTACCAGCCGTTTGTTGTAGTCCTTTTCTTTAAAGCCTGGAACACACCAAGCTGAGGGTCGGCCATCGGGCAGTTTTTGTGCATCAGCCGACTAAGTTTTCTCAGTGTGTTCCGCACTGTCGGCTGAAATTGGTCCCTGTTGGCTTTGTTTAGGCCGATTTGACATGTTGAATCGGCGTTGGGTCGTCGGTGAAAGAGGGAACTCTGATTGGCTGTTCAGCTTACTGAACGAGTCAGTGCACGAGAATAATAGCATAACAGCGAGCAAAGAAGTAAAAACGGTACAGATAGAAAGCTGTTCTAATGTTACGTCATCTTACCTGAATGTTCCTTGGTGAATATTTCAATATCAACATGAGCGGAGTGGAATAAAGAAAATGTGTAGCAGGATTGATATTCAAAATGGTAAGCACGCATTGCTTTGTTTACGGTTTGTGTATCTGCAGCCTGCAGCGTCGGTTTCCCTTTTTGAATGTCGAATATAGAAGAATATATCTGCAGAAATAGAAAGTTGTCACATTTACACGCAGATGCAGAACGGGCATTCTAGCTGACAGTCGGCTGTAGTTCTCTTGGTGTGTTCAAGTGCAGCTTTTTAACCCGACGCGAGGCGACAATACAGTCGGCTTTCATCAGTACTAGTTCGTCGGCGTCGGCTTGGTGTGTTCCAGGCTTAAAAGCAAATTTCTTCCTTTGCTTTGAACTTTGAGCGTTGTAACTTTACAGATGTTGTTTATGCTCAAACAGCAACATTACACACCAACTAAAGTTAGAAAAGTGAAATCATACTCAACATCTGAGATGATTTGACAGATGTCAGATCTTCAAATCGTGATACCTGATCTCTGTCTAATTTGATTCTTCAAACGAATTTGCAAATTTTATTAAAATATCTGTATAAGGTTGTCTGAGATTAATGTGCGTTCTTGTCTTCATTGGAAAGAGCAGATATATCGATAATCGAAACCATAATCAGCAATGCAGTGATTGGCTGGTGGCAAGACCGCAATATAATGACATCTTATTAAAAAAGAACATCACACACCTGACTTTCTGGACCTTTATAAGGAAACAGCAAGTGACCAAAATGACATAAAAGTTATACTAGATCAATGAAATGTACTGTTTGTTACAATATTCCCAATTCTACCAGAAAGACTCGGGAGAATAGATACTCGATAATTGTACATTTATTAACAGCCCAGCAAGCCACATGCAATAAGTTCTTTGGCGTAGGCCCCGTCCGTAACTCGCAATCCGAGGGTACGGATTCAGCATTTCCCGCCTGAAGATGGCGGGGGCGCAGCCAACCCCCAATGCGGTATTGGAAGGGACCATCCTGGTGGTGGTGGGGAGGTTGAAGGGGAAATCCTGTGGTGATAGGAAGGATGGATGGAGGAACCCATCTCTTGCTGGAGGGAAGAATCATCTTGGTGGTGGAGGAGTGGATGGAGGTGAGTGAAGCGTCAGCATCTGCAAACTCAGACAAGTGTAAGTACGGTTCTTTTATACTTCTAGTATTAAAACGTGATTGGATAGATGAGAAGATAATCAATGACGCAACAATTGAGTCTTCCCAGCAGAACTTACGCTAAAGCTTCCATTTATTTCCATTATTTCAGGATTTCTAGTATTTGTACAGGCTTTATATTTTTATTTCAATGTTGTAATTATCAATTTGTTTAATTTTACATGTCAAGCAGATTCGAAGCAGATTTTACATGACAGCTTTAATTATGTAGCCAATCGTCCAAAAAATTCAGAATTCGTACGCCTTGGAGTCTCAGGGGTGCCAGCGCCGCATCCATGCACACTGTAAATGTACGAAGTGCTAGAGACAGGCCGAAAGGGAGGACTGTGTACTGATATGCCTGGCCTTCGAAGGTGAATCTGAAGAATCGCCTGTGACGTGACGCAATCTGTATTTGGAAATACGCGTCTTTCAGATCTATTGACATAAACCAGTCCCCTCGGCGAATCTGCGCGAGGATTTTTCTGGTCGTGAGCATTCTGAACTTGCGCTTCACAAGCGCTTTGTTCAGCTGCCTCAGATCTAAAATGGGTCTGAGACCCCCGTCTTTCTTTGGCACCAGGAAATATCTGCTGTACAAACCCCCTTCGCTCTGAGCTTGAGATAAAGGCTCTATGGCCCCTTTGCTCAATAGCTTCGCTATTTCAGCTCGAAGTAGATGTGCTACTTCTGTTTTTACCGTAGTTTTGACCCTCTCCGTGTCTCCGTGTTTGACCCTCTCGCGTCGCGAGAACTGTAGCGAATAGCCTCTTTTTATAATGTTCAGCACCCACTCTGAAAACCCGGGAAGTTTTTCCCACGCATTCGCATAAGTAACTAGGGGTAGAATGAAATCTGGGCCCTGGTCGCGAAATGGCGGCGACACGAGAGCAACCGTGTGCTGTAACATGTACGCCGTGTTTGCAGAGTTTGAGGGGGGGCGCGCTTAATCGAGCGGGCAGCCCGCGCGTGCTTAGCTCTCTCAGCTGAGAGAGAGCGCGTGGGGCGAGCCCCATAGGGCTCGTCATGTCTGGGAATAAATGTGGGTGCGTGATAGCGGGCACATTTAAAGCACTGGGAGTACTGTCTATTAGAACTGACTGACCGTACATTGGTTTCGTTTTTACAGAAACCGTCTGACATGCAGTGTGTAGTGATTGTGGGCACTGAATAGCGGGCACGTTCACTACATGTGATGCACAATCGACATGAGTCGATTTTATGTGTGCAAACCCTGTATTGTGTAGGGCTGTGCTTGTGTGTACGAATGGGCACTGGGTTGTGGGCATTACAGTTACACACATTACACCATCGGCCGTGGCCGGGACACCAGAAAATACACTCTTTTTCGGAATTATCTGGGTCGCCGTGAAAACGGCGTTTGTGTGCAAGCAAACGGGCCGTGATACACTGGCACGGTCGCGTGTGTTGGGACTGTGCGAGCGAAGATCTTTGATGGAAATCCGGCTGCAGCGGGACTTGAACACCGTCGTTTTCCTAGGCGGGCTAGGAAGGCGCGGAAGCCTCGGGCTTGATCACAATCTTTGGCCGAGGCCCTCGCGGCGGGGGGCGGCGTCCAGCTGAGCGAGAGCGCTGTCTCTAGTCTCGGGCCTGTCGCTGCTGAGGCGCGGTGGCGGGCGCGGAGCGTTGCTGAGTGCGAACAGGCGGCTGTTTAGGGCGACCTGTCGCAGAGCTGGAGCGCTTGGGCAGAAAGTGTCTCATGGCTTGCGACGTTTTCTGTACCTCGGCAAATCGATCCGCGAAATCCTTGACGGACGATCCAAAGAGGCCAGCAGTCGAAACGGGAGCGTCGAGGAACGCAGTGCGCTCTGACTCCGCCATCTCAGAGAGCGTCAGCCAAAGATGTCTCTCTGCCACGCTAACGGAGGCCATGCGAGGTCTGTGGCGCTCCGTAAATCCGGCACGCAGATCGCTCCCGGGCCTTCCTCGTCGAGCTTACGGAGAAGGTTGGCCTGGTGAATCTGCAACACCGCCATCGTGTGCAATGCCGACGCAGCTTGTCCAGCGGCGGCGTAAGTGCGGCTGTTCAAAGCTGAGGACGTGCGGCAGGCTTACAGCCTCTTCCACCGGAGGGAGGGACTGGTATCCTCTGTCTCTAGCACCGTCCACTATGGAGAATGCTGCTGAGGCAGAAGTACGCACTCTGGCTGAAACGCACTCTGGGGCTTTCCAGGACTTCGCTACTTCTTCATGAAGCTCAGGTCGTGAAGACGACGTAGCGCGGTCTCCAGGCAGAAAGCAGCCATCCAGCCGGTTAAGCGCAAGCTCCTCGGGCGATTCACGAGCGATTTGGGCGGGGAGGTCCACAGAGCTCGCCCATCCCTCGCTACCCGAAGCGAGGAGAGAACAGCAGTCGTCCTCCACAGACGCGGCTTGACCCTCATTGTCCATAACGGACGTGGCAGCAGACGGCGGCCGTTGTCCGTCGGTCAGAGAGTCCAGCGAAGCGGGCGGAGAAGCTGGCGGCGGCAGCGGCGAGCTCCTCGTGGTGGAGTGAGGTTCCGGGTTCCGCTGAGCACGCCGCTTTTTCCGCTTAATGCGGAGACCATTGTATACCGGCCAGGTTGTGAACGTAAGCCCTGTGACCGCTCACTCACACTCACACTTACTGATAAACACTGTAACCCCGGCACCGCTCAGCTATGCGCTGCAGTTCCCCCGCGCTTTCGAGCCCGGACCGTGACGAACATGAACTCAGAAGTAGCACACCTACTTTGCGCAGAAATAGCAAAACTGCTGTGCAAAGGGGCGATAGAACCGGTACATCCTTCTATGAGCGAGTCAGGCTTTTACAGCCGTTATTTTCTCGTACGCAAGAAGGACCCTGGGTTCTTGTACCTTGAGGCGTCAGAGGATGCGAATCCTGAACTATTTGGACGACTGGCTGATTTTAGCACAATCAGAGGCGGAACTCATGTCTCACAGAAATGTGCTACTCAGTCATCTGGAAAGCTTGGGTCTCACGGTCAACTGGACCAAGAGCTCACTGCTGCCCCGTCAGTCAACCTCTTTTCTGGGAATAGAGCTCGACTCGGTGGCGAGTCATCCGCTTCCTTAGAGGAGCCAGGAGGATGAATCCCCAACGGCCCCCATCGGTTCCTATTTGGGATCTTTCCTAGAGGCCCTGAAAGCACATCCCTTTGAACCGTTACACTCTGTGGATCTGAAGTACCTTTTCGTTTCTGATCGCTCTTGCATCAGTTAAACGTGTGGGTGACTTGCACGCGTTATCTGCTAACGCCGCGTGTCTCGAGTTTGGATCTAATGACATCCGGCAGCGAGGTCGATGCGAACCTCCTTTTGCCCTGTCAGAGCGCTGAGAATTTACATCACGCGCTCCGCCACCTTCAGGCGCTCGGTTCTCTCTAGAAGAGGGAACGAGTACTGCGTTCCCTGCCGTGTCGCGCACCGAGCTCATCCCGCTTCAGGCGATGAAAACCAGTGGTAAGCCCCGTCCAGATCATACCCCGTCACAGGCCATTCTTGAGATTCGCCTTCGACGGTCAGGTATATCAGTACACCGTCCTACCGTTCGGCCTGTCATTAGCACCCCGTACATTTACGAAGTGCATGGACGCGGCTCTCGCTCCCCTGAGGCGTCAGGGGATGCGAATCCTGAACTATTTGGACGACTGGCTGATTTTAGCACAATCAGAGGCGGAACTCATGTCTCACAGAAATGTGCTATTCAGTCATCTGGAAAGGTTGGGTCTCACGGTCAACTGGACCAAGAGCTCACTGCTGCCCCGTCAGTCAACCTCTTTTCTGGGAATAGAGCTCGACTCGGTGGCGATGACGGCCCGCTTGTCAGCACAGCGCGCGCGCCGTGTTCAGCGTCTGGCCGTGTCTTTCCAGAAAGGCAGTGTTTTTCCCCTGAAAACGTTTCAGAGAATGCTGGGCTTTATGGCTTCAGCTGCAGCAGTGCTCCGGCTAGGTCTATTGCGTATGCGTCCTCTGCAACGCTGGCTGAACACTCGTGTACATCAGCGAGCCTGGGCCTCCGGCGGTTCGCGAATCAGAGTGACTCAGAGCTGCGTTTCAGCATTGCATAGTGACCGACTGGTATCAGCGGAGAGTGACAATGGGAGCTGTCTCATACCGAAAAGCTATCTCGACGGACTCCTCCAACCTAGGTTGGGGCGGTATTTCGAGGGCAGACCAGACCTTGGTCAGACACGGAGAAGCGCCTCCATATAAACTGTCTGGAGATGATAGCAGTCGAGAACACCTTGAAATACTTCCTCCCATTTCTGCGGGGCCACCACGTACAGGCTCGCACGGACAACATGTCTGTGGTATCATACGTGAACAGCCAGGGCGTATGAAAACCAGTGGTAAGCAGCCTGAGCCGTCCTTTTATATGCTAAGCCACTCCCATTTTGGCGAGTTTTGATGCGTGACGTCACGCCCGGCTCAGTGGAAGGCTGCTGCAGTTGCCGCGAGGCAGCCAATGAGTGTGCAAGACAGCCCGCTCTAGTTCTGCCTGCTGCTGCACTGCGTTGACAATATATAAAAATTTAAGGATACATTTTTGGCTTCAATATTTCGAGCAAAGAGACTTTACCCGGTGCGTAATTTTACGTTACGCAGTAGTCGTTCCCTCTTCTAGAGAGAACCGAGGTTACGTTAGGTAACCGGGTACGTTTTATGTTAACTTTCTCACAGATGCACACACATATAACAATGTAAAAAAGGAGGATTTTAAATTTTCATGTTGTCCACAGCAGTTTTTTGTTGTTGTTGTTTTAAAATGTACAGCATTTAATTAAAAGCCATTGGCTGGACAAACTAATGACTCTGGTATTTATTTCCCATTTGGCAGATATGTACTTTTACTGTGGTACTGTTATTTTCTTAATCTTATACCAAATGCTTGGTGTTGCTCAGTGTCGGTACTTACTATATTGACTGTCTGCTGAAAATCAACTGACTTTAACCTGTGATGCTGGCCTGTAACAGTCATTCAACAGCATTTATTAGATTTTCACTTCATTTTGATGGGCCAAATGTGGCAACAGATGAATATATGAATTTAAGTTAAATGACAGTCTACTGAAAGGTAATTTATATTTAACAAACAGAAATCCGTGCAGAAGCAAAAGATAAAGTGTAATTAACCAGAAGTTCATTTGAAATTGTCTTGTGTTGCTACTTATAGTCAACTGAATGTTAGCTGAAAGTCAAGTCAAGTCATCTTCATTTATATAGCGCTTTTAACAATGTAGATTGTTTCAGAGCTGCTTTACAGAGATAAACGTATAATTTAAGGTAACAGATTGTTTTGGCTTTATAGCGGTTCTTGAATAATGTTATTCTCCAGCCAAAGCTAGCTTTGATTGATTCACTTCGTCGAAAGGACAATCTGTTATTAACCCTTAATCACTGTTTGGGGTCAAGCTGACCCCAATGGACTTTTCCTTAATTTTTTTGAAGTGTTATACCTTCATCTCAGCGGCATGAAACTCTGTGACTTTCCTAAATAATCTATCTAAACATGCACAAAAAATGGCTTGATTTGGTTGTTTTAAAGGTCTGTAAAAAAATGTTTACCTTTTAAGGTGTTTGGGGTCAAAATGACCCCACATTGAAAATGAATGGGAAAATTTAAAAAATGACTTTTTTTTATTTTGTTTGTCAAAAAAATAAAAGTAAATCCATTATAAATCTGAAAATGTCTACAATTAAACCAAGGTCTGGTCCTAGAGCATAAATAAAAAGTAGAACGAACTTTCTATCTTATACACACACACAGACACACACACACACAAACACACAAATGTATGTGACTGCAAGAGAGAGCAATTTTTACAGAAATTGGCCAATAAAATAAACAAACCTGGCATAAATCTAATTTTTTTTACATTTAAATCAAGGTCTGGTCCTAGAGCATAAACCCAAAGTGGAACGAACTTTCTATCTCATACACACACACTGCATAATAATAATAATACTACACACTGATAATTCTGCAAAAGCAGACAATTCAAAATATATATCAGAAAACAACAACAAATTCTAACTCTGACAAAACTACAGATTTTTTATGTATTTCAAAATGTTTAAATAAATATTCACAACTTATATATCATACATTTGTGAGGAGAAGTTGAAGCATCAAGAAAAATAAAGTGAAAATGAATGTCTCTATGGCCCTCTCTGGATACATGTGGTCATTGCACTTTAATTCCGTAAATAGGTACACAAAAACAGCATAAATGTAAAGAAGTAAATAAAAAAATGATATATAGTTTTCCATATAAAAAATTATATTTCCTTATGCAATCGCTCTTTAAAAGCTTGGGGTCAGTCTGACCCCAAACATCTTAAGTGTTAGGTTTTAAGGGAAGTGTTCCCAGTTCCGGCTGACCTAATCTATGCAGCCTAACATTGAGTTATAGAAGTCTATAATGCATTATGTGAATGCAACTGTAGGTCAAAGAGATGTGTCTTTAATCTAGCTTTGAACTGACAGAGTGTGTCTGCTTCCCGGACAATGGTAGGAAGACCGTTCCAAAGTTTTTGTGCTAAATAGGAAAAGGATCTACCGCCAGCCAGACCGAAAGTCTGTTGATACATTGGTTAATAGCTACATGCTGACTACTTAAAAGCTCTTACTTTGCTGTACTTTAAAGTACTGAGAACCTGTTGAGGATGTGTTGCATGTCTGCAAATACGCTGTTGAACATCTACAACCTAAATTGATAACACTTTACTGACAGAATGTTTAATAGCAGTTTACATGTTACATACAGTGTAATGATTGTTACAAAACATTTAATAGACAATCTACAGATACTACCCTGATGAGAGTAAGTAGATATGTACTTGTAAAGTAAGGTGCATTACTTTATAGTCAGCAGACTATCAATAGACTATTTATAGGGGGACAATCAAAATAAAGTGTTACCAAATTATCCTGTTAGAAGAATTGCGCAATAATTGTATTATTTATTTTTCCATCTGTATCATCAGTGATCTTTTGTGGGGTTTTACGCATGTGCAGTAAATGTGAATTTAGCGTTTTCAGGCGTTTTTTCAAAAGTTTCTCATCCACACTAAAACGTCCGAAAACGCCTGAAAACGCTAGTGTGGACAGAGAGCGTTTATAAACGAAAACATCAAATGTCTCCGGATTAATGTAGACATACACGGTGGGGATGAGACAATGACAAACAGCTGTGATGATTAATACGTTTTCATGACAACTAACGATTGGTGGGAAACTAAAAAACAATGGAAACATAAGAAACAGGTGTCAGATGAATGCAAACTAAAAGTCCATGAAAACAAAACTAAATACACAGATCGTGGCAGTTATGTAATATTGATATAACTATATATGAAGATAATTATAACATAGTTAATAAATTAATCTTATGTTTTCCACAGATTTAATTATAAAAAATAAAAAAAGTTTTTTTTTCTTATGTGGCTTTAATTTATTTAATTTTATTTAATAATTACGTTAAAAGTAGATCATGTATATGACATGATGTATTATATAACATTTCTGTACTATATGCATCAGAATAAAAAATATGTCCAAAAATATAATACAGTAGTCAACATTTGAAATGGATCAAAAAAGTTTTTCAAATTTGTCCTAAGACAAGAACGGGTATTGTTCAAAATTCATGTATAACTTTAATGAAAGGTTTTGATCCACTTCAAATGTTGACTACTGTAGAATGTATATATGTAAATGTATTTTAAATAATGACAAACAACACTATAATGAAAAACTCATTGTATATTAAGCAGTAACACTGCACCGATGATGAAAACCCCTATCCATTCTCAATCACTTCCGCTGGGCATACTGTCCCGTCGGCTCATCTGTAGCTTCATTAATCCAGTCTGGTTTACAGCTTTTTTCAAATAATTGCGGAAGACAGAGCTAGAGAAGCAGTAGATGACCGGGTCCAGAGCACTGTTTAGGTAGGTAAAGGCTATGGACATAGAGAACAACTGACTGGTGAGATTGTAAACCTTACAGTACTTATCTCCAAGCGTTTTAAAATAGAGTGCTGTCAATCCTGTGCCAATGCTAGGGAAGAAACAGAGGACAAAAACCCCAACGATTACTAGTACAGTTCGAATAGCCCTTTGCCCTCTCTTGTCCTTGTCCATCTGGCGAGAACGTAGAATACATGCAATACGCACAGAGCAGAAGACCAGAAGTATTAGAGGCACAAAGAACTCTAAAATAAACACTGCATTATGCAGGTGCATGCCTAGTGGTGTTTTCTCATAGTTATTGAAGCTCCTACAAAGAGAAAAGTTATCTTTCACACTCAGAAGATTGTTGGCCAGCAAAGGGATCCTTAGAGATATCACAACACCCCAGATGAGGCAGGCAACCCCAGCTGCTTGTTTTGTGCTTATGTGATTAATTTTGTGATGCGGATGGACCACTTTGAAGTAGCGGTCAACAGCAACGGCAGTCATGAAGGCAATGCTGGCCGAACGATTGACTGACAGCATAAATAGGTTGGCCCGACACCATGCGTCTCCGAAAATCCACTTCTCGCCACGTATGAAATTGTCAATACGGAAGGGTAGACTCACGAGAAGCAGAAAGTCAGACAAAACAAGGTTGAAGAGGAACATGACGTTGGCCCTTAAAGACTTAAGGTTTTTGCCGAAGACTGACAATGCCAAAATATTCCCAGGTAGACCAAGTAACAGCTCGATGATGAGTAGAGGAGGAAGGACGGATGCCACGTGGTGCTGAATTGACGTACCACAGTGATGTGCAGTGGCGTTGGGTGTCATGATAGTTCAACAGTCAGAGTTGCTGTGTAGTTTCTGAAAATACAGTTGACAGTTCAACACAATTCTGCAATAGAAATAAAGTTGTACAGAATACAACATTCTGCTGTCACCTCAGGAACACATTTCTGATTGGATAAAATGATGGTATTACAACAAACTTGTTACAACACTCTTACTAGAAAACTTGTTGCAACAATGGAGGATGTTTGTGGTATACAAGTAAGTGTGTCTTCCTGCTTAGTGTAAAATGCTGAAGCACTTGTTTTAGAGTAAAAGCAGTTTCATAAACTAGGAGAAGTTAAAAGTACTGTTGCATGAGCACCCACAACATGAAATAATTCTACACCAAAGTGATCATGCAATTTTAACCCTTTAAATTATTCATGGCATTCACAAAAGTTGACAGATTTTTAAAAGACAATGTATCCATTTAAGAACGGATGTTTAAACCATCATGAATGATTTACTTTTATCCTTACATATTATTCTATGGCAGTGTCAGGTTTCCAAGCCCCATTTTTTACATAGTAAATACATTTAACTTAACATTAAAAATTTTTAAATATTTGAGTCCAACTTCTGAGCAAATATTGTTTTGACTTACCAGAGTTCACTACAGACTAGTTTTCTGATTCAGACTCACTGAGATGTAAGCAGAGGGTGTAAATAAGGTTGTCTCCGCTGAAGTTTAATGTTCTCATTTGAGGGCAATGACCGCCCAGAGCTTGTCTTAAAGCAAGCTTCCTCTTGTGTGTCATAGTATGGCAAGCCGTTTTAACATTTAAAAATTTTAACCGACTAGTATCATGCTACTAGTACTTATTTTTTAGATACTAGTATCTATTCCATTAAGTACTAGTACTTATTCATTACATACTAGTGCTTATTCTTCAGGTACTAGTGCCTATTCTTTAGATACTTGTGCTTATTCTTTAGGTACTAGTACCTTTTTAAAGATACTAGTACTTATTCATTAGATACTAGTTCTTATTTATTAGATAGTACTTATTCATTAGATACTAGTTCTTATTTATTAGATACTAGTACTTATTCATTAGATACTAGAACTTATTCAATAGATACTAGTACGTATTTATTAGTTACTAGTGTTTATTATTAGATACTAGTACGTATTAATTAGATACTAGTACCTATTAAATAGATACTAGTACTTATTCATTAGATACTACTTATTTCAATAGTGACTAGTAACTATTCTTTTGTTACTAGTAACAAATAAAACAATTTGCCATTGACTTCTATGGTATCTGTCATTCAGATATCAACTATTCAGTTCTGACTAGTATGTATTCCAATTGTGACTAGTACATATATATTAGATACTAGTACTTATTCATTAGGTACTAGTATTTATTTTTTAGATACACCTTTTAATATATATTAGTATGTATTCAATAAATACTAGTACTAAGTCATTAGATACTAGTACTTATTCATTAGCTACTAGTGCTTATTCTTTAGGTACTAGTACCTATTCATTAGCTACTAGTACTTATTTATTAGATACTAGTAGCTATTTATTAGATACTAGTATTTATTCCAAAATTTTACTAGTAAGATTTCAAATTTTACTAGTAAGATTTTTAATTGAACTCTACTCTGGCTGTTCTGACTAGTCATAACATAAGACTAGTAAAAAAGCAGTTTTGACTAGTAAAATAAGAATAGTTACTAGTAACATTTGGAATAAATACTAGTGTCTAATAAATAGGTACTAGTATCTAATTAAAGGGATAGTTCACTTTGAAATTCATTTTTGATATGTTTTAGCTTACCTCAAGGGCATCCAAGATGTAGGGGTCTTTGTTTCCACAGTATTTTCAATTTTGATACTTTTAGGTCAAACCGTTGTTGTCTGACAGTCATATCATGCAGGTCTATGGGGTCCACCTCAAAGAGCATGCACAGAGAAGTCCAAATTAAACATGATTTAATGACTCGTAAATGTAAGTACACATTGATGGCCTAAGACACGAAACGAGCGGTTTGTGTGAGAAAACGAACAGTATTTATATCGTTTTTACCTCTTGTAACACAGCCATGTCCAAGTGATCTGAGGGCGCGGGCGCTTCCTTCTGTGTGACGTGTGCACAGACTGGTGCATAGATATATATACACTAGATGTCGCATTAAAGACATTCGTTCCAATGAACTGCCGTAGACAAGGCAACATCTAATGTATACATCTATGCACCAGTCTGCACACACGTCACACACCAGGAAACGCGCGCCCCCTCAGATCACTTGGACATGGCTGTGTTACAACAAAAACAGCTTCATCAGTTATAGTAACGCACGCATTTTTTGGCAGTTATGGTAACGGCGTTATTAAGATGAGAAGAGTAATCAATTAGATTACTCGTTACTGGAAAAAGTAATGCCGTTAGTAAGTTATTCCCATCACTGCTAATAATAAATACTAGTAAGTAATAAATAAGTACTAGTATCTATTGAATAAGTACTAGTATCTAATGAATAAGTACTAGTATCTAATAAATAAGAACTAGTATCTAATGAATAAGTACTAGTATCTAATAAATAAGAACTAGTATCTAATGAATAAGTACTAGTATCTTTAAAAAAGGTACTAGTACCTAACGAATAAGCACTAGTATCTAAAGAATAGGCACTAGTACCTAAATAATAAGCACTAGTATCTTGTACTAGTACTTAATGGAATAGATACTAGTATCTAAAAAATAAGTACTAGTAGCATGAAAATAGATACTAGTCGGTTGAAATGGTTAAATGTTAAAACGGCTTGCCATAGTCATAGGAAGAATGAAGTCTAACTGATACTGATCTTTCTATATTATGTTATGTGTGGCTGCATGCTGCAGTAAACACACAATGATGGCATTTAAAAAAAAAACAATCTGTCTTTAATGAATAAATCCAAAATGGAACACTCAGGGTGTTAAGGATAACACTCAATGATAAATACCTATATTTTCTCATTTGTACCTATATTTTCTCATTTGTAAGTCGCTTTGGATAAAAGCGTCTGCTAAATGAATAAATGTAAATGTAAAATACAGCATAGTATAATTACATAAACCAAAACAAGACTGAACACTGAACAGAGGACACTAAGGGCTTAAATACACAGAACTAACTAAATTAACAAAATTTGAAACAACTAATGGGATCAGGGAAAATTAACCCTAAACAGTGAAACTAAAAAACTAAACATTATCCTTTCTTTCTTTCTTTCTTTCTTTCTTTCTTTCTTTCTTTCTTTCTTTCTTTCTTTCTTTCTTTCTTTCTTTCTTTCTTTCTTTCTTTCGTTAAACCTTCTAAGAAAATTATGAAATGTTAAACTCTTAAATGGAATTACAAAACAGCTGTACTAAAACTTTACCATATAAATTATGTTTTATGTGTCCTATACTTGCAGGAAACAGCAATCATTTGTTTCCCTCATAAAAATTATTACAGTTTTCAAACAGATTTCATGAACTCTCCCCCACATCCGCCCCAAACTCATGCCATTAGTTGAGCCAATGTTGCTTTGTTGTGCTGGTCAAGATGCTCAAACAGAGATGTTTTGCTACAGAGCCACAGTCTTTACACCTTTAACACTCTTTGATGGTATGACTGTGGTTACTTTCCAATCACAGTTTGTATCTATTCTTTCTGTGTGCACGCAAATTTACTGTGATCCCCACTAATCAGTCATTTGACTTTTTTTATTACAAATTAGAGAAAAGCAAACATGAGAAATTGTGCCATGGCAGCTTTTCTTTGTTGTTTTTCTTGACATGAATGAGAGCTAGTATTAATAGTGATGTTTCTAGAATAAAACAGTGCAGTGATGGTTAATTTTTGTTGTAAAAAAATTAGAAAATTGAAAATTTTGTTCATTTATTTATATATAGCCGCGCTGGAGAAAACGTCTCAGGTTACGTATGTAACCCTGGTTCCCTGAGATGGAACGAGATGCTACGTTTGAGACACGGTGGGAACGCCCTGCGTAATTGCGTTGTGAAGCACATGTATAAACAGTCCAATGGAAAGATGAGACGTCATAGGCGGGTAACGTCATTGACCAGGAAGCTATAAAGCACCCCCGAAAACAGACCCCAACAGCTTCTGAAAAGCCGAAGCAAATCGATCACAGGCATGCAGGGAGTATGGCAAAGCAACGCAGCGTCTCGTTCCCTCTCAGGGAACCAGGGTTACATACGTAACCTGAGACGTTCCCTTTCAAGGGAACTCGAGCTGCGTTTGAGACGCGGTGGGAACCCTATACCCACGACACCATATGACAAATGCCTGTTCTGTATGAAGACCCTGTCACACACTAAGAAACAAGCTCCCTAGATCCTGGAGTGGAGTCTAGTTCCAAGTCATAACAATGGACAAATGTATGCGGTGAGGACCAGCCTGCCGCATTATACAGATGTCGTGGAGAGAAACTCCTGAAATGAAAGCCTTAGAGGCAGCCATACTCCTAGTAGAGTGGGCCCAGACAGCCAAACGTGAAGGCTGTCCGGCCGCTTCATAAGCAAGTGAGATAGCATCAACTACTCACTTGCTCAATATCTGTTTAGCTTTTCCTGAATAAGGTGGAGGACAGAAGGCCTGCAGCACAAATGACCCTGCAAATTTAGTAGGGCCCTAGGAATACAACCCGGCCTGGGGTGAAGAAAGACTATCCCCATACCAGGTGCAAATCCAAGTACGTGCAGGCCTCAGCCTCATGTACCACGGAGAAGACGAAATAAGGATCTCTCCTCAGAGATAACCCAGCAAAGAAACATTCATTTCAGAAATCAAGTACTGTACCATAGGGCAGATAGCAAGATTCAGAAGGCGTTCTCCGCACCAGGCAGAGAACAGTTTACATTTCAATGCATATTCAGTCTTCTCGTGAAGGGAGCTCTAGACTGGAGTATGGTCTCCATGACCTCAGTTGAGAGACCTGAATCTATGAGCTGGGCCCCCTCAGAGGCCGAGCCCACAGTATCCATAACTCCAGATGAGGGTAACTCCCGGGAGCAAAGATATTGGGAAATTCGTACTGGTGTAGCCTCGACCACACATAATACATCGCATCCATCCAAGCGGAGCTGGATACGTCAGAGATAACCACAAGGGCAAAGTTTTAACCAAAGTTCTCCCAAAGAAGCTCCACCACCTCGGGGTGAAGTCTCCATTCCCCGGGCCTCAGCCCCTGCCTCAACAGGATATCTGCTCTGATATACGAGACCATCAGTGTGTTGTCTGGAGGGACAGGCACATGGTGACCTCTCGGGTCTGACAGGAAGTATTGAGATTCTCGGAATACCGCCATCACTTCTAGCCAATTATGTGCCAAAGGGAAGATGGTCCTGCCAAAGACCCTTTGCCGAGTGACCACTCATGATCACCCCTCCACTTGTGAGGGAAGCATCCGTCGGTAGCATTAAGCGTCGACAAGAAGCCCCCAACACTGGGCCTGGGCGAGGAACCAAGGTTCTTCCACATGACCGAGGCACGTAGGCATAGCCACGTGACCTTGATCATGCGAAAACGGATTTCCCCTCCCCTTGGAGGGAGAAACCCCTTGGTCCTGAGTCACCACTCCAGGGGTCTCATGTACAGAAGGCCAAAATTAATTACGTTGGACGCAGCTGCCATGAGACCCAACAGTCTGAAACTGTTCCACAGTGAGTGACTGGTCTAGTTTTACCCCATTTACGGCGAATCGTTATGGCACACATAGAAAAGTGGTACTCTGAGCTGGGAGGAGCACGCTCTTCTTGGCGTTGAGTCGCAACCCCAACATCTTTAAATGAGACAGAACGGCATCTCGATACCGAACTGCCATCTGGTCAGATTGAGCTAGGATCAACCAATCGTCGATATAGTATAATACGCGAATGCCCTGGAGTCTCAGAGGAGCCAGAGCTGCATCCACGCATACTGTAAAGGTGTGGGGTGATAAACCTAGGCCGAATAGAAGAACCCGATACTGGTATGCTTCGCCCCTGAAAGCAAACCTCAGGAACCTCCTGTGATGAGGATGGATAGATAAGTAAGCGTCCCTCAAGTCTATTGTGACAGACCAGTCCTCGGGCTGAATCTGTGACACAGTCATATTAGCGTAAGCATACTTTGAACATGAGATTCTGAAACCTGCTGTTTAATTGACAAAGGTGTAGAATAGGACGCAACCCCTCATCCTCTTTCGGAACAATGAAGTAACGGCTGTAAAACCCTGACTGTCTGCTGGGAGGAGGAACCCCTTCTATAGATCCCTTTTTGCAGAAGTGTCAGTACTTCCTGCTCCATAACCAGAGCCTGCTCGGGGTCCACCACTGTGGGGAGGACCCCCTAGAAATCTGGGCGGATGAGAACCGAACTGAATTCTGAAACCCTTTTCTATAGTGTGCAGGACCCACTGAGAAATATGTGGCAGTAGTTTCCACGCTGCCAGAAATTCTACTAAGTGCACCAGTCTCTTGAGACTGGCCTCTGGATTTGGTTGAACTGTCACTTCAGTGCCCTGAAGTGGCGAACCGGCAGGGAACTACCAAACTGACCGTTCTACGACCCTCCTCGGAGGATCGTATGGGGAAGCTGACACGTCTACGACCCTCCTCAGAGAGTCTCACCCCAGAGGGAGCCGAGGAGAAACGATTTCTCAAAACCGTCCCTGCCTCGGAGGAACCCTCAGTAGCCTGATAGCCTCAGCGTCAGGACTTATTTTCTAAGTTTCATTAGATATAACGACAGTCCTCAGATCTTGCCTACTTCTAACTAGCTTAGTTCCTACGACCCTCCTCGGAGGATCGTTGGAAAAAGCAGGCACCTCAGCGCCTCGGAGGATCGTATGGGGACGCTGACACCCCGGTGCCCTGAATGGGAAACCGGCAGGGAACAACTAAACTGCCAGCGCTCCGACCCTCCTCAGAGAGGTAGGTAGGGACGGTTTCGAGAAATCGTTTCTCCTTGGCCCTCCTCAGAGAGTCGCACCCCAGAGGGTGCAGAGAAGAAACTATTTCACAAAACCGTCCTTGCCCCGGAGGAACCCTCAGAAGCCTCAGAAACCGTTTCATTAGATATAACGACAGTCCTCAGATCTTGCCTACTTCTAACTAGCTTAGTTCCTACGACCCTCGTCGGAGGATCGTTGGAAAAAGCAGGCACCTCAGCGCCTCGGAGCTGGCCCCCCTCAGAGAGTCGCACCCCAGAGGGCGCAGAGGAGAAACAATTTCTCAAAACCGTCCTTGCCCCGGAGGAACCCTCAGAAGCCTCAGAAACCGTTTCATTAGATATAACGACAGTCCTCAGATCTTGCCTACTTCTAACTAGCTTAGTTCCTACGACCCTCCTCGGAGGATCGTTGGAAAAAGCAGGCACCTCAGCGCCTCGGAGGATCGTATGGGGACGCTGACACCTCGGTGCCCTGAATGGGGAACCGGCAGGGAACAACTAAACTGGCAGCGCTCCGACCCTCCTCAGAGAGGTAGGTAGGGACGGTTTTGAGAAATCGTTTCTCCTTGGCCCTCCTCAGAGAGTCGCACCCCAGAGGGCGCAGAGGAGAAACAATTTCTCAAAACCGTCCTTGCCCCGGAGGAACCGTCAGGACTTATTATCTAAGTTTCATTAGAGATAACGACAGTCCTCAGATCTTGCCTACCTCTAACTAGCTTAGTACCTACGACCCTCCTCGGATTCTCAAAACCGTCCCTACCCCGGAGGGGACCACCCTCAGAAGCCTGCAGCCTCGGCGTCAAGGCTTCTTCTTCCAAGCTATTTTAGAGATAAAACAGTTCTCAGACCTTGCATATCTCTAACTGGCTAGACTGTGACCGCCACCCCGAACCCCGTCAATTGTGGATGAGCCCGAATGGCGACGCTCTGTTTTGCTGCACTTTATGCTGCGAGGAGCTTTAGTAGGCTGAGACTGCTCCCACCCAGCAGTCTCGATCTCAACACCTCAGTGTGGAGATAGGGAAAAAACAGCAATAACCGACGAGCAGGCTGAGATATAGAGTTTTCCTTATATTCTCACTCTCATAATGTTTGGCTGGCCAGAAAATATTTAATTTAGCAACAGCACTAAATAAAACCTCCTTTTATTAGCTCCTCTTTATTCAACAGAGTTATGAGCTGACATACATATATCCCTTTTTTTAACGATACCAACGATACCAATTCCTCGGAACTGGAAATCGCAGCATGAGTGCCTCATCCCGGGGAGAAGAAACCGCAGCGCGTGCTTCTCCCTGAGATAAGGCACTAGATCTAACAGGTGAAGGCAGAGATAGGGCAGGCCCATCTCAAACCCCGCTGTTAGATCCATTTGCGATGTAACGAATGGACTAGAATCATGATTCCATTTCTCCCTGCACAAAATGCACATTCCTTCTTACTTTTACACTCTGAACCCAGATATGTAAATCAAGACACACAAGAGAACCATATGCAAGTATAAGCTTTACCGAGTTTTTAATGCGTTAAGGGATTCCTTGTTGCCTCTCAAAGGGTACTTTGTTTGTGATTTTGCAATAAGCTACTGTGATCATTTGTTGATCTCTCTCTGTCTCTAGCTCTCTCAAGTCAAGTCACCTTTATTTATATAGCGCTTTTTACAATTTTAGATTGTATCAAAGCAGCTTCACAGTGATAACATGAATATAATACAAAAAACAATTTCATCATCGTCCACCTTTAACCCTCTGGGGACCAAGAACGCGCCCGCGCGTTTTGCTCGTGTTTTTTTTTAGCAATGCAAAATAAACTCAAAATGCTCTGCTAATTTTGATCTTTCATTTTCGTGTAATACATCAATCGATCCTGTTCAGTTTCTATTTTTTTTCTGTATACTCACAATAAAAATAAAGTGTTTTGCTTTTTGCCAAATAAAGAAAAATTAACATGATGCGAGTTCTGCACTCTCTCTGTCAATGAACTCCAATTTGAAATGCGTTCGAAAATTATCTGTAACTCCGTGAAAATTCAGTCAAACAGGCAAACATACCCACGGGCATAAAGCTTGAGATCGCATCTTTCAAATGAAGTAATTTATATAAAAAACAAATATTCTCAGCTTCTGTAATCTGTATGAAAAGAGAGCGATTCCAGTCAAGCTCATTACGAGCTCATTGACTTTAATTCGTTCACGCCTACTGACGGAGCACGCTATTCACAAGATAATGTGTTAAGCCATCTATGCAAAACAGGTAAAACGCCCCCAAGCAAATGCTTTAAGTTTCATCATTCAGTCACCTGCGCGTTGGGAAGATGGCACGACACAATATTCTTCAACTTTTTTAAAAGGAATGGAGCTTCATCACTACCTCCGCCTGCAACTCGGAGTGCGCTTAGCAACACAGTCAGAAATCAGAAAGAGTAAGTAGGCTACATATTTTACCCACTATTATTACAGATATTTTACAGATATTTTCACAAATTAATATGGAAAACATGTCGATTTTACTGGTTTTCTAAGGCCAAATTAGAACCTGGAATTGATATTTTTCCCGCAGTGCTGAATGAGAAGAGCCATTAATATTATTAATAAACTATTGTTTTCTAAGTGGCTAAAAACATCTCCATCTCCGCTGTTAAGCAGATGCGCTTTTAGAGAGAAATGCTCCTTTCATACGCATTTCATAATCAGAATGTATTAGCTTTCGATTCGAATTTGTTCGTTTTAAAGTGGACATTTCAAGCTTTAGCCTACATAGGCTATATTTTGTTTCTGTTCTCGCGCTCCAGTTCACGGAGATCATGAAAGCGCGCCTGATTGTTTTATTTTATTTTACTGTATGATAAATGATAAGAGTAGGCTATTTTAAGTTGTTTCACTGTTGATAGGAAAATGCAAGTGTTCTCGTGCGCGGCTCCGTGCCATGCAGTCTAACCCGTATTATGAATGACATTTGACGAATTGCTTTGTTCCTTTTTTGGATAAAAGCGTCTCTAAATATGTAGCCTAATAAATGTTATAATAAAATAATAATTATTATTATTATTTGCGTACACGGATCCCACTTCTAAGTCAGGTGACTGTAAATGCGTTTCCATTGCAGTTTTGCGAAATATTCCTTTTTGCACAGTTGGTCGCAAGATTTGTGTGCTTTGCAAAGGACAGCTTGGTAAAAAGAAGGACACACCAAATGCCAGGCATGTAATGTTCACTTGTGTCTTCAGTTGAACATTTAGTTCCTTTTTTCATTTTTCATTTTCATTTATATTTTTATTTCATTCTTTTGAAAAAGAAATGAAAAGGAGCAGAAAGAAGATAAACTTATAATATCTGCCCCTTATCAACATAAGTTAAATTACAATTCCAAAGAGGTGCGCTTACAACACACATCTACTTTGCAACACATATACAAAGACATAAATCAAATATCACATTTCCTGCTAAATTGATGCATTATATTTTTCTATTAGTACACTATAGTACACATTATATTTTTCTTTTACACTCTTCTTAAAAACAAAAAAACGATGTTGAAGTTTTAATTTCACTATTTAGATTGTTCCACAGACTGACATAACCACACCCATGCATAATCCTCGGTCTTACAAAAAAACGGTCTTACAAAGTTTAAATCAATGTATTGTTTTATGTGAACGATTAAGCAGGATGTTTTTCACATCATTTTGAAGCCAGAACTCGAAGCGAAAGCATCAATTAGTCAAAAGTCTCCGGAACACATATTTAGTATGCGTTTTGTGATCTATTTCAGCAACTTTCATTTGTATTTTTTTCAATAACCACGCATAAACATTATTCTCTTAAAAATACAAACATGTACATACATGTTGCTCACATATTATGGTAGCCCTGTTTGTGCTATATAGAGTGAATTTATACCTTTGCCATTAACATGTTTATAAATAACTGAAAAAAACACAAATGTCAGGGCATTTCAAAACATCCCAAGGGCCCCAAAAACACCTTGGTCCCCAAAGGGTTAAGGCAGATCTATAATATTGTTGAATATTAAATGTCCCCAACTAAGCAAGCCAGAAGGTAAGGCAACAGCGGCAAGGAACCAAAACTCGATCAGGTGACAGAATGGAGAAAAAAAAACTTGGGAGAACCCAGGCTCAGTCGGGGGCCAGTTCTCCTCTGGCCAATGAATGAACAGTGTATGATTATGATTCAGGAGCATTACAGGTCAGAAGTCAGAATGAATCAGAGTATTTGTCCAGTTCCGGTTGGTTGAAGTCGGAGTGGAAAGGAGGGGAGACTGGTTGACACTTCAGGTCAGCGACGTCGTCGTGATCCGGCGCTGGTCCTTCAACAGATCTGGATACGGCCTGGTTCTGGTGGACAGCGGTAAACCTCGGGATAGACAGAGAGACTAATATTAGCGTAGACGCCATCCTTCTTATGATGTACCAAGTACATCAGGATTTACGGGAAGTGTTCCCGGTCCCAGCTGTTCTAAACTATGCAGCCTAACATTGAATTATAGAAGTCTATAATGTGTTATGTGTATGCTAGGCCGAAGAGATGTGTTTTTAGTCTAGATTTGAATTGACAGAGTGTGTCTGCTTCCCGGACAATGTTAGGAAGACTGTTCCAAAGTTTTGGTGCTAAATAGGAAAATGATCTACCGCCAGCAGTAGTCCTGGGTATCGATTCAAATTTCAAGAATCGATTCGATTCCGATTCTCAAGATCTTGAATCGATTATCATTATTCGATTCGATTCGATCCGATCTGATCCGATCTTATATTTTTAAAATCAAAAGTTTTAACTGTTCATGAACAATCAAGTGTTTGTATTAAATAACATTCACAAACATACATTAATGTTGTAAAAATGTATTGTTGTTCACTCAATGTATTGATGTTAGATAAGGCATTAATGTTAATGAATGGTGTCTTAATGTAGTGTTACCAACTAAACAGCAGATAAAACGTGTTTTATTTGACTTAATTGACTGTCCTTTTATTTAATCCAAAACTGCGTTCATATTTAAAAGGCCTTTTAAACTAGATACAACGAACCGCACACGATACCACTTTAGGGGCCGTTCACATATCGCGTTTTATGCGCGTGCAAATTCAGTGAGAAGCACTTCAATGCATCTCAACAGGTCATGTGACAAAAACAAGCCTGTTACAGCCTTTCCGTAACAACATGGAAAGCTCGGCCGAACAGCTGATCATAGCTGTACAGGGCGGCTTTTTATTTCTCATCTCAATGAATATATCTAGTAGTAAAGCTAATGCAAGGGCTAGAAATCAATTAATTATTTGATGATACTTCCTCGTCATCATGGAGAGCGCAGTTTGCACCGCTTTCTCCTTTCCACAAGCGCGTGCTTTCCCTTTGCGTCTGCCGTTGCTATGCAACCATGAACAGAGGCGCGCCTGGAAAACGAATTTGCACGCGCAAAAAACGCGCTATGTGAACGATTCATTCCTCCTTTCTTGTCAACAAGTGGATTCAGAGAAACCGCATTAGCAGCGCCGCCGGTCGCCGTGTCTCAGTGTGTTTATGGGGAAAATGTAGGCCTGTTATTAAATCGATCCTCTGAGTTACGGATCGATCTTTAGAAATTAATATGAAAATCGATTTAGAATTGGTGAATCGATTTTTTCAACACAGCACTAGCCAGCAGTCGATTTTGATATTCTAGGTATTATTAACTGGCCGGAATTTTGAGATGTGAAGGACTATAATGCGTTAAGAGCTCGCTCAAGTACTGGAGCTAAACCATTTAGTGCTTTGTAAGTGATCAGCAATATTTTAAAATGTATATGATGTTTAATAGGCAGCCAATGCAGTGTTGACAGAACGGGGCTAATATGGTCATACTTCCTGGTTCTGGTAAGAACTCGAGCTGCTGCGTTTTGAACTAGCTGTAGTTTGTTTATTAACCCGGAACAAAAAAAATGCGACTCGTTGCTAGGGGGAGAAATGCCGGTGTAACACCGGGCCGGCTCTGGGTTTACCCATCATGGCTGCCGACTATAATGAGCGCCAGCTGAAGCCAATGATTAGCACTTCATTGAAGCACACGCCCGGGAAAAAGGAGTACAAAGAGAGGGGCTTGAAGCACAGTAAGGAGGCAAAGAAATGTTCTGGCAGCAGTGATGCTCGGTACGAGTGTTGGAGTGGGTTGCAGCAGCAACAGTGAGCGGTGGCAAGTGCGGAAAAGCTGAGGTTTAATGTCTGATCGGTGTTCCATGTTGGGTCCCCCGAGGCATGCTCATTAAGTGAGTCTTTGAAGAAACCACGAACAGCAACGCAATGAAGTAGGTGAGAAAATTACACAGAGAAAGAAGGAGAGTGACTGGCAGAAAAGAGAAGTGGAAACCCGTTGTAGGATTCATGTGATTCACTGAGGAAAAGTTAAGTGCACCCTTTTATGATTCACCTTTTTGAGAAAACCACATGTGAAGACTTGCCATCACCAGTGTACGACTAACCTGTGTTTGTGGGCAGTGTGTGTTATCCTGTTGACGGCAAAGAACAGTAACCGTAACGACTGGGAAGATCGCTGAATCCATGTCCATATTCTGAAAACCATTAATACCTGGATCATCCACCCTATGAAGAGAATAGAAACGAGTTGATTAATCGCTGTGAAGATAGAGTGAGTTTGCAGTGTCCGAAAGAGTGAAACAAACACGTGTGAAGATTTACAAGAGTGACTTATGCACAAGTGTGGTGAGATCAAACAACTGTGTTCTCTCTGAGTCTTTGATGGATGAAATTGACCCATAACTTTGAAGTGGTCCCCCTCATGGGACATAGTTGTCAGTGAGTGATGCTTAAAACATAAGGTGATCTGGGCCGCTATGCGGGGCAGGGACACCGTTTGAGTCTCCTAGACCGAGAGCAGTTTAGCCTGCAACGCGGGAACCTCTAGGTTAATAGAACCTTATAAATGTAGACGGGGAGGCCCAGCCTGCCGCCGTACAAATATCTTGCAACGAGATTCCACTATACCAGGCCCACGAAGAGGCCATGCACCTCGTAGAGTGTGCTCTGATGCCCAGTGGGCATGTTAAACCTTCTGATGCGTAGGCCAGCGCTATGGCATCCACCACCCATCTAGACAGGCTTTGTTTCATTGCGGCTCACCCTTTAGAACGCCCACCGAACAAAACGAAGAGCTGCTCCGTCTGTCGAAAAACAGTGGAGCGGGACACATAAGCTCTTAATGCCCTGACCGGACAAAGGGAGCTATTTCCGTCCTCGGAGGCCGGCAGAGCCGACAGGGAGATGACCTGAGCCCTGAACGGTGTGTTGAGGGACTTAGGCACGTACTGATTCGGTTTTAATACGACTTTAGAGTCGTTAGGCCCGAACTCCATACATGACGCTCTCACTGAGAGTGCCTGCAAATCCCCCACACGCTTCACTGAAGCAAGAGCCAAAAGAAACACGGTCTTGAAAGACAAGTGTTTCATGTCAACTGAGTGTACAGGCTCAAATGGGGCACCCTTCATGCCATTCAGTACCGTAGAAAGGTCCCAGACGGAGACTGAAGCAGGTCTGGGAGGATTCAGCCTCCTGGCTCCTTTGAGGAAACGAACCACCAGGTCGTTTCTGCCCAGTGAACGGCCAAGCGTCGGATTAACGAACGCTGATATGGCCGTCACGTATACTTTAAGCGTGGATGGGGTCCTACCCTTATCCAACAGCTCTTGTAAGAAAGAGAGAATCTCCGTTTCCCCGCAGTGCAGGGGTGACAGACCCTGGTTGGGGTCTGAACCCCAACCAGAGAACACAGACCATTTAGAGGTATAGAGCCGCCTAGTGGATGGGGCTCTAGCCTGCTCGATCGTGTCTAATACTCCCTTCGGGAGGTTAGCGGGTACCCGTTTATGGCCCACACATGTAGGGACCATAGTTCTGGGCGAGGATGCAAAATCGTGCCTTTGGCCTGAGAGAGGAGGTCCCTCCTCACTGGTATCGGCCATGGAGCAGTGCTCGTCAGCTGCATCAATACTGGAAACCATGCTTGGCTCGTCCAGTATGGGGCAACGAGTAGCACTGAGCATCCGCTTTCTCTGATTCGCTCCAACACCTGAGGCAGAAGTGAGACAGGGGGAAAAGCATAGAGCGGACAGCGGGGCCAGACACTGGCCAGCGCGTTCGTTCTCTTTGAAAATAATTTCGGGTAGTGAGCATTCTCTTGAGACGCAAACAGGTCTATCTCTGCTCTGCCTAACCTCTTCCCCAGCAGCTGTACTGCCTGTGGGTGTAGAGACCACTCTCCCGTAGGAACGTTGTTCCGTGAGAGTCTGTCCGGGCCTACGTTCAGGTGCCCTGGCACGTGTACTGCTCTCAGTGAGCGCAGGTTGTGCCGGGCCCAGACAAAGAGGCGTTCCGTCAACCTGTAGAGGTTTCGGGATTTTACACCCCCCTGGCGGTTTATGTAGGCCACTACCGACATGTTGTCCGAACGGACCAGGACGTGGTGTCCCTTTATCCGAGGACAAAAGCGCCTCAGCGCTAGGTCCACTGCCAACATTTCCAGGCAGTTTATGTGTAGTGACCTGACCCGTTCTGGCCACTGGCCAAAGAGCGGTCTACCCTCGATCAATGCTCCCCAGCCCGAGGTGGACGCGTCCGTGGACACCATCTTCACGCTCGAGGAAGTCCCCAGGCTTACACCTGACCGGTACCAGTCTGACGCACTCCATGGTGTCAGGGCTGCCATGCACACCTGATCGACCTTGAGGCGATAATGACCGTGGACCCATGCTCGGCGCGGCACTCGCGCTTTCAGCCAGAACTGCAGTGGGCGCATGCGCAGCAGACCCAGCTGTAGTACTGAAGAGGCTGAGGCCATAAGTCCCAGCGTCCTCTGAAACTTCCTGAGCGGGACTATGCGACTGCTGCGGAAGGATTTCAGCATATGCAGGATGTTCAGTCTGCGCTGTGATGACAGCTGTGCCGTCATGGACAGCGAGTTCAGTTCCGTTCCCAGAAAAGAGATCTTTTGACTGGGAATTAGTGAACTCTTCTCCCAGTTGACTCTGAGACCTAAACACTCGAGGTGATCGAGTATTAGGGTTCTGTGGCGAGTGAGTTCTGAACATGATTGAGCTAGAATCAGCCAATCGTCCAAATAATTCAGAATTCGAACGCCTCGGAGTCTCAGGGTGCCAGTCCATGCACACTGTAAATGTACGAGGTGCTAGAGACAGGCCGAATGGCAGGACTGTGTACTGATATGCCTGGCCCTCGAAGGCAAATCTCAAGAATCGCCTGTGACTTGACGCAATTGGTATTTGAAAATACGCGTCTTTCAGATCTATTGCCATAAACCAGTCTCCTCGGCGAATCTGTGCGAGGATTTATCTGGTCGTGAGCATTCTGAACTTTCGCTTCATAAGCGCTCTGTTCAGATACCTCAGATCTAAAATGGGTCTGAGACCCCCGTCTTTCTTTGGCACCAGGAAATATCTGCTGTACAAACCCCCTTCGCTCTGAGCTTGAGATAAAGGCTCTATGGCCCCTTTGCTCAATAGCTTCGCTATTTCGGCTCGAAGTAGGTGTGCTACTTCTGTTTTTCCCGTAGTCTCGACTCTCGCCGCGTGACGGCGAGGGCGTCGGGAGAACTGTAGCGAATAGCCTCTTTTTATGATGTTCAACACCCATTCTGAAACCCCGGGAAGTTTTTCCCATGCATCTGCACGAGTAACTAGGGGTCGAATGAATTCTGGGCCCTGGTCGCGAAATGGCGGCGACGCGAGAGCAACCGTGTGCTGTCACATGGACGCCGTGTTTGCAGCGTTTGAGGCGGGGGGTGCGCTTAATCGAGCGGGCAACCCGCGCGCGCTCAACTCTCTCGGTTGAGAGAGAGCGCGCGGGGCGAGCCCCGTAGGGCTCGTTATGCCTGGGGATAAATGTGGGTGCGTGATAGCGGGCACATTTATAGCACTGAGAGTACTGTCTGTTAGAACTGACTGACCGTGCATTGGTTTCGCTTTTACAGAAACCGTGGGACATGCAGTGTGTAGTGGTTGTGGGCACTGAATAGTGGGCACGCTCACCACTTGTGATGCACAATCGACATGAGTCGATTTATGTGTGCAAGCCCTGTATTGTGTAGGGCTGTGCTTGTGTATATGAATGGGCACTGAGTCGTGGGCATTACAGTTACACACATTACACCATCGGCCGTGGCCGGGACATACATTCGTTTCGTTTTTACAGAAAACGTGGGACATGCAGTGATTGTGGGCACTGAAAAGCGGGCATGTTCACTACATGTGATGCACAATCGACATGAGTCGATTTTATTTGTGCAAGACCTGTATTGTGTAGGGCTGTGCTTGTGTGTACGAATGGGCACTGGGTGGGCATTACAGTTACATGCATTACACCATCGGCCGTGGCCGGGACATGCAATCGTTTTGTTTTTACAGAAACGTGGGACATGCAGTGATTGTGGGCACTGAAAAGCGGGCACGCTCACTACATGTGATGCACAATTGACATGAGTCGATTTATGTGTGCAAGCCCTGTATTGTGTAGGGCTGTGCTATTGTATACGAATGGGCACTGAGTCGTGGGCATTACAGTTACACACATTACACCATCAGCCGTGGCCGGGACATACATTCGTTTCGTTTTTACAGAAAACGTGGGACATGCAGTGATTGTGGGCACTGAAAAGCGGGCACGTTCACTACATGTGATGCACAATCGACATGAGTCGATTTTATTTGTGCAAGCCCTGTATTGTGTAGGGCTGTGCTTGTGTGTACGAATGGGCACTGGGTGGGCATTACAGTTACACACATTACACCATCGGCCGTGGCCGGGACATGCAATCGTTTCGTTTTTACAGAAACGTGGGACATGCAGTGATTGTGGGCACTGAAAAGCGGGCACGCTCACTACATGTGATGCACAATCGACATGAGTCGATTTATGTGTGCAAGCCCTGTATTGTGTAGGGCTGTGCTTGTGTATACGAATGGGCACTGAGTCGTGGGCATTACAGTTACACACATTACACCATCGGCCGTGGCCAGGACATACATTCGTTTCGTTTTTACAGAAACGTGGGACATGCAACGATTGTGGGCACTGAAAAGCGGGCACGTTCACAACATGTGATGCACAATCGACATGAGTCGATTTTATTTGTGCAAGCCCTGTATTGTGTAGGGCTGTGCTTGTGTGTACGAATGGGCACTGAGTCGTGGGCATTATAGCTACACACATAACACCATCGGCCTTGGCCGGACACCAGAAAATAAATTTTTCAGATTTACCTGGGACGTCGTAAAAACGACGTTTGAGTGCAGGCAAACGGGCCGTGGTGCTGGTTTGGTGACTGCAGAATACACTGGCACGGTCGCGTGTGTTGGGACTGTGCGAGCAAAAAGTTTTGGTGAAAATCCGGCCGCAGCGGGACCTGAACACCGTCGCTTTCCTAGGCGGGCTAGGAAGGTGTGGCGACTGCTCAAAGCTGAAGCAGAAGTACGCATCCTGGCTGAAATGGGGCTTTCCAGGACTTCGCGACTTCTTCGTGAAACTCAGGAAGAAAAGCGCGAGTCGTGAGGACGGTAACGTACGTCCCCCTGCAGAAAAGCAGCCATCCAGCCAGTAAAGCGCAGGCTCCACGGGCGCCGATCACTCAAGACCGAGGCTTAGCGACGGCCTGCGTGAGCGATGCTAGACTTTCTTCTTCGACGCTCGCGAGCGGCAGGGGTGGGGAGATCCTCGGAGCTCGCCCATCCCTCACTACCCGAAGCGAGGAGAGAACAGCAGTCGTCCTCCACAGACGCGGCTTCACCTTCCTTGTTCACGACGGACGCGGCGGCAAACAGCGGCCCTTGTCCGTCAGTAGATAGTCCAGCGAAGCGGGCGGAGAAGCTGGCGGCAGCAGCGGCGAGCTCCTCGTGGTGGAGGGAGGTTCCGGGACCCGCTGAGCACGACGCTTTTTGTCACAAAACTATTTTTTCTGACATTTGATTAAATAGTAATTAGTAGCCTACACTTGTAACAACTAATGAAAGCTGTATTTTTACTAAATATACACTAACTTTTGATTTCCAAGTGCATGTCACGTTATATTTGGTGATCGATCACGCTTGGCGGTTAGTGTTTCCCACACATAGACATAGACTGTGGGCGGTGCGCCACAGAATCAACACCGTCCGCTACATATTACATTTTTTGGCGGCCGCCAAAGTGAATTTTTATCCCGCCAAAGCCTTATTTGATCGGTGAGTGATGTAGATGACAGACAGTTGCGCTTGTGACAGGTCGCATGTTACTGAAAGAACGAGCAGAGAGAGAGGCCGACCGCGCGCGCACTCTCACCGTCTTAAAGGAGAACTCCGGTCAATTTTAACATTGAGCTCAATTTTTAGTAAATTTGGAGTGCTGTCAATACAGACAAAAATCGGTGTTGCCTACACCGTGTTATCCTATTTTTAAAATTTGCACCCTATTGACTTAAATGGGGCAAATTTTAAACCTGCTTTTATCCTCTTATCATCCTTGATGTGTCATTACAAGTGCCCAGCCATGTTGAGTGATTCCTTCAGAGTGAACACGGTGAATCTGACTGCATTAGATGTGAAAGATATTCATAAAAATGAATATCATTCAAATGATCATTCAAATATCAAATGAAAACAAGCGCACAGACCTGTATTTAGTTCCTGTTTTCGGTCGAAGTCCACAGTAGTCGATTGTCAAGTTCACGCGCGTGATCATAGGTAACTAAACCTATGCGCGTGAACTCGAAAATCGACTACTTTGGACTTCGACCGGAAGAGCGGAAGTCCGGAAGAGCACGTGGAGCATTGGGAGATTTTTTTCCTGAATTACCAGTGTGTATTGTGCTAAAAAAAACGTTGCATCTTCTCTGAAAAGCGTTCCGCACATTCAGCTGAGACAAACCACACGTTCAATAAACCTAAAAAAACCTATCCTATTAAATGTTTACTGTGTTGACACAAATCTTGTGCAATGTCCTAAACTGACGGGATAATCACACAAACGCGTTCACGTCCGCTAATGACACCTCCGATTCGCGCACTAATGACTCCTTTGAACCGATTCCATTTAATGAATGGTTAAAACAAAACTGATCTATCCAACAACTCACCAGAATCGGTAATACTTTACAATAAAGTTACATTTATTAAACTCTAGTTAACTACATTTAGTTAACATTAAATAAACTGCACTTCTACAGCATTTATTAATCTTTGTTAATGTTAATTTCACCATTTACAAGTAGCCTTATTAAAATCAAAAGTTGTTAACATTAGTTAGCCTAATGCACTGTGAAGTAACACGAATAAACAAAGGATGAACAGCTGTATTTTTATTTTAACAAAGATTAATAAATACAGTAAAAAGATAGTTAATGAGTAAAATTAGTGATTAAGTTAAAAGTGAATAGTGTTCTTTATTCTTGCTGGTGCCCTGCCAGGAACCTTGCCCCCACAGCAAAGCAAACCGAACCGAACCGAGGCTCCAAAACAGTGATATGAACCGAACCGTGGCATTGGTGTATCATTACACCCCTAATATATAGATACTGAGACAGACAACAATAAATAGACAGGGACAGTATTACAGATGGGAATTGATAAGGATTTAACAATTCCGATTCCATTATTGATATTGCTTATCGATCCGATTCCTTATCGATTCTCTTATCGATTCTCATTGGGTGAGGGAATAAGTAAAAATGTGTTTGTTTGTGTGAGCGCTAGTGAGTGAGTGTGTGTGCGCGCGCATGTGTGTGTGAGTGAGCATGTGTGCGTTTGTGTGAGTGAGTGAGCGCGAGAGAGTGTGTGTGCGCAAGTGTGTGTGTGCGCGCGCATGAGAGTGAGTGAGTGCGTTTGTGCGAGTGAATGTGTGTGATACAGCACGCGATGGCTGGTGGGAAAGCAACGTGGCGTCCCGTTAAAGGCCTCATTATACTTCTGCGTCGAACTTCTGCTTCTGCCATGTTTGCCGCGTTCTGAATCAAAACAACGCAGCGCGTGTGTGACGTTATGACACATTTGCAACGAGCGGAACCGATACGCGGAATTGTTAAGCAGGTATGCTAACGGTTCCAAGGAATTGATTCACTGGGCACCGGTTCTGAAGAAGAATCGGTTCTCGATTCCCATCCCTAGACAGTATACAGAGAGCGCTTGCTGAAGGCAACAGAAGCTGTCACGGTCTGTTTTCAGGGGTGCTTTATAGCTTCCTGGCCGATGACGTCACCCGCCTATGACGTCTCATCTTTCCATTGGACTGATTATACACGTGCTTCACGACACAATCACGCAGGTCGTTCCCACCGCGTCTCAAACTCAGCTCGAGTTGCCTTGAAAGGGAACCGTGATGTCATCGTTCAGCTCTGTTCAGTTCTCATATAATGGTGTCAATGCAGGCAGATCAATAATACAGTTGAATATTAAATTAAATCCCCAAATAAGCAAGCCAAAAGCCAAAGGCAACAAAGGCGAAAAAGGTGACAGTGGCAAGGAACCAAAACTGTGGCACTATGGGGAGACTCCCCAAAAAATTCTCCCCAAAAATGCTAAAGCCTGATTGATTTCATCTGAATAGCCATTGTCGTTTGTGCGCTCAGTTGGATTTATATAGATTTGACAACTCTAAACCTACTCAGAGTTCAACTAGCATTATGCAACAGGCCTATTTGCTATAATGATTATATTTATATATCATGTATAAATATGTTTCCCTTTCGAAGGGAACTCAACAATACGTCATCGACGCTATGGGGGAACGCCTCAGGCATGACAGGTGTCTGAAATCACAATCAAATCACGGCAATCACATTGACCGGCGACAGCCCGTGAATCATTACGTGAATGATTAACGTGCGACCTGGAAGTATATAAGGGCGCCTTGCAAACATGACAATTCATCTTTTCGTCTTCAGGGACTGTATGTTTGAAACGCAAAAATAAAAATACGGAGAAATGAAGCGTGCAGCAAAAGCTAGTTGCTTTCAGAAGTGTGCCGACCCATGTCCTCGATATTTGACGCCGGAGGACACACACCAGCTGTGCGTTTTCTGCTTGGGTGAAGAGCACGCACGGGAGGTTCTCGAGGGAGCTTCCTGTGCAAACTGTGAGCGTTTTTCCTTGAAAACGCTCAGCTCTCGTCTGTCCCTCTTCTCGAGTGAAGGGGGGTCAGCATCTGGGAAACCCCGTGGTTCAGGTCCCGCTCGTGCCGAGGCAGAGCGGCGACTTGCGTCATGGGGCTCCCAGATGGAGCTTGTCGATCACCTTGAGAGGGCTGTAAACCTCTCAGATGACTCGACAACTGACGAGGGTGAGCTGCAGGTGGATGATGATAGCCTTTCACCGACTATTCCTGCAGCTAGTGCTCTTCAGGACGCGCAGGAGATGGCTGAGGAAGTTGAGAGTCAGGTGGATCCTGAACCTCCTCAGCCATCCTGCCCCGTGTATGCAGAGCTGGTGGATGTGATGGAGCGCGCCGCCGACAAGCTGCAGCTGCCATGGCAGCGCGCTAGAGGAGAAACCGCTCGTGGCAGGCTCGATGATCGGTTTCTCCCCGGCCATAGACCACCAGCCCAGGTGAGCCTTCCATTTCTCCCCGACCTCCACACTGAGGTCGAGAAGGCATGGAAGAATCCATACTCTGCCCGTATTCACCGGCATCAGCGGGCTAGTTTCGCTGATGTCGAGGGGATCGGAGAGTAAGGATATGTGTCGATGCCGCCCATTGACGAGACGTTTGCGAACTATCTCGTCTCTGGACAGGCGTCGACACTGAGAGCTCCAACCCTACCATCCAAACCGCTGAAAACTATGGCTCGTTTGAATGGTAGAGCATACTCGGCAGCAGGTCAGGCTGGTGCTGCCCTGCACACCATGGCGGTCCTGCAGGCGTACCAGGCCGACCTGCTGAGGGATCTCGACCAGGGGGCAGGGTTGTCCCCTGAGGCGGTGGCTGAGCTGCGCCGCACCACAGATCTTGCTCTCCGGGCCACCAAACAAACCGCTGCTTCGATCGGCCGGTCGATGGCAGCAATGGTGGCCACGGAGAGACATCTGTGGTTAAATCTTGCCGACATCGGGGAGAAAGAGAAGTCCTTTCTCCTCGATTCGCCGGTTTCGCCCTCTGAACTCTTCGGCACCTCCGTAGAGGCGGTGGTGGGGAAGTTCAGGGAGGCAAAGGCGCGCTCAGCAGCATTTAAAACATGCATACCGCTGAGATCCGGGTCCGCGCCCAGGCAGGCGGGAGGACCTGGCCCATCCCGGTCTGAGGACCAGAGGCGGGGCCAGCGAGCCAGTGTCACCTCTCGTGCGCCCCCTCCAGGTAGGAGCAGGGCGCAGAAAAGGCGTGACTCCCGCAACAGGAGGGATTTGAGGGATGTTATCCAGCAGAAGCGTCAGCGCCGCTGAAGGATAACTCCTTCCGAGGGTCATCAAATCTGCCCTCTCCTGCTTCCGACTCCCCAGGCGTTCATCACATCAGGCCTGGGGCGGGGCCTATGATGAGAACGATGTTCTGATGGCCCGCCTAGGCTTGGCCTGTGAGAGCGCCTCTTTCAGGCATGTAAAGTGATGGACCCCAGGTTCATAAGAAACTACCTAGCGAGTCTTCACTCCGCACGCCGCAGGTGAGCTGTCTGGTCTTCTTAAGAGTAATTTCTGAAGAATGTATACTAATATGTATCTCTCTACAGACCTCGTTCCCTGTATAGAGTCATGGGCATGTCAATGCAGAAAGAATAAGGTAAGGAGGAAAAATCTGGATTATTGGGGCCCTGAAGTTCCCCTGTAGGTGGCTTTAACGATAGGAAGAAGCACCATCTGTTGGGGCTTCTTTTGTGAAATGTGCTGGCCCTCGGGCTCTTAGCCACCTTAGGGTAGAGTAGTTGGTCTCTCTCAATTAGGATTTTTTGATCTGAGTTTGACTGACGCTTGAGCTTCAGATAGATCTATATGTCCGGCCCACGGGCTGTTTGACTTCCTCCCTGAGTACATCGCCCCCTTGAGCTCTGTCTGGGTTTTCATTGGGCTGAGCGATTCTGCAGCCTGTTGTGTGAAATAATAATAACTATTTTTCTGTTAGGCTGTGGCTCCTCCGAGCCCTCAGGTAGATCTATGCTTGCAGGTTGGCCCTCACCAGGGCCGCCTCTGTAGCTGGCCTAGGCTGTGCCAGGGATAGTAGAGGCGCTCTGCTTTAGCATTTCTGCCTCTGAACCTTCACTGTGTGAATTTAGGTTCCTAGCATCCCTGTATGACAGCCTCCTCCAATGGAGTCGTTAGGCCAAGGCCCGCCCCCTTCTCTGCATTCTGGGGCGACTAGAGTAATGCAGCGTGGTGCAAAGGTATGGTTTATAAAGATCCTGGGTTAGGCCTCAAATAGGCCTCCCCGGTACAATGTGTCTTTATTGAGCAGGGTGAGGCCGCCTTTCGCCTCACGAGGAGGCTGGGTCTGTCTGCCCGACCCTGCCGTGCAGAACTAGCATACGGAGTACTCCCCTGTGATACAGGGCAGGTCTGAGTCCTTCACTTTCAGTTCTGTATTATCCTACCTCGCACCACTGTGGCTCGGGTTGAGCGGAAATATTTAGCCTTCACTTCTTTTTTGGTCGAAGTACGCTCCCCTGAAGCCAGAGCATTGCCATGAGCTGACGCCCATGCTTACAGTTGGTAGGCCCCTGACTTTGGGGCCTCCATTGAGGCAGAGTGGCGTATGTTGTACTCCCCTTGCTCAAAGGGTGCTAGCGCTCTTGCTGAGTACACTGCCATGGGCAATGTGATTAGGTACCAGAATGCTGTAGGCGCTGTCTAAACAGCTTATCTGCCAACGAAGGCTGCGCCATTAGGTAGTAGGCCTCAGCAGGCCTCCTGAATGGGCAGCTCCCATGAGGGCGCTGTAGGCCAGCTCACCTCATGTGGCTGGCCTTGGTGGTTCGGGCAGTTGACTCACTGATGGGTAGTAGGCCCTAAACAGGCCTCCTCGGAAGTGAGTCCCAACATTGTGGGACATACTTGTTGGTGTGGTATGATTCCCAACAGTGTACCTTTGGAGCAGATTGACTTGCTGTCAGCTAGTAGGCCCAACCAGGCCTCCCTGATAGGCGAGTCCCCAGTGGGCTGGTCTTAACAGGCCGCCTTCGAACTGTCACCCAGATTCAGGGCTCATAGCTACCAGTTGTTTAAGATTACTATCAGGTAGTAGGCCTCCTCAGGCCTCCCTGAAGGTGAATTCCCACTTACAGTGGCTATCAGGTAGTAGGCCTTACCAGGCCTCCCTGTAGGCAAGCCCAAAGGACAGGCAACTGGACAGCTAGCCTGACCTACTATCAGGTAGTAGGCCTCACCGGGCCTCCCTGAAGGCATGTTCTCACATAATGTGATTATCAGGTGGTAGGCCGCTCTGGGCCTCCCTATATGTAAGCTCCCAAGTATCGTGGCTGTCAGGTAGTAGGCCTCACCAGGCCCTGAAGGTGAGTTCCCTGAAGGTGAGTTCCCACATACTGTGGTTATCAGGTTACAGGCCTCACCAGGCCTTCCTGGTTATGAGTTTCCACATGTCAGGTTACAGGCCTCACCCGGCCTTCCTGGTCATGAGAGCTCCCACATACTGTGGTTATCAGGTTACAGGCCTCACCAGGCCTTCCTGGTCATGAGAGCTCCCACATACTGGGGTTATCAGGTTACAGGCCTCACCAGGCCTTCCTGGTTATGAGCTCCCACATACTGTGGTTATCAGGTTACTGGCCTCACTAGGCCTTCCTGGTTATGAGCTCCCACATACTGTGGTTATCAGGTTACAGGCCTCACCAGGCCTTCCTGAATATGAGATCCCACATACTGTGGTTATCAGGTTACAGGCCTCACCAGGCCTTCCTGAATATGAGCTCCCACATACTGGGGTTATCAGGTTACAGGCCTCACCAGGCCTTCCTGGTTATGAGCTCCCACATACTGTGGTTATCAGGTTACAGGCCTCACCAGGCCTTCCTGAATATGAGTTCCCACTTACTGTGGTTATCAGGTAGTAGGCCCTGCCAGGCCTCCCTGTGAGTGGTTCCCCAACGATGCTGGGTTCTGGAAGCTAGTGGCCGCTTGCTATCAGTTCAGCTGGCCTTATTTGGCCGCTGCTAAAAGCGAGCTCGCGCCCTGGCTCAACTAAAGTGTTCGTCCTCTGCTACTGGTTCCCTCCCGGAACTTCTCTGCCTACAGCCTGGTTTCCTACCAGTAAGTCCATTGCTCCCCTCGCTGAGGGTCTCTATGAGTGTTTGGACTCCTGAGTCTGGTCAGACGGTCGTAGGCCTCTCGTGAGGCCTCCCAGTTAGATCAGCCCCTAGGCCTTCACAGGCCTCCTCAGTGTTTCAAACACAAACACTGGGTAGATCCGTGGATCGAGTAGAGAAACTCCCCTCTCTAGCAAGGGTTTAAAGCACTATGCTGAGTCATACTCTCCGGGATATCCCGTCTCTGAGATCCGGGCTGAGGTTTCACTGCCAGCTTCGCAGTCCCTCGGGTTGGATGCCTTACCTAAGGCAAATGTCCAGAGGCTCTGTCTCCAGACAGACAGGAATTTGGCCAGACTGAAGTGTCCAACGTAGTGACACCAGGTCAGGCCGTCCTGGTGGCATTTCGGGTGGTATATTCCCCCGTATAGTGACTGGCTGGGGTTCCCTCGGGTTCCCTAGCCACATTCCCTAGAAGGGACCCCTTCTGAATTGAAGTTGTGGTCGTAGGCCTTTGAGCAGGCCCAGGTAGGCCTTCGGATTACATATTTGGAGTTCCTCCTGTTAGGCTTATAGCTTGGGCTATGACCGTAGGGAATGCTGTCACTGACAGCCCAGTGTGACCTGAGGGTGAGTGGTTCTTGCATTTCTTTTGAATTTGCTGGTTCTGACAGTTGTCACTGCCTCCTGGCATGCACTCCCCTTAGCATGGCGGCGTGGGTATATCGTTCCCCATAGCGTCGATGACGTATTGTTGAGTTCCCTTCGAAAGGGAACGTCTCAGGTTACAACTGTAACCTATGTTCCCTGAGAACAGGGAACGAGACAATACGTCTCCCTGCCATGCCTCGGGGCCTGCCTACCAAACAGTCCCTTCAGACGAAGGATGATTTGTCATGTTTGCAAGGCGCCCTTATATACTTCCAGGTCGCACGTTAATCATTCACGTAATGATTCACGGGCTGTCGCCGGTCAATGTGATTGCCGTGATTTGATTGTGATTTCAGACACCTGTCACGCCTGAGGCGTTCCCCCATAGCGTCGATGACGTATTGTCTCGTTCCCTGTTCTCAGGGAACATAGGTTACAGTTGTAACCTGAGACGTTTTCCTTCCATCATGCTCTTATTAATTCAATTGAAGTAATGTTTTGTCAGTTTCGCAAACAAGGTCAGGGTTCACTGTAAGAAAAAAATCAGTATAAAAACAGAAAAGGTACTAGTGATTTTCTGCCAGGATATATATCTTGCTATAGACATTTCCTTTGCCCTATAACAAAACACAATGCAAAACACAGGTAAAACTTCTAATCAATCTGGAAAATTCCTTCATATTAAGAGTTCATTGGGCCCTAGTTTTACAGACTTTTTAGAGTTATTGTTTCTACTTGCAGACATCATTATTACAGAGCAGATTTTAACTCTTAAAGTCAGCCTGCATGTAACATTGACATACAAGACCAACTTTCATTTTTATTCAGCACTTAGGTGTTCTGTTGAATGGGGGGAAATGTGGTTTCTTACAATCTTACAGTTCATTTGTTGTTGTGGAACTACAGTTTGGCATTAAAATGCCTCAAATTTGTGAGGAGTTCTTGAATTTAGTAAAATCCTAAAAATCATTCCTCATGATTTACCATAGTTGACAACTGACATAGGCATATACTGTTCTATCTCACTGAGATGCAAGCAATTATTGTGAAAACAACTGCTCAGAAGCTTCTTCTGTCTCAAGTCATGATGAAAATAATGCAATATGCATAATGCAAGGGAACGTGTACATGCATTAAAGTTTTAGACAATCCTGACACATTCTGAGATACCCTCACATTGACCAGTTTTAACAAGTTTTCTTTCTTTCAGATATGCAATAATGTTCAAAGTATGAGGAAGCGCTCTTGCTGCTCAGTGGAAATTGGTTCAGCAACAATGTTAGACAAACTAAAGCAACAGCTTCACAAACTATTGCATGAAAATGTGCAACTTGGTGTAATAGACCTTTCACACAATAACCGGAAATACGTAATTGTTGCGGAAGCGGAGTTCCTGTCAAGCGTCAACACATCAGAAAAACATACCAGAGCAAGAGAAAATGGATCAGAGAGTCTACACAACTTCGCTAATGGATTTGCCAAATATTACAATATTAAATATTAAAATGTCTCCTTGCTATATTTGACACATTCATAATTACTTTTGCCAGTTCTTTGTGACAGCTGTTATGTGGGCAGCGTCACCCTCTGGTTAGATGAACCACCGCATCAGCACCGAAAACATAGAGATTTTATTTTAGAGAATATTCACACAACCTATTCGATATTCTGTCATTTTACTTGCACGTCAAATTCTTTTTAACACAGTTTGTGATTGTTATTAGACATGGGGCATGTCAAGTTTATTTGTAAAACACATTTCACATGCGCGAGTGATTTTAGTTTCGCTTTCTCTGGCAACGCAAAATCAAACATAGCCTAAATGTCTTTCCCTAGTGGAAAATAAAATTTGCTCATACCATTTACTACAAGATCGATCGTCTCTTTCCTGCTCATGTCCCACATCCCTCTCAAAGCGCAGAATGGTAGGCTATATCACGCGTCTTTGTGTGGAAATATATATATATTTTTTTAATAGATTAATTAACTTTATTATATTATTTAAGTTACCATTATTTACTGATATTTATTTCAATGCAATACATGCTTTAGTGTGTTGTTTCTTTGACGGAACTGCTCAAACACTTTTTTGCTCAAATAAATATTTTTTTTCCAAAACAACCCCCAAACATCCGCTGGTAGTTGGTCCATTACCACCGTGGTGGTACAAAAAACTGCCACCGTCACAGCCTTACAAAGGGAACACATTTTTCCATGAGGAATTTGTCCATAAGTATCAAGGTAGAGAGCGATCAGGCTAACTGTTACTGAATTGTTAACTAGAATGACAAATCATTAGTGTGTCCACTTAGACATAATGTACATAGTAGAGGATATAGACTACCTTACTAAAGCATTATAGTCTGCTTTTAATGAAGCATTATGGTATCAATTTGTTCCGTCTATGGTTGTCCAAGTGAGTGTCTTGTGTGTTGCGCCAATATTATTAGCCGAATGCTATCATCATCAGTTAACATTTTTCTCTGGCAATGTCTGTGTTATGTGCGTGTGTTTGTCAGTATCAATACGCTACAATAATTATTGCTCGTTGCTTGCGTCATTTATTTACTTGTTGCCCTAACCGGAAGAAGGTTACCACAGCGATTGCGTATTTCCGGTCACAGATATGGAAGTTGTGTGAAAGGTATATTCCATTTATTCTAACAGGTATGTTAGATTACGTCTTAGGAAGAAGAATCATCTGCTTTAGTCAACTAGTATCTCTATGTAAACTATGTGAAGCCAAACTCTTGAAAATAATACCCCCCCCCCCCCCCCCTTAAAAAAAAAGGTCTCTAAGCCCTATTTTTTTAACATAGAAAATGCATTTAACTCAACTCTTCAATAAAACGGTAACACTTTACTTGAAGGGGTGTGCACATAGAAGGGACTGACATGACACCATAATCATGACAAGACACTTCATGAATATGAAGGAGGTTTTATGCATGTTTATGACAACTGTCATTAAGTGTCATTTGCTCAATTATGGCATTTTTAATGCAAATATGACATTGTTTGAGAGGTCTTTGTCATGACAACTTGACATTAACCAATACATCATAACCTGTCAGGGTTTCTGTGAAAAGAGGAATGCGGAGAATGACCCGCCGCGGGCCCATCACCTATACTTCCCGTCTCGACATTGGAAATTGAATAAAGCGTCACTAGCCGCGTTTCCATTACCCTTCAAATTGCGCAAATTGAAATTGAAAATTAAAAATACGCACAATGGAAACACGTCAATTTCGCAAAAACTCTCGTTTTTACGCCCGCATGAGGTGGTTTTTCAGGCAATTCGAAAAAGGAATATTTCGCAAAACTGCAATGGAAACAGTTTTTGCGCATTTACAGTCACCTGACTTAGAAGACATGGTGTGTTTGGGGTCCGTGTACGCAAATAATAATAATTATCATCATTATTATAACATTTATAGGCTACATATTTAGAAGACGCTTTTATCCAAAAAAAGGAACAAAGCAATTCGTCAAATGTCATTCATAATACGGGTTAGACAATAATAATACAGGGCTGAGATTATCACAAATAAACACAATATTTTGACGCATAGGGTTTGTGTGGAGTGTGGAGCGCGCACTACATGGCACGGAGGTGCGGGCGTGAACACTTGCATTTTCCTATCAACAGTGAAACAACTTAATATACTCTATAATTTCTGGTCATACAGAAAATAATAATACATTATTTGTAACTACTTTTATTTGTGTAAACAATAACAAGAAAACGTTGTGCTTTTGTAAAATAAAATAAAACAATCAGGTGCGTTTTCACCCTCAGCTTCTAGCAACCAAGATGGCGGCGCGCACGGATGCAGCGGCTCACAGCTCTCGCTTTTGGTGCATTTTTGTTTGTTTTCTTGTGTGTTTTTTGTTTGTTGCTTCGGTGAAGCATAATTACAGCCGTCAGAACTTATTAGACATCGGATTTCAACACATGATTACAGTCACACCTGACTTTTATCGCACACACAATATCCCGAAGGATATCACCAGACCACCGGGATCTCCGTGGATTGTTGTCGGTACTGGCAGACGACGCAGACAGCGTCGGGAAAGAAAACTAAAGCGGGGCTGCCGGGCCGGCCTTCTTGCGAGACTCAGAAAACAACCACATAAGCCTTCTCTACCAAGTATGTTTCTCACAAATGCAAGATCCATAGCTCACAAAATGGACGAACTAGAGCTTTACATCGCCGGGAACCACTACATCCGCGATTGCTGTATTATGATAGTATCCGAGACCTGGCTGCCGCAGTGCAGCTGGCGGGTCACACTTTACATCACTGGGACAGAAACAACGACTCTGGTAAGAGCAAAGGGGGTGGTGTGTGTATATTTGTGCACAATGACTGGTCAAATAATAGTATAATTCTAGACAGCCACTGTTCTCCGGACCTGGAATTCATGACTGTTAAATGCCGACCGTTCTTTTTACCGCGAGAGCTAACAGTAGTGATTGTCACCGCTGTTTACATACCACCCGACTCCAATGTTAGTACAGCTCTCGCTCTCTTGCTAGATGCCATAAATAAACAGCTATGTGCTTATTCCAACGGAGTACACATTATTGCTGGAGATTTTAATCAGGCAGATTTGAAAACAGTACTTCCACATTTCTTACAACATGTTAAATGTCCGACCAGAGGGGAAAACACACTGGACCATGTGTAGACCAACATTAAACATGCATATAGAGCTATCCCTCTACCTCACCTAGGCCAATCAGACCACCTCTCTCTGCTTCTTACTCCAGCATACATCTCCCTCAGAAGACGGGAAACACCACTCATAAAGACTGTTTCTACATGACCCGAAAATGCACTCTCTCAGCTACAGGACTGCTTTACACATACTGACTGGGAAGTCTTTAAACATCACGACCTGGCTGTTCACACTGAGGCGGTACTGGCCTACATCAAGTACTGCATGGACAATGTCACAGTGAATAAAATCATCCGGGTCTTTCCAAATCAGAAGCCTTGGATGACCAGCCAAGTCTACAAACTCCTTAAAGACCGGAAAGCTGCTTTCAGGTCAGGTGATAGAGCTCTTTACAGTGCTGCTAGAGCCAACCTGAAGAGAGGAATTAAGGATGCAAAGAGGGACTACAAAAATAAGGTAGAAGATCATTTCACAAACGGCAAACGACGACAGGTATGGCAGGGATTCCAGCACCTAACAAACTTCAGAAGCAGCAGATGTGCAGCTGGAAACAGCTCGGCTCCACTGGCAGAGGAACTGAACTGCTTCTTTGCTCGTTTTGACAAACCACAGCTGCAAAAAAACACACCACCCCAGCCCACACTAGACCTTGGTACCCCCCCACTCATTGTCCAGGAGCATGAAGTGAGGTGGGTGCTTAGAACAGTGAACACACGGAAAGCTTCTGGCCCTGATGGCATCCCAGGGAAGGTGCTCAAGGGATGTGCTAATCAGCTCTCAGGAGTTTTCGCAAACCTTTTCAACCTCTCTCTGACACAAGCTTCAATTCCATCCTGCTTGAAATCCTCCACAATTATCCCCATACCAAAGAAATCAGCCACGGATAGCCTCAATGACTATCGCCCTATCGCCCTTACACCGATCATTACGAAGTGCTTTGAGAGGCTGGTGTTGCACCATCTGAAAACCTGCCTCCCCTCCACCTTCGACGAACATCAGTTTGCTTATAGAGCAAACAGATCAACTGAGGATGCAATAGCCATAGCTCTCCACGACGCGCTGTGCCATCTGGAACATCAGGAGAGCTATGTGAGGATGCTTTTTATTGATTATAGCGCAGCCTTTAATACCATCATACCGGACATCCTCTACAGCAAACTCACAGATCTGGGGCCTCATGTATCAACACAGCGTACGCACAAAAACGTTGCGTACGCCAGCTTTCACGCTCACGGTCGGATGTACTAACAGTGAAATTAACGCGAGAATGTTTCATGTCTGGCGTACGTACATTTCTCATTGTTTTTGTCCGTTGGCGACTCTTACAGGCAATGAAGTGAAGTTGCAAACATTACACAACGAATTGTTCTACAAGTCAGTGATGCGCGGGTTGATCCAAAATGAGCGGGTGCCTGCGGTCACCCGCGGTTACGAGTCATCCAAAAAATATTTTTAATGATATTCGGGTCGCGGCCGGTCGGGTCGTTTGAAATAAAGATGCCAATTAAACCTTTGTAATTTATACAGTACTAGACACAGTTGTCTATGAAATACAGGTCTACACTTTATTGGCTGAATAACTGGTGCGAAGATGACGCACAAGCTCAGTCTGCAGGCAGAGATGAAAGTGGGAAATCCTTATTTACCTTTTGAATGTTGAGCGTTATTAACTTTTGAATAAAAGCTGACGCGGGACAAAATGCCCGATTTCCCAACACGTTGAACTGAGCAATGCCATTGTTCCATTTTAATAGGCTACTTTTAAACGCATATAGCTCAGTAATGTCAGTTTTATGTATTTTCTGAGAGGGGGCGGGGGGGATTTTTGTTGGGAAATTCGGGGGAGAGACGCACACTTCGGTTAGACTGGATGAACACATGCAGCATCCTAATTGTTAAGGAAATGAAACAAAATAAATGAATAAATCAAGCCTTTATTACATAACACTAGGCTATATCATACAGCATTCAGAAAAATGTGCACCCCTAGTTCCTCCGTCTATGGCACAATGACGCTACGATGAGCATTTACTAGCTACTTTAAAAAAGGAAGCGGGTCGGGTACAATATTTTCTTTCTTTTTTTTTGCGTTCCGAGTTGCGGGCGGGTTTTCTGGCCATTTACAGTGCGACTTTCAGATCCCACCGCATTGACGGCATCAGCCAAACTCTCCCACTCATATTTTTTTCCTTTTGTTATTAATTCCGGAGGACTAAGTTCCAAATAAAATATTTTTTCTCGTTTCTACCTCCGATAGTAGCACCTCCAATTCACTTTCTGTAAAGTTTCGTTTCTTGCCGCTTGCTTTTAGACATTTTCTTGCTGCTTTCTTTTGCCAAAGTGGACTCATTACCATATTTAAATGTATTTAATTAAGGTAGGAGACTGGATGGGGCGTTGTGCTCGTGCATGTGCACTCAATTTTACGTTAATTGGGATGTACAAAGAGAATATGCGTGGGATCCTTCGTACGCAGAAATTCATACACAAACAACAGAGATTCATCAAAACACAGAGATTCATCAAAAACAACACATCTGGTTTTTTTTGTGCGTACGCAGATTTACAGCTTTGTCCGTACGCAATGTTTTAGTATGAATTCAACGCAAGTCTTTGTACATGAGGCCCCTGGGCTTTCCTTTACTCACTTGTAATTGGATCAGGAACTTCCTGACGGATCGCCCTCAGACTGTTAAAATGGGTCCCCATTTCTCTTCCACCCGCACGCTCAGCACTGGCTCCCCTCAAGGATGTGTGCTGAGCCCAATTCTGTACTCTCTCTATACGCATGACTGTCGCCCAGTCCATCACCAGAACAACATCATCAAATTCGCAGATGATACTACAGTGGTGGGTCTAATCTCAAAGGGGGATGAGGCTGTCTATAGAAATGAAATCCTGAGATTGTCAGAGTGGTGTTTAGCCAATAACCTGACACTAAATACCACCAAAACAAAAGAAATCATCCTCGACTTTAGAAGGCGCAGGGCAGACCCCGCTGCCCTCTACATCAATGGAGACTGCGTAGAGAGGGTCCAAACATTCAAATTCCTTGGCACAACCATCTCAGCAGACCTCAAATGGTCAGACAACACCACAGCAATCTTCAAGAAGGCACAGCAGCGCCTTCACTTCTTGAGAGTGTTAAAGAAGAACAACCTAAAGGAGAAGCTGCTGGAGACTTTCTATCGCTCTGCAGTGGAGAGCCTGCTGACATATTGTATCTCAGTATGGTACTGTAGCTTTACTGAGGCAGAGAGAAAGGGAATACAGCGGATCATAAACACCGCGCAGAGGATTATTGGCTGCCCTCTTCCCTCCCTAAAGGACCTTTACAACTCCCGCTGCCTCAGCAGAGCCCAGAACATTATAAAAGACCACTCTCACCCTGGTTCCCACCTGTTTAAACTGCTGCCCTCTGGTAGGCGCTACAGATGTTTTAAGTCAAGGACAAATAGACTCAATGACAGCTTTTTCCCCAGAGCAATAATTACATTGAACACGCATATGCACTGACGCACTGACTTATTTTTTGTCTAAGTTTAAATATTTTAATTGTGTATTACTTCGTATTATGTATACTTTTAATCTTTTATTTATTTTTTTAATGTACCATGCACCTTATGCAGAAGCTCTGAAATTTCGTTGTATCTTGTGTACAATGACAATAAAGAAATTCAAATTCAAATTTCATGATCTCCGTGAACTGGAGCGCGAGAACTGAAACAAAATATAGCCTATAGGCTAAAGCTTGAAATGTCTACTTTAAAACGAACAAATTCGAATCGAAAGCTAATACATTTTGTTCTGATTAAGTAATCCGTATGAAAGGTGCATTTCTCTCTAAAAGCGCATCTGCTTAACAGCAGAGATGGTAATGTTTTTAGCCGAGTTAGAAAACAATAGTTTAATAATATTAATGGCTCTTCTTATTCAGCACTGCGGGAAAATGTCAATTCCAGGTTCTAATTTGGCCTTAGAAAACCAGTAAAATCAACATGTTTTCCATATTAATTTGTGAATATTTTACATGTTTAATAAAGGGGGAAAAAGTCATTAAACAAACATCTGAAAATTCGTCGATATTTACTTTTTGGCGCAGCAGTTGGTGTAGCCAGTTCAAATTAAAATTTTGGTGTTCAACTTTGCGTTTTAAAAAGACAACCGTTCATTTTTCGTTTTTTTAAATTACGGGTTTAAAAAGGAAAAAAAACGAATGGACAAAAAAGTAGCCTACATGGATCGTTTGGAATAGGAGACAGAGTTCTTTATTAAATTCATAAAAGAAACAATAATTAGCCTATAGGAATAGCCTACTGGATTCTAAACTTCAAAGAAATGCCACAATCAAAACCTCAGAGCAGAAATGAGGGTGAAACACCCAGAAACTCCTTATATATCGTTCGGAGTATAAGGGTCTTTCCCTGCCATTAATGCTTGGATAACACGTACGTCTCCTTCCATTAATAATAATAATGTCTAATGCGGTGGCTGTGAGATTATATAGCTAAACCAACGTCCGTTGCCGTGATTTTTGGAATGACTTATCGCGCGAGAAAAAAGGACGTTTTAGTTGCATAACATTGGTTAATGGAAACGCCGTCATTACGCCGCCGTTTTTTATCGATATTTAGATAATAGCGCAAAACATTTGTGCAAATCTGTAATGGAAACGCGGCTACTGGTAGAAATGGGAGGAGAAGACTCCGTGGTAAATATTTCACGTAATTAACGCAGCATCCGTTTTTTCTGTCATCCTTTGGCTGGCGTTACATTATATGATGCACTTTTATTCTTGCAAATGCTTTTAAACCATTCACGCAAAGACAAATTGAGCGCCAAAATCGAGTTCTCTTTCCGCTTGAAGTTGACCGAACTAACACACGCAATTCTGCAAAAATGTCCGTTTTGTCAAGTATCCTCATAAGAGCAGACTGAGCACTCTTAAATGAGTTAAATAGTTTTAAATGAACATAAAGAAGAGTTGTGAGAGAATGAGGCGCGTGTGAGATCCGCGGCGGCTGCTCTTAAAGGGACAGCAGCCAAATTAAGCTTTCTGTCTGTAAAGTTAATCAAAGAACAAAGGGAACAGAGAAAAACACTCACTGCTCTTGACAAAAGAACATTTGTAACTTTAATAAGGACTCATCTATGTATAATTCAACATTTATGCAGTGCAAACTGTTTGATAACTTTATTAACTTTCTGTATATTTCCTACCTTTTAGACAAATATTTAAAATATACTGTCTTTGATGTTTCTACATTAATTTGGAGATAAAATTTGAAATTATGACATTATAAAATATATTAAAAACATAAGGTTTTTATCGTGAGTAATCACAGAATTTTTTTTGTTTCTAACCAATATTTTTTTTTTTTTTGCAGGCATCAGTGATCCGCTATCAATATGTGGGAGACTTCCGGGAGACTTGGGATGTCTGTATTTCTATACTGAAATAATATTGGCATTATAATTATTGATTTTTCATTAGGCAATTTTTTTGGTGCCCCCTCACGCGTGATGTGCGTGGTGGGAGCGGCGGCGCTGACAGGCGGTATGGTGTAAAGCTGCTGTTTAAATGTGTTCGGCTTTTCTGTTTACAGAAACATGTTCTCTAATCTGTTTAGAAGATTTCATACAAATTAAATATATTAAAGTTTTATTTCATTTTGTTTATTTCATATGATTATGATGACCAACACCAACACTGTTTTACTTTGGCACTTTGGCTAAGAATAGTTGACTTAAAAGATTGCGAACCAAAATTCTTATAAGTTGTTTTATAAAAAATATATTTATTTTAAGTTATATTGTTGTAAACCAATCAGGGGGGTCGGTGTAAAGCTGCTGTTTTATTTTAAAGGGGGGGTAAAATACTTAGTTTCAGTCAATCTCATGTTAATCTTGAGTACCTATAGAGTAATAGTGCGTCCTTAATATCTCCAAAAAGTCTTTAGTTTCATCATATTTATAAAATAAAAATACAGCTTTCCGATTCTAACCGGAAAAAGCCGAGGTCCTTGATTCTGGGCGTGGGCGGAGCTATAGAGTCAAGCGGGAGCGCCCGGGAAGGTTTGCTTATTATCGATCGTGGTGCGGTAGGCCATATTACTATATATATAGTATTTGGTTTGCAAATCCAGCGACGACCTGGGCCTTGTTAATAAAACATTCGTCACTGAAATGACCAGAACACAAAACCGCACTTGCCACACTCCTTTGCTGTCCCGGAAATACAAACTGCATCCACTGTTCCAGTAACACTGGGTTCTTTGGGAAGCTGAACAAGGTAAACTTTCCCTCACATCCCAAAACACACTTTTTTGGAGACATTCTTGACATCAACCATTCCTATTTAGCGCTGCTGATGATGATTTCCGGTAGTAGCGCGTCGATGCATAGATATTATATAGAGATATATGATGTCTATGCGCCGATGAGCGCGGTCTTTCTCTCCTCTGGTCGACGTGTGCGTGAACGCGCTTTTCCGAGAGCAATGCTCATATAAGGAGTTCCACTCTGGTCTACGTCATTAGATCTACGATAGAAAAAAACCAGCCGAAACGTGTTGCAATCCGGAAGTATGATTTTCAGCACAGAAATTCTCTGTTATTCGTTCAAAATAACTTTTCAAACTTTGGCCATTATTAGCATGAGAATCCATCTCTTTAACACTGTAAACAACTCTGAATACATGAAACACCATTGTACCCCCCCTTTAAAATGTGTTCTGCTTTTGTGTTTACAGAAATGTTCTAATTTTGGAATAAAATATTAAGTGACCTTTTTGTCACTTGTAATGAATCTTGCTTATTAGTTAACCCTCTGGAGTCTAAGGTGTTTTTGGGGTCCTTGAGATGTTTTGACATGACCTGATATTTGCTTCAGTTGCTTATAAACAGATTAATGGCAAAGGTGTAATTACACTCTATTTAGCACGAACATGTCTATCATAATATGTGAGCAACATGCATGTACATGTTTGCATTTTTGAGAGAATATTATTTATGCATGGTTATTCAAAAAACTAAAACTTAAATTGTCTGATATAAGACCACAAACGACAAACTTCACATATTCCCACAATACTTTTGACTAATGGGTGCTGTCGGCTAAAGTGTTTACTTTAAAATGATCTGAAAATCATCCGGGCTAATCGTTCACATTAAACAATAGATTGATTTAAATTTTGTAAGACACTTTTTGTTTGGAAAGGCAATATGCAGGTGGGCGTGAATGATCCAACAAGGTCATGAATAATGTCCTCATTCCCACCTGGAGAAGACAAAGAGCTGCTAATGCTGCATACTAATGAGCAATTCATAGAGCCCCTTTCACACAGAGATTCCGGAAAATACACGGATAAAGTGACCCGGGATTTGACCCGGGTTCGTTTGAAAATGGTTCATTCACACTGCCAGTGATTTGCCGGAATCAGAGAGCGCGTTCACACACAACCCGGGTATGTCCCGGATAGACGCGTGACGTTATGATCTTCGGCGCGGATTGCAAGGAGCTCTCGGGTCTCTGCTTCAGTCCAGTTTGTAGACATCTTTTCGTTCTTTCTTGTATCGATGACGAACACAAACTTTCTTCAGTGGCACGATAACTACGTCATTGCGAAGGCTCGTGCATCATCACTACGACACACCCCTTACGGCATTTGTCCTGGCTTTTGTTCACACAGCGCGCGTTCCGGGTCTGAACACGGCAATGTTACTAGGTCCCCAACCCGGCATCGATCCCGGCATTAAACCCGGGTCGTGTTTGCGTTCACACAGAAGGCGTTCCGGCAATTTGCCGGGTTCAAAGTGCTGTGTGAATGGGATTTAAGTGTCACTGAGCCACAAGATGCAAAGACAACACACACACACACACACACACACATATACACACACACATATATATATATATATATATATTTATATATATATATAGCCTATATATATATATATATATATATATATATATATATATACACACACACACACATATATATATATATGTAACCCTACCTGTCTTTCTTGAAACTAAGTAGGACAGCGCTCCAGATTCATTAACTAAATGCCTACTGATGTTGAAGTTAGGCCCCTCCACAGTCACAATGATGATTTGCTTTTGAAAAGTTATGCAGAATTAACTCTATACGCACCACTTTAACTAATCAAGTTAGCAAACACTTTTGAAAGAATAAAACACTTTTAGAAGTACCAAAAAAAAAGGATTTAATTGGAATAATTGGATTAGTTGGAGTTATTAAATGATAACTAGCTTAACAATGAATTTCAGTATGTGAAGTATTCACACAATCACATTTCCAGTAAATCTGACACAATTTAACACCTTATGTGCAATATACAGTTGACAGACCTACTGAAATTAGTCTCTAGGTAAAATACACTCAGTATAGACTGAACCAATGTGATGAATACATACAATAACTCACACAGATTATACCAAATATACTCTGAATACTCACATCATATTTTCAGTGCACTGAATACTCTTAAATTAACCAATATTTAATGCGGTGGGCCCACACTCACACCAGTCATTCACACAACCCACCCCGTTGCAGGCCTGAATCGTGGCTCGTGTTCGTGGTGGCCGGGAAACTGAAAAATGGCCCCTTCACTCTCCTGAGCACAAAACAAATCAAACAAGATACCTCAATTCCACGTGCAACCATACAGCAATTCCGGATTCCTTTCGCAGGCCTATGCGCAGGCCTCGCGCAGCTCCTTGTCCTCTCTCTCCCTCGTCAGCCGACGAAACGCACCTCCCACGCCGCCAGAGGAACCCCAAATAACGCGGGTATTTGGGGCGCTATCTGGTCCTCAAGGTCTCCCTCGTTGATAAGGAAAACAACTGCGTTAACAGTCTTTAGTCTTGTGGTTTAACTGTTGCTTTAGATTATCAGTTCAGATAATTAAACAGCCTGTATTCGCGCCTGAACGGCAGATTAACAACACGGCCGTAAAAAACCTCGCGGCGATCTCAAAGTAAACACAACTGAATAATTCTTGTGTCAGTGTTTCACACCCGATCTACATAACAGTTTAAGATTTTTAAACTTGTAAATCATTAACCAACTCACTCTCTTACCGCAAGTGCGTCTCTCACATTCTCATGTCTCTAACTGAACTCCCGCACTTGTCAAAAGCGTCTCTCATCCCTCTGGAACAACCACTCACATTAAACAAAACACCAGTCAGGGCGGGACTTAATACACATAAACCAATAAAATAATAAAACACCTAACTTGTTGGTTAATGCCACATTTTGCACATGTACATCGCAATCAAACTTGACATAGGAACGAACGTTCTTAAAGGAACACACACCTTTAAACATACTATACTGAGATGTATATTTAATTCACATTTTAGCTCTGGATTAGAACTAAATAAGAACGAATAAATTTAGATAACCCATTAACTGAATAATTGTATTTTACTGGGTTACATATATATATATACACACACACACACACACACACACACACACACACACATACATATATATATATATATATATATATATATATATATATATATATATATATATATATATATATAACTACAGAATTGGTTCAGAGTTGGAAACATCTTGAAAAAAGTGTATTTTTCCACAAACTGTGTATGCTTGCAAATTGTATAATATCAAAGGTAAACATTTCTAGTAATTGTGCAGTTAATTCTCATTCGTATTTTCAGAAAGTTTTGGATGTAGGCTATCCTCTCCCCAAATTTGTCACTAATAAAACACAAAAATAATTTAAAGACAAGGCTTATATTGATATTTTAAGATTTTGTTTGCACCTTGTAAATTAGGTTTTGATGTGGCAGTAAAAACTTTATAATATATCCAAAACGAAATGTTGTCTTTCATATTTAGTCTGTAACATATTGTCTTTTATAGGCTAATATATATTAGGGCATAAATGTTAATTTGCAGTTTAATATGTTGCTTATCCAAAGACATTTTATTTCAACGTATTCAGTCGATTTTTACTCATCTCAGTAGGCAATATAGATAGTTTCATTCACACACAGACACGCGCGAGCTGTAGCAGCTAAACAACAACATGCGTCTGTGCCGTTCATTCATTCAAACACAGAAACGCGATTCAAATTTAAACAGTCTTTTGCGGTTTACAGACACCATTTCATATCGCGATTAGAACAAAGCACTTACTGATGATCTGCAGCTGGACCCGTTGTTCGGCTACTCTAGCACGTTTGAGGTAAAATTTCCAGGATTATCACGATATTATTATTCCTCACAGCGAGTGTGTTATCCAGCTGTTGTGGGCGTTGACTGGTTTCCATGTGTTGCTTCAGATTATCTGCGTTTGAATAGGGCGCGCTCTCGATGGGCGTGTCACATTAGCAGAGTAATGAGGTGCCAGAACGATAATGAGACCGGCTGATCTCTCGCTCTTTATATATAGATTACATAAACAGAGAATATTTCTTTTAGTTTTGAATTAGATAATTTAAAACTACACACTTAAATGATTACAGAGATATATAGCTCATGTCTGAGTGAATAGTATTCGCTGAGTTTTGTTTGAGTTTAGAGAAGTGCTTCAGAAAAAAAGTTCACGGAGACGGAGAGGCAGAAAGCACTCCCTGTTTACTTTCTTTATTTTACAAAAGCACAATGTTTTATTTCGATTGTAAGTGGACACATAAAAAAGTAGACATTTAACAGCTTATTTTTTCATATTTCTTAAGGCTGTATGACCAAAACTGACGGAGTATTTTAGGTCTATTTTGCTGCTATGTAAAAAAAAACGAGCAAAACGCGCCCACGCGTTTGCCGACCTCAGGGGGTTAAATTATTAATATCATGGAATGATAATTATTTACTTTAGCCTGGAGTTATGGCTCTCAATATCGCAATATATATCGTTGGGGAAAAAAATATAGCAATGTAATTTTTTCCAATATCGTGCAGCCCTATCCTGTACGTTCCAGTAACAGTCATCACAGACTACACGGGAGCCCCAGGCCAAGTTAAGCAGCAGCAAGGTTATGAAAGACCCTTGTGATACGACAGTGGAGATACCCGCTTTAGCCCTCAGCAGAGATATGCTGCATACGATGACTCAGTGCCTTCTCAGAAAATGCGATGACTCAGAAAATGGGTTCATCTGCTTAATCCTACGCACCAAGACATTGAGTTGCCCAAACAGACCCATTTAGGTCAGTTCTACACTGTGCGTGACATGCTGTCTGATTTCTATAAGCCTGTGGACGGTCTTGTAGCTCAGGTTAGCCTGCCAAGCCCTTCTTGCCATTTACCTGATGTTCACATGGGTACAGACACTCTTACTCCCAATGAGTTCGAAGTAGTTAACTCCCTCCTAAGAGAGAACTGCGATGTCTTCAGTACTTCCTCTACTGATTTAGGTAGAACTGATTTGATCAAGCATAGCATACAAACATCCTCCACATCCCCTTTGCGTTAGAGAGCATACTGTACATCTCCTGTCCTACGAGAGGAAATTCCTGAAACTCCTTGATGCTGACTTAATTGAGCCTAGCGATAGCCCATTGGCCTCCCCAGTGATACTTGTTGGTAAGAAGGACGGGTCTTACAGATTTTGTATTGATTATAGGCGTTTGAACTCGATTACCATCAAAGATGCACATCCACTGCCACGTGTGGATGACAGTTTAGATGTCCTCTCTGGAGCCACCTTGTTTAGCACTCTAGATTTGTCAAGTGGCTATTGGCAGACTTAAATGGATGATGCTAGTAAAGAAAAAACTGCCTTTACAACGGGAGATTCCCTCTATCAATTTAAGGTCATGCCAATGGGCCTTACTAATGCACCCCCCCCCCCAACATTTCAGAGGTTGATGGAGCTTGTTCTCCGTGGCCTCCATTGGTCTAAGACTCTGGTTTATCTCGATGACATCATAGTCTTCAGTCAGACATTTAAAGATCACATTAACAATCTCTCTGAAGTGTTTGGTAGATTGCGGCAGGCTGGTCTCAAACTCCATCATCAAAAGTGTCAGTTTTTCAAGCAATCTGTACTCTTTTTAGGACACGTGGTTTCAAAGGATGGCATTCAACCTGACCCCAAAGTGACTGAGAAAGGGCTGAATTAGCCTCGTCCAAGTACACCTACAGAGGTTAGAGCTTTCATAGGCCTCTGATCATAATATCGCCAGTTTATCAGAGACTATGCGGAAAAAGCAGCCCCTTTACACATTCTGACGAGGAAACATACCAAATTCACATGGAGTGAACAATGTGAGGACACATTTCAGTATTTTCGCCATGCTCTATCCTCCCCTCCTATTCTCACCTACCCTGATTTCAGCAAGTCTTTTATTCTCTATTCGGATGCATCTCACCATGCGATTGGCTCCGTACTAGCACAACAGCAACAGGTTGTTGAAAAGGTAGTTGCCTATGCCAGTCATGTGCTAAGCACAACAGAGTGTAACTGGTCAATCTTTGACAGAGAATGGTGGGCTATTGTTTGGTCCGTTAGACATTTCTCACACTACTTGCAAGGATGCCACTTTGTGGTTGTGTAGCATCCAGTCAATATTGAGAAGGCCAAAACTGATGGTTAAATGACTTTTATTGCCGTCCATGTCATCAACCAACGTAAGAGCTGGGTAAAAACAGATAAACCATGCATTACCATCCCATTTCGACCGTTACACAGCTCATTACATTAGTTTCAATCTACTAGCATTACCAAATTATACATTTTACGATAAACATTTCAAGTAGCTCAAAAATATTTTGTTAACTCTACAAACCTTGTTCCCCAATTGACCGAAGCTAAACCTAGTAGTCTTAACAGTTTTTAATCGTGAACCTTTTCAGACTTTTCTTTTTGTCTTTTTCGCCGTTCTTCAAGCTAATTTCCGTTACCATACTTCCGGTTTCTATGGTTACCAAGTAGAAGCTCGATACCGTAATAATAAAAGATTATAGCGTAGCTATAATCAAAATAGTGCTGAACTACTCTGTTAGCCTTTACACTCCCACCAAATTATTTGCTGTTACACACATAAAACACAAATCATTTCTTCAAGTTACTTAACCAAAATATAGAAATAACCTTGTAAACATGTTACATTTGTAACTTTAACATTTCAACACACTTAAGCATTGTAAATTTACTTTTCACAATCTTCTAGTAGCAGAAATAACTGGGCGTTCTACTACAGACATTTTGTTCACACGTTGACTCCTTTTGGTAAGATTTCTGTCTGTAAAGCCTATTTTGACCTTTCTGACAAGTACATCTGCATCTTTCACAGTGTCCAAGATTCGTCCAAGTTTCTGGGATTGGGGTTGCATTTCATCCTTGTCCATTACTATGTCGCCTATTTGCATGTTTCTTTTAGGCTTGTGCCATCTTTGTCTGACCATTATGTTCTGCAGGTACTCCCTTTTCCATCTGCTCCAAAACTGTTCGAGCTCCAAATATTCAAGTATCGGGCGTCAAGTATTATGCTCCAAATACTTGACGCCATCGTTTTTGTGCATACAAGTCCTCCTTAAAGAACTGTCCTGGGGGAGGCAGAGGAATTGAGGTTTTCATTGTGATAAGATGATTCGGAGTTAGCGGCTCCAAACTGTTTGGATCGTTAAGACTGTCTGTTGTAAGGGGGCGGCTCTTTACTATAGCAGCTGCTTCATACAAGAAGGTTCTGAGTGAAGAGTCGGTAAGTCGACCTGGTGTGAGAGCCAATGTTGCATTAACCCTCTGGGGACCAAAAACGCGCCGGCGCGTTTGCCTCGGTTTTTTTCACATAGCAGCAAAATAGACTTAAAATATTTTTTGTCATACAGGCTTAAGAAATATGAAAAAATAAACTGTTAAATGTCTTCTTATTTATGGATTCACTTAAAATCGAAATAAAACATTGTGCTTTTGTAAAATAAAGAAAGTAAACAGGGTGGGCTTTCTGCCTCTCCGTCTCTGTGAACTTTTTTTCTAGTGCACGTCTGTAAACTTAAACAAAACTCAGCGAATACTATTCACTCAGACATGAGCTATCTCTATAATCATTTAAGTGTATTTATGTAATCTATATAAAAAGAGCTAGAGATCAGCCGTTCTCATTATCGTTCTGGCACCTCATTACTCTGCTAATTTGACACGCCCATGGAGAGCGCACGCTATTCAAACCCAGATGATCTGAAGCAACACATGCAAACCAGTCAACGCCCACAACAGCTGGAAAACACACTGTAGTGAGGAATAATAATATTGTGATAATCCTGGAAATTTTACCTCAAATGTGCTGGAGTAGCCTAACAACGGATCCAGCTGCAGATCAGTAAGTGCTTTGTTCTAATATGAAATGGTGTCTGTAAACCGCAAAAGAATTTTACAATTTGAATCGCGTTTCTGTGTTTGATTGAATGCACGGCACAGATGCATGCTGTTGTTTACTACAGCTCGCGCGTGTCTGTGTATGAATGAATTAACCTTTAGTTTAGCTTTTAGCAAACTATCTATATTGCCGACTGAGATGAGTAAAAATCGACTGAATACGTTGAAATAAAATGTCTTTGTATAAGCAACATATTAAACTGCAAATTAACATTTATGCCCTAATATATATTATAAAAGACGATATGTTACAGACGAAATATTAAAGACAACATTTCGCTTTGGATAGATTATAAAGTTTTTACTGCCACATCAAAACCTAATTTACAAGGTGCAAACAAAATCTTAAAAGGTCAATATAAGCCTTCTCTTTAAATTATTTTTGTGTTTTATTAGTGACAAATTTGGGGAGAGGATAGCCTACATATTCCAAAACTTTCTGAAAACACGAATGAGAATTAACTGCATAATTACTAAAAATGTTTACCTTGGATATTACACAATTATACAATTCCACAGTTTGTGGAAAAATACACTTTTTTTCAAGATGTTTCCAACTCTGAACCAATTCTGTAGTAATATATATATATATATATATATATATATATATATATATATATATATATATATATATATATATATATATATGTATGTATATATATATCAATATATGTATATGACTGTATATATATATGTGTGTGTGTTGTCTTTGCATTCTTTCTTGTGGCTCAGTGACACCTGAATGAAATGCTCATTAGTATGCAGCAGGTCTTTGTCTTCTCAGGTGTGAATTAGGACATTATTCATGACCTTATTGGATCATTCACACCCACCTGAATATTGCCTTTCCAAACAAAAAGTGTCTTACAAAATTTAAATCAATCTATTGTTTAATGTGAATGATTAGCCCGGATGATTTTCAGATAATTTTGAAGTAAAAACTCTAGGCAAAAACTTCCATTAGTCAAAAGTATTCTGGGAATATGTGAAGTTGGTCGTATGTGGTCTTATATCAGAACATTTAAGTTTGAGTATTTTGAATAACCATGCATAAATAATATTCTCTCAAAAATGTAAACATGTACATACATGTTGCTCACATATTATGATAGCCATATTTGTGCTAAATAGAGTGTGATTACACCTATGCCATTAATATGTTTATGAGCAACTGAAAAAAATACAAATATCAGGGCATGTCAAAACATCTCAAGGACCCCAAAAACACCATGGTCCCCAGAGGGTTAAGAACGTTTCTCACAGTCCGTATCTGTCGTTCCCATACTCCACCTGCGTAACTAGCGTGAGGTGTGTTTAGGAAAAAATCACATTGTTTTTCAGTTTGCACACAAGGTCGTCAGTTTGTCTGTGTCAATTTCGCCTTGTGCTGCATTTAGTTAGTTTTTGGCACCTACAAAGTTAGTGCCCTGATCGCATTTTATTTGTCTGACAGAGCCTCTTAGAGCGATAAAGCATCTGAGTCCATTTATAAAAGCGTCCGTTGATAGGTCCTCTAACATTTCGACATGAATTGCACGTGAATAAAAGCATGTGAAAAGGAGTCCATACCTTTTATATTCTTTCCTTGCTTGTTTGGTCAGGAACGGTCCAAAAACGTCCATACCACAATATGTAAAAGGCGGAGAGTGTTCCATTCTTTCTGTGGGTAAGTCTCTAATTTTTTGTCCTTCCACAGGTCTCCTTTGTTTCTGACAAAACGCACACTGGCGAATGTAGGATGCAACCGTTTGACTCAACTTTGGAATCCAATAGCCATTGGATCGTATCTGGTTCATTGTGAAGCCCTTTCCCTGATGATTGACCCTTTCGTGACAGTGAGCAATTATCAGTTTTGTGACGTGATGTTCTCTGGGAATGATTGTGGGATGTTTCAATGAGCTGGGAAGAGATGAGTGATGGAGCCTTCATCCTACCTTGAGTACGTTCTCCTTGTCCAAGAAAACATCCAAGTTGTACATTTTATTGTTCTTTGGAAGTAGTTTGCCTTTGTTTAATGTCTCTATTTCGTTTTGATACGCTTGTCTTTGTAAGTCTTTGATAATCACAGTTTCTGTGTTTTGTCTTTCAGTTACAGTTGTGAGTGTCTTTGATTTGTCTTTGAGCAGGTATCGTCTGAGACGTGCGACTGCGCTGACTGCACGGGACCAGAATGAGAACTTTGTGAGCCGGTCACTAAGGCTTGTATGTTCAACCGTTTCTGTGCTTAGTGTCTGTACCTTTCTCACCTCTGGGTCTCCTACTGGAAGTACAGCGGTCTCTTTAGTTGGAAGCTGCATTTTCTTTTCCAACAGGAAGTGAGGGCCTTTGAACCAATTAGATGAAAGCAGTTCATTTACGGATGTGCCCCTGGATGCCATATCTGCTGGGTTTTCGTTGGTAGGCACATAAATCCATTGTTGCAGTGAGGTACTGTTGCAGATTTTCTACACTCTATTAGCAACAAACGTGTGAAACCGTCTCGCATCGTTGTTTATGTATCCTAGAGTAACCTTTGAGTCTGTCCAGAAGAACTCCTCAACATTGTCATAGAGCAGTTCCTCTCTTAGCGTGTTACTTATAGCGACTGATACTGCGGCTGCGGTAAGTTCTAACCTTGGGATTGTGGTGACCTTTGTTGGAGAGACGCGTGCTTTGCCCATGATGAAGGTACAGTGAACGTCTTCCCTTTTGTTTATGAGTCTGAGATAAGAACACTGTCCATATCCTGTGGTGCTTGCATCAGAAAAGTGGTGTATTTCTCTTTTTACCACTTAATCTGCATAACATAACATCTGCTGATTTGCACATTTTTTAGATTGTGTTGATCTCCTTTCCAGCATTCCCACCGTGGCTTAAGATGTTCAGGTAGCGGGTCGTCCCACTCTGTTCCTTGACGACACGTTTCTTGGAGAATCCCCTTTCCTTTGAGCAAGTAGGGAGCAATGAAGCCAAGGGGGTCGTATATTGCTGCGACTGTGGACAAGATGTCACGCCTGGTTGGTGGTTGGTCCTTCTTCACATTCCAATAAATGCCAAGTGCTCTTTCTGTCTGAGTTTCCTTAACCCTCTAGGCGCCACGGTCGAGTTTACTCGACAAGATGCGGCACTGAATAAAACGGCCGATTTTGTCAAATAGGGTGTCAAATTTCCTTCGACCTCCCATCCACTAGTTGGCAGACATGTTATACTTCATCCCCAACTCAAAAAAACATCATGTTTTTATACAAAATCTTCGAGCTAGAGCGCATTTAATCAGCGCGAACAAAAGCGGAGCTAGTGTGCGAGTGAGCCATTTTATCAGAGCAATATTGTCAACGTCAGCGAGTATTTGCATTAGATTATTATTATCTAATTGCATCAATAAAGCTTACCCACAATGAAGTGTTGGGTCTTCTATTCGCGGACCCTGGTTCTGAAGGGAAATATCTGCATTCAGAAGTTCACGGTGATTATGAAAGTGAAAGTAGCCTATAGCCCGTACGTTACAACAAGCACAAGCGGTGAATCCTTTGCCCAATGTAGATGGTCCTTTGCCCAATGTCAGTGGTGGAAACAATGTTTCCCGGGGTTGGAGTGTTCATCGCGAAGTTAGCAGGTGTGTTATTGTTGTGGGGAACGAGGCGGGAGATTTTTTTTTACCGCGCTAGTCATGTAGTTTGTCTTCTGACCGTGTGCCTCTCCGCAATCGCGGCAACAATATTGTGGAGACTTTGTCTAAAGCTACTGGGTATGTTAGACGAGGTCAAAGTATTCATAGGACAGTTATGGGGCAGGGTGGGGAGTCGCAATGACAATGACAGTAGTCCGAGCTGTGCGCACTCGGCGCGCGCGCGCGAGAGAGATCTGGCCGCGCCCGCGCTGCTCGTAGCAGGAGCAGAGGCGGTGTGACACGGGGCAACTGAACAGGTCTTGTCTACTTGTGTTTGTGTGTCATATGAATAATATATATGTGCCCCATACATGGAATAAGAGTGCCTACTGTATGTAAATGGATAATTTCTACAGCAAAAGGCCAACCGCTACATGCATTCGGTTTGTTTCTACCATTTATTAGTAATGATTTACAGTTTGTTTACTACTTACTATTTACCTGAGCATTCAGTATCGTGCAATATAGCATACAGAAGTGAGGGACATTTTGGGGGGAAAGAAGTGCTGCATTTTATTATTTAAACATGTGACTTTTCATGAAAATTCTATAATCCATGATTGCCGCCACCATATGACGTCATAATATGCAAATTAGATGGGAAAATGTAATCCCTACATAAACTTTGGGTCATCCTTAATATTTCTCTAATTTACAGAAAGTCTCTATCTTTTATCACTTTTAAGATATAGACTTTTGAAATTAAGATGTCAAAATCGAACGTTTTAGGAAAAAACCTCTGGCGCCTAAAGGGTTAAACATCAAGTACTTTGTTTTTGTATCTGTTGCATGCTCTGAAGCTGGAATGCTTTTTAAAACTTCAGAGTTGTTGGACACGAATTTGTATAACCTTAGCCCACCTTTTGCACATAGTTCACGTGCTTCCTTTGCCAGCTGTATAGCATCCTTTACTGTCTCAGCACTGGTGACTCCGTCGTCTACATAGAAGTCTCTTGCTATGAACTGTGAGCCAACTGGATATGCAGAACTGTTCTCTTTGGCTAAATGTTTGAGTCCATGGTTCGCACAACCGGGTGATGAAACGGTGCCAAAGAGGTGTACTGTCATCCTGTATGCTTGTGGTCGGCTGTTCATATCTCCATCTTTCCACCATACCAAGTAGTTGCGATCATTTTCTTTGACTTGGAACTGGTGAAAAAAAAATTCAATTTCACTCATAAGAGCTACTTGGTGCTGTCTGAAGCGCACAAGCACACCCGTTAGGTTGTTGATCATGTCAGGACCGTTCAATAAATGCTTGTTAAGACAGGTATCTTTGTGCTTTGCAGAGCAGTCAAAGAACACGCGCAACCTCTCAGGTTTCTTGGGATGATAGATGCCGTGGTGCGGTATGTACCATGTCTCTCCGGGCGGTCCATTATCATCAGTCTCTTCGGCATCACCTCTTTTGATGATGTCACATCTTTCATGAATTTGCGTTTGAGCTGGTTTAGTCTGGTTTCAGCGAGTTGTCTGTTATCTGGCATTGGTGGTCTTTCTTTAAATGGTAATGGAATTTCAAAATGTCCACTTTCCGTCTGTGTTATGCCATGCTCGAGTTTCTGAAGGAATACTAAATCCTCTTGCGACACAGTCTTTTCATTCCTGTCAGTCTCTTTGAAATCTCTTTCCAAAGCACGTATTGCATCTGCTGGAGTGGAGGGAGGGATTTCTTTAACAGTGACTCGGTGACAGAGACTGTTCGCCAAATCTGTTTCGTTGCATGGTGTCGAGTTGCCAACTATGTTCCATCCCAAATCAGTGTGAATGGCATAGGGCTCATTTTCTTTGCCTAAGATTACTTGTTTGGGTGCGAGAGCTCTAGGACAAGTATAACCTATGAGGAGACTTACTTCACAACTGAGGAGTGGAGGGACCTCATCTACAATCGGTAGCAAGTGACTCCACTGTTTGGCTGTTTCACATGTAGGTATTTGTTCTCTGTTAGCAGGTATGTAATCCTTTGTGTATGCAGTGGGGAGCTTTATGACTGTGGCTGAGTTATCAGACACCTTTCCACTGCTTACAACTGCATTTCTACCCATCATAGTAGTTAGTTTCAGCTTTACTGGACAAACATCTGCCTGTAGCTCATGTGTGACATCCTGATCAATGAATACAGTGTCGCTCTGTGTGTCTCATAACGCATAGACCAATTTTTCCTTGAGTGGGTTAGTGGTAGTTGACAGCCACACTGGAACTATCATTGAGGTGCTGACTGACTGTTCAGATCTGGCAACATTAAGTGGCATGGCTGTTGCTGTTTCAGGTGAGTTACCTTGAGCTGCATTGTTTGCTGACCGTTCCTGTAATTTTCATCATGAAGACATGTTGGGTGTTGCTTTGTGCAAGTTTCACAAATGAGGTGGCGTTTGCAGTCCTTAGCACTGTTTCCTTGTTGTCTTTCACATGTTTCTTTCTGTTTTCTAGACTAGAGACATTTTCAAGAGGTCAGGGCACTTGTGAAGTTGATGGGTGCCTTGGCACATTGTGCATGGAGAGCCGTTAGGTGTTTTTGTTATTGTCCTTTTATCACTTTGTTCAGTTGTGTTTGTGTTAAATACACTTGCCTTGTTTCTTTTGATTTCCCTTTTGTTCTCTTTGACGCTGTTTGTTTCAGTGTAGCGAAGTGCATAAATGGAGGTGACTGGGTTGCAGGCGACTTCAGCTTCTAATGAGAGGAAGGAGGCAAAGGCACTAAAACTTGGAAACTCACCGCCCTCCATTAAAGTCTTTGTTACCTGCCTGTTCCATCTCGCGTTTAACAGTTTTTGGTTTTCTTCGCTGTCATTAAGTATTTGTAGCCCCCTTTCATGAGGCATTGCAAGCATGCATGCATTTCTGAAATCTGCAAATGCCCTTAGTCCATCAGCATCTCTAGACTGCACCTTAGGCCAGTTTGATAGCTTTTCTCTAAATGCCTTCTGTATCACGAATGGCTGGCCGTACCTTTGGTTTAGTTTGTCCCAGGCGTCTTTGTATGCCTCCTCGTTGTTTCTAAAGAAAGTTCCTTCAAGGCATTTTCGAGCTGGGCCCGTTACTTATCTTTTCAAATAGTACAGCTTGTCTGCTGCTGAGATGCCCTTTTGTTCAATCAGTGATATGAACGTGGATTTCCATTCAATAAAGATTATTGGTTCGCCACTAAACACTGTTGGTTCTGGCGTGGGAAGTCTGTTCAGTTTAATGCTGTCCTGCAGAGAGTGCTGGTGTGGGCTGTTTGGATGTGAAGTATGGGCTCACCTGTTCAAGTCCTTCTGTGCTTTCAAGAGTTCCAACTCTGATGTTTGAGCTGCCATTTGTTTCTTGTGCTCCTCCTCTAGAGCTGTTATCTTTTCCTGTTGTCTTTGTTCCTCTAGTACAATCTCATATTCAGCCTCTTTTGCAGCTAGCTCTGCTTCTGTGTCGGCTCGTTTTGTTGTGAGTTGTGAAGCTGAGGACCGTTGGGCTGCGATTTGATGCTGCGGTTGAGCCGTATATGGACTGGGCGTTGTCGTGCTCTAAAAGTCCACGTAACCGAGTTCTTTCGCGCTCTGCATCAAAATCCCCATCAACACCACTTAATCTTTCCAGAATTATCCTTATGATGTCATGAGTTATTGTATCACATGCATCAGTCTTTCTCCTTATGTCAGATGATGGTACCATTTGGTTTCTTATTTCTGAATATAACTTTAATACATCATATCTCCTTTGCTCTATTATGTCTGCAAGTTCTGACATCTCCTTGTCTGTGATATCTAACTTTAACCTTTCTCTTGTTTTGCGTACCTGTGTTCTCCATTGTTCATAAAGAATGATTCGTCTTTTTTCCCTTTTACCTATTTCTTCCCTTTGGAATGTTATCATCTTTTCCGTTTGTATTTTACTCTTTCAGAACGTCTTGGCAACTCTGACATGCTTTGAGCTTGTTAAGATTTGTTCTTCACATGTGATTGAATCTCTAATGTTTTGTCTATCCTCAATTTTATCTTTAAGTGAGTCCTTTAAATCTTGAGTTTCTTGTTGTAGACTTGTGATCTGTTCATTCATGTCCATTTGACTTACTGACGCAGCCTGTGATTCTTCCATTTTGAGCACTTTTCGTTGAACTGTTTTATTTTCTGACCAACTTCTGCCATCTGCTGGACATCACGGGTATTGCCGTTGGATCTTGTAGCCACGTTGTGCAGCGTGTGGCGGTGGTCAAGCTCTTACTGTAGCATCCAGTCAATATTGAGAAGGCCAGAACTGACGGTTAAATTACTTTTATTGCCGTCCGTGTCATCAACCAACGTAAGAGCTGGGTAAAAACAGATAAACCATGCATTACCATCCCATTTCGACCGTTACACAGCTCATTACTTTAGTTTCAACTGTTTTTAACCGTGAACCTTTTCAGATTTTTCTTTTCGTCTTTTTCGCCGTCCTTCAAGCTAATTTCCGTTACCATACTTCCGGTTTCTATGGTTACCAAGTTGATGCTCGATGCCGTAATAATAAAAGATTATATCATAGCTATAATCAAAATAGTGCTTAACTACTCTGTTGGCCTTTACAGGTTGTTACAGACCATCGCCCCTGGTTAGGGTTAAAGAAAATGCCTATTGATCGAGATCCAACAGGACATAGGTATTGGATATTGGAGCTTGACGTGTACATTTGGTTATGTACATTAAAACACAGTAATGGCATAACGCACACAAATGCAGATTCACTATCTAGACGCCCGAGTCAAAGTGATACCATTCCTTCTGTTCCCTCAATGTCAGACAAACCAGAACCTTCTGTAGCCACCGTCCCTTTTGCCGCTCATGCTGTCATAGACCTTTCTCAGACTTAGTCAGTCGATCTTACACAGTGTCAAAAAGATGATGTCACACTGAGGACAGTGAGTGAATGGTTGAAGGAGGGAAAGAGACCCCCAGCTTGGGTTCTAAAGAAGGGGTCGACAGAGCTCAAAGTATACTGGCGACAGTTTGATAGACTGCATTTGCAGGATGGAAAAATCTACCGTTTTGCCTGTAACAAACCAAAAGAGTCCCCCAGGTGTTACAGTTTTTACATGGTCATTCCACTGTATGTCACCTTGGTCATAAAAAGACACTTGCAAGGGCCAGGGAACATTTCTATTGGCCATACATGGCTAGAGTCATAGAGAACTTCTGCCAACAGTGTGTTTCATGCCAGATTTCTAGATCTATGCCAGTCCCAGATCGAGTAGCTCCTCTACAGACTATTCATGCCAATCATCCTTTTGAAAAGGTGGCAGCTGACATTACTGAGCTTCCTGTGACACCATCAGGCCATAGATATGTCCTTGTTCTCCAAGACTATTTCACCAAGTATGTGAATTTGTACCCTATGAAGGACCAAAGAGCTGTTACGGTGGCACACTGTATTTTTGAACAGTGTGTCACAGAGCATGGTGTTCCTGAATGCGTTCATAAAGATCAAGGCCGTCAGTTTGAGGCAGATTTAATCAAGTTGTGTTCCAAGTTGGGTGTCTCCAAAACTAGGACTTCTCCTTATCATCCTGAGGGAGATGGTTTAATTGAAAGATTTAATCGCACCCTGAAAGACCAATTGAGTAAATGTCTGTATCAGCAAACAGAGCCATGGGATACCACATTGAGGTCAATCCAGTTCTCGGTCCCACTTTATATTAAGTGGCTTTAAGTACTATGTACTTACATCGAAAAATAAGTACAATGTACTAATTGTGTTCATGTTTTATTGTAAAACACTTTTGCTGCTATTGCGGTGTGATACGGGTAAGGTTAGGGACAGGTGTAGTGGTATGGTTAAGTTTAAGGGTGGGTTAATGTATAAGGGAAGGGTCAACAGTGTAATTACACATGTAATTACATACATTAATTATAGCTGTAATTACATGCAGGTATTTTAAAAATATAAGTACAATGTAAAAACATGTATGTACACAATAAGTCCATTGTATCAAATTAGTAATTTCAATGTAAGTACATAGTACTTAAAGCCACTTAATATAAAGTGGGACCCAGTTCTCTTACAATACCAGTGTGCACAGCAGTACTGGATACACCCCTTTTTTCCTTGTTCATGGACGTGAAGCAAGACTGCCTGTTCATTTACTCTTCCCTTGTCCTACTGAAGTTGGCACCCCAGCAGAGTATGCTACGTCTGTCTACAGGAAACTGCAGTTTGCATTCAAGTTGCGCCAGGAGAATCAGGAACATGCTCATGTACAGCAAAAAGCTCAATATGACAAAAAGGCCAAATTCACCACGTGCAGTGTGGGAGACTTGGTTTGGCTGAATGATCCTGCTCATTCCCGGTGTAAACTGGCCCCACGCTGGAAAGGACCCTTTATTGTAACACAAACTGTTTAGCCTGCCGATGGTTATTCTGTGCTGTATGCTATTCAGCCAAAAGGTTTTCATGAAAAGGCACCGCAAGTGGGTACATCATAACCATCATAAACCCACATATCAGCTGGGGCAAACAGTATCAGATGCATCGTCTCCCATTGCACAGACTGTTGAAAATGAAGTACCCCCTAGTACTCCCAATTCTTCTACACTAGCTGTCCGAGAGACCTTGCCTTCTGTTGTCTTTACTGGAGAAGTCTCCAATCTGAGTCCAAATAGGTCATTGCTTTTGGAAAAGTCACCACTGAGCTTAGGGTTACGGCCAATCCTGGACCTGTGCGTCTTGAACCGTTCCCTTCACAGGCTTCCGTTCAAGATGCTCACGGCCAAACGCATTTTCGAATGTGTGCAGCCACAGGATTGGTTTGCAGCGATCGACCGGAAGGATGCCTACTTTCATGTCTCCATTCTTCCTCGACACAGACCGTTCTTGCGGTTTGCTTTCGAGGGGCGGACATACCAGTACGCGGTTCTCCCATTCGGGCTGGCCCTGTCTCCTCGCGTCTTCACGAAGGTCGTCGAGGCAGCCCTTGTGCCGCTACGGCAACACGGGGTTCGCATCCTGAATTATCTCGACGACTGGCTAATCCTAGCTCACTCTCGGGACTAGGTTTGATCCCCTGGTCTACGCTCCTGCCGTATGTCGCAACTCGCCCGCCACCTCCTCCTGTGGAGTCAGAAGCATCTGAGGTCGCTTCGAGCCATTTATATCCAGGGAGACCTTAACTGTGCAGCCGACAAGCTCTCACGCCTTCAGCCTCTTCCTGGAGAATGGAGACTCCATCCCCAGGCGGTTCAGCTGATTTGGGATCAGTTCGGGGACGCACAGGTAGAACTGTTTGCCTCCAACGACTCGTCCCACTGTGCCCAGTTTTACTCCCTGACCGAGGGCATACTCGGCATGGACGCACTGGCACACAGCTGGCCGCGGGGCCTCCGCAAGTATGCGTTTCACCCAGTGAGCCTTCTTGCACAGACCCTGTGCAAAATGAGGGAGGACGAGGAGCAGATCATATTGCTTGCGCCGCACTGGCCCACCCGAACCTGGTTCTCCGAACTTGTACTCCTTGCGACAGCACCTCCCTGGCCAATTCCTCTGAGGAAGGACCTCCTTTCTCAGGGACGGGGCCCCCTTTGGCACCCTCGGCCCAATCTTTGGAACCTCCACATGTGGCTCCTGGATGGGACGAGGTAGGTTTGAGTACCCTACCACCAGCGGTGGTGGCTACCATCACTTCCGCTAGAGCATCGTTCACTAGACATGCCTACGCGTTGAAGTGGAACCTCTTCGTCTCATGGTGCTCTTCTCACTCAGAAGACCCCAGATCATGCCCGATCAGTGTCGTGCTTTCCTTCCTGCAGGATGGGTTGGAGCGAAGGCTGTCTCCCTCCACCCTGAAAGTGCATGTTGCTGCTATTGCCGCACATCACGACGCAGTCGAAGGTAAGTCCGTGGGAAAGCACGACCTGGTCATCAGGTTCCTGAGAGGAGCAAGGAGACTAAATCCTCCTCGCTCTCCTCTCGTTCTCTCTTGGGACCTCTCAGTGGTTCTAACTGCCCTACAGAGTGTTCCCTTGCTTACGTAGACAGAACGCAATGTTTCAGGACCTCAGACCAGCTCTTTGTCTGTTATGGTGGGAAGCTAAAGGGAAAGGCTCTCTCCAAGCAAAGGTTGTCTCACTGGATAGTGGACGCCATTGCTTTGGCTTACCAGCAGCAAGGTCGACCATGCCCCCTTGGTGTGACGGCCCACTCCACCTGGAGTGTGGCCTCCTCTTGGGCTCTAGCGCATGGCGCCTCACTAACAGACATCTGCAGAGCTTCAGGCTGGGCGACACCCAACACATTCGCCAGATTCTATAATCTCCGAGTGGAGCCAGTGTCCTTCCGTGTACTGGCTTCAACCAGCCGGTACTAGGACCTGCTCAGGTGTCTTCGCTTGGTCGCCATTCCACTCCACGGACTGGATACGTGCGATATTCTCCTCAGGTGAGCCTGATAAGCCCTGAGTTCCTCCAGCGCTGTTGACGTCAACGCCAGAGTTATGCCTCTGGCAGCTTTCGCGTTGGCTAGGTGCCGCCATGTGCATGGTTCCCCCTCTGGGCAACCCCCACCTATGTATTTCCACTGTAAGCCTCTCTGAGCATGTGTCTTTCCCTTGGCAAGCCAGTCTGCCACCCCTGGGGTTGAAATATTCCACCCTGCGGGCTGGACACCCCAGTGTTCTCCGTATGCACCCCCCTCCGACTTGTGCAGGGCACTGGAAGACAGCCAAGGTGGCATGATTGGACTGGATGTAACTCGAAGTGACAACGAAAGGGAGCGTCTCGGTTACGGATGTAACCCTCGTTCCCTGAGTAGGAAACGGAGACGTCACGTCTTCCTGCCACTTCCCCTGTACCGCTGGAACAGCCTGACTTCAGTCTTGGCTCCTTCAGGGAAGAAACATATCTGCATGTTGCTGGCGCACTCCTTTATACCCACGAGGTGGGATGGAGTTACGCTATGCAAATTCAGCAGACCCATGGCATTTGTTTGCCATTGGCTCGTTTTATTACTGTTTGAAGAGGATAGGCTTCTAAACGAACCCCATTTCGTCGTCATTCGACGTAACGTCTCCGTTCCCTAGAAGAGGGAATGAGTACTGCGTAATAGCATTACGCTACGGGTAAAGTCATCTTTTCTCGAGATATGAAGCCAAAAAATGATCCTTAATTTTTTTTTTTATTGTCAACGCAGTGCAGCAGCAGCCAGACCTAGAGCAGGCTGTCTAGCGCGTTCATTGGCTGCCGTGTGGCAACTGCTGCAGCCAACCACTGAGCCTTGCGTGACGTCACGTCCAATGACGCTTCATAGCCCGCCAGAATGGGGGTGGCTTAGCATATAAAAGGAAGGGCTCAGGGGCTACAAACCTGGTTTTCAACAACTAAAGCGAAATGAGCTCGAGGTGCGATCACAGCAGGTTACACAGTACTCGTTCCCTCTTCTAGAGAGAACTGAGGTTACATTAGATAACCGAGTACGTTCTCTTACGAGAGGTTCTCTCGTACTGCGTAATAGCATTACGCTACCGGAACCCCTTGTCAACGCCGTGTGCACCAAGCATCCACTGCATAAGTCCCGGGGGTGGGGGGGGGGGGCACCCGGGGGACACAGCTAAGTGGGGGGCACCCGGGGGACACAGCTAAGTGGGAGAAAGCGGGCAACAGAGTAGGGCCACATATGTACATAAGCACACAGTAGGGGATATATATAGAGCGGCACAGCCGGTAGACAGGAGAGCGAAGTCTCGAGGCCAGGAGGGAACAGCCGTCGTCGATGGTTTCTCCCTCCGCCTCATCCCCTAAGGTGCCGGCAGTGAGGGCCGAAGCCGGCAGCTGCGTGTCAGAAAGGGGGGGTGGTGACGGGGAAGGCGAAGCTCGAGGGAAGGGTTCCGGCGAGAGTTCGCGGGTTACATCGGACTCCTGAAGTGGCCCGCTGGAGACAGGCAGAGTAACAGCTTCGGCGTCGAACACGGCGAGTCGAGCCCGCAGGGTGGACATCAACATCTCGTCGCAGTGGGCGCAGCCTCCCGAAGACAGAACGAGGGCTGCGTGGTCTCGTCCCAGGCAGAGAGCGCAGATGACATGGCGGTCTCCGTCGCTGAGCGGGGCTTTGCAAGAGCCACAGGAAAAACAAGGCATTTTGAAACAAACACCTCGTGCTCTTTGTGACAGCTTCGGCGTCACACACACGTGCGTTGCAGCGGCGAACGCACGGAGAGAAAATAAGGATACAATCAAAGGATATGTCGCCGGATAGCGTAGCAGGCACGGATGGCTGAAGGTGGCGAAGACGGCCGGCTTCCTCAGACGCTGTCCTAAGCTTGCTGGTTGCTTGTTTTGACGGCGGCTTCTCTCAGAGTCCAGCTATGCGTAGAGCTTCGCTGAAGAGATGAAAAATCAGGTTTGCAGTCCCTGAGCTCTTCCTTTTATATGCTAAGCCACCCCCATTCTGGCGGGCTATGACGCGTGAGGGCGTGAAGTCACGCTGCTGCAGGCTCAGTGGTTGGCTGCAGCAGTTGCCGCACGGCAGCCAATGAGCGCACTAGACAGCCTGCTCTAGGTCTGCCTGCTGCTGCACTGCGTTGACAATAAATACAAAAATTAAGGATAATTTTGTGGCTTCATATCTCGAGAAAATATGACGTTACCTGTAGCGTAATGCTATTACGCAGTACGAGAGAACCTCTCGTAAGAGAACTGTTCTTAAATGATAGCAAAATATGATTTTAAATAAAGGTCATTGATGAGACAATGTTCTTTTTTTTTTATTTTAGACAGGACTTTCATTAGGCCCATTTAAGTTTAAATAATGTTTATGTGTATTTAATAAATATACAATATTATTAGATATGTATTTCTTTCTGTATTTATATATTTCATTATTTAACAAACATGTACACTCATTCATAAATTATATTTATACACGTACAAAATCATAATTTATTTATTATATAGCTATATTATATTTCGCTGCGTGTCATCCGCACCAATTATACAAAAAGTAACTGTAACAAATTATTTAGCTTTTGTTGCTTCAAAGAAAAATAATGCCTTCTTGAATTTAGGACTACAATAGTTGATCACTAATTAAAGCGCTCGTATCTGCTGCTCACTCGCATTCAGTTGGCATGAACGAGTTTCGTCAACAGTTCATGTTTAGATAAGGGCAGATTGTTTACAATCATACACACTTGCTCAAACATCCAAAACTACAAAACCAGTTGAAACAACTGGATTAATAAAAACCTTTAAATACATTAGCTACAATATTTATAATTTAATTAAGATATATGGCCTATTTGGACACATTGAGAGATTTATCCTGAAAGGAATTTCCTGTTATCGTTATTTAAGTTTAATGAATGTTTATGTATTTCACATTCATAATACAATTTCATAATTTCAAGTGTAGCTTAATGTTTGTTTTTTGTATTATGTCTATGATCTTCGTTACTTGATTCATATTTGATAAACCTGTTTTAATCAAATAATATAAAATAATTATTAATAGAAGTACTTTATTTAAATACGTACTAACATATAGGGCCCTATCTTGCACCCAGCGCAATTGACTTTGAACACCGACGCATGTATCATTTCTATTTTGCACCCGCGCACAGCGGACTTTTCCCTCCACAGACGCACGTCGGTAAATTAGGGAATGAACTTGCGCTCACGGGGGCGGTTCAGCGCAAAGAGGAGGCGTGTTCCGGCGCAAAACTTCCATGGTGCTATTTTCCAGTTTTAGAAAGCAATTGCGCCATTGACCAGGAAAAAAACAGTCTAAAGACAGTGGCGCGTTGCGCGTTAGTGATATGGTATTTTAAGGGCGCGTGCTTGGCCATAATGTAGTGTGTTAACGCGCATCCACTTTGATTCTCTAATATAAACAGATGCAGCAGTTTTCATTTTTGCAAATCATACATTATTACAAGGAAAAATATTAACACACGAGGGAAATCATTGTTGTGTCCGTGAAGATGTGAAAAAGATCTATCTAGATAAAAAAATATAAAAAATCTAGATTAGGCTACACATTTACTACCCAAATTATATGCCTGTTTAACCGAAGCTAATTTGGGTGGGTTTCTCCCATCATCCCCAATGTCACTTCTCTGTGTTTTACAGCCCTGACGAGAACGTCGGTCTCCTCGGCTGTGAACAGCTCCTGGCGTGCGCCGGCAAATCCGCCGTTATAATAGCAATCCGCCATGGAACAAGCGCGCCGGCTCTTAAAGGGAATGTGAGAGGACGCTCTGATTGGTTTATTTCACGTTACGCCCAAACCACACCTATGAATAATGAAGCTACTTCAGGCCAACCCCTTTTAGATTTGCGTCGGGCGCAAGAGTAATTTATCCCGCCGGGAAAATAGCAACAGCGCCGGGATCCGCCCACAAAGTTACTTGCGCTTTGCACTTTGACACTTGCGTTTCAGATCGTTAAAATAGGGCCCTTTATATTGATATAATAACTTGCCTGGCTAAAAGCGGCATCCACCTCCGACTTCCGGTTATTAGCGGCAGCTGACGTCAGGTTTTATTGGCAGGTACTGTTAGCTGCCAGTGGCAGCTACTTCCTGCTGCCAGCTGCCGGTTTTTCGCTGAACCCCCTCTCCTTTGTTTTATGGTTGATCTTGTTTTTGGATAGTTCTGCAACTTGCCTTCCATGTTACAGCTTTTCTAAAGATACAGAGGTATTCATTTTTTTATCTATAACAGTTTAGTGCCAAATTAAAATGTATAATTTCAATACATAATGCAATGCTTATATATGCATTATGAGTTATAGGATAAAAAAAAAATCATAATTATTCAACCCCTATTCATCGCTTCTGTTTTTAAGTCACTTATTTGTATGGTATAGTACAAAATTGTGGTAAAACACAATTAAGCCTTTGGAAACTAACAAAACTGAATTAGCTTAATTTAAGTAATCTATTGTTTACATTTATTCATTTAGCAGACGCTTTTATCCAAAGCGACTTACAAATGAGAACAATAGAAGCAATTAAACTAGCAGTAGGACAACATTTGCTAGTGTAAGTGCTATGACCCTTCGTAGTTCAATCTAACGTAGTATTTTTGTATTTTTTTCAAGATAGAGGAGAAAGTGTTAGTATTACTGGATCAAGTGCTGCCGAAAAAGATACATCCTCAGCAGTTACTTAAAAATGGCTACGGACTCAGCAGCTCTGGCTGAGTTAGGCAGATCATTCCACCAGCAGGGAACAGTCATGGTAAAGGTCAGAGCAAGAGATTTTGTGCCTCTTTGAGATGGCACCACAAGACGCCGTTCGCTTGCAGAGCGCAAGTTTCTGGATGGCACATAAGTCTGAAGTAATGAGTTAAAACCTGTTAGCCTTCACCAGAGCGAGGACGCTCTGAAGCGTTTTTTTTTTTAAATAGTTCAAAGTTACTATCAGATTTAATGTTATTACCTTGACAAACTATACATCATTAAAAATATATAAGTCTCACGTTTCAGTATTTGACCACTATTGTATTCTGAGAAACTTATAGTGACAGTTATGTCTTAATTTGTGTCAGGATTTATGTAATGAAAAAATGAGTCGATACCTTTAATGTGAATTATGAGCATCAGCGCGTCCATTCATAAAAAAACTCCGGTGGTGTTGTCATGAGAACGCGTGACAAAACAACGTTCCTCAGGGCTTTTGGCTCAAAAATGTGCAGATTTGGAGAAATATTGATATATTCTCATAGGTTTACATCAGATTTCTATAGACAGGAATAATATTTATTGAATTTATATCAAAATGCGTCCATGTAATCATATGCGCGCTGGATACTCTGATGTACTGTGTTTTCAATCCATACAGCAGACTGAGGGCGCCAGAGATACACAGAATAATCCATATACGGATGCACTGCACATGAAGAAGAGCCCTACCATGTGACCTTCCAGGACGTCACTTACATAAACACAGCTAGCTTTCAGAGATCGTTGTAACATGCAGATAAAGATGTTTTGAAGACAATAAACATGATTGCAATGATATTTGATTTACCTGTGTTCTTCGAGCCATGTCAGGTATTTTTATAATAATAGATTATATGTATAATGTAATGCTAATCTATATAGACTTTACAATAGTGCAGAATAACATAAACTCATTTATTTTCTGTCTGATTTTCTTTTCTGAAGCCAAATAAGCTCATAGAAGATTATTTAAAACACTCGACTTGCGCTTTAAAGTAAGTTTGGAGCACAAACACGGTTTTAATCTCATAAATTGTCGTGTATTGATGGTGTGCTAAGCTAACATGCTAGCTAGCTCTCTAGTTGCACCTGCCATCTAGCTGTTATTTTTTATGATTTTTTTCTAAATCGGAATGCTTACTGAAATATTTATTTATTTAAGAAATGCATTTGATACAGTTATAAATGTGAAAGGTGAGAACTATGAAAGAAATTAGGGGGTGAAACGGCGTGAATAGCCAGATCGTTAGCCATGATAATGGAGACAAGGGAAAAGCATATTTATGGCCATAAGCCGGCTGGAGAGGTGTGAATGAGTGCAGGAGAGACTGACACTGAATGGGGCTCGTTTGCACCACAAAAAAATAGAGACAATAGACTGAATAGATGCTAATAGATGACAATAAACACAAGTTTGCATTTTAGAGTCAATTCAAAATAAAGTCATTTGAGATGATCTTGAAAAACATTTAACAAAATACAGAGTTTTAGACTTATCACCTTCAAATTTTAAATATAACATGGTCAGACATGTGGCTTTAGCTGGAGTGCATTTCTAGAGTGCTGACGGGCCAACTTCAATTTAATTTTCATGAAGATGTTTCATAAAAATAAATTTCTAATAACTTACACAACTTTGAAGCTATTCATAATTTTTTTTTCATTATGACAATAATTCATTCTACATTTCCAATAAAGTGCCAGGTGTCAGCTTTCAAATGAGATCATGCTTGTGCTTTTAGGACAAAGGGTCAATTAACTGAATCTGTTTTAGGTTCAGAATGCAATTTCTGGGGATTTTTCAAAAATGGCGCTGAAGGCTAACAGGTTAAGGAATAAGGGAGCAGTGCCAGTGGTTGTTCTGTAGGCAAACGTCAGTGACTTGAATTTGATGCGAACAGCAAGCGGCAACCAGTGCAATTTTGTGAGGAGAGGATTGTATAAAGTGCTACAGTATATAAAGGTGACATGACTGATGAGTGGGAGTGATGAATTGCAGAGCTTGTGCAAACATATCAATCTAACATATTTTATGACATGACAAAAACAAACATCAGAAGCAAATTAACACATTTGCACATTGTCTAAATGCTCTCATGGAACAAACTCAGAATGAAAGCTAAAAGATGATTATCTATCCCTCGTGTCATTTTGGTGAGCAGATGTGTGCTTCTTATCGCAGCTATTATCTCCACTATGGTTTAACACTTCAAGTTCATTTCATATCAGAAAGTATTTCCTCTGAACAAGCATTTTACACCTCAACTACAGTGTACAGTTGATCTTAGAGTTTAGTTTTAAATAATTAAGCAGATGGTTGATTCTACATGACTGCTTACTGTATGCAAAAGGATGCATTTAAAAACAATAATATAAAAAAGTACATCTGGGTCATTAACTCATTGGCAAGAGTATTACAATTATATTGTACCAAATATCACTCATAGCCAAGTGAGTCTTGCTATCAACAAAAGCATAAGCAGCTGAATTCTTAGGCAGTATCCCAACCAAAGCAAAATCTGGCAAAACCTGGCACAGCGATTAACTAGGAAAATGGCACTTCATGACAAATAAGGTTGCCGACCTCTCACCCCTGCTCTGAGCATAGAATAGTATGTCATTAACAAATATTAATATTATTGTAAATATTATAAAAAATATCCGCACTATATATGGTGAATAAGAATAATAGGCCGAACCGTACATTTAAAGTAATTAATAATTACTAGTACTCTCGTGTTGCGTAAAAATCCCTTTTATCGAGAATACTGAAGCCAAAAATTATCCTTCATTTTGTACTTTAAAACGCATATTGCTGCAGCGAGCAGACCTAGGCGATGCAGCTCGCACGCCTATTGGCTGCTCTGCGGCAACTTGCTGCAACCTATCGGCAGGCGGCCGCCTAAATGGGCGTGGCTTATGCCTTTATAAGCCAGATCCCGATAGGATGCACTTTGATTTGATTGAAGTGTTCACTTCACATCGCTGGATCTCTGAAAGAAGCCTGTGCCGTCGAAAGGGCACTGCAGCGGGACGAGCCATCTGCATCGCATAGCCAAGTGTCTTAGGAAGCCAGCCGCCTTTAGCTGCCATTCCTGCTGCACCATCCGGCACCCATATCCTTTAACTCTCGCTGCGTGTGTGTTCGCCACCGCGACACCGCAAGAAGCCCCGCTCACAGAAACCGCAGAAATGTGATCCTGTTCGCAAGAGGACGCCGGAGGAATCCCTGCGTGCATCGCTTCCTGAATCTCCCACCTCGCTCACGGATGGTCAGCGCCACCGTTCCCACCATGCTCGACGAGTTCGATGGGGACAACGCGGAAGAGGACAGCTGCTCTCTTCTCGCTTCGGGGAGCAAAGAGTGGCCGTGCCCCGCACCGGACCCCGCCCCTTCGCTGCAAGAGTCCAGTGGAGTGTGGGCCAGTGTCGACTCCGAACTTCTCTGCCTCCTTACCAAGGCCGTGGAGGACCTCTGCTTCGATTGGTCGCTGCCTGAAGAGCCCGCGCCCAACAGGCTTGACGGCTGCTTTCTCCCTGGACTCTGCTCAACGCCTCACTCAAGGCCCGCTCCCTTCCTCCCCAGACTGCACGAGGAACTGTCTAAATGTTGGAAGGCGCCATTTTCGGCCAGGTTAGAGACTTCTGTTTCTTCGACGACAAAGGATACCAGTCCATTCCTCCCGTCGAGGAAGCTGTGGCAACGCACTTTTGCCCGCCGTCCGCCGGATGGCAGTCTAAGGCTGCTCTGCCTTCTAAAGCCTGCCGGACTACCTTGGCCCTCATCGGTCGCGCCTACGCCGCCACCGGTCAGGCCACTTCAGTGCTTTACTCTATGGCGGTGCTTCAAATTCACCAGGCCAACCTTCTCCGCTCTATGGATGAGGCGGGCCCGGATCCTGAAAGCTTCACGGATCTAAAGAAGCGCCACGGACTTAGCTCTGCGAGCCACCAAGTCCGCTTCACAAGCCATTGAGAGGAGCATGGCGTCTCTCACTGTCACAGAGAGACACTTGTGGCTCACGCTGTTGGAGATGAAGGACGCGGACAGAGCCACCTTCCTCGATGCGCCTGTGTTTCCTTCCGGTCTCTTTGGCCCGTCTGTAAAAGGCTTTGCTGAGCACTACACGGAGGTACAGAAGACGTCGCAGGCCATGCGACACTTTATTCCCAGCTGCTCGAGTTCCGCGACAGGTCGCTCTAGAAAGCAGCCGCCTGGCCGGAACACAGCACCCCCACCGCCTCCGCCACCAGCTTCACAGCACCGTCAGCCCAGAGACTCCCATCAGCGCTCGCGCTCCTCAAGACCAGACAAATCCTCGCGCAAATTCGCCCGAGGGACTGGTTTATTTCAGTGGATCTGAAGGATGCATATTTTCAGATACAATTAGCGCCCCGTCACAGGCCTTTCTTGAGATTTGCCTTCGAGGGTCTGGCTTATCAGTACACCGTCCTTCTGTTCGGCCTGTCTTTAGCACCTCGTACATTTACAAAGTGCATGGACGCGTCGCTCGCTCCGCTGAGACAATGGGGCATGCGATTACTGAACTATTTGGACGACTGGCTAATTCTAGCGCAGTCAGAGGCGAAACTGATGACACACAAGGCTTTACTACTCAGCCATCTAGAAGGCTTGGGTCTCAAAGTCAATTGGATCAAGAGTTCACTGTCTCCCAGCCAGAAAATCTCTTTTCTGGGAACAGATTTGGACTCGGTGTAAATGACAGGGCGGCTTACGTCACAGCGCCCATACATCCTCTGCGAATACAGCGCCTGGCGGCGTTATTCAAAGCTGGCAATGTCACTCCTCTAAAAAGATTTCAGACGATGCTAGGTCTCATGGCCTCAGCCTCAGCAGTGCTTCGGCTGGGCTTGCTTCACATGCGTCCACTTCGGCACTGGCTGAAGCACCTCTGGTCGTGCACGCCTCAAGGTAACCAGAACTGTGTTACAGCTCTGGAGCCTTGGAAGGCGACCGAATGGTATCAGTCAGGCGTAGACCTAGGAGCGGTCTCAAAGCTGAAAGTAGTCTCGACAGATGCTTCCAACTCAGGTTGGGGCGCCCTCTATGAGGGCAGGCCAAGAGAAGTGCTTGCACATAAACTGTCTGGAGATGAAAGCGGTCGAGAACGCTTTGGGGTATTTTCTCCCCTTCTTGAAGGGCCACCACGTCTTAGTCTGGACGGACAACATGTCGGTGGTGTCCTACATAAACTGCCAGGGCAGTCTCAGATCACGGAACCTTCACGCATTGGCAGCACGCCTCCTCGTGTGGTCTCGGCACAACCTGCGCTCGCTGAGAGCGACGCATGTGCCAGGCCGTCTGAACGTGGGTCCAGACATGCTGTCCAGGGACAACGTTCCCCCAGGGGAATGGTCTCTTCACCCTCAGGCAGTCCAGTCACTGTGGGACACCTTTGGCAGAGCGGACCTCTTCGTCACAAGACAACGCTCATTGCCCAATATTCTTTACAAAGAACAGGGAACGTGAAGGAATCCCCAAGGTGCTGGCCCATGACTGGCCCAGCCACCCACTCTATGCGTTTCCCCCGATTACGTTGTTACCACAGGTAATCAAACGAATCAGGGAGAGCAAATGCTTTGTTCTCCTCGTAGCGCCCCGCTTTGGAGGAACCAAGTTTGGTTCCTGGAGCTGATGCAGCTAATGAGCACGGCCCCATGGCTGATTCCGGTGAGGAAAGATCTCCTCTCTCAGGCCAATTTGGCATCCACGCCCCGAGCTTTGGGTCCTGCACGTGTGGGCTATCAACGGATACCCGTTGACCTCCCAGTAGGAGTGTTAAACAGGATTATGCAGGCTAGAGTGCCCTCTACTAAACGGCTCTATGCTTCCAAGTGGTCAGTGTTCTCCAGCTGGTGCTCAGCTCGAAACTTGGATCCACAATACTGTGGGGTGACGGAAGTTCTACCAGAAAGACTCAGGAGATAAATTGATATAACAGCGTATATTTATTAACAGCCCAGCAAGCATGAATTTATAAAGTTCTTTGGCGTAGGCCCCATCCTTAGAGAGCAATGCGAGGGTAGCGGAATCTGCATATCCTGCCTGAAGACGAAGGCAGGGGCGCAGCCGACCCCCAAAGATAGGTGGAGGAATAATTCCACCGGGACGGAGCCCACCCCCAAAGAACTGTAAGTAAATATACCCACCAGTCGTGCATCCTGCAGTTCCTGAAACGAGAAAGAAAAGTTAGAAAAAATAAACGTGATAAAAGCAAATCGTTGGGTATATACAAAACCTATTTATTTAATTCATAATAGTGCATGGTTATGATGACCACCTATGGACACGGCCGCGATGGACCATTAGACCGCGATGGCCGCACCTGAACATGGTGTAACAGACAACATAGAGACAAGGTCCAATGGACCACACATAGAAGCCATAATAGCACAAGGTCGAGATGACCACATATAGACGAGGCCGCTATGGACCACTTGACCGCGATGGCCGCACATGAAAGCTGTTGAGGCGCCAGGTCATGGTAGACCACATAAACACAAGGCCATGCTTGACCACAGGCCATGATAGACCACATAAACACAAGGTCATGCTTGACCACGAGGCCGTGATAGACCACATAAACACAAGGTCATGCTTGACCACAAGGCCGTAGTCGACCACACATAAGCAAGGCCGCGATGGACCAACGTACCTCAATGGGCGCACACAGACAAGCCACACGTCCATGATAGACCACATATAAGCAGGGCCACGATGGCCACGAGACCACGAGGGGCCACACACAGACAGGCCACGATAGACCACACGGCCATTGGACCACGTGAAACCGAGGCCGCGATGGACCACAATACCATGATGGCCGCATATGGGACAAGGCCACAGTAGGCCACACGGCTCCAGGTGACGGTGTCTGGTTTGTGTTTCCCTGGGTTAAACACTAGAGGTCCTCAGTTTTCACGGTGTCTAGGCATTCTCACTACGTTTCCCATGATCCTGCCTGTCACTGAGTGTTCATTGTGTTCAGCTGTTTCTCGTCACCTCGTTTAGCACTTGTGTATATATACCCTGTCAGTTTCAGTGTTTGTCACGGAGTCCTTGTTATGTATCACGCCACTTCCGAGTCCTGTTTTCTGGTTTGTCCCTGTTTTGTTTCTTGTTTCTTTTTTGGATTGCCATTTGGATTTTGACCCTCGCCTGGACTGTTTACGAGATACAGATTACCCTCAATAAATAACTTACTGCATATTGGATCTTTCCTCTTCTCCTTGAGTGTGGATCGTGACAACATTTTATAAATGACTTTACATTATATGTACATCTTTTGGAACAAACTAAAAACAAGAAAGAAATTAAAACATGTAATGCTTTGAAAGCACTGGATTTTATGTAAAATGTATTTTTTCTTTTTTTCCCACTGGAAGCTAATGTTAATGTGACATTGTGAATTTGTAATACCGCTTGTTACAACATTCCTTCTTATGTTCATTCATGTTTATTTGATGCTATAAATGAACTAGAAGGAAGAGATGATCGGTTCACGAGCAGCTTTAACTGAGGCGACACAGTGATCTGTCACACATATTAAAGAGCCACAAATATATTTTATTTTATATCTTAACTGATGTCTGTTAACTGGCGCTGGCAGTGTGTAGGCCCATAATCTGTTTTGGTCAGAGTTAACAAAAAATAAATATTCAGTGCAGTTAAGTCAGACAAAAGAAAAGGTATCAGTCGTAATTCCTGTTTGCATAATGTTTGAGATTTAGGCCTAAGCGAAACCTTATTATTCCTTATTTTTATTTGAGCATACATTTTTGGTGTTTAAAACTAACTTTTTTTATATGCCACATTACACTCCCTTTTATGTACATTCTTTTTTAATAAATGGTGTTGTCTGCAATTTGTAAAACTTTACAATAAAATTTAGGATATTCTGAAATGTTTGGTTTATTTTCCTTTTATTTGTTCCATTAAATTCCTTTGTTTATTTCATTAAATATTGAGATGTTTTTTTGTGAACGTATCAGACAGGGTGTTTATTTTGTACTGTTTTTATAAAAAATAATTAAGAGACTCTTTTCATGCAATGGTTTTAAGGCCCTGACACAGGCGACGTGAGCCAACCCCATTGGCTTTTGTCATTGCTAGTTCTTTGATGCCAGTTTGGTGTTTCAGCCAAAAGAATTGACTTATTTTTCTGTACAAAAAGCTTGTTTTGAAAGCTACCTGTTATTTACAAAAAGCTACCTACAGTAGTAGTATTAGTAGTAGTAGTAGTAGTAGTAGCCTTTATTGTCACTTAGTCACAAGTACCAGTGAAATTAGCCATCAACCTGTCCATACAAATGTGGCATTCGAGATATGAACAGACAAAACACCGACTACGCCACCCTGGGAGTTTCACCCAGGGAATGATTTTACTCCCTTATTGAATTTATATTAATACAATTAAGGACACACAGGTACACGTACAATACAGCCAAAGACGGGTTCAAATTTGAAGAAACTACTTTATTTCAATAATTTAAAACACTGTAAAACCATCTCTCGGGGAAGAGAACACAGACAAAGACACAACAAAATAACAAACGTATAAATGCTGAGGCTTACCGATGGAGGAGAAAGGAGTCAGAGGCAGTAAGAAATCCCAGGGAAAGTTCCCCAGTAAACACACAACCACACCACAGTGAGCACAAAGAAAATGAGAAAGTCAACAGCACACCGGAAGGGGACACTACCACCCAGACCCCAACACCACCATCGGCTCTCAGTCACTGTAACAAAAACAAAGAAACAAGCACACACACACTCGATTAACAAGGATTCACTTAAAATAATAGAAAATACAGAAAATGAAGATCTTTAGAAGAAAGTAACTAACCAGTTTATCAGAAAATAGAAACAATGACTGCCAAAACCAGCAATGGTTATAAAAGGGCAGTATAAAGAAAACTATATATCCAAAGATATATAAATCCAGTAATCAGAAAAGAAATCAAACAAAATATAAATACACTTGTTAATCTAAATTGGACTTAACACAAACAAACAGAAAACAAACAAACTCCTTAATCAGCAAAATTATAATATAAAGCCCCAACCCCTTGAGCTATATTCAAACGTCATAAAAACAATAGCCCACATGAAACAAACGGCACATACTTTGGACCATGCAGGTGTAATTGCCCCGTAGTACAATGGCAAGGCGAGCGCACAGCAATCTGCTCCAGTTGCTGGTACAATATAAATATAATGCAAACAGTAGTTCAGGGGAACCAACAGTCCAGGAAAGACAGCCGTACAGGGCAAAATAAGTGTCTTAAAGACAACCGTACAAGAAACAAACAATGTTTGCAAAACAGCCGTGAAGGCAAAACAGCAGCTAGCGAATCAACAGTGTTGCTGGCGACGATCTCCAGTTACACCGGCCTCATTCCTGTTGTTTACACACAAATATTACCATTAACCCTAATTAAAAATGAAAGGAATAATCACACATCATGGCATACATACCGATCAAGCAGCATTAATTTACACCCGAGGGAGACAGCTCGACGCGTGCCGAAGTCACCGATAATGCAGTAGCGTTTATTGAATGTGCTGACTGACGAGATGGAAAACTGGGCCCCGAAACGGAGATCTATGAGCGTCCAACACATAATAACCATCACTGCAGATAAGAACAATATATTGGCGTGGAGACAACGAAGCCACTACCCTACCTGTCAGCACAGCAGAGCACCGGAGAGAGCGACCCGGAAGCACAACACAACTTCCGTCACTGACGAGCAAGAGAGCGCGCCAGAAGGACCACTCGCGATATTTATAGGATGGAGCCTCACATGAGGATTGGCCAAAAGTACGCCAGATACACATTACGTATTAATTAATACTGCTACAATCTACCCCAGCTTTTTGTATCGGCGCCCCGACGATAAGCAACTCTTGCTACTCACTTCCAGGGCCTAAAGAGGGCAGCGCAACAGTAGACACAGAAGTCACGCACCTAAAACCATTTACGAGAACAAGCGATACACAAGTCCTCCAACATGATTAAAACACGAGTAAGGCACTTGTTACAGGTCCTCTGCCTTTACGGCTACTCGACGAGAAACAAGTGATACACGAGTCCTCAAACATGGCGGCTAAATAACGAGAAACAAGTGATGCACGAGTCCTCAAACATGGCGGCTAAATGACGAGAAACAAGTGATACACGAGTCCTCAAACATGGCGGCTAAATGACGAGAAACAAGTGATACACGAGTCCTCTTAACGTGACGGCTAAATGGTGAGAAACAAGTGATACACGAGTCCTCAAACATGGCGGCTAAATGACGAGAAACAAGTGATGCACGAGTCCTCAAACATGACGGCTAAATTACGAGAAACAAGTGATACACGAGTCCTCAAACATGGCGGTTAAATGACGAGAAACAAGTGATGCACGAGTCCTCAAACATGGCGGCTAAATGACGAGAAACAAGTGATACACGAGTCCTCTTAACGTGACGGCTAAATGGTGAGAAACAAGTGATACACGAGTCCTCAAACATGGCGGCTAAATGACGAGAAACAAGTGATGCACGAGTCCTCAAACATGATACAAGTAAAAACAGAACCCTCAGCGGGCCATATTTTTAAGACTCGAACTGGTCACTCCCTAAACGTGCATGAGCTCGACAAACTTTAAAATTACACTCTGTAACAATAGATACCATTCCGCTACTGTTGGTCAACACGAAATTAAAATCCACCCAACCATTTGACAAGATGGGGACCTGACAACCCTACAACCGGGTAACGCATTAGAGGGTGCGAAACTAGGTCCAGGGACGGCCGCAGCCTGTTCCTGGCGCAGCCTCTCATTATCGGCTCTTGACTGCTCAATTAAGTCGCTCAACTCCTGTACCTCTCCCTCCATACTTACCCTACCCAACAAAGGGAAACCCTACCCAACAAAGGGGAACTCTACCGTTAGGAGATAGGAAGGGCGGAGGAAGAAAGCCAGCTGCTGTTTTGCCTATAACACAAAAAAACACACAAAAAAAAAAAAGAGCGAGAAAGACAACAAACAACCAAATTGAACACGTCTTGGCATTAAATTGTGCCCTGCCGACTACGCCAGATTGTGGCATTCGAGATATGAACAGACAAAACACCGACTACGCCACCCTGGGAGTTTCACCCAGGGAATGATTTTACTCCCTTATTGAATTTATATTAATACAATTAAGGACACACAGGTACACGTACAATACAGCCAAAGACGGGTTCAAATTTGAAGAAACTACTTTATTTCAATAATTTAAAACACTGTAAAACCATCTCTCGGGGAAGAGAACACAGACAAAGACACAACAAAATAACAAACGTATAAATGCTGAGGCTTACCGATGGAGGAGAAAGGAGTCAGAGGCAGTAAGAAATCCCAGGGAAAGTTCCCCAGTAAACACACAACCACACCACAGTGAGCACAAAGAAAATGAGAAAGTCAACAGCACACCGGAAGGGGACACTACCACCCAGACCCCAACACCACCATCGGCTCTCAGTCACTGTAACAAAAACAAAGAAACAAGCACACACACACTCGATTAACAAGGATTCACTTAAAATAATAGAAAATACAGAAAATGAAGATCTTTAGAAGAAAGTAACTAACCAGTTTATCAGAAAATAGAAACAATGACTGCCAAAACCAGCAATGGTTATAAAAGGGCAGTATAAAGAAAACTATATATCCAAAGATATATAAATCCAGTAATCAGAAAAGAAATCAAACAAAATATAAATACACTTGTTAATCTAAATTGGACTTAACACAAACAAACAGAAAACAAACAAACTCCTTAATCAGCAAAATTATAATATAAAGCCCCAACCCCTTGAGCTATATTCAAACGTCATAAAAACAATAGCCCACATGAAACAAACGGCACATACTTTGGACCATGCAGGTGTAATTGCCCCGTAGTACAATGGCAAGGCGAGCGCACAGCAATCTGCTCCAGTTGCTGGTACAATATAAATATAATGCAAACAGTAGTTCAGGGGAACCAACAGTCCAGGAAAGACAGCCGTACAGGGCAAAATAAGTGTCTTAAAGACAACCGTACAAGAAACAAACAATGTTTGCAAAACAGCCGTGAAGGCAAAACAGCAGCTAGCGAATCAACAGTGTTGCTGGCGACGATCTCCAGTTACACCGGCCTCATTCCTGTTGTTTACACACAAATATTACCATTAACCCTAATTAAAAATGAAAGGAATAATCACACATCATGGCATACATACCGATCAAGCAGCATTAATTTACACCCGAGGGAGACAGCTCGACGCGTGCCGACGTCACCGATAATGCAGTAGCGTTTATTGAATGTGCTGACTGACGAGATGGAAAACTGGGCCCCGAAACGGAGATCTATGAGCGTCCAACACATAATAACCATCACTGCAGATAAGAACAATATATTGGCGTGGAGACAACGAAGCCACTACCCTACCTGTCAGCACAGCAGAGCACCGGAGAGAGCGACCCGGAAGCACAACACAACTTCCGTCACTGACGAGCAAGAGAGCGCGCCAGAAGGACCACTCGCGATATTTATAGGATGGAGCCTCACATGAGGATTGGCCAAAAGTACGCCAGATACACATTACGTATTAATTAATACTGCTACACAAACATACATACAATATGACAATGGAGTAGACGGGACAGGAAGACCCCAGATAGCAATGAGTCGGCGGGCCACCGGCGGTTCTCCAGCGGTAGTAGAAGCGACAGTATGGCGTAATCGCAAACACGTTTGCCGGCGCACCGCCAGCGGCAGCTGCTTTTTTAAAAGCGGCATCCGCCTTCCTACCGCCTTCGTATCGCGGACGGCCAGCAGGTCAACCGCCGTTTCGCCGCAGTTATAACAAAGGCAGCTTTTTCGCGGCCCACCGGAGGCAAACGCTATTATATATATATATATATAAAATATTTATAGCATGCATTTTATAAAGAATGATGATTGATCAAACCAGATAAATTTCCATTTGACGTTTTAATTCCACATTTTAAAGTACAGTAATAGTCATTGAAACAAAATGTCAGCTCAATGAAATATAACAAAAAAGATACATATATACATAATGTACACACTAAAGAACATGCAAGTTTCCAATTATATATTGTTTAAAAACAGCCTTATAAGCAAATTATATCACTTCAAATATTTTTTCATATTACCAAGAGGTCAGTTATGGGATGAAAAGAATTACCAGTAAACATTATAGCAAGTAATGAAGATATATGGTACCAAATAATGTGCAATATACCAAATAAATTCAGGTAGCCTATAACATCACATTTTCAAGCAATTCTTAACAATAGGATAAGTGGCAATAATTGAGTAAAGCTCTGGGGTAGAATAGACAATTATAATGGCATTGCTGATCTGGGGCACAAGATTTACACTGTGAATGTCTGGAGTAGTTCGATATGCGTGGCGTAGTGAGCTAACAATTGCAGGACAGTAAGTAATTATAATTGTTTCAAGTCTGCTACAGGTTCTGTGGTTTTTCCCAACCACCAAATTAGGCAACACAAATTGGCATATCTTCAGTGATTCCTTGTGCGCCTGTATAAGAGTGCTTTTAATTCACAATTTAACACATATTACACAAACAATAAAATCACAAAAAAACATTAAGAAAAATACTAACAAGTATATCGACCAGACAAAAAAAAAAGTTTTTTTATAAAAAAGTGGATTGGTCGAGTGTAGTCTGTTACAGACTGCAGGGTAGTGAGTGTTCCAGTTGTCAGTGATGCTGGGGTTCTCAGTAGTCAGCCTAGGTTTAAGGGGTCGGTTGTGGGTCCCTCTCAGCTGTGCGGCGCCTTTTTCCACCTTCACGGTCAGATGCTCCTTTCAGGTAACGCATAACATTAACCTGGACCGCCTCATCAGTGGCATCCTGGGTTGCCGGGTTCTTCCGTATGGCCCCTGTAGAAAATACAGATCTGTCATTCCATTTGAATACACATCACATACACATCTATCTAAAAATATCTAAAGAATATCTAACTTACTTTGAACAATGGTCTTAAGGAACAGGTCTCTAAAACATGCTTTTTCCCCTACACCAGTCCAAGTTGTATCAACGGAAAGGCGATTAGAGAAGACACTCTGAAGCATTCTCCACACTGTTGACTTTAGGTCCTTCCCACATTTGATAGCCAAAAAACGTAGCTGAAAATCCAAAAAAAGTGCCCCAAATTACATTTCTCATACATAAATATAAAATGTGACAGGCTTTGAATTCAGACTGTAGAATAGGCAGTGTACAATCTTAATTTGACTTTAGATTAACCTACAGCGTTATAAACAATAGCAGCACACTTACAAATCGTTCCTGGAGCTCGTTATCCTGCCTCAAACTTCTGTCAAGCAACGCCAAATCTTCCTGGGTGTTTAGGGGGAGTGACAGATCACCTGGCAGGGATAAATCTCCAACAGACACATTGGCGCTGAAATGTTGCAGAATGGTGTCCATTTTGTTGTCCATGTTACGCACAACATCGCCAAACTCCCCAAGACGTAGCAGGATTAGGGTCTGATCTGCACCTAAAGGGATTCCCAGAATAAAAGAACATAGTAGTCAGTCCTGGTCCCTCAACTACAAAACTATGACATTTATATCTTGGTCTACTACATGTATAGGTGGCCCCAGTGGGAATTAATCTAACAAACACAGGTGTTGTTTGCAAGTCGTACCTGATTGCCCAGTGCGAGCAAACGTCTTCAACACTGTCCCAATTTGCTTCACCTGCTCTTGAAGCGAGTTGCTGTCATCTGAAGCTAGAAAAAGATAGGCAAATGGTAATTTGGAACCTACATTACACACAAATGTGTAAACTTTAAGAAAGAGTGCCATGTTCTCACCTGCTCGTGCATTGCTTTCTCTCCGGGCTTGGTTCTCCTCCCTCAGGGCTTGGTTCTCCTCCCTCAGGGCTTGGTTCTCCTCCCTCAGGGCTTGGTTCTCAGTCTTGAATCTCTGGACATCTACATAACAAAAGAAAAGGGATTCTGCAGGGTTTAGTCAGTCAAATTTACGACTAACATAATTATATAATCACTATATTAAGAGATATAGGTCTAGAATATACCTTCATAGCTGAAAACTTGATTCTGTACACGTGATTTCAGGGGAGTCCAAGGGCCAATCACTGAGTGCTGACTTTCTCCTATTGATAAATTGACATAATAATATGTTAGAAGTTATTGCATATATTTACTGTATTGTACAACACACCTAGACACCTTTCATCCAGGGCAGTCAAGTGCCCTAATGAAAAACAGATTATGCATAAAAGGATTCCTCATCTTAAATAGAAGCAATAGTTTAAGACAAACAATGTCACAAATAACATCACTTACTTGTACTCAAACTGTTGGCTCTGAGAAGTGGAGACTGGAGTACTGGTGAGAAACCTTGTTCTGAGAAATAGGAAACAAAAATGTGAAAATCTAACAAAGGGTATAGTTTAGTGGCAGGATCACAAATTAAGCATCACAGCAATACATTGTACATACCAGCTCTGAAGTCTACAGATGGTTGAACGTTTTCCTGGTTTTCTAGAATGAATGAAACTTCTGGAGCATCGGGCAGCACGGAAAACTCGTTACCATTACTCGTTATGATTTTTTCAAAGCTCAGAACAGCTGGTGCATCTGGAAGACTAGACTCCTCTTCATCAGAAGAGGCCTGGGGTCTGTACTTGGAATTTAAGGTTCTCTTTCGCTTTCTCTTCTTGTCATCGTCTGTCGTTTCAACGCTGGAACCCGTTTGGAAGCGCTCCAAATATCTCATCGCCTCTTGCCAAGATTCTAGATCAGGGAACAATGAATGAAAGTCAGTTATGCACCATAAACAGAAAGAAATTACACAGAAAAATAAAATGCACAAGTCACATTTACCTGCTCCCTTCATGAACTTAAAATTATGTTTTTCCCAGGTGCTGTGTGGAGGCGTGCAGCGGATGGCTAAATTGTTGCCTTTGTCTTTCTTGCGGAGGGTAAATGGGGGCCAAAAGCACATGCTTGTTGTAGCCATTCCATGTAGATGTTCATTAACATGAGGATTTACTTGGTCAAAGTCAGGAATAACAGCAAGTAGAGCATTGTTTGCAGCTGTAATTTCCTGTTTGTCCCTCTCAACTCCTTTCAATATCCTTCTCCTTTTGGCCCAGTAACTAGACATTGTGACTAACCATGCATTTACCTTTAAAGCCAAAAAGATTGTCCAACAGTAGGTCTCTTGGGTGAAGATAACCAGTTATGCTCTGGTCAAGGTATCTGCAAGAAAATGTGAACAAAACCACATTGTTAATGTTAGGAATATACGTGGGGAAAAAAATGATCAGCCAAATGTGGAACAGTGAGTGTTAAAAATAAAATGTATTCATTGAGTGTAGTGATTTAAGTGAACACAGAATTGTCCTCAAACATAAAATGTACAGAAGTTCACAGAATTACAAATCACAATAGCGTTAAAAAAACATTGTTACATTCAGATAAAGATGTTTTATGACTCAATAAAAATGATTGTAACGATATATGATGTATGTGTGTTCTTCAAACTATGTTCAGGTATCATTATAATGAGATTATATTCATAATGTAAAGGCAATCGATATAATTTATCCTTGAGCATAATACTAAAAAATAATACATTTTCTCTCTAATTGTTTTATCCAAAGCCAAACCAGATCACAGAAGTTTATATAAAACACTCGACTTGCGTTATAAAGTAATTTTGCAAACACATGGTTTTAATCTCATAAATTTGTGTATAGTGGCTAGCTAGCATGCTAACGTTACCTAGCCTCATGTGCACCTGTCACATAAATTAGTTGTTATTTTTATGATTTTATTGTAAATAGGAATGTTTACTGAAATGTTTTGTTTTTAGTTTTCAGTGCTAGATACAGTTTCAACTGTGATATTGAAGAACTGTGAAAGAAATTAGGGATTATAACAGTGTGAATAGCCAGTCGTTGGTGATTATAGATAGCAATAAACCAATAGCAATAAACCAGATTTGAGATGTGTAAATGTGTGCAGTGAGAGACTGAATGGGTCAGTTTGCACCACAAAACAATAGAGAAACTACACTGAATAGTTGTTTAGATTATGACAATTAACACCAGTTTTACAGTCTAATCGAAATCAAGTCAAGATCTTGAAAAACGTGATCTTAAAAAAACTACATAAAGAGTTTTATTCTTATCATGTTCAGATTTTAAATAACATGGTCAGACATGTGGCTTTAGCTGCAGTGCATTTCTAGATTGACCACATGCCCACTTCAAATTTTTATCATGAAGATATTTCATAAAAATACATTTCTAAAAACTTTATAAGACTTTGAAGATTTTTTTCATTATGACGATAATTTATTCTAAACTTACAACAAAGTGCAAAGTGTCAGCTTTCAAAAGATATCATAACTGTGTTTATAGTCCAAAGGGTTCATGAAGTTTTAGTTTGGGTATACCGTTTCTGGGGATTTTTCAAAAGTGGGCTTGAAGCTTTCTAGATGTAAATTTTTGGCTACCTAAACTTTAATTTGGCTTGCAGCAATCTAGAAATGCACTGCAGCTAAAGCCACGATCAGAATAAAACTTTAGTCAAGTATTTTTCAATATCACGTTTATGACTTTATTTCAATTAGACTTGTAAAAGGAAAACTGGTGTTTATTGTCATCATCTAAACATCTATTCAGTCGAGTGTCTCCATTGTTTTGTGGTGCAAACTGCCCCATTTAGTCTCAGTCTCTCAATGCAGACATTTGCACTTCTCCATTCTGGTTTATGGCTCGTACATATGCTGTTCTTTTGTGTGCATTAGAGTGACTAACGACAGGCTATTCACATTGTTATAATCCATAATTTCTAAAGTTTTTCACAGTTGAAATTGTATCTATGACTGAAAACTAAAAACAACATTCTATCTAACATACTATCAAATTTAATGTTATTATTTAAAGCTCAATTCTTTTAGGCCGAGGCTTTTTATACGGCCTACCGCTGAACGCGGCCTTTATCCAGGAGCAGTTCCAGATGGGGAAATCTCTGAAACCCTCCGGAGGGTCTGGTGGACCAGAGTTCAACGACAGCTGTTTCTGTTCTAACGTTACAGAGCAAATACGTGCGTTGACTCTCTCGATAATAGCTAACGTTAATGCTAAAGCTCGATAAACATCTAAAAAAAATGGCCGCCAACGGCTTTCGAAACTTTCGCCAAATTACAACCAGCCAGCATATTTTATGAGTAAATTATTTGATTTTTATATTATATGTTTGTATTTAAAGTTAAGTATACATTTATTATCTGCAATTTTGGCGCCCATTATTAGCCGCCGCCACTGTACCTAGCAACTTTGCGTAAACATGGCTAACGTTGACTTGTTCGGCAAGAACTGAGATGACTAACAGATTTTAAATATATAAACTAAAAACAGTTGCGTTAAACACAAAGGAAACATGTACTTACCTAAATGATGGTAGTCGACGTCGATGACTTTGTTTAAACTGCAGGCTGTAAAAACTTGCGATCGAGTAGAACTGTACTTCTCGAGTAGAGTGATGAATTGACGCGAATGTGTTTGTTATAGAGAGCCTAAGTCCCTCCCCTTCCGGTCGACCACCATGGGACCTTATTTCGGAAAAATATTGTATGGTAGTCAATGGCGAGAGACAACAAATATTTTGATCTCGTTTGAATTGTGCCCTGAATTACACATATGATGTTTGTCAATTTAAAAGATACATTTTAAAGTCAAGAAAGTCGCAGTTTGATGTAAAACTGTTGAGGTATAAGACTGTGAAAATACGTAATTACAAAGACTACAAACCCAGAAGGCGCACATGCGACGTCATACCTTTTCTCTTAATGAATGAAGCTAACTTTACTGAAGCTAACGTCTGTCATTTTTTCTATAGTCTTACATTATAATCCTAACGTTACGCCGTCATGCCTGACTCGTGTTTTGAGCCAGAATACACACATACGAGCAACGGATCTTGTGACGTAGGCTACATAGTGCGAGAGAGATGTAGTTCATCGAGTGATTTTCACATACAACTAAACGTTACTCTTCTGTTTTATGACAAACTGCGACTTTCTTGACTTTCATATTTACCTTTTAAATTGACATTGGGGGGGTGGGGGGGGAAGGGGATGGAGGTAACCCAGCACAGGCAATTTCACAGGCACCATTTTTTGGCGCTGGTCACAGACCCGCCCGCCAGGCTGGGGGGTACAAATCGGCGAAGGCGAGGGATGCGGGGTGGGGGGATGATTGCATATCTGTATATATATGTAAGAGTTTGTGTATGTGTAGGCCTGGAGATTCGCTTCGCCTGGCATCCAAATCTCGGTGCCTCAGTCCGCAGGATGTCATAGCGTTAACTCAGCAAGTTGCCATGGAGACAACCTTGATTAGGTCCCACACAGAGTCAACAATCAGCAGGTGTCTGTGAGAAATGGGGGAAGGAACGCAAGAGTGGCTCACTGCAGTGCTCTTCCAGGGGAGTTGTTGTTCCAACAGCGGCCTTGGCCGAGGCCAGTGCTGGTTGAGGGGGACCAAAAGCAGATAAGATTGGGATTATTTGGTCCAGGGGCGAGTAGCCGCATTCCTTTGCACAACTACTCTCTTAGTCCATTCTGGTCCATCAGCTTTTGCAAAGCCGTGAGCTTCTCCATGATGTTATCCAGATTTCGGGTCACCTCCCTGTTGTTCCATATTGCGGTTAATAGTCCCCGCCTGAGAGCTGACCACTCTGCCCACTGCTTCAATCAGGACGGGGAGCCCTGTGAGGCTTTGGACAGCTGTCACCGTCTTCTTAATTTCTTGATAAACCAGGGCAATGCCTAATCCAGTCAGCAAAAGGCCTGTTATCATGGTTCCGAATAGATAGATATCTTCAATGTCCTCCACGGAAAGAGCCGCCAGACACACGACCCGCCACCTCTCCCACGCGTCCATCGTGTAGCCAGCTGCCAACGTTCCGGCAGGGCAGTCAGGTTCCCCCGAACCCAAGCTTCTCGTCAAGAAGATGGTGTCAATTGCGTTGAGAGACCAGTTGATCAAATCCATGATTTTTAGTTTGGAGAGCAGTGCGGAGAGAGTCTCTCAAAGTTAAGACATAAGACTAGACGAGCAGGGAAGGTAAGGGGGAGGAGAGGGAGAGAAAATGCGACCGCCTTCGTTGAGAACCAGAAGAGAAGACCTTAGTGTCAGTCATTAACATATGAATGGTCTTCACACCAGGGCTGGACTGGTAATCGGGCATACCGGGCAAATGCCCGGTGGGCCGACGTGCTTTTTGGGCAAATACATTTCAATCAATTTATTTTTTTATTTATTTTTTACGGCTCATAAAACTCGTACATCGGCTGCCCATTCGATTTGTTTTGTTTAATCGACGGCGCTGGGTTAGTGCCGGTGTAATGAATTGGTTAAAAAAAGTAAGGGTTTTTTTTCCCTACTGACAGCCCGGCCCATAAAACGCGTAGATCAGCGGCCCATTGGTTGTTTTCTTGATTGACACTGGCCTGTCCCAATCACATCTTCAAACACCTCCCCCTTTGGGCTTTGAGCGAGCGAGCATGCAGTGTCAGTGTGTATCTGTCAAAATAGAGATGGAGAAGAAACGCACGGAATGTGCAGAGAAATAGCGTGAAAAGTAGATACAGGCCCTTCAAGCAGACGCTGTAAAATGTGTCAAAATATATGTTTTCTGCAGCAGCAGGACCTTCATCAGCTCCAGTGATGATGATGATGATAGTGAGGAGGTTCAGGAGGGAGATGAGAAGGTGTAGAGTCCGCGGTAAGCAGAACTACTTTCAAAACACTTAGGCTCTGAGTGTAGGAACCCATTACCCAGTTACGCATTATTTCCACATCTGCATAGTTGACGATTACAGCAATTTAATAGAAGTTTAATGAGACGCGTTTGTATCCATGTTTTCCGCCAAAATAAAAGATCACGTGCTTATCTCTTTCAAGTATAGAAATTAGTAAAAAACTAATTATGAAAGTTTCCTTTATTTTTCAGTGCATTTGTTTTACAATATATGGCTATTAGGCTACTGTCATGAGATTAATATTATAACTATTATTATGTAGTAGTGTAGTGTAGACAGACACTGTTACTAAAAGAGGTTTGATTTTTTTCTTTGTTTAATTTGCACACTTAATATGGGTTGGAGCTTTTCATTTTGAACTCTCAAACTGCACCAGATTGATGAATTTATCATTAAAATACACAAAATTTTCTTACGAGGGGGCATGCCCCCGAACCCCCCTACAGGGACAGAGGTACTCACCACAGTTTTACCAAAGATCCTGTGGGAAACACCTGTATTGCTATGCCAATGCAACTTATAGCTTGTTTTTTGGATGCATTACTGTGGAGATTAGTTAAATTATATTAATAAATTACAATTTTGTACTTATTACATCTCTTAACTCTCACTCGTTCCTACTCAATCATTATATGGCATTAGTGTTTTTTATGAATAGGAGTTGAACAAAAACATATGCAAGGGCGTGCAAAGATGGGTGGTGTTTATGATCATATGTAGTGGGCCAGTCTGGGCCAAAATGCCTGGGCCGATTTTTAGTCCCAGTCCAGCCCTGCTTCACACCTAACAGTCATCAGTCCTCTTACACCCAGCAGTGTTTCAGCTGTATATGTCCATGAAATTTCACGGTTTCCTGTATATCCCCACATATGTGAGGTTTACGGGTTTGTCCAGAAATATACTGTTCCGTGTTATTCTGATCCGCTTTTTCCCACATATACCCGGCAAACATCAAATACACAGGAGTTTACCATGTCCGGATATTGCCGGATTTGAGTCTTTTCATGCAGTGATCTGATCAGTTATTCTGTCACGAGTTGCGTGGAAGCAAAGTCGGATCTAAATGCAGCAGTAGACTTGGGTAAACTCAGAACAGATCAAGATACTCGTGGAACATACATACATTAAATAACTGACAACAAACAAAAGAGCACACAGGATTTAAATAGCCTACACAGAGGGGATCAGGGAACGAGACACAGCTGGGGCAAATGAGAACAACGAGCAGAACCATACAAACTAACAGGACAACACACCTGAAACAAGATTTGAGATAATAAATTCAGTCATTAATCCTAGGCAAACTAGGTATCCAGATCCTTCAATCTTAAATTGTGAAGATTTTCTGAAATTTTTTAATGATAAAATTGCTGGTATACACTCTACAATACTAAAAGCACAGACGGCTCCGATTTTTGACCTGGCTGTGCCTTGTAGCACGGAATGGAGGGAATTCCATCTTATTAACCTTCCAACGTTGGTGGATATTGTTGTACATCTTAAGCCTTCCTCATCTAAAGATGATTTCATGTCACCTAATTTTTTCAAAGAGATTTTTGCTAGTGTAGGTACCACAGTGCTGAACCTGATTAACAAATGTCTCAGTCAGGGCACTTGTCCAGCAGATTTTAAGTGTGCTACAGTTCGTCCATTATTAAAGAGGCCATTATTAAATTTTAGACCGATTTCAAATCTTCCTTTTTTAGCTAAGGTTTTAGAAAAAGTGATATTCAAGCAGCTGCAAGCACACATCACGGCAAATTCAATTAGCGAGCCCTTCCAGTCGGGTTTAAGTACTACCATAGTATCGAGACAGTCCTGATCAAAGGGTTGAACGACATCTTTGTTTCACTGGATAAAGGTGAAAGTGTTATTTTGATTCTGCTAGATCTTAGTGCAGCGTTTGATATGGTGGATCATGAGACTTTAATCAATCGCTTAGAACATTGGGCTGGCCTAAAAGGTACTCTTCTCCAATCGTTTAAACCTTATATTACAGACAGATTTTTTTCTGTTAGCTTTGGGGGCTGTGATTCCTCAAGATTACACCTTCCTTGGGGAGTCCCACAAGGATCAATTCTTGCCCCTATTCTTTTTTCCCCTCTATATGCTACCATTGGGGGCAATCTTTCGGAAACATAAAGTGTCATTCCACTGCTACGTTGATGATACGCAGATTTATCTGCCCGTGAGAGAATTAAATTAAAATTCACTCGATACTTTATTAGCATGCTTGCATGATGTTAAGGAGTGGCTGGCTGCAAATGTTTTAAAGCTTAATGAAAATAAAACTGATGTCATCGTGTTTGGATCTAAACATGACGTGCTGCAATGCTTGAATACAACTTCTTTGAATGGTTTTGTTAAATCTAGTCTAAAAAATGTGGGATTTGTTCTGGATAGTGATTTTAAGTTGGACAGGCAAATTAGCTCTGTGGTGTGATCTTGTTTTCTTAGCCTACGTCTGCTAGCCATTTCTATCTATTTCAGACTTTGAGAAAGCCATTGCGTCCATTGTCTTTTCTAGAATGGATTATTGCAATTCCCTTCTTTATGGTGTTGATGCCGGAGCAATTATGCGTTTACAGAAAATCCAAAATGCTGCAGCTAAAATGATAAAGTCGGCAAAGAAATATGATTCTGTGACTCCACTATTAATTTCACTAAAATGGCTGCCAGTAAGTTGTAGAATTGTTTATAAGATCCTCATACTAGTTTTTAAGGCCTTGCACAAATTAGCTCCAGTGTATTTATCCAACCTGGTGACAATTTACACCCCTTCTAGATCCTTGAGATCTGAAAATAAACAGCTGCTCTGTACCATCAGGGGCCTGTTTCAGAAAGGAGGTTAAGTGAAAACTCTGAGTATGTTAACCCTGAAATGAGGGAAACTCTGGGTTTTCCGTTTCAGAATGGGAGGTAAATCAAACCCGAGAAAGCAGAGTAAGTCAAGCCCGTTTCTGAAAGAGAGGTAACTTATACTCAGAGTCAGTTACCATGGTAACTTACTCTGTGAACCTAACCTGGTCGGGAGCAGGTTTTCTTCGGTAAACCCAGAGTTTCTTGCAGCCTCCTCCCCTTTTTTAAAGAGGAAGCGCTGTTTAAACACTTAATTCATTATTTCTGTACATTTATATATTGCTGTTATTTTTTTATTTATTAATAAGATGAAGTCTATATAACTCCTTAACTGGCAACTGAAAATACAGTAGATTAGTCACATCATGTAGTTCTAAACAAATTCTACAGAATTAAACTGTGGCATTTACTGAAAATCACTGAAGTGTGTTCATCTGTGCACCAAAAGTTGATGGACCGTCCTCCTGTTGTTCTTCCACACACTGGGGGGAAATATAAGAATGTCTGTTTATACTTAGATATACACTTAGATTCTATAGGCTACTCCACATACAAATGTGAATGTGTAGATTGTCTGATCTGTAGACACATAATATTAACATTACTTCTGTATGTCTCTATGGCAGCAGAAACTGTTTCATCCCCATCGTCCGGTGAAGATGAGCATTTGGTCGAGTACACTTTATAATAGGCCTACTATTTGTCATAATTTCTGGTGTATTGAGTCGGCTACTTACAACTGCCTGGGGTTCTGTTGGGACAGGAGGCTCCAAAAGACAGATATTACCATCAGAATCTTTTGGGACCAACGAAAAACCCAACCCAAAGTCAAATAAATGGAAATATTTAAAATGCCCTATATAAAAAATAACACATATGTAGACCTCTTACATTTTATGAAGGCCCTTGGATCTCCAGGAGTGACTGGCTCTGATGAAGGAATTCCCTCAGCCAAAAATGCTGCTGCACTGCTAGACACTGGATGCTATTTAGTTATTTAATATGTCAAATGTTTGTAAAGTCAGGTAGCATACACCCATGCTATGCTCAAGCCTTACCTGATTGAATTATGTTTTAATATTTTTTATTTTCAGCTGCTGCCACATTCTTTTAATGCCTGCAGGATTGCACATAGCCTATATGAAAATTAAAATTAGGTTCAATAACTGTTCTTCCAGTTTCACCTCAGTTAACAGTTACTCTAAAATAGTAATCAATTACTAGCTGCAAATGACATCTTCAACAGTGTAATTAGATTAATGTAATAATTACTATCTTTAGAAAGTATTGATCTACTTATTATTAATTACTAAGTCCCATATCAACCTCAACCACTTGAAAAACACAAGGAGAGACAAGAAACTGCACTTTTAATGCTTTCAAATTAACATAATTCAATTGCATGAATTATTCTTGAATTGACCAAAGTGTGTAGAGGGAGAAGGTTACATTAAAAATATACCTTTTAAAAATGTATGTTAAATCCACTATTGTTTTACACAGAATTGTTCTATAGTCTATGCAGTAGCCTATTTAATGTAATTAAATCAGATTTTATTTTAAATGACAGTAGAATTAAGAGTAATCCCTTTAATTAAATTACAATATTTGGATTACTTGGTAATTACTTACACCCAACACTGTATAACAGTAATTCCTCTTTTTGTCTGGCGCTGTTGTCATGGTTGCTCATAGTATCTGCGCTCCATTGATAATGGCTTTCTATAGTTGTGGTGCACGCGCTTAACTCTGAGTCAGTCAACTTAGAGTTGATTGAACTAACTAATTTCAGCTGATCTGTAACCGAAAACTCAGAGTTTCCCATCTCAGGGTAAGTCAACTCAGAGTTCAAGTTTTAACTCAGAGTTGGTTGAACCTCCTTATTGAAACAGGCCCCAGGACTAAATATAAACATAGGGGTGATAGAGCTTTTTCTCGAGCAGGTCCAAAACTATGGAATGATCACCCACAATTGATTAGATCTGCCAAAACCCTATCCATGTTCAAAGCTATGCTAAAACATCTTTTAAACTCTAATTGAGAGCTATCTTAAATGGGTTACTGTCTATGTTGTCTTCTTGTGATATGTATACTTATCCTTCTGTTTTGTTTTATTTTGTTATTGTGAAGCACTTTGGGCAACGTCAGTTGTATTAAATTGTGCTATATAAATAAATAAACAAACAAACAAACAAACAAGCAATTAACAAGGCAGAGAAACAAGGTACAAACTGAATGAAAAAAAACAAAGACAGTGGCCCTCATTTATGAAATAAATGTACACCAAATTTCCAGCGTACACCCAAAACCACGGTGACTTCGCGATTTATCAATATGGACGTTGGCGTACGGCACGCTCAAATCCTACGCCAGCTAAGGAGGTGGTGTACATGTATGCACGTTTTGAGTTAGTGCTGAAATGCACAGAAAAACAATTCCTAACACCACAAAACGCACTGACAAACTAAAGATATGATGTATTATGACCCACTGTAAAAAAAAAAAAAAACATAGAAATTATAAACTTCAGTGTTTATTTTTGTGAGTTAAGCCCGGCAGGTGCGCACGGACTGGGTTCAGTAATGAAAGGCTTTCAATGACCAAAAATAATTCAGACTGATAAAATAATTAAAATGACATTCTTCTTCTTTTAAATAATAATAATAATAATAATACAAATAATAATAATAACAAAGACATTCTTCTTCTAAATAACAATAAGCATCATTAATAATCAAAATCATAATACTAATAAGAAGAATATAACAAATTGTCATGCAATTATTCACATCATCTTCACTATTGTACACCCCATTACATGTGACATCATGCGAAATTCAACGCTAATAGTTTCAAAACACGTGCTGTAAAATAATGCATTGTGATAGGTAATTTGCTCAACCAACCAGCAATTTAAACTGGATTTCCACCGGAGAAGTTTCTCCTCTTTGCCGTCTTCCGTGTGTCCATGGCGTAAAATGAGGGCGTGGGGAAGGCGGAGATGTGAATATATAGGGGCGTGTTAATCTAATGATGATCATTTTCAGCCGCGGCATTTATCAAGAGGCAGGTATTACGTACACCTGAATTTCAAAGGTACGCACAGCTTCATAAATCAGGCGGTGAGAGGAGTGTAAGCATAATCTTACGCCAACATATACGCCCGTTTCGACGGAAGATTGATAAATGAGGGCCATTGAAACCACAAACATGACATAAACAACACCGTTACAGATAGCATGCAAATGTTAGTGTTGGTTGGTTGGTTGTTGTTTTTCTGTTCATTCAATGCTAAATGTTTATTGCACCAAAAAGTTGTCTTGTTGTGAAGAGGCCTATAAACTTTAAGGAATCTTTTGTGTTCTATGGAAATAAAAGTGTACAGGGGCCTGTTTCAATAAGGAGGTTCAACCAACTCTGAGTTAAAACTTGAACTCTGAGTTGACTTACCCTGAGATGGGAAACTCTGAGTTTTCGGTTTCAGATCAGCTGGAATTAGTTAGTTCAATCAACTCTAAGTTGACTGACTCTGAGTTGAGCGTGTGCACCACAACTATAAAAAGCCATTATCAATGGAGCCCAGATACTATGAGTAACCATGGCAACAGCGCCAGACAAAAAGAGGAATTACTGTTATACAGTGTTGGGTGTAATTAATTAGCAAGTAATCTAAATATTGTAATTTAATTAAAGGGATTACTCTTAATTCTACTGTCATTTAAAATAAAATCTGATGTAATTACAATAAAAAGGCTACTGCATAGAACAATTCTGTGTAAAACAATAGTGAATTTAACATACATTTTTAAAATGTATATTTTTAATGTAACCTTCTTCCTCTACACACTTTGGTCAATTCAAGAATAATTCATGCAATTGAATTGTGTTAATTTGAAAGCATTACAAGTGCAATTTCTTGTCTCTCCTTGTATTGTTCAAGTGGTTGAGGTTGATATGGGATTTAGTAATTAATAATAAGTAGATCAATACTTTCTAAAGATAGTAATTATTACATTAATCTAATTACACTGTTGAAGATGTCATTTGTAGCTAGTAATTAATAACTATTTTAGAGTAACTGTTATAATATCAGAGGTGAAACGGTCCATCAACTTCTGGTGCACAGATGAACACACTTCAGTGATTTTCAGTAAATGCCACTGTTTAAGTCTGTAGAATTTGTTTAGAACTACATGATGTAATCTACTGTATTTTCAGTTGCCAGTTAAGGAGTTATATAGACTTCATCTTATTAATAATTTTTTTTTTTTAAAGCAGCGGTAAAAACAGCAATAAATAAATGTACAGAAATAATGAATTAAGTGTTTAAACACCGCTTCCTCTTTAAAAAAGGGGAGGAGACTGCAATAAACTCTGGGTTTACTGAAGAAAACCTGCTCCCGACCAGGTTAGGTTCACAGAGTAAGTTGCCATGGTAACTGACTCTGAGTATAAGTTACCTCTCTTTCAGAAACGGGCTTGACTTACTCTGCTTTCTCGGGTTTGATATACCTCCCATTCTGAAACGGAAAACCCAGAGTTTCCCACATTTCAGGGTTAACATACTCAGAGTTTTCACTTAACCTCCTTTCTGAAACAGGCCCCAGGTTATGAGGGAGAGTAAATTATAAATAAAAAAATTGTGAACTATTTGTTTACTGGTAAAATAATGTTTGACTTGGTTTGTTTTGGTATGTTACAGTCCAACCATTTAGAACATAGAGTTTACAGTTTAAAGTTGTCTCAGGCTTCACACCATAACCATAACCACTTCCACATTTCACACATAGATATGTATATATTGAGACAGTTTGTCACCTCTCTTGGCTTTTGCCACTGTAAGAAAAAATTAAGACGATGTTGGAGATCTAAATAAAGGAGTTTAGGTAACACTTTAGAATACTGTATCTTACTTACTGTATTGAAAACACGGAGTCGGCTTTGCAGCCTTCGCTAAATGTAATTTACATGAGACTAGATAATGATCTGAGATATCATCGCTCTGCTGCAGTATTTCAACGGCATCAACATCTATTCCATGTGATCATATTAGATCTATGATTACAACAATGAGTAGGTCCTGACACGTGTTGTCTAAATCCAATTGAGTTTACAATGTCTTTAAATGCCAATCCAAATGCATCTTTTTCGTTATCTACATGCAGCGGTTAAATTGGGCCGGGACTCTCCGGGGCTCAGCCCCAGCAAATAAGCCTTTAATTATGTCACATAAATATTATGTCACATAAAATTTCATTGAAAGTGATGCTTTTGAAAACATATTTCTGACCATAAATGAAAGATTTTTGAAATGGCATGTCTATTTTGTCTCGGCGGAGCTGAGATGAGAACAACGACCGTATTCTTGTTCAGCTGCTTAATCTCGTTGTCAGTCGACCATGATCACGCACCGCTCATGCATTCGCATCTGGGTGACACGGATAAATGTATGCATCAATATATAATTAATGTTTCTGGGAGACCTGTAGTTGCGCGGGATGTGTAAGCGCGCAAAAGTTCCAGAAATTTACAAAAAGTGCCCTGGCCTTGAATGACAAGGTAAAGAAAATAAGACTAAATCAAAATTAAATAACCAGGTTGACCATGTGATTTTTCTCAAGAGATGTTTTGAGCATTTTACAGGCAACGGATTATCACCAAACTACTAAGAGAACTGCTAGCTGGCTACTCAAAATAAACTAGCAATCTATTCAGTCAGCATATGTGTGTTTGATCTGTGTGAGAGTTTATGTTGAGTCCTGGCTAGACTATATGTGTGTTCGTTAGCCTTTGCGTGCGCGCGCGTGTGTGTGTGTTGTAGTAGTAAAGAGAGAGAATGGGAGAAGGAAGTTTGTGTGAGGTGGACCTGGTCACCACAGTCACAGACCCAAATCTTCTCAACTGTTGCTACTGTCATATGCTGCACTGTCTCTTCATGTGGCACATTACGTTTGGCACATTGTATGGGTCACTATATGATATATCATAACAAGGTAATACAATGTGTTATCAAGTGATGACTGATTAACAGTAATGTAAATGCTAAATGTCCTAATACCTGTTGATACTACAACAATTCAAAGTATATGTTCTTAACCTTGCAGTTTGTCACATATAATATAAGACTCAATTTCTCCATTTCTTTGCACAAAACTCTCCAGAAAGTGCCATTTAATGGTTTATCTAAAAAAAAAAAAATCCCTGAGGGGCATACCCCTGGACCCCCCTAGGGAGAGCCCCCCACATGATGTTTTATAAACAAAGTTCGGGAGGAGCACGATCAGATAACCAATGCAAATTACTTGTCATCAAACAATTATGTCTACCCTAATCAGCATGACAAGAAGCATATATATCCATTCTGTCAACTCACCTAACATTCCTTGACAGTTTCCAGCATCCCTCCACCACCCCGACTCCTGACCCTTGGCTCTCTTTTACAGCCAGGAATACGGGGGGAGTACTCTGGGTTCGGGCCGAATACCGAGCCCGGAGCCCTCTCCTCGGACAGCACGCCAAATATGCATACAATTTATTCCATCTGACTTATTTGTAAGTGTGAACTCGTGAAATAATAAATGACAATTTAACCCCTGTCTATATGTATATTAAAATCACCAACAATTAGTACTTTATCTGCAGCCAATATTAATTCTGATAGAAAGTCCGCAAATTCTTTGATAAAGTCTGTCTATATACAGTAGCCAGCACAAATCTCAAACGTGATTTATCATTTACACTATATATTTTTACATTAAGCACCAACACTTCAAAAGAATGATATTAAAAACTAGATTTCTGGTTTTGAAAATATTACTATAAATTACACCTCCCCCTTTGCCTTTCAGACGAGGTTCATTTTTATAACTGTAATCTTGTGGTGTGGACTCATTTAAAGTAATGTAATAATTTGGTTCTCTTACGAGAGTTCTTTCTCGAGATATTGAAGCCAAAAATTAATCCTTAATTTTGTAATAATTTAAAACGCTTTGCAGCAGCATACAGCCTTAGGCGGAACAGCTTGTGCGCCTATTGGCTGCTCTGCGGCAAAAGCAGCAGCCTATGCGAGGCCTCCATGACGCTTGACCCAATGAGGACGCTTCAGAATTCTTTATTTGACCTGCTGAAAATATTTGCTGGTCAAAGAGTCCATCAACTGTGTAATCAGATTGATTTCGTCTGATTTTATGTCAACCTGAAAAAAAGGCAATATTTTACCAACTAAAAAATATTTTGGCCAAAGTATCCTCAAAACATAAATTTTCTTATACATTTTCGTTGACTCCTGATGTTAAATCAGCCAAACAAACGTCACTTTTTGACCTACAAAACATATTTCTGGTAAAAGAGTTCTTGAACATTAATTTGGTATAAATTGCAACAAGTGCTATATGCATATAATATTATATGTTATTTTTCAATGCACAACTTTATAACGTTTGTGCAATGTAATGCAACAACAAATATGTTATCTCTTTAATGCACATGGGAATAATATAGTTCTGGAATGCAATGCAAAAAGTGCATTGAATATATATATTATTTTTTAATGCACAATGTTATATCGTTTGTGCAATGTAATGCAACAACACATACTGTATTGTATCTCTTTATTGCACATGGGAATGAGTTAGTTCTGGTAAGCAATGCAATGCAAACAAGTGCATAGCTTATATGTTATTTTTCAATGCACAACTTTATATCGTTTGTGCAATGTAATGCAACAACACATATGTTATCTCTTTAATGCACATGGGAATGAGTTAGTTCTGGTAAGCAATGCAATGCAACAAGTGCATAGCTTATATGTTATTTTTCAATGCACAACGTTAAATCGTTCGTGCAATGCAATGCAACAACTCATATGTTATCTCTTAATGCTCTTGAATTAGTTATTTCTGGTTCCCTTTCGAAGGGAACTCGACAATACGTCATCGACGCTTTGGGGAAACGCCTCAGGCGTGACAGGTGTCTGAAATCACAATCAAATCACGGCAATCACATTGACCGGCGACAGCCCGTGAATCATTACGTGAATGATTAACGTGCGACCTGGAAGTATATAAGGGCGCCTTGCAAACATGACAAATCATCTTTTCGTCTTCAGGGACTGTTTTGTCTGTAACCGCTTTTGAAAATCAATCTTCTCAGCCACCCTGCCCCGTGTATGCTGAACTGCTGGTTTTATGGTAACGTTGGGGGAAAAATCGCTCACTATGAGAGCGTTTTTTCCCCAGTCATAAAACCACTAGCTCAGGTGAGCCTTTCATTTCTTCCCGATCTCATACTCAGATCGAGAGGACATGGAAGAACCCATACTCTGCCCGTGTCCACCGACATCAGCGGGCTAGTCTCACTGATGTTGAGGTGATAGGAGAGCATGGGTATGTGTCGATGCCGCCCATTGACGAGACATTTGCAACTATCTCGTGTCTGGACAGGCGTCTACACTGAGAGCTCAAACCCTGCCAGTTGAATGGCAGAGCATACACGCCAGCGGGTCAGGCCGGTGCTACCCTGCACATCATGGCGGTGTTGCAGGTACACCAGGCCAATCTGCTGGGGGATCTCGTCCAGGGGGTGGGGCCCCTGAGGCGGTTACTGAGCTGCGCCACGGAGTGAACCTGGCCGACATCGGGGAGAAGAGAGAAAGTCTTTCTTCTCGATTCGCTGCTTTCGCCCTCTGAGCTTTTTGGCACCTCTGTGTAGGCGGTGGCTGGAAAGTTCAGAGAGGTGAGGGCGCGCTCAGCTGTATTAGGACAAATACATACCGCTGAGATCCGTATCCACACCCAGACAGACGGGAGGGCCTGGCCCATCATGGTCAGGGGACCTTAGACAGGGCCAGAGAGCCAGTGTCGCCTCTCGTGCGCCTCCTCCGTGGAGGAGTAGATCGCAGTAGAGGTGCAACTCCCGCAAGAAGAGGGATCTGAGGGAGGTGATCCAGCACGATTGCACACAGCATCGGCATGGATCACCTCCCCCTGAGGGCGTGAGTATATCTTAGCCCTCTCCTCTCTTCCCCGACTCCCCAGACGCTTTCTACATCAGGCCTGAGGCTGGGCTCATGGTTAGAACAATGTTCTGTTGGCCTGCCTCTGCTTGGTTAGGAGAGTGCCTCTTTCAGGCATGTAAAGGTGGTAGACCCCATGTTCATAAAGAACTTGGTAAGTCTTCACTTCGCACGCCGCAGGTGAGCTGAGTGGTCTTCTTTAAGAGTAATTTTGTGTGCAACTAACACAAAAATGTATCTCTCTACAGAACTCGTTCCCTGTATAGAGCTATGGGGTCATGTAAGGTACATTTTTGGATTATTAGGGCCCTGAAGTCCCCCTTTAGGTGGCTAGAACGACTATCTTAGCCCTCGGGGCTGTTAGCCACCTCAGGGTAGGGTAGTTGGTCTCCCTCCCATAGGATTTTCATCTTGGAGTATAGACTGACGCTAGTGCTTCAGATAGATCTTATGTCCGGTCCATGGGACCGTCTGACTTCCTTCCTGAGTACATCGCCCCCTTGAGCTCTGTTTGGGTTTTCAGTGGGCTGAGCGATTCTGCAGCCAGTTGTATGAAATAATAACTATTTTTCTAGTGAGGCTGTGGCTCCTCCGAGCCCTCAGGTAGATCTATGCTTGCAGGCTGGCCCTCACCAGGGCCGCCTCTGTAGCTGGCCTAGGTGTGCCAGGGATAGTGGAGGCGCTCTGCTTAAGCATTTCTGCCTCTGAACCTTCACTGTGTGAATATAGGTTCCTAGCATCCCTGTATGACAGCCTCCTCCAATGGGAGTCGTTAGGCCAAGGCCCGCCCCCTTCTCTGCATTCTGGGGCGACAAGAGTAATGCAGCGTGGTGCAGAGGCATGGTTTACAAAGATCCTGGGTTAGGCCTCAAATAGGCCTCCCCGGTACAATGTGTCTTTATTGAGCAGGGTTAGGCCGCCTTTCGCCTCACGAAGAGGCTGGGTCTGTCTGCCCGACCCTGCCGTGCAGAACTAGCATACGGATATGGGCTGCCAGTATAGGCTTTACTCACCTCGCTGAGCTACTGCTCGAGCGTCGGGTTGTAGGTGGTTGGCTCACAAACAAGCCCCACTCCCCTAGGTTGGGCACAGATACTTTTTCTGTCACCCCTAGAGCCACTGGCGGGCCCGCACCCTGGTAAACCTCAGGGTGAGGTGGAGAGTATTCCCCTGTGATACAGGGCAGGTCTGAGTCCTTCACTTTCAGTTCTGTATTATCCTACCTCGCACCACTATGGCTCGGGTTGAGCGGAAAGTTCTAGCCTTCACTTCTTTTTTGGTCGAAGTACGCTCCCCTGAAGCCAGAGCATTGCCATGAGCTGATGCCCATGCTTACAGATGGTAGGCCCCTGGCTCTGGGGCCTCCATTGAGGCAGAGTGGCGTATGTTGTACTCCCCTTGCTCAAAGGGTGCTAGCGCTCTTGCTGAGTACACTGCCATGGGCAATGTGATTAGGTACCAGAATGCTGTAGGCGCTGTGTAAACAGCTTATCTGCCAACGAAGGCTGCGCCATTAGGTAGTAGGCCTCAGCAGGCCTCCTGTATGGGCAGCTCCCAAGTGGGCGCTGTAGGCCAGCTCACTTCATGTTGCTGGCCTTGGTGGTTCGGGCAGTTGACTCACTGATGGGTAGTAGGCCCTAAACAGGCCCTACTGGTATGATTCCCAACAGTGTACCTTTGGAGCAGATTGACTTGCTGTCAGCTAGTAGGCCCAACCAGGCCTCCCTGATAGGCGAGTCCCCAGTGGGCTGGCCTTAGCAGGCCGCCTTCGAACCGTCACCCAGATTCAGGGCTCATAGCTACCAGTTGTTTAAGATTACTTTCAGGTAGTAGGCCTCCTCAGGCCTCCCTGAAGGTGAAATCCCACATACGGTGGCTATCAGGTAGTAGGCCTTACCAGGCCTCCCTGTAGGCAAGCCCAAAGGACAGGCAACTGGACAGCTAGCCTGACCTACTATCAGGTAGTAGGCCTCACCGGGCTTCCCTGAAGGCATGTTCTCACGTAATGTGATTATCAGGTGGTAGGCCGCTAACCGGGCCTCCCTGAATTTGAGCTCCCAAGTATCGTGGCTGTCAGGTAGTAGGCCTCACCAGGCCTCCCTGAAGGTAGTTCCCACATACTGTGGTTATCAGGTTACAGGCCTCACCAGGCCTTCCTGGTTATGAGTCTCCACATGTCAGGTTACAGGCCTCACCCGGCCTTCCTGGTTTTGAGCTCCCACACACTGTGGTCGCTAGGTTACAGGCCTCACCAGGCCTTCCTGGTCATGAGAGCTCCGACATACTGTGGTTATCAGGTTACAGGCCTCACCAGGCCTTCCTGGTCATGAGAGCTCCCACATACTGGGGTTATCAGGTGACAGGCCTCACCAGGCCTTCCTGGTTATGAGCTCCCACATACTGATGAGCTCCCACATACTGTGGTTATCAGGTTACAGGCCTCATCAGGCCTTCCTGAATATGAGCTCCCACATACTGTGGTTATCAGGTAGTAGGCCTCGCCAGGCCTTCCTGTGAGTGGTCCCCCTACGATGCTGGGTTCTGGAAGCTAGTGGCCGCTTGCTATCAGTTCAGCTGGCCTTATTAGGCCGCTGCTAAAAGCGAGCTCGTGCCCTGGCTCAACTAAAGTGTTCGTCCTCTGCTACTGGTTCCCTCCCGGAACTTCTTACTCTGCCTACAGCCTGGTTTCCTACCAGTTGCTACCATTGCTCCCCTCAAGGAGGGTCACTATGAGTGTTTGGACTCCTGAGTCTGGTCAGACGGTCGTAGGCCTCTCGTGCGGCCTCCCAGTTAGATCAGCCCCTAGGCCTTCACAGGCCTCCTCAGTGTTTCAAACACAAACACTGGGTAGATCCGTGGATCGAGTAGAGAAACTCCCCTCTCTAGCAAGGGTTGTAAAGCACTATGCTGAGTCATACTCTCCGGGATATCCCGTCTCTGAGATCCGGGCTGAGGGTTCACTGCCAGCTTCGCAGTCCCTCGGTTTGGATGCCTTACCTAAGGCAAATGTCCAGAGGCTCTGTCTCCAGACAGACAGGAATTTGGCCAGACTGAAGTGTCCGACGTAGTGATACCAGGTCAGGCCGTCCTGGTGGCATTTCGGGTGGTATATTCCCCCGTATAGTGACTGGCTGGGGTTCCCTCGGGTTCCCTCGGGTTCCCTAGCCACATTCCCTAGAAGGGACCCCTTCTAATTTGAAGTTGTGGTCCTAGGCCTTTGAGCAGGCCCAGGTAGGCCTTCGGATTAACATATTTTGGAGTTCCTCCTGTTAGGCTTATAGCTTGGGCTATGACCGTAGGGAATGCTGTCACTGACAGCCCAGTGTGACCTGAGGGTGAGTGGTTCTTGCATTTCATTTGAATTTGCTGGTTCTGACAGTTGTCACTGCCTCCTGGCATGCACTCCCCTCAGCATGGCGGAGTGGGTATTTCGTTCCCCAAAGCGTCGATGACGTATTGTCGAGTTCCCTTCAAAAGGGAACGTCTCAGGTTACAACTGTAACTGTACTGTTCTCTCTATATGTTTGCTTTCGAAGCGTGAATATAGATAAACAGCAAGCCAAACTCTGTTCAAGAGCCAGGATATGAGCGTCTTGCTCCTTTAATGGTACAACATGTATTGCAGTTTACATGGGCAAAACACCGGCCATTGAACCGAGTAAAACTGTAAATAAATGAAAGAAATATGGAAAACTTATTAGAAATCAAAATGACATACTTATTAACAGTGTAACAAGTAAAATGTATATAGATACATTGCTAACTTAGGTTAGAAACATTATCAATACAGCGCACTAGCGCCAATCCGCAATAAAAACATCTTTAATATCGTCACGTTTTAACTCCTGCAATATACACTAGACAGATAAATGATTCAAATTAACTTACAGCCAATGCTTACGGCAGGGATTAGAAGAAAGATCGATTCAGATGCAACACAAACATCTCGAGCGTTCACTGCACCATGAGCTCGTTATTTCCGATTACCCGATGCGCATTGCTCGTGGAAGAACGTCAAAATAAAAGTCCTCACATAGGAACTTGCATAATAGCGGCAGGGAAACATGAACTTATACAGAATATTAAACAATCATGAAATTATAATATTTATAAATGTAAATGTCCATCGTAAATTATACACAGCCTCTAACAGAGGCAGAACACTCCCCACCTGGCATTACTAATGCCACTATAACAGTCCGTGTTTTAAGTCTTAGTCCTCATTAGCTAGGAGTAAGACCACATCAGAAATAGGTCGTAAGAATGTTTTCACGTTACCACCCGAGGTTGTTTTAACTTCTATCTTGCGGACCTTTCCATCACTGCTCGGGAAGACGGATGTGATTAAGCCCAAAGGCCAGTCATTCCTTGAAGACTGAACTTGTTTCAACAACACAACATCTCCAATGTGCAAGTTTCGGTGAGTTTCATGCCACTTCCGTCGAGGTTGGAGTGTACTGATGTATTCTTTTCGCCATCGGCTCCAAAACTCGTTGGCCAATGCGTTTACTTGTCTCCACTGACATCTTAGGAGATCCTTTTCAGTGCAGTTCTCAATTGTGACGGGTACTCCTGGCTTTTGGGTAAGGAGCATTGCTGGAGTGAGTACACATGGAGAATAGGGATCTGAAGAGACGGGAATCAGAGGTCTAGCGTTTATGATTGCGGACACCTCTGCCATCAGAGTGCAAAGTACCTCATGAGTCAAGTGAGCATGCTTCTTTTCCAACAGCATACCATCTAGAATCCTGCGGCTCACGCCGATCATGCGTTCCCACGCTCCCCCCATGTGGGAAGCGTGTGGAGGATTGAATTCCCACGTACAGCCATTCTCATGGAGGTATTTCAGAAGACTAGGCTGATTTTCTTTTGTTGGCTGCATGCCCAATTCCTGGCTAGCTCCGACAAAGTTGGTTCCTCTGTCCGATCTGAGCTGTTTTGCAGGTCCCCTCACAGCGAAAAACCGTCGCAGAGCGTTGATGCAACTGGCAGTGTTCATGGACTCTATAACTTCTATGTGTACTGCTCGTATACTCATACACGTAAAGAGTATAGCCCACCTTTTGTTTTCAGCTACCCCACCTCTAGTGCGTCGAGTGACCACAGTCCATGGACCAAAAACATCTAACCCCACGTAGGTAAATGGAGGAGATGTACTGAGGCGTTCAGGAGGCAGATCTGCCATCTTCTGGACTTCCTGCTTTCCTCTGAGTCTGAGGCATGTCACACAACGACGAAGAATGGAGTTAATCAGTCTTTTCCCTCCTAAAATCCACAAGCCAGCCGATCTGATTGCTCCTTCTGTAATATGTCGACCTTGATGGTGCACTTTGGAATGATAGTAACTCACCAACAATTTGGCAACATGACTTTGCTTTGGGAGGATGATTGGATTCTTCACCTCTGATTCAAGAGAGGCGTGTCTCAGACGTCTACCAACCCTCAAAAGATCGTCGTAGATGTAGGGGTCGAGATTCTGCAGCCCACTTGAATGAAAAACTTGTTCGTTCCTCTGCAGAGCAGCATACTCCTCTGGATATAGGTCTTTCTGAACATGTAGAAGAATTAGTCTCTTTGCGGTTGCCTGCTCTTCAGGAGTGCGTATTTTGCTGCACTGATGCCATCCTTTGCACGCATGTGATGTGCTGATGGAACCTGACGTGTGAGAACGTGCTTGATGAATCAGAAAGGTAACGGCTCTTAGCAAAGATTCCCAGGTTGAAAAGCGCTGAAACCGCTCTGAGAAGTGTCTTCTGTCAATTTGTGTAACGAAGCTGGTAACACAAGGTCTGATTTCTGCATCCGCTTTAGGATTCACCAGTTCGAATAACTCACATTCTTGCGCTTGGGGCAGTTTGTAGAGAAAGCTGGGTCCTGTGAACCATATAGTGTCATTAAGCTTTGATGCAACCACAGATCTTGTCGCTAGATCAGCTGGATTCTGGTCCGTAGGCACATAATTCCACTGATCTGGAGAAGTTGACTGACGTATCCGTTGAACACGGTTGTGCACATAAACGAAAAAGCGTCTGGACTCATTGTAGATATATCCTAGGACTACTTTGCTGTCACAATAGAACTTAACAGCATTCGGCTTGTAGTCTAGTTCGTCAAGGATATGTTCAGCCATCTCTACAGCCAGCACCGCTCCACACAGCTCTAAGCGAGGGATGGAAGGCTCAGGACGAGGTGATAGCTTTGCCTTGCCCAGCACAAATCCCACTTTGACCTCGCCTTCATCAGTCAGAGCTCGAATGTAAGCCACTGCCCCTATGGCCCAGTTTGAGGCATCTGAAAAGACACACAACTCAGTGTATGAAGTGTTAGAGAGTGAATGATGTAGGTACGTGCGTGTGATGTGAATGTTGCTAAGCTTTTGAAGTGAGGTTCTCCATTCTTCCCACTTGTTTCTTTCTTCTTCAGGAAGGGCTGTGTCCCAGTCATGCACTTCTTTAGCCAGCTCACGTACTAGAGCTCTGCCTTGGATTGTCACTGGTGCCACCAAACCCAAAGGGTCGAAGATGCTGTTCACGGTGGAGAGCACTCCGCGGTGAGTGTAGGGCTGGTTGTTAGTTGCAACTTTGAAGGTGAAGGTATCTGTTTTTATGTCCCAGTATAGACCCAGGCTTCTTTGAGTGGGCCAAATCTCATTTCCAAAATTCAGATCCTGGAGGCCAGAAGCCAGGTCTTCTGGTGGGAAAGCTTGCATCACTTTGACACTGTTTGACACTATTTTGTGGAGCTTAAGATTAGACTTGGAAAGCGATTCTTGAGTGCGCTTGAGCAGGTCGATCGCTTCAGCTTCTGTGGGAAAGGACATGAGCCCGTCATCCACGTAGAAATGTCGGTTGACAAAGTGTGAAGTGTCAGTTCCGCACTCTTGCTCACTTTGCCGTGCAGCTAACCGTAGACCGTGGATGGCCACTGCTGGAGAAGGGCTGTTACCGAAAACATGTACCCTCATACGGTATTCTACCACTTCTTTGCTCAAGTCACTGTCTCTGTACCAGAGGAATCTCAAATAGTTTCTGTGATCCTTTTTCACCAAGAAACCATAGAACATTTGCTGAATGTCCGCCATAATTGCAATGAGATCTTTCCTGAACCGTAAAAGCACACCTAACAGGGAGTTGTTTTGGTCAGGGCCTGAGAGGAGCACATTGTTCAGAGAAATACCTTGGTGTTGCGCACTGGAATCAAATACCACCCGTATCTGTCCTGGTTTTTGCGGATGATACACTCCGAAGATGGGCAAGTACCAACATTCTTCATCCTCGTGGATAGGTGGTGCTCTTTCTGCATGATGGTTCTGAAAGAGCTTCTCCATGAAGGCAGAAAACTGTTCCTTCATCTCAGGTTTTCTGCTCAGTGTGCGACGCAAAGAATTGAGGCGAGACAAAGCTTGTTCCCGATTATTTGGGAGTAATGGTCTGGGTGACCGAAAGGGCAAAGGAGCGATCCAGTTTTTCTGTTCATCTTGTTGGAACTCTGTTTGCATGATTTTCAAGAAGGTCTCATCCTCAAAGGACATGGCAGGTTTGTTATCATTTTTTGTTCTCTCAAATACCTTGAGCCCAAGTTCGTCTTTGTCTTGCATGCAATGAGTAGCATCATTAAACGAATGGGAAAAACCAACAGACTTATGCTCCCCACCATGACACAATTTCTCTTTCACTTTGAGGTGGCTCTGACATGGAGTGAGAAGAGATGGACGACCATTCTCCAAGATGTTAGTTTTAAAGACACTCACCATCGGCTTATGAGCTTTGTCAATGCAGACATCACCTACAATCACCCAGCCTAAATCCAACCGCTGTGCAAAGGGTGCATTGTGAGGCCCATTAATTTGTTGTCTCACTTTGTGTACACGGATCATGTCTCGTCCCAGCAATATTAAGATCTGAGCATCAGGATCTAGCTTTGGGATGAACTGTGCCAAAGGTTTCAAGTGTGGATGAACAAGGGCGACCACTGGAGTCGGAATTTCTGATCTGCTGCTCATTATCTCGTTACACTCTATTAGTGGAGGGAGATCAAGACACATCTTACCATCCAGCGTCTCTATTTGGAAGCCGACTGCTTTTCTTCCAGACATTTCTATGGAACCAGCACATGTTCTCAACAAATATGGAGAGGGGTTACTCTGGACTCCAAACAGACGAAAGAACTCTCCTTTGGCCAGTGAGCGGTTGCTCTGGTCATCAATGATGACATACATCTTGATGGCTCGTCCTTGCTGTCCTTGAGGAAATACATGGACCAAGCACATTTTTGCACAGGATCGCATTTGAGTACTTTCTCCACAAATTTCTGTGCACCTTGAAGTTACCTCTGGGGTTGTGTTGACCTGTTCTGTGTTTGGTTCTTGCCTCGGAGGTGTAGAGAGGGGCGGGGCTATGTCAGGATGCATAACTGTGCAATGTCTGTCAGAATCACACTCTGAGCATTTGAGGATCATGAGACATTCTCTGGCTACATGACTCGGAGGGCAACACCTGAAACATCTTTTATGTTCTTTCAGCAGGTTCTTGCGTTCCATCAATGATCTTTTTCTGAAGGCTCTGCATTTTGACAGAGGATGCAATTTGTTATGAATAGGGCAGTACTTTGTCAAGTCTCTCTTGATAGTGTCCTTCACATTAACTGAGTAAGACTCATCGTTTGTGGACACATCTGTCTTGTGTACTGACACTGGAACTCTGCTAGCACCATGTTTATAAAAGGGTTTTTCGTTTCTGATGGGTGTATAACTACTGGTTGAGAGCTTGAAACTAGGATCATTCCTGGCTTTAGCTTCGCTGCAAACGAAATGAGTGAAGAACGAGAATGGGGGAAAACTGACCTTTTTCTCTTCTTTGAAACGTGAACCAGCAAACAGCCATTTTTCTTGCAAACTTACTGGTAACTTCTCCACTATGGGATTGATACCACGAGAGGTATCGAGATAAGCTAACCCCGGTAAGTATGCGTCTTCTTTAGCTGCAAGGAGCTCCATGAGCAGGTCTGCGAGTTCCCTGAGTTTTGTGCCGTCTTTTGTAGATAGACGTGGAAAGTCATCCAAGCGCTTAAATAAAGCACTTTCTATCACTTCAGGAGTAGCATAACATTCTTGAAGTCTCATCCAAGACAGTTGAAGAGCAGCTTGTGGATTAGTAACATACACAGCTCGAATCCTTCTCACATGATCCGACGATTCCTTCCCCAGCCACTTGACTAATAAGTCTAATTCTTCACTGGCTGAGAGCTGTAAGTCTTGTGTAGCATTAACAAATGAAGACTCCCATGCTCTGAAGTTCTCTGGGTTATCATCAAACTTAGTAAGTCCTGTGGTGACTAGCTCTCTACGCGCTACGACTCTAGCAAAGTCTAACATAGGCACGGCTTGACTTTGAGAGGAATGCTGCATATCTGGATGGACTGCGTACCTTTCTGAAGCAGGATCTTGATATGGAGATGCTTTAGATGCAGTATTTGGTATGGAATGAGGCAGATTATACAGTGACTCTGGATGTCTTGCTCGCTGCTGACGTTCACCTTGACAGATTCTGCTCCGCTCCTGAACAGTGTCTGTGCCGCCGTCGTATGCAGCGTACCAGCTCTCAGATTTTCTTATCACAGGTGGAGTCGATTCCTTCACACAGGTTAACAAAGAGCTATTCAGAGGTAAGGTAGCAAAGTCAGGGCTCACCTGAGACTGGTGTTTCACATATTCTTCTGTTCTCATTGAAATCACATGTGATGAAAGTATGCTCTTTTCACTGCGATTGTCGTCACGTTCCATTGCTACTGCTGTCTCTAACGCTTCGGCCTCTGCCAGAGCAGCAGCAGCTTCCTTTTCAACTTCCAATGTTTCTAAACGTGCTTCCACCATAGCTCTCTCCTGATCCAGTCTGGCTTTCTCTTGCTTCATTTCAAGCTGTCTTTTTGCAAACGCCATCTTGGCACGTGCAGCTTCTGCTGAGGCTCTAGCTTTAACGGCAGCACTGGCAACAGAACACTTGGAAGAAGATGATGAGCGTTTAGAACTGACCTCTGAAGATGCCTTTTCTTTTCCTCCACTTTCCATGATTACATCTGTAACTTCTTCTTGCACCTGCTGATCCATGGCTTTTTACTGTACTGTTCTCTCTATATGTTTGCTTTCGAAGCGTGAATATAGATAAACAGCAAGCCAAACTCTGTTCAAGAGCCAGGATATGAGCGTCTTGCTCCTTTAATGGTACAACATGTATTGCAGTTTACATGGGCAAAACACCGGCCATTGAACCGAGTAAAACTGTAAATAAATGAAAGAAATATGGAAAACTTATTAGAAATCAAAATGACATACTTATTAACAGTGTAACAAGTAAAATGTATATAGATACATTGCTAACTTAGGTTAGAAACATTATCAATACAGCGCACTAGCGCCAATCCGCAATAAAAACATCTTTAATATCGTCACGTTTTAACTCCTGCAATATACACTAGACAGATAAATGATTCAAATTAACTTACAGCCAATGCTTACGGCAGGGATTAGAAGAAAGATCGATTCAGATGCAACACAAACATCTCGAGCGTTCACTGCACCATGAGCTCGTTATTTCCGGTTACCCGATGAGAATTTCTTAATGAGAATTTAAACCATTTGTACCCAGCATAAATGTAGAATGTTACCAGAGAGAGAGAGAGAGAGAGAGAGAGAGAGAGAGAGAGAGATTTTTTTTTGATTTTTAGAAAAAACTTTATTTTACAAAACAATTCCATTGAATCATCTATACACGCAACTTCAAATTAATAACACATCAAAAATTAATTCTCCTTCAATTACAGTACAAATTATATTATTATAACACCACTGCAATTTAAAAGACTCCATGTCATTCATTATTTTATAGTACTTGTATTCAACACCAACCCTAGCTTTTAGGAAAGCTTTAAACAGAAGAACAACATCTTGTCCATTTCTATTCTCCATTCTATTTCTCCTTGTGATGTAAATTGCAAGTTTGGCTTGCCCAACAATAAAATTAATTAGCTGCCATTTTATTCTCTGTTTTTGACCATACCTCGATCCCAAAATAAACACATTACAGGTGAAATTTTCCTGAAATCTTAAAAACAGATCCTTCAATAAAACAAAAAGTAATCCCAATCTAACACATTCTGTAAAACAATGAAAAACCGTTTCTCTGATTCCGCAAAAAACACATTTGTCAACAACATCTGAATTTATGACAGAAACAAAAGCATTGATAGCTATAGCCCCATGCAATATACGCCACTGCAAATCACCGGTTTGCTTATTCAATGGTGGTTTGTACATCACCCTCCAAACTGGCTTATCTTCCTCTTGTAACCCAAACTTTTCTCGCCACACAGTGTCTTTCTTCTCATTTAATGCCACTTTATTCAAAATTTTAACAAAACACCTATACAACAATTTTCCTCCAACCAAACCCAACTCCAAATCATGCAACCCTTTTAAATCCAGCAGAATGCCAGACATACCCTTTAAATCTGGAGAAATTACAATTTTCGGAAAGGGGTCTCTCAAATTTGGAAGCAGGCTTCCATTACAAAAATGTTGCAACATGATTAATTCTCCCTCTGTTAATCTTCCTTTCCATTTTTTTAAAATGACCTCAATTTGACGTAAAGAGCTCTGGCCTAAAGCCGTGGCCAATGCAGGTGCATCACTTAGATCAGGTCCAACTACATTAATTAAATCTTTCAATTTCACCATACCAGAGCCACATAGCCTTAGCGTAAGACCTGGGAAACCCTCGTTTGATAAATCAAAACGGGCTCCTTTGACCAAAGGCTCCTCGAGCAACCAGAATACAGAATCTGTCTTTCCATTCCTGGTACAATTAAAAAGTCCCCACACTTTAAAAAGTCCACAGTAGAAGGAAGGCAAGTCTTTTAAGTTCAACTGTTTAGGATCCATAAGTATCAGGGTGTTGTCAAGTCCAAGTCTATCAGTCTTCTGTAGGATAATCTGGGCAACTTTCCTCCATACCAGATCCTCAGAACCAGTTAATAGTCTCTGGATGAATTGCAAGCGAAAAGTCGCCAGTCTACTCGGCAAGTGCACCAATCCTTGGCCGCCTTCTTCCACAGGGAGAAAAAGAACACTTTGGGGAACCCAATGAAGCCGGTCCCAGAAAAAATTAACAAACATTACTTGCAACCTAGAAAGCAAACCAGGAGGAGGGTCCACACATGACAATCTATGCCACAATGTTGAGGCAGTCAAATTATTAATGATTAAAACCCTCCCTCTAAAAGACAGTTGTGGATGTATCCACTTCCATTTCTTTAATCTACCCTCTATTTTTTCAACCACCCCAACCCAATTTTTTCCTTGAGTAGCCGTATCCCCGATAAAAACTCCAAGATATTTAATCCCTCCTTTTTTCCAGTTTAACCCACCAGGTAATAATGGTGGACCCTTCTCCCATTTCCCAACAATCAATGCATCACTTTTACTCCAGTTTATTTTGGAGGCAGATATTCTTCCAAACCCTTCAACAACTTTAACCAAAGTATTTATATCATTCTGCCCATTAACTATAATCATTACATCATCAGCATAAGCTGATATCTGATGCTGCAATTTGTTATGAGACAATGTTAAACCTTCTATTTTAGAACGTAGCTTATTTAACAATGGTTCAATTGCCAAAGAGTACAGCATTCCAGATAGGGCACATCCTTGTCTAATGCCTCGACTAACTTTAAAAGGGGCGCTCAAACCACCATTGATTTTTAGCATACTTTCAATATCTCTATATAACACTTGAATTACTCCAATAAAACCTGTGCCAAAACCAAAAGCATTAAGAGTGTTCCAAAGGTACTGGTGTTCAACTCTATCAAATGCCTTCTCTTGATCAATGGAAATGAGTCCTAGATTGATTCCCAAAAGGCCAGCTACTTCTATTATGTCCCTAACAAGAAAAATATTATCTGAAATAGACCTACTAGGCACGCAGTACGTTTGGTCAGGGTGTATAACTTGCCCCATCACATCTCTCAATCTGTTGGCCAGAGCCTTAGAGAAGACTTTCAAATCAGAGCACAACAAGCTCACTGGTCTCCAGTTCTTAATTTCTTGCAAATCGCCTTTCTTTGGTAGAAGAGTAATTGCAGCTCTCCTACAACTCAGAGGTAGAGAACCCTCAGCTATGCTCTCATTGAGAACACCCAAGAAATCCTCACCCATGACCTCCCAGAAGGCTTTGTAAAACTCAACTGGAAGACCATCGATGCCAGGCGATTTTCCGCCCTCCATGTTCTGCATTGCATTCCAAAGCTCTTGCTCACACAAAGGCCTCTCAAGCACTGCCTTTGACTCCTCCTGTAGCTTTGGTAGACCTGCATAAAAACCAGCAGACATTTCTTCATCTTCCTCATATTCACTCCCATACAGTTCCTTATAGAACCTCACAGCCCGCTGTCTTATTTCAGACGGCGCTGTCAGCTCTTGCCCATTTTCTGAGCGTAGGGAGTGAATATATCGACTCTGGCCATTTTTCCTTTCCAAATTAAAAAAGAATTTGGACGAGGCATCCATTTGCGTGAGATTTTGATACCGCGACCTGACCAAAGCTCCCTTTGCCTTCGTGCCTAGCAGGTCCGCAATACATAGCTTTTTGGCCTTAAGGGCATCAATACCACTCTGCCCTCCAGTGACCTCTATTAGCAATTGTAACTCCACAATTTCAGCTTCAAGTTTTTCCAATTTTTGTGCTATATTTTTAGAGACACTAAAAGTATACTGTTGACATAACAATCTAATTTCAACTTTCCCACAGTCCCACCACTGGCGCAAGTTTACAAAACACTCTTTTTTTAATTTAAATTCTTTCCAAAAAAAGGAAAAAAACCTCTTTAAACTTTAAATCACTCAACAAAGAGACATTAAAATGCCAATAGGCACTCTTGGACCTAATATTTGCAATGAAGGATCTACATATAACAATAGCGTGATCAGAGAAACCAGATGGACTAATTACACAACTTTTCATAATATTAAAATGATGTTTAAAACAGTATAATCTATCTAATCTGGCCAAAGAAATTAAATTCTCCCGAGTATGTGACCATGTATACTATCTATCATTTCTGTTCAAACGCCTCCATATATCACACAATTTATGGGTCTCAATCAATGTTCGTAAAGCACGGTTTGAGGCTTCATGCGGTTCAGCATGATTTCGATCTAATACATAATTCTCTGTACAGTTGAAATCACCACCTAAAAACAAATACTCATCTGAGTTACAACTCTGTAAAAAAACATTGAGATTGTTCAAAAACAAAACCCTCTCAGCGCCATTAGTGGGAGCATATACATTAATAAACACAACATTGAATTTTTCAAATTGTGCTCGTATAGCAATAAGTCTGCCAGGAATCTCTTGTTTCACCTCAAAAGAGGCAGGAGTAAAATGTTTAGAAAATAAAACAGCCACCCCTCCTCTAGTAGAACTCATATGAGAGCACAGCACCACTCCTTCCCATTCTCTTCTCCAATCAATTTCATTTTGACCATCACTGTGTGTCTCCTGAATAAACACAACATCTATTTGCTTTTGTTTTATTAATTCAAATAACAGTGCTCTCTTATACGGATCTCGTGCCCCATTCATATTAAGAGTGGCTACCCTCACTACACTCATTAGAAAATATGAAAGGAAGATTAAAATCAAAACAAGCGTCAGCATGTAAGAACAAAATAGACTAGGCCTATATAGTTTCAAACCCATCCTCTACTTGAAGTTCTAATCTCAGTTTTGCAACAATTTTCTTTAACCTGTACATTTCTTGAACAGTAAACTGTTCTTCACCCTCGCCTCGCATTAGCATCCCCACAGAGTCAATAAACATTTTGCGGTCTGGAAAGAAATCTGGAACCTGGACATTTTTCATGTTTTTTGTTTTTTGTAAAAAAGACCTAACTTTTCCAAAAGAGTAAGCACTGCGTCTACTCCTTTTGTCTAAAGTATCACTATCAGAATCTTCAGCAGTACTGCTTTCAACATCCTTATGTGCATCAACTTGTGTTCCTGGCAGTTGTTTTAACTTTGTATCCCCTTTTTTCACTTTGTTCCTTTTCCTCTTAACAGAAGGTTTTTTAAAAAGTGCATCATCACTCACATACTCCGCACTAGCTCCATCTTCCATCACTATATCAACTGTTTTGTCAGTAACATTTGATGTTTCCCCCTCTACCATTCCTGAACCTCCCATCCCTGCATCACTTGTTCCAGCCTCTGCTGTGTCACTCGCAGGTTCAGCGTGTTCGCGCTCGACTGCTCTGACAGCGTCATTCTCCACAGCTGCTGCGCTAGCCACTGCATTAACAGTGTCACCAGTCTGTTCTGGACACAAACTCCTAATGTGCCCTTCCCCTTCACATTTAAAACATTTCATCGTCTCAGAACTTGCAAACACAACATAATCGAAACCATCGGATCTAAATTTAAATGCCACATTTATTTCCTCAATTTCGCTTTTTAGTACCATGTAAACTTGCCGTCTAAATGAGACTACATGTTTAAGTAAGGGGGATTTACAGCCCAACGGAACTTTTCTCATTTGTGACACAATCTTTCCATGTCTGGACAGCTCTGTGATCAACAACTCATCTTTAATGAACGGGGGGACATTGGACAAAATTATCTTTTTTGCTGGTTGAACTAGAGGCATAACTGGCGTAAAAGTCTCCTGTATTACAATCCCGTTTTCCACCACGCTGTTCACTTTCTCAATATTATCCAAAAAAATCACCACAGCGCTGTTCATACGAGACGCCGACATTATGCTGTCGTGACCGACAACATTCCCAACCGCCAAACTACACTCTTCCACTGAACACTTCATTGCAGGTGCAATCTTGATGCCATGTCTGCGTGACAGGCGATCATAACTGAGGCGTTCAGAAGACGCCATTGTCAACCAGCACGCGCTGGAAGACTGCGCGCTCCTTAGTTTACCTCAAATCCTACTTCCCTCTAATTTATTTACACAAAATAATAATGACTAAAAAATAATAAACGTTTGCCACCGCAAACCACAACCAAAAAAAAAAGAGTTGAGAGAAAAAGAAGGAAAACTCACTCTCACCGTAGAACTCTCACTCACACGCTAACTCCATCCATTCACTCCCGCATGCGCACAGAGAGAGAGAGAGAGAGAGAGAGAGGGAGAGAGAGAGAGAGAGAGAGAGAGAGAGAGAGAGAGAGAGAGAGAGAGAGAGAGAGAGAGAGACTCTGTCTCAAGATCAGCTCAGCATCCAAAGTAAAGAGCTAGAAGAACATTTGCAATCCTGTTTTGTCATCTCCCCCCGACCATGTGACTAACACTCAGGTGTGAGACATTCAAACTAACCAATCAGACCATCACAATTTCCCCCATTGTCCAAAAGCTTTGGTCTACAGGCCCACATCAGTCTTAGCACTGCTGTGCTGGAAATGTCTGAGAGAAAACCAAGTGTCTTTGTTGCGTTGAAATAATCTTTGATTATTTCCAACCTTACAGTCCGCCGTTTGGCACCATTGGCAATACACATGGAATTCAAAGGTGGCACAATCTATAGAGACATGCCTTCTGTTGTGTGCAGTTGCATCTTCAGACGTTTCGTCCAGGCTTTGTAGCAATAACAGTTTGTCAGTGTTCAGTCTTTGTTCACCATCCAGTCCTGCATGAGGAGACTCCATCAAATGGTCTTTCACCGTTCATAGATGTGCAATTCATCCATCACACACGTCACACCTCCACAAGAACAGGCACTGAATCTGGGAGCAAACGAGTGGGACAGCAATCTGGCAGCTGTCTCTTTCTGAACCAGGATACAGGACATGAACTTCACGAGTTCACACTTACATATAATTTGAAGGGGTAAAGTTTAATGCGTATTTGGCGTGCTGTCCGGAGGGAGGGCTCAGAGCTCAGAGTTCGGCCCAAACCCAGAGTACTCCCCCCGTATGTAAGTGTTTAGGACTAGAAGCGTGGAGAAGGGGTGGCGGAGGGATGCTGCAAAACTGTCAATGAAATGAGGTGAGACTGCTGAGTGTATATATACCTCTTACCATTGATTGCTGAGTGCTCTTCACTTGTGTTAATTATCTGTGTTAATTATCTGAACGTGCTCCTCCCGAACCTTGTTAATAAAACATAATTTCACGAGTTCACACTTACATATAATTTGAAGGGGTAAAGTTTAATGCGTATTTGGCGTGCTGTCCGGAGGGAGGGCTCCGAGCTCGGAGTTCGGCCCGAACCCAGAGTACTCCCCCCAAAAGGCTAAAGAGCAGAGGACAGCCGCCGGACTAAAGACCCCCCAAATGAGTGCCGAGTTTGGCGGCCTGGATGCTTGACCGGGGAGGCCCGTAATGGTGGCTCACTGCCTGGACTGACGGCCCCTGTTGGTCTGCGAACAGGGCGGTAGTAGTTTTTTTTTTTTTTTTTACAATGAACGATCAGGAGAATTTGCGCTTTTCCGCTAAGCCCAAATCCTCATTGGACAAAGAGAGGAAACAGAGGAAAAATGAGTGCTTGCCCAGGAGATTTTCTCGCACCACATCCGCGGTGAGACCAAAAGCTTGCTGGATGAAAGAGAAAACGTAAGTGCTCTACTGGGAAAGTTCTCACTCCGTCCGCTGTGAGACCAAATGCTCGCTGGAAAGAGAAAACGTAAGTGCTCTACCGGGAAAGTTCTCACTCCTGTCCAGCGAGCATTGGCCTCACAGCGGACGAAGGAGGAAACAGGAAATTGAGTGCTTGCTTAGGAGATTTTCTCACACTGCATCCGCAGAGACCAAATGCTCGCTGGATGAAAGAGAAAACGAAAGTGCTCCACTGGGAAAGTTCTCACTCCGTCCGCTGTGAGACCAATGCTCGCTGGACAGAAAGAGGAAACTGAAAGAGGAAAAATGAGTGCTTACCCAGGAGATTTTCTCACATTGCATCCGCTGATACCAAGTGCTCGCTGGATGAAAGAGAAAACACAAGTGCTCTACTGGGAAAGTTCTCACTCCGTCCGCTGTGAGACCAATGCTTGCTGGACAGAAAGAGGAAACTGAAAGAGGGAAAAATGAGTGCTTGCCCAGGAGATTTTCTCACACTGCATCCACTGTGAGACCAAATGCTCGCTGGATGAAAGAGAAAACGTAAGTGCTCTACTGGGAAAGTTCTCACTCCGTCCGAGACCAATGCTCGCTGGACAGAAAGAGGAAACTGAAAGAGGAAAAATTAGTGCTTACCCAGGAGATTTTCTCACATTGCATCCGCTGATACCAAGTGCTCGCGGGATGAAAGAGAAAACGTAAGTGCTCTACTGGGAAAGTTCTCACTCCGTCCGCTGTGAGACCAATGCTCGCTGGACAGAAAGAGGAAACTGAAAGAGGAAAAATGAGTGCTTGCCCAGGAGATTTTCTCATGCTGCATCCGCTGTGAGACCAAATGCTCCCTGGATGAAAGAGAAAACGTAAGTGCTCTACTGGGAAAGTTCTCACTCCGTCCGCTGTGAGACCAATGCTCGCTGGACAGAAAGAGGAAACTGAAAGAGGAAAAATGAGTGCTTGCCCAGGAGATTTTCTCATGCTGCATCCGCTGTGAGACCAAATGCTCCCTGGATGAAAGAGAAAACGTAAGTGCTCTACTGGGAAAGTTCTCACTCCGTCCGCTGTGAGACCAATGCTCGCTGGACAGAAAGAGGAAACTGAAAGTGTCATGATTCTGCCTTAGTGTCCTTGATTTTCCCTGGTCGTAAGGCAGGATCATGACAGAATCATGTTTTGTGTGCAAGCACATGGCCTTGTGTTTGGGCTGTGTGCTTGCGTTGTCTCGTTAAGTAACCCCGCCCCCTTGTTATCCTCGTCTTGTCATTATTACCTAGTCAGTGTCACCTGTTCCCCTCATTAGTTTCTCCCTTTTTAATCCCCTTGTGTTTGCTGTCCTGTGCCGGTTCATTGTCATACATGGTGTGAATCTACCCGTGAGTAATCTGTTTGAAGTCCTGTCTAGAAAGAGGTATTTGATCCTGTCTTAGTTTTTAGTACATCGTCTGAGTCTTAGTCTAGTGTTGTCTACCCTGTCTTGTTTTGCCCCCTCGTGGGTTTTGTTTTCTGTTTTTGTCGTTAATAAAGCCTGTGTGTCCTGCAACTGTCTGCTATTGGGTTCGTTCCTGAAGATTCATAACAGAATGAACCGGCCAAAGAAGAACCCAGCAGACTGTAGGTCTTCTCCCGCTAAACCACAGTCGACTGACCAAGAACTATGGTGGCAGTCAGCCATCACCGACAGTAGAAATGGAAGACTTCCATTCCCTCCCCAGGGTGAGTTGTCCCTGAAGAGGTATGCCCAAGTTGTGGAAGAGAAGAGACTCTTCCTGCCTGAGGTCCTGGTTTCTCGCTATTTCATCGCCGGTCTCAATTCTCCTCCTCCTCTGTATGAACGAGAGGAGCTGACTCTTCGCCCATTTCGAGCAGTGGTGGATTGCTTATCTCGGAGAGACCCAAAGGATCCCACGAGGTTTTCATCTGCCATGCTTCCAGTGGTCCCAGAGGGTCGAGTCCTAGCTGTCGTCACTCATGGGGATCAGGCTCTTCCTGTTTCTTCTCCCGAGTTTTCATCCACACCCGCTGATCTCCGTGGCAAACGAGGGAGACGGGTTTCATGGGATTCTCCTTCGGAATCTTCCTCGACGGAGTCAACGCTGCCTGAGACTGTTCTTCCAGCACCAGTTACGGTCCCTGCGGAGCTTCTCCAACCGGCCACTAGTCCAGCTATGACTTCCGCACTGCGACCTAGGAGAAAGGGAGCCTCCCGTCCTTCGTCTCAACCTGTCCCTCAACCTTTTTAATCCCCTTGTGTTTGCTGTCCTGTGCCGGTTCATTGTCATACATGGTGTGAATCTACCCGTGAGTAATCTGTTTGAAGTCCTGTCTAGAAAGAGGTATTTGATCCTGTCTTAGTTTTTAGTACATCGTCTGAGTCTTAGTCTAGTGTTGTCTACCCTGTCTTGTTTTGCCCCCTCGTGGGTTTTGTTTTCTGTTTTTTGTCGTTAATAAAGCCTGTGTGTCCTGCAACTGTCTGCTATTGGGTTCGTTCCTGAAGATTCATAACAGAATGAACCGGCCAAAGAAGAACCCAGCAGACTGTAGGTCTTCTCCCGCTAAACCACAGTCGACTGACCAAGAACTATGGTGTATACTATGGTGTACAGTCACAGTCGACTGACCAAGAACTATACTGCAAGCGCTGTCCCAGAGCCCGCTACTGCAAGCGCTGTCCCAGAGCCCGCTACTGCAAGCGCTGTCCCAGAGCCCGCTACTGCAAGCGCTGTCCCAGAGCCCGCTACTGCAAGCGCTGTCCCAGAGCCCGCTACTGCAAGCGCTGTCCCAGAGCCCGCTACTGCAAGCGCTGTCCCAGAGCCCGCTACTGCAAGCGCTGTCCCAGAGCCCGCTACTGCAAGCGCTGTCCCAGAGCCCGCTACTGCAAGCGCTGTATAAGATAAGATAAAGAATTTAATGTTATGTTAGCAAGCATAGCCCAGAGTTCATATTGTAAAAGCACAATCAGTCTTTGTTTGCTTTAGCCCGATGCATAAACATAACGTTTTTACAACAACAAAAAAATGCAGTTACGTTACTACGAGGTATTATTCTATTCTTTAAGACAACTCCGAAAACAACGACAAACACTTCACATCTCAATACAATTGCCATTGAAGACCTAGAAGCTAAACGGTGCTTACACAACAAACAAAATAATAATTAAGCATGCTACATAAAACATAAAAGCAACAATTATTAATAACACTTACAGGTTGTGAAACGGAGGAGGAAGGGCAGATGAAAAAAGTTGGCTTTTGAGTCGCACTTCAGTTCAGAACACAGCGTCTCGTCGCCATGATGTTTTCCCTGGCCTTGGAGCGCAATAAGTGGGCGTATCGTATTCAAATAACTTGACAAGTTGACGTCATCTAGTCAGAGAAAAAGCTTCGGTCTTCTAACGATTCATAAAAATGACTCCGATTCGACTCTTACTTTTGAAAGACAATAACTTTATATACGGTGCACTTTCATATTTCAAACTTTGCAGGATGTTTTTGTTCACTTAGATCTATGTTACACACTACATCAAAGCTAAATTTCAAAATTCCATAATAGGTGCCCTTTAAAATCTATTGCGTTTCGTGGCTTCATGCAGTAAGAGTTGTCTGTCTGCAAATATGGAATAAAAATTAAATAAAAAAGATAGCACAGCTGGACCGACGACAAGGTTCAGGCTTTATTAAGCATATTTGTGTGACCTTTGGGTCTTGTTTCCTCTTTCTCGACCCGGTTTGTCCCACCCTTCATTAGCACTCACGCACACACAAAATGTGGATGATAACAGGCTTTATTTTCCTGCACACAGAGCAGTAAAAGAGAGATGGTGAATCGTAATGTTGTTCAAAGCGCTTCACCCACAGCAGTTCTCTTTAACTCTGCTGCACTCAATACCACAGTAAACATTACTCATTCACATTATATTGTACTTAAAACAGTAAACAAAAATGAAATCAATTCAATGTTGTCTTGTCTTTCTTAAACTTTTTGGTTTGTGATCGTATAACACTGATTACACAGCTTACATCATCCATTTAATATTACTCTTGATTGCATGAATTCAATGGAAATAACATATGGTGTTTTTAGTAAAACCATGAATTACGTACGTTATAAAACACAGTTCGTACCAAATGTTTCCTAACAATACAAAAAAATACAACTTCATGAACAGTAAAATATTAAACACTATATAAAACATTTACCTGCACACAGAGCAGTAAAAGAGAGATGGTGAATCGTAATGTTGTTCAAAGCGCTCCACCTATTCAAAATACATTTCACCTCGTTAGCAAGCACATAGAAAAATGACGCAGTTAGCAAAATCGTCGAATGCATCCAAACAGACATAAAACGGTCAAAATACTCATAAATATGAACAGAAAACACTCTTTACAAATCAATCAGTGTCTATTATGAGTAATCTCGCTGTCACGGGTATGGTGCGGGTGAAGACAGGCAGAGGCACAAAGTTCCAATTCAAGCATTTACTATAATAAACTCACACAACTGGTACAGGTAGACGGGTAACACTCTCAATACATAGTAAAATATACAAGGACCGACAAGGACAGACTGAACAGTAGCAAACTAAATACAGATACAAACGAACACTAACAAGGTGAAGACAGGTGACACAGATAATGAGGACGATGAACAGGTGGATGATTGAGGGAGTGAGTTCAGGTGTGGAGACACAAGGGATTCTGGGAAGTGTAGTGCAGACTAAGACAGACAGGTGCAGACGAAGACTGTGACATAACGCCCCCCTTCAACAAGGTGCGACCTCGCGCCGTAGAACAACAAAGGGGTGGGGGGGTGGGCGCCAGGGCGGAGCAGGACGTGCAGGCGGCCAGGGCAGAGCAGGACGTGCAGGCGGCCGGTGTGGACCCTTCGGGCGGCCATGGCGGTGTGGACCCTTCGGGCGGCCATGGCGGTGTGGACCCTTCGGGCGGCCATGGCGGTGTGGACCCTTCGGGCGGCCATGGCGGTGAGGACCCTTCGGGCAGCCATGGCGGTGAGGACCCTTCGGGCGGCCATGGCGGTGTGGACCCTTCGGGCGGCCATGGCGGTGTGGACCCTTCGGGCGGCCATGGCGGTGAGGACCCTTCGGGCGGCCATGGCGGTGTGGACCCTTCGGGCGGCCATGGCGGTGTGGACCCTTCGGGTGGCCATGGCGGTGAGGACCCTTCGGGCGGTGCAGGTGGAGGCCTATAGCCCCCCCCAGGGTTGACAGGATTTGGAACCGGCTCAGGGACAGACACCAGCTCAGGGACAGACACAGGCTCAGGGACAGACACCGGCTCCAGTGTGTGCGTAGCCCACACACACCACATGGCTGTGGCCATAATGGCCAGTGTCGCGGTCACTGAGGGCTCAGGCGGCGCAGACATGGCGTGAACAGGCTCTGGGCTGGACGGGACCAGCGGTGCAGGAAGCTCTGGGCTGGACGGGACCAGCGGTGCAGGAAGCTCTGGGCTGGACGGGACCAGCGGTGCAGGAAGCTCTGGGCTGGACGGGACCAGCGGTGCAGGAAGCTCTGGGCTGGACGGGACCAGCGGTGCAGGAAGCTCTGGGCTGGACGGGACCAGCGGTGCAGGAAGCTCTGGGATGGACGGGACCAGCGGTGCAGGAAGCTCTGGGCTGGACGGGACCAGCGGTGCAGGAAGCACTGGGCTGGACGGGACCAGCGGTGCAGGAAGCTCTGGGCTGGACGGGACCAGCGGTGCAGGAAGCTCTGGGCTGGACGGGACCAGCGGTGCAGGAAGCTCTGGGCTGGACGGGACCAGCGGTGCAGGAAGCTCTGGGCTGGACGGGACCAGCGGTGGAGGGAGATCCAAGCCAGACGGGATTAATGGAAAAAGCTCAGCAGGCATGATGCTCTCAGTCCAAGGCGCGGCGGGCATGACGTATACTGCCTTGGGTTCGGCAGATTTAGCGTGAAGTGCGGGCTCGGCTGGACTGGCGTGAAGAGCAGGCTCGGCTGGACAGGCGCGAATCATCCCGGGCTTTGCAGGCTGGACGTGAAGATCGAGCAGGTCGTGAAGATCTGGCTCAGCAGACGGGACTTGAAGCTCTGGCTCGGCATGCGTGAAGAGAAGTGCAAGATCGGCTGGACAGACGACAGGCACTTGCTCAACTGCTTCTGGATCGGCTGGTGTTACCGTGAGGGAGGAACCACAAACCCAAAGAGCTCTGTCCATAAACTCAATAAAAGGTCGATCTAAATCTTTGAGCAGCAGTATCTGGGCTAGTGGATCCTCAAGTCCTCTCCAGAACCGTTGCTTCAAAAACTCCTCCTCCCAGTAAACATCCTGATGTAGATGCAGGTAAACTTCCACAAACTCCTCCAATGAAATGTTTTTGTTGCTATCAAGAGTAAACGGATAGATTTTTTCACGAGTGGTCCTGTGGATTTATTGATGTGGATTGAGACGAAGAGGGTGAACAAAGCGTCAAGCTTGGGCTTCATTCAGTGGAAACCTACATTTTTAGTCAAAAAACTCGCTCTGCACGCATTATTGGACTTTGGAACGGCCTGACTCGAGACAAAGGACGGAATGAGGAAACTTTTCGCGGTGAAACTGTAAGTTGTAGCTTTCCTTGCTCTGCTGCTGCGGATCGTCGAAATCACGAGGAGTGCGGTTGGTGTGTGCGCATCGCCGTAAGAGAGAAATAAATAAATAAATAAAAGGACGACGTTCGGCTGAACGACGAAGTGGAACGCAGTGTGTGTGTGTGTGTTAAGCTCACCCTACGTTTTTTGACATTTGCACTAATTAAGTGTGGAAACATTCGCTTGTTATGGATGAACAAGACAGTGAAAAACGGACAGTAAAAATGACTGAGAAGGCTGTGGAAGAACACAAGTCTAAACAACTCAATGCACGCAGGTATAAGCTATCCCAGTAACGAGCATGGTAAAGCATATTGAACAATTAATGGAAGATGATGCAAATGCCGACATTGTTAAAAATAAATTGCGTGTGGATTTCAGTGGTTTGCAGCAAGAATTTTCCGACTTAAATTCTGGTTTGAGAAGATTTATGTCTGATGAAGAATTCCTGGATAATCAAAAGAATTGGTTTGATCTTAAAAATAAGTCGATAAATGATTTCTTCTGGAAATATGAGGAATGGATGAAAGATGTCATGAAACGCTCTGAGCAGGCTGAAGAGTGCGATAAACACGTAATGCCCACAGATAGTAGGTCTACATCATCAAAAACCACCATTAAACGCTTAAGCAGACCCGGATCACAATGTGGAAGTGTGTCGTCATCATCATCTTCAGTCAGAATAAAGGCAGAAATGGAGCGTGCTTCATTAAAGGCAAAGGCTGCAGCTTTAAGAGAGAAGCTAGCCAAAGAAAAGGAAGAAGCAGATTGGCATGCAGAAAAAAGATGCAGGGAAGCTCAGCTGCAAGCAGAAGAAAAGCGGCGAGAGGCGGAGTTTGAGGCTGAGCAAAAAAGAATTGAGACTCCGATAAAGGCTAAAAAGGAGATGCATGCAATGCAGACTGCTCTTGCAGAGTCAGATGCAAAAATAAGAATGCACACAAGCAGCCGAGAGCAGTATAGAAGCCAATGAACCGATCGCTGAAACAAAGGTGAACACCAGCTACCAGCAACCAATACAGCACACCCCGCCTACGTCCAAACTGGAAAACAAGATTCAGCTAGCAAGGCCGCAAACAGACCTGCCTGCATCGAACATGGACCTCAAGGATGGACCAGTGCTTGATGGTCTATGCAAAGCTATCTCTCAGCAAGTTGACGTCACTGAGTATCTTGTGAAGAATCACAAAGCCACATTACTCCCTGAGCTCACCATTCCAACATTCAAGGGTGATCCGCTTGAGTATAAATCCTTTATCAGATCTATTGAACATGGAGTTGAAGATCGCACTGGTGACAGTCGTGATCGCTTACAGTTGTTGTTGCAGTACACAAGTGGACAACCACATGAGTTGGTAAAAAGCTGCATTCACATGGAACCCTCAGCAGGTTATGCTAAAGCGAAAGAAATGCTGAAGGAGTTTTTTGGTGATGACTACAAGATTGCAGAAGCCTACATAAAGGAGGCTATGGATTGGCAGACAATCAAGCCAGAAGATGGCGCTGCACTGCAGTCTTTCGCATTGTTCCTCACAGGCTGCTGCAACACAATGACTGATATAAGCTACGTGGAAGACTTGGACAACACAGCTAACATAAAGGCACTGGCTAACAAGCTGCCATACAAACTCAAAGAAGCTTGGAGAAAGTCTGCATGCGACCTACAAGAAAAAACAAGAAAAAGGGTGAAGTTCAAGGATTTTGTCGAATTTGTCAACAAGCAAGTTAGATATATACTACACCCACTCTATGGGAACATACAAGAAACCACCACCAGGCCAAAACAACCAGTACAACAGAAAGCAAACCTACGATACGCAGAGACACTCAAACCAAAGAAAGTATTCACAGCTGCCATTGTCTCCTCCCAAACTGAAAACAAATTCAAGACTGAAAATGACAAACAACCAACGCCAAATACACAAAATGTTTCAGTGGATGCAAACAGCAAGCCTTGTGTTTATTGCAAAGGAGAGCAACACAGTCTCACAGTCTGCAGAAAACTCAAGAGTAAGCCACACAAAGAAAAGATTGACTTCCTGCGAAGCAAGGGTCTGTGTTTTGCATGTTTGAAACATGGTCATATGAGCAGCAGTTGTAAAGAGAAAGCTCAATGTCAAGAATGCTCTCGACTGCATCCCACACTGCTGCACATGAACACTAAAGGCTTGCGAGAAGAAACAGAAAGTGAGCGTTGTGAGCAGAAATCTGTTTCAAGTGCCCTTGTACACATGAAAGAAACTTTTGCTGTCACCGGGGCCGGTAAGGAAAACTGTGCTCTTTCGATCATTCCAGTATGTGTCAAAGCACAAAAGGGAACCAAGGCAGTGACAACGTACGCATTTTTGGATCCAGGTAGCTCAGCTACTTTCGCTACGGAGTCATTAATAAACCAACTGAGTATGAACGGCCGCAATACAAGCATATTGTTGCAAACAATGGGGAATGAATCTATTGTTAACACTTGCATTGTGAATGGAATGGAAATCAGTAGCTTAGATGGCAACCACTTTATTGAACTTGCAGAGGTGTTTTCACAGAAAAAAATCCCTGTAACCAAAGACAATATTCCCTGCTGTCACGGTTTTGTTCTCGTCATGTCTGCTTCCTTGTCTGTCATGTGATCCCTTGTAGTCATGTGATCCTGCTATGTGTCTTGTCATGAGTTTATTGTCTGATTGTTTGATCATTGTTCACAGGTGTCCCTTGTCTGGTCGTTAGTCTTGTATGTATTTAAGCCCTCATGTTTGCCTGTGTCTTGGTCAAGTATTGTTTCTTGTAAACCACTGTGTAAGTCTTTGTCCATGTCATGTTTTCAAGCCACGCCATGCTTTTTGTTTATTGTCTTGTTTTGTTTCATTAAAGCTGCACATGGGTTCTCTTAAAACTTGCCTCCAGTGGATCCCTCATTACAGAATACTTGACCTACAACCATGAACCCAGCAAACCTTTCCCTCCTAACTCTACGCCAGAGGAATCGTCCCCTGGAAAGTTATGTGGAGGAATTTTGTGGACTATGCTATAAGGTTGGTTTTAATGATGTGGCTCTTAAGGACATTTTCCGCCATGGGCTGAACGAGCCGCTGCGCTCATCCTTGCCAGGGGGGGAAATTCATTTTTCCCTAGAGCAATATATTGAATATGCCCTGCTTTTGAGTGGTTCTTCGTTTACTGTGGGCTTTGTGGATGAGGTGCCCCACAATCCCACAGTAACCCCCAAGCCTGAGCCACTTCACGTCACGCCTGCCAAGCCTGAGCCACTTCACGTCACGCCTGCCAAGCCTGAGCCACTTCACGTCACGCCTGCCAAGCCTGAGCCACTTCACGTCACGCCTGCCAAGCCTGAGCCACTTCACATCATGCCTGCCAAGCCTGAGCCACTTTACGTCATGCCTGCCAAGCCTGAGCCGCTTCACGCCATGCCTGCCAAGCCTGAGCCACTTCACGTCATGCCTGCCAAGCCTGAGCCGCTTCACGTCATGCCTGCCAAGCCTGAGCCACTTCACGTCATGCCTGCCAAGCCTGAGCCACTTCACGTCATGCCTGCCAAGCCTGAGCCGCTTCACGTCATGCCTGCCAAGCCTGAGCCGCTTCACGTCATGTCTGCCAAGCCTGAGTCGCTTCACGTCAACCAGGAGCTTCACGTCACGTCTGTTGTGCCTGAGTCTCTCCACACCTGGCCTGAGTCGCTCCACACCATGTCTTCGGACAAAATGGCTGCCGCGACATCTGAACCAGCCATCACGTCAACAGTTACCATTTTGGCCACAGCCATTTGGTGTGTGTGGTCGGCTTATACTGCGCCTGACCACGCCTCGTCTGCCCAGCCAGAGACTGAGCTTCACGTCCCGCCTGCCCAGCCAGAGACTGAGCTTCACGTCCCGCCTGCCCAGCCAGAGACTGAGCTTCACGTCCCGCCTGCCCAGCCAGAGACTGAGCTTCATGTCCCGCCTGCCCAGCCAGAGACCGTGCTTCACGCCACGTCAGAGTCTCGCCCCGAGATGGGCCCCGCCACGTCAGAGTCTCGCCCCGAGATGGCTGCCGCCGCACCTCTGTCTGTTCCTGAACCAGTGTCTGTTCCTATATATAACCTCCTAATTTTCCCCAAGAAAATTTTGGGGGGAGGCTATAGGGTCCTTGATAGGACCATGAAGGCTGCGCCGCCATGGCCGCCTGAAGGGTCGTCTCCGCCATGGCCGCCTGAAGGGTCGTCTCCGCCATGGCCGCCTGAAGGGTCGTCTCCGCCATGGCCGCCTGAAGGGTCGTCTCCGCCATGGCCGCCTGAAGGGTCGTCTCCGCCCATGCCTTACCACGGTCCAGGTCCGCCCACGCCTTGCCACGGTCCAGGTCCGCCCACGCCTTGCCACGGTCCAGGTCCGCCCACGCCTTGCCACGGTCCAGGTCCGCCCACGCCTTGCCACGGTCCAGGTCCGCCCACGCCTTGCCACGGTCCAGGTCCGCCCACGCCTTGCCACGGTCCAGGTCCGCCCACGCCTTGCCACGGTCCAGGTCCGCCCACGCCTTGCCACGGTCCAGGTCCGCCCAGGCCATAGCACGTCCCAGGCCCGTCCACGTCACGCCACGCCCCATGTCCCGTCCCCCTGCACGGGCCTGGCCCACCATCCCTCCCCCAAGACCACCTCCGCTCCACCACCCACCTGGACTTTTATGTTTTGCTGGGCGTCGGGAGACGCCCTTAGAGGGGGGGATTCTGTCACGGTTTTGTTCTCGTCATGTCTGCTTCCTTGTCTGTCATGTGATCCCTTGTAGTCATGTGATCCTGCTATGTGTCTTGTCATGAGTTTATTGTCTGATTGTTTGATGATTGTTCACAGGTGTCCCTTGTCTGGTCGTTAGTCTTGTATGTATTTAAGCCCTCATGTTTGCCTGTGTTGTGTTTGCAATACTGTGTCAAGTATTGTTTCTTGTAAACCACTGTGTAAGTCTTTGTCCATGTCATGTTTTCATGCCACGCCATGCTTTTTGTTTATTGTCTTGTTTTGTTTAATTAAAGCTGCACATGGGTTCTCTTAAAACTTGCCTCCAGTGGATCCCTCATTACACCCGCCAAGAGGATGTTGACAGTTGGCCTCATTTAAAGGAGGTGAAACTCCCCACTATTCAAGCAGAGGTTGGATTACTCATAGGAGCAAATGTTCCCAAAGCGATGGAGCCACTGCAGGTGGTTAGCAGCGTGGATGATGGCCCATACGCCGTGAGAACAATATTAGGCTGGACAGTAAATGGGCCACTCAGAGGTGGAAGCGGTATAAGGGAGACAAACACATTGACAGGAGTCACCACCAATCGTATCTCAGTAGCCAAGCTAGAAGAACTATGGCAACTGCAGTTCAAGCAGGACTTTCCTGATGCTGGACAAAATGAAGACATTGAAATGTCCAAAGAAGATCACCAGTTTATTGACATGGTGTCTCAGTCCTCAAAACTTGTGGATGGTCATTACAGTGTTTGCCTGCCGGTGAAGAACAAGTCATTGTGCATGCCAAACAACAGATCAGTTGCAGAGCAACGTGCGCTGAATTTACGGAAAAGATTCTCCAGAGATGTCAAGTTTCATGCAGAATACATTGCATTTATGGATGACATCCTCAAGAAAGGCTACGCAGTGAAGCTGGATAGCGTTGAATGTCAGCCAACTGAGGGACGAACATGGTATCTGCCTCATCACGGAGTTAGACATCCAGTTAAGCAAAAAACTGCGTGTTGTTTTTGATTGTGGAGCGAGCTTTCAAGGAACATCGTTGAACCAACAGCTCCTGCAGGGACCAGACCTAACAAGCTCGCTGGTGGGGGGTCCTCTTAAGGTTCCGACAAGAGACCGTGGCGGTCATGGCTGATGTGGAGGCTATGTTCCACCAGGTCAGAGTCAGCAATGAAGACACGGATTTCTTCAGGTTTCTTTGGTGGCCCGATGGGAACTGTGAGCAGGCACTTGTCGAACACAAGATGTTGGTCCACATCTTCGGCGCGACGTCTTCTCCAAGTGTTGCAACCTTTGCACTTCAGAAATGTGCTACAGATTTTGAGGATGAATTTGGTCAAGAAGCTGCCAAAACAGTGAAGAAAAATTTTTATGTAGACGATTGTCTTAAGTCAGTTACAGACGTGGACACAGCAATCACCCTTTGCGCTGACTTGAGGAGCATGTTGGCAAAAGGTGGATTTCGACTAACGAAATGGTCGAGTAACAGCCGAAGGTTGCTCAACTCCATTCCTGAAGAGGAAAAGGCCCAGGGTTTTCCGGATTTGGACTTGGATGAAGATAACTTGCCAATGGAGAGAGCATTGGGAATCCAGTGGTGTGCCGAAACGGATCAGTTCAAGTTCAAAATCAACCTCAAATTTCGACCACACACTAGGAGAGGTCTGCTTTCCCTCGTTTGTTCCATTTTTGATCCGTTGGGTTTTCTCGCTCCAGTGGTACTGCCTGCCAAAATAATCTTGCAAGACTTATGCCGGCAGAAGTATAGCTGGGATGAAGACCTGCCTGATAACGTCATTAAGAGTTGGAAAAAGTGGATGTCTGGTTTGCAACAGCTTGAGGCTTTTGGAGTCGACAGATGTGTTAAGTCAAAACAGTTTGGTGCGCCAGTTTTTGCACAGTTACATCATTTTGCTGATGCTAGTGAAAATGCATACGGAACAACAAGCTACCTACTGCTACGCACTGCAAGTGGTGAAGCTCAATCCACTCTGATTATGGCAAAGGCAAGGATTGCGCCCTTAAAGTCTCCAACCATACCAAGAATGGAATTGGCTGCAGCCACAGTTGCCATCAAGATGGACAAGCTTCTGAAGAAAGAGCTTGAACTGGAGCTTAACGAATCAATTTTTTGGACAGATAGCACGGCTGTGCTGAAGTATTTGAACAGCGAAGGCACAAGATTCAAGACTTTTGTTGCCAATAGGATCACAACAATCCTGGAGCACTCTCAGACTTCACAGTGGAGATATGTTAATACCATTCTGAATCCTGCTGATCATGTCTCGAGAGGACAGACTGTTGAAGCGTTCTTGAACAGTGAAAGCTGGCTTTCAGGACCAAGTTTCCTGCTCTGTGCACAAGACCAGTGGCCCAAAAATCCAGATCCTGGTATGCAGGACACTGACGACTCAGAGGTTAAAAGGGTAGTTCAAGCGCATGTTATTCAGACGCAAGAGCCCAAAGATGCTACGGAACAGTTGATGACCTATTACTCATCCTGGACAAAACTAAAACGCGCTGTGGCCTGGTTTCTGAAATTTAAAGATTTGCTTAAGGAACTGAAAGCAAAGAGAAAGGAACTAAACTCACACGGAGAAAACAGAATGAATCAGTTCAAGAAAGCTTTCAAAGGAACACACCTAACCTGTGAAGGTTTGACTGAAGCAGAAAGAGAAATCGTGAAATACTGTCAAAAACAAAGCTTCAAAGAAGACTTGACTATGCTAAAGGAACATCAAAGGGTAAAGAAAAGTAGTTCACTCTACAAGCTGAACCCTGTACTTCAAAACGGAGTCATCAGAGTTGGTGGAAGGATGAGCCGCGCAGCAATGCCAGAGGATTCCAAGCAGCAAGCCATCTGGTCAAAAGATTCACACATCACGATGCTTGTGCTGAAGCACATTCACGATGTTACAGCTCATGCCGGGAGAAATCATATGTTGGCACAACTGCGTCAAAGATTCTGGGTTCCCGGAGCAAACGGCGCTATTAGAAAGTTCTTGTCCAGGTGCATCAGCTGTAAGAAACTACACGGAACTGCTGGTAAGCAACTCATGGCTGATCTACCAAGATGCAGGGTCCTGCCGGACAGTCCTCCATTCACAAGAGTCGGTGTTGACTACTTTGGTCCATTTCTGGTGAAAAGAGGAAAAGGGCAAATAAAGAGATACAGTGTCATCTTTACATGTCTTGCCATACGAGCCGTACATCTATAAGTCGCATCTTCACTTGACACTGATGCATGCCTCAATGCAATTAGAAGATTTCTTGCAAGAAGAGGATCATAAACAGCAGGCCAATCACCCAGGCATCTTCAGATCTCAACGATTTAGAGGCCTTAACGCCCAACCACCTGTTGTTACTCAAGGTCAAGCCTGAGTTACCCCCAGGAGTGTTCAGCAAGGATGACCAGTTCGCTAACCGCAGATGGAGGCAAGTCCAGTACCTCGCGGATGTCTTTTGGAAACGCTGGTGTCAAGAATATCTTATGCAGCTCCAAGAACGTCAACGATGGTTCACTCCTGGAAGAAACTTCAGTGTTGGTGATGTAGTTCTGATTGTGGATGATACATCGCCCAGAAATTCATGGCCACTTGGAAGAATTGTGGAGACTTTTCCTGACAAGAAAGGCTTCATTCGTCAAGTGAAAGTCAAGACTAAGAGCAACGAGCTTTGTCGCCCGATAACAAAGCTATGTCTTCTTCAAGGATCTGAGGACATTGATAACAATTAGGGGCCGGTAATGTAGGAGCCTAAATGCAGTTAATTGATAAATAATTTGAATTTATGCGTTTAGTAATTTACATGATTCATTTATGTGGGGGAAATTGAAGGGAGTATTATTATATAGTATTTACAGGTTAATGCAGTTCATATTTAGTTAATTGTGTAATTATCTAAAATGTGTGTGGATAATTTAGAGTGCATTTATATTACATTGGTGTTATTTGGGAATTAGAGGACTGTTATCGCATTCACCTTTATTTGGGCGGTATACTCTCGTGAGAATTGTTAAGTTTTCTGAGTGAACAGTCAGGCAAGCAGAGAGTGGAGCCTCAAAGTTTTTTTTACCTTTCTTTATTCCCTTTTTTGTCATTAATTAATCATTTTTATTTTCTGTAATATTCCTGTGCTGATGTTTTTGTTGCTATCAAGAGTAAACGGATACATTTTTTCACGAGTGGTCCTGTGGATTTATTGATGTGGATTGAGACGAAGAGGGTGAACAAAGCGTCAAGCTTGGGCTTCATTCAGTGGAAACCTACAAGGTAATCCGTATGAAACCGAGAGGTGCAGAGGATCTACTCAAGTATTGCTTCCCAATGAGGAACGGACAAGGGTGAAAATCTCGCTACAATTAGTCTAGGCTAAATCGCCCTGAATTAAATTGTAAAAACAGATCAGATAATTTATTTGTCGAAATGTTGCGATATTGTTTCATTTTGCGATATTGTTTCATTTAAGTTCATAATTAGTATTCTATAAATGTTATTTAGTTTAGCAGCAGCAGCACGAAGCACTGTGGTTCGGAAAAAATAATAATAATTCACAAATCGCATGCACCCTGGTTGTAAGGATCCAAAGATCCCCGTGGAATTTAACATTGAGTTGAACATTGTATTCATGACAACAAATGAGCATGCGTTTGAACAAATGAACATGCGTTTGTATTTAGGTTTGCTTGGAAAAAGCTGGCCCAAACCGAGGTAGCGTTTTATTTCCTCAATTATTGAAATAATTAAATGTTTAGTAATAAACTTATATGACAGAAATATTAGCCTACTAGCCTACATGTAGCCTAAATAATTTAATTCTTTCATTATCAACACTTTACTAGCCTAATGCTAATGTCTAGAATTAAGTGTGAATTGCGACTTCTCTTTGTTTTAAGTCGGTCTCAAACTCAGATAGCCTGTGGGGGGTTGGGGGTTCAGGAGGTGTTAATGTTCAGGAGGTGTTAATGTTCTGTCTTTCATATGGAGAGTAAGCCTTATGACCAGGCAAAGGCTAAATACTTCTAAAGATAAATCTCTCGACGTGTCCAAATGTAGGCCCTTAAATTATAAATATTGTAGTTTTCTGTATTGTATTTAAAGGGGTTTCACACACACTTTCAGTTGAAGTGTTCAATCCATTTGTTTCAACTGGTTTTGTAGAATTTTAACATGTTTGAGCAGTGTGTTTGTCAACAATCTGGCATTATCTAAACATGAACTATCAACGAAACGCGTTCTTGCCAACTAAACGAATGCAAGTGAGCAGCAGATACAAAGCTCTTTTATTCGTGATCCACCTCGTTTTATTGTACAGTGAATTCAACCAGGCATTCCGTTTCTTTGAAGCAAGGCTCAATCATTTGTTACAGTTTTTTTCGTGATTTGGATGGATGACACAGCGACATACTACAGTATTATCAGCTGTATGATGGGTTTTTACCCTGAAATTTTTAATTTCGAGAGAGACCCGGCGCGCGCAGTGCAGGGAGACTAAATAAACTAAAATAAAAGAGATCCAGCGCGAGAGAGAAGCAAAGAAAAACGCATGATCTTAATTTATGTTGCTTTGAACTATTTTCGTTTTGTAGACTAGCCTACTGTTTTAATTGTTTATTTAGCTGCAACTTCTTTGGCAATACAAGTTTAAAATGTCGCAAGAATACGATTCTGTTCTTACTTAGAAAATAAACTCCAACTCGATGCAACCCTGTTTTAAATAAATAAACTGCCCCCTACACTTTATTTAAACCTTGAAATGTCCAGGATCTGTTTTTAAAAATGTCTTCCTTTGCTATGGCGGGTATCAATGTCAGTCATCTCAATTTTGTGAATGATTCACAAAACAATAATTTAGCAGATTAAAGATAGCTTCATCATTTTCATTTTGTGACGCGATCGGCTGACAATCTTCCTTCATCAGTTTTGTCATCTGTGCAGTGGCTCTACTGGAATGTAGCAAATTTATGTTGTAATGTGCCATATAATTAAACAAAATGCTTGACTTCAATAAACAGTTACCTATCTAAGCATCAAGAATGGTAAAACATTTACTGCTGTCAGCTAAGGCTATGAGATTCGATCTCGCATCGCTTGAAGCTCCGTGATGCTCATGCTGTTGCGTTGTCCACAGAGCTATCATCGGACCCCTATTAAGATCACGTCTTATGCTGTTGCAAAGCCTCATTGATGTAGCCTAATATTTTTTCTATTGCAATGTTTTGTGTTGAAATGTTTACATTATTTATTAAATGTATTACATTTAATTTCAGTCTTGTGATTATATGAATTCGTTTAACTACATGTTTCACTTGAATTGATCTGCTAGTACCACATTTCAATCACTCTCAATGAGCCGCGGCGCGGCGGCAGATTACGCAATAGGCCCTTTTCACAATGACGTCAGAAAACTTCCGCTTTTCCGCAAAGCAGTGAATACGTACTTCCGTATTAACTTGCGCGCGCTGGGTTAACGTTATATCAGGAAAATACATAAGGTGACAACTAACAACACAAACCATTTCCATATGCTGATGTGATTTATCATTCATTTCTTCCTGTGTCCATTTTTCAACAGTTTCCCATCCAATAGCATGGCACAGTCAGATGCTATTGTAGTGTTCCTTGTTGTTCAATCAACAAACATAAATTTCCCTATTTAAGTTTCCACAATTTTCCAGTGGACGCTGAAATACGTGCCCGTTGGGTTAGGGTAATCAAAAGAGACGAGGGACCGAATTTTTAAATCCTCCGTGGGAGCACCTATGTGTGTAGTCAGCACTTTTCCCCAGAGGATATATGTACATCAGCCAGTGGACGAACCAGGATTAAGAAAGGAGCAACGCCGTCTAGATTCCCCTGGAAGGACTGGGGTAAAGGTAAGACACTATTAAGCCTGGTAGTAGCTACATTAAATTTTTTTTTTAAAAAAAATCATAATTTATTACATTATTTACAGTTTACATACAATTATGCCTGTATGAAATTAACGAAGAAAAAAATTATGTGTACATTTTTTGCATTCAGTTTATTAGTCCATATAAAAAAGTATAATAAATCATCCTGTTACCCAAAAAATTGCCATTTGTTATAATTGCATTTGTGGTGGTATTATACATACTTTTTGGGTCCTGAGAAATTATTACTAAATATCCATAATGACATTTATGTGCATCTATTTCACATTTCTAGGAAGAGCCTCACAAGCTCGACAGCCAGTTTACCAGAGAGCAAGGAAGCATTTTAGGGCTGCAGTCCTAGATGAATCTCAGGATATGCCTGTCCCAGGAGACATCACAGAGGAGGCACTGCCTGCGGGTGGAGTAGCAAAAGATCATGACTATGCCTATCATCCTTCTCCTGGTTAGTAATGCAAAAACATAGTAACAGGTTTTTCTATGTGGCAATAAATGATGTTTTATTAACAAGGTTTGGGAGGAGCACGTTCAGATAATTAACACAGATAATTAACACAAGTGGAGAGCACTCAGCAATCAATGGTAAGAGGTATATATACACTCAGCAGTCTCACCTCATTTCATTGACAGTTTTGCAGCATCCCTCCGCCACCCCTTCTCCACGCTTCTAGTCCTAAACACTTACATACGGGGGGAGTACTCCGGGTTCGGGCCGAACTCTGAGCTCGGAGCCCTCCCTCCGGACAGCACGCCAAATACGCATTCAACTTTACCCCTTCAAATTATATGTAAGTGTGAACTCGTGAAATTACTTTGTAACTATAGGGTTCGTCGGATTCAGAGCAGCTGTGCTTACTGTGAAATGTTTTTACAGGAAGCTCAGTTACTCTGAATAATACCACACAATATGATAATGATTTGGAGGATTGAGAACCACAACAGATATTACATTGTAATCTTAATTATTGTACTCTGTTTCATAAGAGCCAAGAATTACTGTCAAGCTCACTAACAAATAACATCCAATAATGAAGACGAAGTGAAAACTAGTAGATGACTTAATGATAAACATTAAGGTGTATGCTTTTTCTTGCTTTTAAGGTAAACTGGATGCTGCTGCATGGAGAATTCAAGAGTTGGAGCTTCAGGTTGTGTCACTAGAACTTGAAATCCAGCAGCTGGTAGTTAAGCACCAGCAGCCTCTGATTTTCAAGTTCTGTGTCACAGATGAGGACTTTCGTTACTACAGATGGTACTCAACCAGAATGCCTATTACCGCCGCGACAGGCACCGCGGCGAAACTACCGCGGTAAAAATAATCCAGTCGCATTTCAAAGTCATTCGCGAAATGACCGCCAGGTGGCGCAGAGGGACATTGTGCAAAACAGCCGCTATTGCCGTATTTTGAAATGTAAGCGGGGTTAATGTCAATTAACAGATGAAATAGGCTACTATAGAACATTGTTTAGGACAGAAAAATAGAATCATAATTTTAAAATAGAGACGAGAACAATATAGCCTTTATTTCATATTGTAGACGTCGGTGGGCGACATAAGCCTATTGCCCGTTGGGAGCAGCGTGATAAAATAATAATAATAACAAAAATAACGAACAAAAATAAATTAGGTGCAAAGAAGCTGATTATTTGTTTACTACTCAACTGAGGAATGAGACGAATGATGAGCGCTTCTGTGGAACAGATTGGATAAACCGGGCATTTTTAAACTATTATATTCATGGCCGAGTGGTAGAACTTACGTATCGGTCATATGGATGACACGGGTTCGAATCCCGTACAAACAAAGATTATTGTACATTTTATATTAGCCTATTAATGCATGTCATAGCCTATTATTAATGCAGACAATCAAACAAACAAAACATTTTTTGGTAACGCTTTAGATTACAGCCCGGAAAGTACTGCGTAATTACAATGAAATTACAGTGTAACTTTCGGTAATTACAGTGTACCTATAAAGTACTTATGTGTAAGTATAGGGGAACAATATGTAAAGTCTTGGGAATAAAGGGGTAACAACCAGGAAAATACTGCGTAATTAAAACTAAATTACAGTGTAACTTTCGGTAATTACAGTGTACTTATAAAGTACGTACGTGTAATTATATAGGGGAACAATGTAAAGTTTTGGAATAAAGGGGTAACAACCAGAAGAAAAAAAAATGTATTTAGGCAAATTATTTATACTGTAAGTATTTTAGAACTACGGGGTACTTATACTATAATACAATCTTACTTTTGGGAGCAATTTAGCGAGTAGGCTACATACACCTTTTTGTAATAATAGTGTATACAAATACAAGGCTTTTTTCAAATTACGGGGTAGCCTATATATCAGTGCATTTATAAAGTAGGCTAATTTGTTTTTATTGCAAAGGTGCACTGATTAAGTTGTTTCAAGGCAAGTAAAACTACAACTTTTTTTTTTTTTTAAATGCTGGGGAAATATCTGTTTCTTGTAGTTACAGGGTAAGTATGACATTGCGGGCCGTAAATTAAAGTGGTGCTTCTTACCCTCTTGTTTCTTGTAGTTACAGTGTAAGTATGACATTGCGGAATGTTCTCGTAATTTACTCATCTTTTCGCTACCGACCAACTGTCACCAGCGTCCAGCGAGTGCATGAGAGTCGGCTTGGCTTCGTGTTTGGTGAAGCTTCACGCGTTCATTACGTTCTCGCGGGAGTTAGATGTGAAACTCGCGCGAGAACTGCCATCTCTGTTCTTCTGTATTGTTTGTTTTTCATTATTATTATGTGTTATTGTTTGTATTTTGTTGTGAGCATTAATAAAAAAAAAATCGACATTCGGTTTCTCGGCGCGCTTACGTCACGCGTGTCAAGCGTGAACTCAACCCTCTCATGCACGCGCAAGTGACAGTTGGTCGGAACGGAAGCGATAGTCTTTAAAATGTTTAAATATTTGGTATTTTTCTTACAAACACTTATCGTCTAACTTCAGAAGACATTGATTCATCCATTGGGGTCGTATGGATTACTTTAGTTATTGCTGTATGTGCTGTTTGATGTCAACTTTTAGGAACACATGGGCTTGCATTATGCATTCACAGATTATATATTTTTCTAAAAAAAAAAAAATTGTGTTAATCTGAAGAAGGAAATTCATATACATCTCGGATGACATGAGGGTAAAAGATGAGTAAATGGTGAGGACATTTCTGTACTGTATTTTCTTTCAACACATAATACAGAATAGCAAGAGACATGGGATTCCTTCTTAAGATTTATCAGTGGAAAGAAAGAAGAAGAGGAACAAGAGGAGGAGGAAACCAAGCAAGAGAAAGTGTTGTAAATCCGTTTTAAAATAAGTTGTTTTTCAAATAAAGTTTTCCAAGTGATATCAGATTGTGTGTTTACATGTGTTTTTATTGTACTTACCCTGTAACTACATGAAACAAGAGGGTAAGAAGCACCACTTTAATTTACGGCCCGCAATGTCATACGTACCCTGTAACTACAAGAAACAAGAGGGTAAGAAGCACCACTTTAATTTACGGCCCGCAATGTCATACGTACCCTGTAACTACATGAAACAAGAGTATATTTCCCCAGCATTTAAAAAAAAAAAAAAGTTGCAATAGTTTTACTTGCCTTGAAACAACTTAATCAGTGCACCTTTGCAATAAAAACAAATTAGCCTACTTTATAAATGCACTGATATATAGGCTACCCCGTAATTTGAAAAAAGCCTTGTATTTGTATACACTATTATTACAAAAAGGTGCAGTGTATGTAGCCTACTCGCTAAATTGCTCCCAAAAGTAAGATTGTATTATAGTATAAGTACCCCGTAGTTCTAAAATACTTAATAATTTGCCTAAATAATTTTTTTTTTTTCCTGGTTGTTACCCCTTTATTCCAAAACTTTAAATTGTTCCCCTATATAATTACACGTACATACTTTATAGGTACACTGTAATTACCGAAAGTTACACTGTAATTTTGTTTTAATTACGCAGTATTTTCCTGGTTGTTACCCCTTTATTCCCAAGACTTTACATATTGTTCCCCTATACTTACACATAAGTACTTTATAGGTACACTGTAATTACCGAAAGTTACACTGTAATTTCATTGTAATTACGCAGTACTTTCCGGGCTGTAATCTAAAGCGTTACCAATAGTTCAGACGTAATAGTTTAGAGGCACGTGCACAGTTGTTGCATTGCATTGCTTACCAGAACTAACTCATTCCCATGTGCATTAAAAAGATAACATGTGTTGTTGGATTGCGTTGCACGAACGATCTAACGCTGTGCATTAAAAAATAATAAAAGCTATATATTTGTTGCATGCATTGCATTGCATACCAGAAATCACTAATTCCCAAAGGCATTTAGAGATAACATATTTGTTGTTGAACGATTTAACGTTGTGCATTGAAAAAAACACTGTAGTATCCTGGAGTAACCACTAGGTATCATTGTATTACAAGTGTTGTGTTTTATACTGGAAAAGTCAGTTTAAGAAGATGTGCCATGCGGGAGGCATGGAGTGTTTATGTCTTGCTGTAACTGTTGCAAACATAAAGTAAAGTATTGACTTCAACTCAATTAATGTAGTAGTCTGATATGGAAGATACTACAATAACATAAAAGCTACTTGTTACATTGCATTGCTTACCAGAACTAACTCATTCCCATGTGCATTAAAAAGATAACATATTGCACAAGTTGTTGGAGTTGTTGCACAAACGATAAAAAGTTGTACATTGAAAAATAACATATATGCAATGGACTTTTTGCATTGCATTCCAGAACTATATCATTCCCATGTGCATTAAAGAGATAACATATTTGTTGTTGCATTGCATTGCACGAACTATTTAATGCTGTGCATTAAAACTGTAGTATCCTAGAGTAACCACTAGGTATCATTGTATTACAAGTGTTGTGTTCTATACTGGAAAAGTCAGTTGAAGAAGATATGCCATGCGGGAGGCATGGAGTGTTTATGTCTATTGCTGTAACTGCTGCAAACAGAAATAAAGTATTGACTTCAACTCAATTCATGAAGTAGTCTGATTTATATGAAAGATACTACAATAACATAAAAGCCATGCACTTGGTACATTGCATTGCTTACCAAAACTTACTCATTGCCATGTGCATTAAAAAGATAACATATTTCACAAGTTGTTGGAGTTGTTGCACAAACGATAAAAAGTTGTACATTGAAAAATAACATATATGCAATGGACTTTTTGCATTGCATTCCAGAACTATATAATTCCCATGTGCATGAAAGAGATAACATATTTATTGTTGCATTGCATTGCACGAACGATTTAATTATGTGCATTAAAAAATAACATATAAGCTATGCACTTGTTGCATTGCATTGCATTGCTTACCAGAATTAACTTATCCTCATGTGCATTAAAAAGATATGAGCTGTTGCATTGCACTAACAATCTAACGTTGTGCATTGAAAAATAACATAAGCGATGCCCTTGTTGCATTGCATTCCTTACCAGAACTAACTCATTCCCATGTGCATTAATTTGATAACATATATGTGTTGTTGCATTGCATTGCACGAACGATCTAACGTTGTGTATTGAAAAATAACATAAGCTATGTATTTGTTGCATGCATTGCATACCAGAAATAACTCATTCCCATGTGCATTAAAGAGAGTGTGTTGTTATGCAATGCAATTTTTTCTGGTTTAAAATGCAATGCATGCACCAAATACATAGCTTATGTTATTTTTCAGTGCACAACGTTAAATCGTTCGTGCAATTTATTTATTTCATTATTATATTACGATATAATAATGCAATGCAACAACTTATGTGTTGTTGCATTGCACGAACGATCTAACGTTGTGCATTGAAAAATAACATAAACTATGTATTTGTTGCATGCATTGCATTTCATACCAGAAATAACTCATTCCCATGTGCATTAAAGAGAGTGTGTTGTAATGCAATGCAATTATTTCTGGTTTAAAATGCTATGCATGCACCAAATACATAGCTTATGTTATTTTTAAATGCACAACGTTAAATTGTACGTGCAATTTATTTATTTCATTATTATATTACGATATAATAATGCAATGCAACAACATATGTGTTGTTGCATTGCACGAACGATCTAACGCTGTGCATTGAAAAATAACATAAACGATGTATTTGTTGCAGGCATTGCATTACATACCAGAATTCCCAAGGGCATTAAGAGATAACATATTTGTTGTTGCATTTCACTGCATGAACAATTTAAAGTTGGGCATTAAAAAAACACTGTAGTATCCTGGAGTAACCACTAGGTATCGTTGTATTACAATTGTTGTGTTTTATACTGGAAAAGTCAGTTGAAGAAGATGTGCCATGCGGGAGGCATGGAGTGTTTGTCTATTGCTGTAACTGTTGCAAACAGAAAGTAAAGTATTGACTTCAACTCAATTCATGTAGTAGTCTGATTTATATGGAAGATACTACAATAACATAAAAGCTATGCACTTGGTACATTGCATTGCTTACCAGAACTTACTCATTCCCATGTGCATTAAAAAGACAACATATTTCACAAGTTGTTGGAGTTGTTGCACAAACGATATAAAGTTGTGCATTGAAAATAACATATATGCAATGCACTTTTTGCATTGCATTCCAGAACTATATAATTCCCATGTGCATGAAAGAGATAAAATATTGTTGTTGCATTGCACAAACGATTTAATGCTGTGCATTGAAAAATGACATATAAGCTATGCACTTGTTGCATTGCATTGCTTACCAGAACTAACTCATTCTCATGTGCATTAAAAAGTAGTGTTGTCACGATACTACAATTTCTAACTTCGATACGATACCTTGAAAAATATCGATATTCGATACCACAGAGAAAAAAACTGCCACAATATTATTGTATTTTTTTTTATTTAAAGCTAAATATAACAAGTCTAGAACATGACAATGAGATATATTTTATATGAACAAAAATGTCCTGAGTTCTATCTGTTAATATTTTTTAATTGGACCAGGGCTAACATGACCCGCTGTATTTGTATAACCTACTGTTATCAAAGATTAAAATATAGCCTACTGTAGTAGGCCAAAACTGTTTTTTTTGCTTTTTACTGTAAAAAAGCACTCAACAGTATCAAATTGGAGGATAGAGTGTCAGTAATGTATAATAATAAGATTAAACATTAAATTTTTAGTTAAAGGCATTTCATTATTGAATTCAGAGATGCCATTGTCTAGCTGTCTAGTTTAATTCTAGTTTCATGCCCGCTCGCGGTGTGTAGCGCGTGTCCGCGCTATTCTCCGACATGCCCGCTCGCGGTGTGTAGCGCGTGTCCGCGCTATTCTCCGACATGCCCGCTCGCGGTGTTCTTTATCAATCAACCAAAGCCGGTCGCGGGGGCGCCGCCCTCGCCATCTTTCCATTCACTTCACTTTTGCTATTTAACCAGAGCGAATGAGGCGAGTGCGTCACGTGTGGTGTTTGTCAACGCGCCTTTGGAGAGAAGTGAAAGTGAAAGTTTGGCTAGTATCGATACTTCGGGAAATTAGTATTGGTACCGTTCAGATATTTCAGTATCGATATTTATCGAAATATCGATATTTTTGACAACACTATTAAAAAGATAACATATGAGTTGTTGAATTGCATTGCACTAACAATCTAACGTTGTGTATTGAAATATAACATAAGCGATGCCCTTGTTGCACTGCATTCCTTACCAGAACTAACTCATTCCCATGTGCATTAAATTGATAACATATATGTGTTGTTGCATTGCATTGCACGAACGATCTAACGTTGTGTATTGAAAAATAACATAAGCTATGTATTTGTTGCATGCATTGCATTGCATACCAGAAATAACTCATTCCCATGTGCATTAAAAAGATATAACGATATAAAGTTGTGCATTGAAAAATAACATATATGCAATGCACTTTTTGCATTGCATTCCAGAACTATATCATTCCCATTTGCATTAAAGAGATAACATGTGTAATTTGCATTGCCTTGCACGAACGATTTATCGTTGTGCATTGAAAAATAACATATAAGCTATGTACTTGTTGCATTGCATTTCTTACCAGAACTAACTCATTCCATTGTGCATTAAAGAGATAGCATAAATAATGTGTTGTTGCATTACATTGTACAAACGACATAACGTTGTGCATTGAAAAATAACATATTTGCAATGCACATTTTGCATTGCATTCCAAAACTATATCATTCCCATTTCATTAAAGAGTTAACATATGTGTTTTGCATTGCATTGCACAAACGATATCAAGTTGTGCATTGAAAAATAACATATAACCTTTGCACTTGTTGCATTGCATTTCTTACCAGAACTAACTCATTCCATTGTGCATTAAAGACATAGCAATTCAGGGTGTTGTCTATAGGAATTTATTTTAAAAATTATATTTCTTCCAATAAATTGATTTCTTTTTCTTTTTGAATTCATTTAAGTTTTACATAATTAAAAATTGTGATTGTTTTTGTAACTTATTATTACCTTTCAAAAATGGTTTTTTACTGACCTTCACAATAAATTGCTTCTACAAAACTCTATTTAAGTGTTTATTTCCAAAGTAAAACGTCACGACCCGCCCACATCCAGAACGCTCATCGTCACCTGTACCGGACCAGTTTCGGATTTCTGTGGAGTTTTTAAGGGTTTTATACAACGTGCAACACATGTAAGTAACTCTTTACATTTCATAAAGTTAGATTTTAGCCGAATGAGCACGCATTTATTGCACTATAAAATGTAAAAGCGTCGCCAGGTTTCAGACAGTAACGTTAGGTTTGTCACTTTGCAGACTCCATGCGGCCTTACCGAAGATCTTGAAATTAACATTTATCTTAAAACAACTATCGCTAATGTTAATGTTTGATAGGTATATGTGAGATATATTGCCAGATTATGTTTCTACTTAGTTTGGGTACTTAAAAAAACATCGTAATTTTGTTTAAGAAGTCTAATAACGTTAGCCTCGGTGAATGTGAATTATTTTGTTTCAAATCACTCGTTTTAAATGTTCTGCCTCTTTCCGAATTAACGTTAGCTAGCAAAACACTAGTAGCATGGTCTCTCATCCTCATACATGTGTCAGTTAACTGCTAGGTTTGTGGTCACAGTTGTTCCCTGCATGATTGAAAAATTTGAGGACAGTATATTATTTTTGGCGCCTCTCTGCAACGTATCATAAAAAAATCTTAAAAGCTTTAAGTTAATCTTTTGATATATTTGTTTGAAATATTTTACATTGTCTTAAACCATTTGTTCAACTAAAAAGATTAAATATTTATTTTGCATTGCAAAAACATCAATGATCCTTATATCTTCCTAAACTCTTCTTTCATTTGTGTTGCTTCTTTAGAAGACCATCAGATCTACTGGGAGGAGCAGTTCATGAAGTAGGTAAGCTCTTTAGTAGGTGGAATTGAGGTAAATGTTTCAGAGGTTTGTTATTCTCTGTCATTTAGAGCATTGGTTCCCAACCTGGGGTCCGCGCCCCCCTCAGGGGGGCGCCAGAGTTCACAGGGGGGGCGCGGGAGCGGATGCTTTGAGGTGAATAAAGATTCATAAAATGTTCTACTAATAATTTTATATAAAAATATTTTTTCAAAGTTTTTAAAAAATCATATGCTAACAATGCCGATTTCAATTACAGAATTTCGTTATTTCAAATGTAGGCGCGTTGCGCGTGGCAAGCGCGCTCATAATGTAAGAGACGCCGGCGCGACCACAAGTGCCCAACATCAAATGGCAAACATAATGCAAGCGGAACGAAACTGCTCGTTATTGTGTGGTTGACGGACCGTTTATCAGTTTGGACCAGTGCAGCGCGAGCCGATCGTGATCATGCGACTCTGTTACTATGTCACGGGGTGACAAATAATCCCCGGAACTAATCCCATCAGAAAAGTGTTCCCGCCGGGACACTTTTAGTGTAACACTGTCCCCGGGCTTGTGTGTGTGTCTGTCGTCATGACAACAAAACGGCAAATTGGCAACAGGTGCGGGGACTTCACTTTGAGTGCCTGATTGAGGCCACGCCAGCATTCTGAGAGGATAAAACACAAGGGGAAGAGAAGGCTGGGTGTTGTGTTTTCTTCTCCGTTGATCTGGAGTGTTCTCCCTCCGCGTTGTGTGGTTGTTTCTTTGTCTTCCCCCGGCGATCTGGTGTGGTTCTCTCCTGTTGGGAAATGTTTGTGGAGTGTTGCTGCTGAAGGACCATCGTGAAAGAAGCGGAGTGTTGCTTGTGGGATCCGAGGGCAGTTTTGAAGAGTGGAATTCGTCGTCTGGACTGGGAAAGAGTGAGATGAGTGATTGACAAATTGAATCTCATAAACGCATGTTTTCTACACTAAATTGGATACTGGTTTGAAGTGCTTGGATCACGTTGTATGCATCGCACTGAGTGAAATAGACTGATTCCTTGTCGATCTCTAGCCTCCCCCTCGGCCATTGAAACCAGCGAAGTGAAGCCGCTTGTAGTGGTGGGGAAATTATTCATCGCATCTGTCCCAACTCTGACTATCATCGGCTCTTTAGATCGAGACCTCTGGGTGAGTGTTGGCCTTACTTTGCACTTGAAGAGTGGATTTTTAGTGCTGAAATTGACGTTTCCCATCACGTTGCATGTTTGGAATTGGACTGTCGTGTGTGTGTGGAAGATTTACCTTTTATCGCCGTGCACTCCCCATGTGTTATGCTGGTCTACCGTCCATCATAAGAGTCTAGAAAGATCGATTGCAGTCACCTGTTGGATGTCAGAAGGAAAAGCCCCCGTGCGCACACTACACGTGAGAACTGTTTTCCTCTGCTTGAAGTTTATGCTGTCTGTCCCAGTGAGAACCCTGCTCAGCTTATGACTTTGTCTCCTGCCACCCATGTGAGAGCTGTTCACCTCTATTTGAAGTGTTGATTCCGTCTGTTCCAGCGAACGTCGCTCAGCTTGTGACTTTGTCCCCTGCCACACACGTGAGAACTGTTTACCTCTGTTTAAAGTTTATGCTGCCTGTCCCAGTGAGAGCCCGGCTCAGCTTATGACTCTGTCTCCTGCCACCCTTGTGAGAGCTGTCCACCTCCATTCGAAGTGTTGATTCCGTCTGTTCCAGTGAACGTCGCTCAGCTTGTGACTGTGTCCCCTGCAACACACGTGAGAACTATTTACCTCTGCTTGAAGTTTGTGTGCTGTCTGCCCCTGTGAAAGCCCTGCTCAGCTTATGACTCTGTCTCCTACCACCAATGTGAGAGCTGTTCACCTCTATTTTGAAGTGTTGATTCCGTCTGTTCCAGCGAACGTCGCTCAGCTTGTGACTTTGTCCCCTGCAACACACGTGAGAACTGTTTACCTCTGCTTGAAGACTGTGTGCTGTCTGCCCCAGTGAAAGCCCTGCTCAGCTTATGACTCTGTCTCCTGCCACCAACGTGAGAGCTGTTCACCTCTATTTGAAGTGTTGACTCCGTCTGTTCCAGTGAACGCCCGCTCAGCTTGTGCCTTTGTCCCCTGCAACACACGTGAGAACTGTTTACCTCTGCTTGAAGTTTGAATGCTGTCTGTCCCAGTGAAAGCCCTGTTCAGCTATTGACTCTGTCTCCTGCCACCCATGTGAGAGCTATTCACCTCTATTTGAAGTGTTGATTCTGTCTGGGCCAGCCAAAGCTCCGCTCCGCTGGCGACTTGAGTCTGCTGTAGCCCTGAAACCCACCTGTATGGTGCGAAGTGCCCGCCCTTTACAACTCCTGTGAGCCCTGATCCACCTACTCACCTGCGATACTCACCTGTGATATTCACCTGTTCAGTGAGTTGGCACCAGCGCCAGAAGGAAGTAAGCCTGACTCATTTACTTACCTGCGATACCCACCTGTGCAGTACCTACCACTGTGAGTTGGCACCAGCGCCAGAAGGAAGTAAGCCTGACTCATTTACTCACCTGTGATACCCACCTTTTCAGCATCTACCACGGTGAGTTGGCACCAGCGCCAGAAGGAAGTAAGCCTGACTCATTTACTCACCTGCGATATCCACCTGTTCAGTACCTGCCACTGCGAGTTGGCACCAGCGCCAGAAGGAAGTGAGCCTGACCCCCCACTTGCCTTGGATTCCTGGGAAGAGGAAGGAAGAGGAATTTTAGATTAGGATTTTCAAATTGTTTTTATATTTAATAAAGCCTGTCATTCTTTTTATTCCTGTCTCCTGCCTCCTCCTTTGACACGCTCCTCAGGGTGATCCTGGTCTAGGGGTGGGTGCAGTCTGGCTTGGCCCACCTCGACCTGTGACATATTTTGGCGTAGTCGGCAGGGTTCACCTTGAGTTGAGCGATCAGAGGTTGAGATGGCGGAGGAGGAAGAGCCTGGGGCTCGGCAACCTGTCATGCCGATTTTCATGGGTTCCCCGTGGGCTCCGAAGTATGGAGGCCCGGGATCTGAAATGAGCTTGTTGATGTGGAAGATCCAGGTGGAGTACTTGGCAGGGCTCCAAGGTCTGAGTGCCCTGCAGAAGGTTCAGTTTGTTTTAAACTCCTTGGAAGGGGAAGCGAGAAGAGAAGTTCAGGCAGCACCGGAAGCAACTCGAGCGACTGTCCAGGCCATTTTTGACTTTCTCACGGGACAATATGGAGACACCACCCCGGTGGCTGTTCTGAGGACGCAGTTCTTCAATTCTCGGCAAGGCCCTCGCCAATCTGTTCGAGCATTTACCTTGCAACTACGAGAGCAGTTTTCTAGACTTTCGGGGAGACAGGATCATGGCCTGGAGGGAGGAGAGGTTCTACTACGAGATCAATTCTTATTGGGGCTACGGGAAGGCCCTGTGCGTCAGAGTCTGCGGGTGCAATTTCGACGAACTCCGAATCTGACCTTTGAAGAGCTTCGACGAGAAGCACTGGCCCTTGAGCATGATCTCACGGAGAGTGTGGATCCTCCCAGCTGTTTAGCCACGAATGTTGTTGGCACCCCTTCGGCTACTACGGCACCCGATTGGAAGGAGGCCCTCCGGGAAGAGCTGAAGAGAGACGAGCGGGAACAAATGTCTGACCTGTCGAAATCTTTTATGGAGGAGCTTCGTCGAGAACGCCTCCAGTTGTCCTCTTTACCCCGGGAGCGGGCTTACTCCGATGGGAATCGTCCCCCCGACCGCCGCCCATCCCAACCTTCGGGCTCTCGATTCCAGTGGGATGAGCATGGGCGTCCCATCTGCAACGGCTGTGGAGAGCCGGGACATTACTTCCGTCAGTGTCCTGCTCGACGTGCATCGCAAGGGGGTTTTTAGAGTTTCCGGCCACTGTGGGTCAAGTGGTCGGGACCCCCTTGTCAGACCCCTCCCTGCTTACATCTTCTAGGAGCCGCCTGGTGGGCTGTTGCCCGGTGGTGGTGGTTCAGGTCAATGAACAGGAAGTGCAGTGCCTTTTGGATACAGGCTCCCAAGTGACCCTATTTTCCGAAAGCTTGGCCCATGAGTTGTTTGGCGCCGAAGGTCGACCGCCTGCGGAAGCCCCCTGGTTGACGCTACGTGGGGCGAATGGTCTCGACATCCCGTATGTGGGATATCTGGTGACCGATCTCAAGATTCATGGAGTCGTAGTGCCTCAGAAAGGAGTGGTGGTCGTACGAGATACATGCCTGGGGTCTCATCGTGCCCTGCTTGGGATGAATGTCATTTCGGACTGTTGGGAAGAGCTATTCCGGGGTAGACCGGCTCGAGCAGCTGCAACCTCGGCCGGACAGGAGTGGGATCGCATCAGGGCCGATTGCCGCCGGGTATGTCTGGCTGAACAACAGGGGGACCGGGAAAGCACGGGAAGAGTAGTCTGCCGTTACGCCTTGTCCATCCCAGCTCAGAGCGAGGCGGTGGTCTGGGTCAGGTTGCCTCCTCGACTTTATAGTCCGGAAGATTGGGTCATGGTGGAACCCCATGAGGATGGTCCCAAGGTGGAAGTCGCACGGGGATTGGCGACTGCTCAGGGAGGCCGGGTCTTAGTGCGAGTCAGGAACACGAACCCCTTCCCTGTTCACTTGTACCGTCATCAGCGTTTGGCCCGAGTGACCTCAGTGAGGCCCCAACAGATTCGTGAACAGGGTGAAGTTAACTTCAATCAAGTGAGCCCAACAGTGGTCGAGGTGGCCCTGGCACGAGCGAGTCCGGGGGTAGGAGAGGCAGGAAGAGGATTGCCTGCCCACCTGACGGGGGAGTCATTACGGGGTGAAGGACTGGGGGAAGAGCAATTGGGACAACTCCAAGAGTTCCTGAGGGAATGGCAGCACTTGTTTTCCACTCACGATGAGGACTACGGCCGCACGGATGTAGTACGACATCAAATCCCAACTGGGGACGCTGCACCCAGCCGAGAGCGCTATCGACCCGTGCCCCCGACCCTGTACTCGGAGGTCCGCACCCTTTTGCGAGGGATGCTTGACAAGGGAATTATTCGAGAGAGCAGTAGCCCTTGGGCCGCCCCGATAGTACTGGTTCGAAAGAAAACGGGTTCCTGGAGGTTTTGTGTGGATTACCGAAGGCTGAACCAAGTAACCAAAAGAGATGCTTTCCCGTTGCCTCGAGTTGAAGACTCCCTCACGAGCCTCACACAAGCCACCTGGTATTCCACTCTTGACTTGGCCAGCGGCTACTGGCAGGTGCAGATGGATGAGCATGACCGGGAGAAGACAGCATTCACTACCCCCTTTGGCCTATATGAATGGGACCGGATGCCGTTCGGCCTCTGCAACGCTCCAGCCACGTTCCAACGGCTGATGCAGCGTTGTTTAGGCAACCAACTGGTGGACACCACCCTCGTCTATCTAGACGATGTCATCGTCTACTCTCCAGATTTCAAGTCCCATCTCGAGCACCTAGAGCAAGTCTTCCGCTCCCTGGAGCGCTATGGGTTGAAGCTCCAGCCAGACAAGTGCCAGCTCTTCTGCAAAGAGGTTAAATTCTTGGGGCATGTGGTGAGTGCGGCGGGGATTTCAGTTGATCCAGAGAAGGTGGTGGCAGTGCAGGAATGGGCTGCGCCCAAGACGGTGCGTCAGGTTCGTTCGTTCCTGGGCTTCGTGGGGTACTATAGGCGATTTATTAAAGACTTCTCTAAAATCGCCAAACCGATCAACCAGTTGCTGGGAGGTACGGGACGAGTCCGGGGCCGAGGGTCCCCTTCAATCCAATGGGATCCGGCCTGTGAAGCCGCCTTCCAGAGGCTCAAGCAGGAACTACTACAGGCCCCGATCCTGGCCTACGCCGACTTCACACAACCCTTCATCCTGTACACCGACGCTAGCCACCTGGGCTTGGGGGCCGTTTTGGCACAGAAGCAGCAGGGAGAGGAAAAGGTAATTGCCTATGCAAGCCGAAGTCTACATCCAACGGAGAAGAACGACGCCAACTACAGTTCTTTTAAGCTTGAGTTGCTGGCTGTGAAGTGGGCGTTGTGTGAAAAATTCAAGGACTATTTGTGGGGAGCCAAGGTACGGGTCGTCACGGACAATAACCCGTTGGTACATTTGCAGACTGCTAAACTGGGGGCGGTGGAACAGCGCTGGGCAGCACAAATGGCCAATTTTGACTACCAGCTCCAGTACCGGCCAGGAAGAGAACACACTAATGCCGATGTACTCTCCAGGCTACCCGGTGAAGGATCGGCAGGCCAGGTACCGGCACCAGAAGCGGGGTCCGACGAGGGACTGATGGTGGGAGTGGTAGAGGCACCGGGGCAAACGCCAGAGGAACCCCCCCTTTGTTGGGGGTGGGACCCACAACGATGGAGGCTGTGGCAGGGCGAGGATGCAGATGTAGCGTTGGTCCGAACGTGGCTAGAACAGAAGGCTTGGCCTGAGGGTGCGGGACGCCGAGCTCAGACTCGGATTGTGCGGGGCCTGCTGGGACAGAGGGGGAGACTCCATTTGAAGGAAGGCGTGCTCTGTAGGGCCCTCCAGGACCCAGGTCGGGGCGATGGGGTCTGCCAAATCGTGGTCCCTGAAGGGCGTTGTCAGGCTTTACTGGAGGCATATCACGCCAGGATGGGACATCAGGGACAGGAGAGGACATTGGCACTGGTGAGGCGACATTTCTACTGGCCCGGAATGGAGGGTAGCACAAGGACTTACCTTCGGAGGTGCCCACGCTGCATGCTGTTTAAAACCAAGAAGGAGGCACGGGCACCGCTGGTTCCGATTCAGGCCAAGGCACCGCTGCATATGGTGGCCATGGATTATCTGACTTTGGGACGGCCAGCGGATCAGATCCAGAATATCCTTGTGGTAACCGATCTGTTTACCAAGTATGCTTGGGCCATCCCAACTGTGGACCAAACCGCCATCACGACTGCCAACGCCCTCTGGAGGTATGTGATCCAACCATTTGGATGCCCAGAAATTTTCCACTCGGACCAAGGAACCAACTTTGAGTCCAGGGTGATCCATGAGCTGTGCCAACTGTACGGATGCAAGAAGACCCATACGACTCCCTACCACCCCCAAGGGAACGGGGGGTGTGAAAGATTTAATCAGACCTTGCTGAGTTTATTAGGAACCTTAGAGGAGGAACAGCAAGGCCATTGGGTCGACAGACTCCCGGCAATGATACAGGCCTACAATAATAGTGTGCACAGTATCACTGGTTACGCCCCCACTTACCTGATGTTCGGCAGACATGTGAGACTTCCGATGGATATGCTTCTGGGGACCACTGCAGGGGAAGAGGGGAGTAGTTTGACGGATTGGGTGACGGGACACCATCAACGCCTCCAGTCGGCGTACGAACGAGTCTCTGGCCAGATTAACCGAGCAGCGCTAAAGAACAAGAGGTTGTATGACCGAACGGCTCGAGAGGCACCGCTACTGCCAGGGGAGAGGGTGCTGGTACGGGACAATCGCCGACAAGGGAAGGGAAAATTGAGCAACCGATGGGAGGCCCAGCCATATGTCGTTCAGCGACAACCCCATCCGGACCAACCTGTATATGCCCTACGGCCCGAAGGGAAGACGGGCCCCGAACGGGTGTTACATCGTAACCTGATCCGCCCTTGCCCGAATTACCCAAAGCCAGTGGTAGAGGACCCACCGGCCGAGACGCCTTGGATGCCCCCGCTGGTAGGATGGGCAGTGATCCCGAGGGGCCTAGGCCTAGGACCACGACCTGAAGCACCCATCTCTCCACCCCGGCGTTCGCAACGAGAGAATCGGGGTCAGCCTCCAGCCAGGTATGGAGACTGGGTGTCTGGAGACCGTTCTCGGGACTAGAACGGTTTGGCAGGGGGGTATGTCACGGGGTGACAAATAATCCCCGGAACTAATCCCATCAGAAAAGTGTTCCCGCCGGGACACTTTTAGTGTAACACTGTCCCCGGGCTTGTGTGTGTGTCTGTCGTCATGACAACAAAACGGCAAATTGGCAACAGGTGCGGGGACTTCACTTTGAGTGCCTGATTGAGGCCACGCCAGCATTCTGAGAGGATAAAACACAAGGGGAAGAGAAGGCTGGGTGTTGTGTTTTCTTCTCCGTTGATCTGGAGTGTTCTCCCTCCGCGTTGTGTGGTTGTTTCTTTGTCTTCCCCCGGCGATCTGGTGTGGTTCTCTCCTGTTGGGAAATGTTTGTGGAGTGTTGCTGCTGAAGGACCATCGTGAAAGAAGCGGAGTGTTGCTTGTGGGATCCGAGGGCAGTTTTGAAGAGTGGAATTCGTCGTCTGGACTGGGAAAGAGTGAGATGAGTGATTGACAAATTGAATCTCATAAACGCATGTTTTCTACACTAAATTGGATACTGGTTTGAAGTGCTTGGATCACGTTGTATGCATCGCACTGAGTGAAATAGACTGATTCCTTGTCGATCTCTAGCCTCCCCCTCGGCCATTGAAACCAGCGAAGTGAAGCCGCTTGTAGTGGTGGGGAAATTATTCATCGCATCTGTCCCAACTCTGACTATCATCGGCTCTTTAGATCGAGACCTCTGGGTGAGTGTTGGCCTTACTTTGCACTTGAAGAGTGGATTTTTAGTGCTGAAATTGACGTTTCCCATCACGTTGCATGTTTGGAATTGGACTGTCGTGTGTGTGTGGAAGATTTACCTTTTATCGCCGTGCACTCCCCATGTGTTATGCTGGTCTACCGTCCATCATAAGAGTCTAGCAAGATCGATTGCAGTCACCTGTTGGATGTCAGAAGGAAAAGCCCCCGTGCGCACACTACACGTGAGAACTGTTTTCCTCTGCTTGAAGTTTATGCTGTCTGTCCCAGTGAGAACCCTGCTCAGCTTATGACTTTGTCTCCTGCCACCCATGTGAGAGCTGTTCACCTCTATTTGAAGTGTTGATTCCGTCTGTTCCAGCGAACGTCGCTCAGCTTGTGACTTTGTCCCCTGCCACACACGTGAGAACTGTTTACCTCTGTTTAAAGTTTATGCTGCCTGTCCCAGTGAGAGCCCGGCTCAGCTTATGACTCTGTCTCCTGCCACCCTTGTGAGAGCTGTCCACCTCCATTCGAAGTGTTGATTCCGTCTGTTCCAGTGAACGTCGCTCAGCTTGTGACTGTGTCCCCTGCAACACACGTGAGAACTATTTACCTCTGCTTGAAGTTTGTGTGCTGTCTGCCCCTGTGAAAGCCCTGCTCAGCTTATGACTCTGTCTCCTACCACCAATGTGAGAGCTGTTCACCTCTATTTTGAAGTGTTGATTCCGTCTGTTCCAGCGAACGTCGCTCAGCTTGTGACTTTGTCCCCTGCAACACACGTGAGAACTGTTTACCTCTGCTTGAAGACTGTGTGCTGTCTGCCCCAGTGAAAGCCCTGCTCAGCTTATGACTCTGTCTCCTGCCACCAACGTGAGAGCTGTTCACCTCTATTTGAAGTGTTGACTCCGTCTGTTCCAGTGAACGCCCGCTCAGCTTGTGCCTTTGTCCCCTGCAACACACGTGAGAACTGTTTACCTCTGCTTGAAGTTTGAATGCTGTCTGTCCCAGTGAAAGCCCTGTTCAGCTATTGACTCTGTCTCCTGCCACCCATGTGAGAGCTATTCACCTCTATTTGAAGTGTTGATTCTGTCTGGGCCAGCCAAAGCCCCGCTCCGCTGGCGACTTGAGTCTGCTGTAGCCCTGAAACCCACCTGTATGGTGCGAAGTGCCCGCCCTTTACAACTCCTGTGAGCCCTGATCCACCTACTCACCTGCGATACTCACCTGTGATATTCACCTGTTCAGTGAGTTGGCACCAGCGCCAGAAGGAAGTAAGCCTGACTCATTTACTTACCTGCGATACCCACCTGTGCAGTACCTACCACTGTGAGTTGGCACCAGCGCCAGAAGGAAGTAAGCCTGACTCATTTACTCACCTGTGATACCCACCTTTTCAGCATCTACCACGGTGAGTTGGCACCAGCGCCAGAAGGAAGTAAGCCTGACTCATTTACTCACCTGCGATATCCACCTGTTCAGTACCTGCCACTGCGAGTTGGCACCAGCGCCAGAAGGAAGTGAGCCTGACCCCCCACTTGCCTTGGATTCCTGGGAAGAGGAAGGAAGAGGAATTTTAGATTAGGATTTTCAAATTGTTTTTATATTTAATAAAGCCTGTCATTCTTTTTATTCCTGTCTCCTGCCTCCTCCTTTGACACGCTCCTCAGGGTGATCCTGGTCTAGGGGTGGGTGCAGTCTGGCTTGGCCCACCTCGACCTGTGACAACTACACAGCGCTAATAAGAGATCCAGTAAAGAAAGCATTTGAATTTGCCACAGAAGTAATAACATCGCTGCGAGATCTAGAGAGAAAGATTCACATTTCTCCGTTATTAACGGATCAAACAGCGCGTGGAAACCAGGAAGAAACATTGTGCCGTGAATGAACTATCCAGTGTCCAGATCTGCAACATTCACCATGGATTTACTGTAGTAACACTAACTGCAACCATGAAAGTTTGGCAGGAATAGTAGGCTATAATGCCTTCAAGTAACATTACGTCGGTTTTATTTTGACATAATGAATACAATTGCTGCCCTCAAATGTTAATCTGAAATAAAATAAACCTTGGTTTATAACTACTACAATATTACATTTCATTTTTTCCAAGAAGCTGTTTTGTTTTATATGCTCATAAGAAGAATCAATTATAGCTCCAGAATTACTCAAAGTAAAAAATATCACACTTTATTATGTTAGTTTTAATATAAAAAAAGAAATCAAGGAAATTTCTCTGCCATTTCTTTCTTTTTGCTGTATCAAAAACGTACCGAACCGTGAATTTTGTGAACCGTTACACCCCTATATATATATATATATATATATATATATATATATATATATATATATATATATATATATATATATATATATATTAGTGCTGGGAAAAAAAATAATTGCATCCAAAATAAAAGTTTGTGTTTGCATAATATATGTGTGTGAACTGTGTATAATTATTTTGTATATAAATACACACATATGCATGTATTAATTAAAAAAAAATTGCATGTATATACTGTATATACATTTATACATAATTTATATTATATATAAATAATTTATATATATAAATAAATACAAATATTAAATATATACATGCATATGTGTGTATTTATATATACAAAATAATTATACACAGTACACATATATACACAAACTTTTATTTTGGATGCGATTAATTTTTTCCCAGCACTAATATATATATATATATAGATAGATATATATGGGGGGGGGGGGGGGGGGGGGTCACGGATTGTTAAATATGTACATAGGGGGGGCCCCAAGGAAAAAGGTTGGGAACCACTGATTTAGAGGAATTAATGTAACCAAAAGTCAGTTATTCCAAATAACAGTCAAACAATTGATGTATTACAGATAAATGAAGAATTCCGAAGGTGTGCTGCAGTTCCATTAGAATCAGTGTTTATGTCCCAGCTGGACAAGTACACTCCAAAACTTCTTGACCTGTTTAGTGCGAAGGGAGGAGCGGCTGGTCAACGCATAAAGAACTTGTTATTGGAACTGATACAGGTGAGGCAAAAGTGGTAACAATGTTGCAGATGCATATTAATACAATAATTACTTTATTTACTCGTCTTGCCTAATTGGGTGAATATTGCAATAAAAAGGCATTTTTGTTTACAGCTCCTAATTAATTTAAAGGTTATATGAAAAAAGTGTGTGTATAGATAGGAAGATATGTGATAGATATAGATAGAGAGAGAGAGATATGTGATAGATATAGATAGAGAGAGGGATATGTGATATATATATAAAGCTCTGTTGAATAGGTAGCACAGAACACACTGATAATGACAAATGTTTGTAGTTACATTGCCTGCAAGATTCAGTTTTTCATTATTCACTTACCAACTATAGGATCCAAGTACCTCTGTGGTGAAGAAGAGAGACGTGACTCTGAGATGCCTCATTGAATACATGGGAGAGAATGGGCAAGAGCTCATCTCTGACTACTATGTAAGTATTGTTTTGGGGGAAAAGCACTTATTCCTCAGATATCAATCTTATGTCTGTCTGAGTTATAGTATGGAGCTGGAGTTGGGGATTGGTTAGCTTGTCTTGGAACAAATACTGTAATTGGGTGGAAATGGCTAGTCTGGCTCTGTCAAAGTGTGTCAAACACACCTACAAAAACCCAAATGTATGTGCAGGAACCAGGGTCCCAAATTAACATTTTGGTCTTCCAGTTGCTTGTAGACTTGATTATAAAAATACTGTCATATTTTTCAACTGCAGTTTTACAAAAGTAAAATCCTTGTTTTACATTAATGCAGGAGTCATAATCATCTGATGATATAACTGTAAGAGTGGCATTTTCAGTACTTTTACTGAACCACACCTGGCTTTTGAAGATTGTTCTCTGTTGCCACTTATTGTTCTGTTTATTCTCATACAGGGACAAACGGAGAGCAGTGTCCATGAGGACTTGAACATGCGCAATATGCAGATATATGTCTGCCGTGAACCAGATGCAGTGGGCATAATCGTTGAGGGAATCCCAGTGCTTACTGATCTTGGGAATCTGGCCAGGGCATGTTGCCTGCTTCTGGGGATGACATATGCTCTGAACCTGCAGTATCCACCACAATTTCCACCTTTATTTTCAAGTCAAATGTTGTGCGTTGAATGTGTTCTTGTGTTGAAGGACTTATGTAAGATTAAGCTTTTTTTTTAAATATATAATGTTTTTTTGCTTAATCACTCTTGCTCGGTGGGCAGTTTAACTTGGAACAATGTGGTAGTCAAGCACAGACTTCTTCAGTTCCCGGACAAGTCTCCAGCTTCTGGGCACTTCTTGTGCTGAATTAATTTTTATGTCAAATGCTGAGGTCAGAGCCCCGTTTATTTTATTTTATTTCAGTGTCAAATGTTTTATTGGAATATAGCACAGATTGTTATTCCAACATGTTCATGTATTAGTTTATTATGTTTTAATACATATGAAAATGTACTGTACTGTGCACTAAAGTCAGTCCGTTTAAGTAAATTGCTCAGGTCAAGAGTCACATTGTATTTTAATGTCAGTGTTAAGATTGCACTTTGAAGGTGTTCTATGCTGCACTTAAAGATGAGGTTAGAAGTTTATGTAATTTTTAGTCTTAAAATGTTTACAACATTAACATTGAAATCGATTACAGAAACTTTTTGCATCCAATTGTTTGTATATGGCAGCTGTTAATAAACGGTGGAAATGAATACCTCTCTTTCCTAATTAAAGTTATGGCAATGCTAACTAATTATTTCAAGTGGATTAAAGAAATAATTTGTCTAAATTAAGAGGAATAGATTAAATTAATTAAAATCAAAAAGTTATTTTTTTTACTTAAAATGTTACTTATTTTAACTAAGTATGATTTGGTCAATATGCTGCTCTTTGTCACAATAGTTAAACTCAAATGTTTTGCTTAATATTGTAGACTCTACTTAATTTTTTAGCATTCAGTACAATTAATATTACTGATTTTTACCAAATCAAAATACCAAGAAGTTCACTAAACTTACAAAAAGTAGTTGGAAAATGTTGCCTTAATTTTTTTGAGTTGAATCTAAGTAACAGTTTTTACAGTGTACATTGCACAAACGATATAACATGCACCTTTTAATTGCATTCCAGAACTATATAATTCCCATTTGCATTAAAGAGATAATGTGTTTTGCATTGCATTGCACAAACGATATCAAGTTGTGTATTGAAAACAGGGCCGCATTAAGAGCTCACTGGGCCCCGGGGCTATGAGCTATTGGAGGCCCCCTAAAATTTAATCAAATTAAACATTCTCTTTTTTAAAACTTGTTTTATTAGTTTCAATATTTTAACTTTATGCACATTGCATCAACCAAAAATTAAATTAAATGCAACAGTCTCAGACTTGAAGAAAATTGTTGAACATTTAACCAATTTCTGCACATTCCACCATATTTTAACGAAATAAACAAAGTCCTTTTTCTGTTAACTTATATTTCTGCATATTCCAGCATATAAAATGCACATATTTTTTTGTAAAATCCTCTATTCGATTAGATGTAAATAAAATACAGCAATAAAATAATTAAAATGAAAGTCTCTCATGACTGTATACCAAATTATTAACATTTACGTCTTTTAACATTAAAGTGCAGATTAGTTTTGTTTTTGTAAATCGTCAGACATGTTTTAACCATTTCATTAAGTTTTGCTTTGTAGAAAGCATTTGTTTAAAGTGAATTTCGTTTTGTATAAATTGTATCTTAATTTTAATAAATATTTAATCAACCAATTGCATGTATTTAATAAATAAAAAGCAAATATAGCAGACAATATAATAACCGTGACATTGAGGCGCTAGGGCGCCGCGTTCACTTGCATTGCATTGTTAAAAGCCTTTCTTTAAAGTGAATTTCGTTTTGTATAAATTCAATTGTATCTTATTTTAATAAATGTTTCATCAACCATTTGCATGTATTTAACAAATACAAGGTAAATATATAGTAGACAATATAATAACCGTAAGATGGAGGAGACGCGCGCCGCGTTCACTTTCACTTTCATTGTTAACTAGCGTGCACCTCATAAATGAATGAAACTCAGCGTAGGCCTATGTCTCATACATTAGCATTAAATATCTTTGCTGCATCCTTTCTAGAACAGACAAGGGCTTGAATGAACATAAGAAGGAATGTTGTAACAAGCGGTATTACAAATTCACAATGTCACATTAACATTAGCTTAGTGGGAAAAAAAGAAAGAATACATTTTACATAAAATCCAGTGCTTTCAAAGCATTACATGTTTTCATTTCTTTCTTGTTTTTAGTTTGTTCCGAAAGATGTACATATAATGTAAAGTCCTTTATAAAATGTGGAAAATTTGGTTTACTTTGAGCCCACTTCTTTTTATGTATATGGTATTTTCCCAATATAACAGATAACTATAGCCTAATATGTTGTTCTTTACATTCCAAATTGTCATTTGGAATTGTCATTTGGAATTGTTACATTCCAAATTGTTATTCTTCTTAGTATAAAAAAGCACATAAAAACACAAATTTCCATCATACACTTTTAGAATAAATGCATTTGATATACCAAATTCAAACGTGACGTTTCAATTCCCCCTGCCACCCACGGGGGTTTGATGGACAGGCGATCTGACCAATCATAACGCCGAATCCGAAATTTAGTCCGGCAGCAAAGCAGTCAGTAGAAAGTTAATGTCTTTGGACTTGAACTTGAAAAACGGTATTGTTTAAATTACTTAAATGACAATATTTAGGGCCCAAGCCCTGAAAGGGCGCAGAGCCCTATTGTTCTTCTAAGGGTTTTTTGTTATTCTTCTTCATAATAATTTTTTTTTCAAGGTTTTTGCCACTTTTGGGGGCCTTAACGTGCTCAAAAACTCTTGAAACTTTGCACACGGGTCAGAACCCGCGGCCATTAGAGCCAGATGAAGCTGGTACCCGGGCGTGGCAGGGGGGCTCGACAGCGCCCCCTGGAACGGGGTCCGAAAACTTGGTCCATAAATCAAACACGCTTGCATGAAATAATATGAAACTCGGTACACTTATAGATCTCATCAGTTCATATATCCTTCATGCTCTGACTTTTTACCCCAGCCCAACAGGAAGTCGGCTATTTGGCGTAGTTTAAAAAACACATGCAATGGAATTTAAAATACTCCTCCTAGACGATTCAAACAATCACCACGAAACTCGGTGTGCATGAAGTCAAGACATTGAGGATGAAAAGTTGCGAGGGGATTTTTGATATCTCGAACGGTTTGGCCGTGGCGAGGAAACGAATTTATGGCGAATATTGGAAACAGGAAGTGTGTTATAACATCCTCATACATTAACTGATCTTGATGAAACTTCAGCAGTGTGTTCGCTGTAAGAGGCCGATCACATGGATGTGACTATTGTGAGTCAAAGTTATAGCGCCACCACCAACTGGCAGCAGGAAGTGTGTCACTTTCAAAATGCTTTGAAATCACCCTCTTATTTTTACCCGATTTGCTTCAAACTTCATCTGTATAATGTAAACACACGACAGATGTAGACCTGTGAAAGGATGATTGATATCTTTAATACTGTCGCCATGGCAACGCTTTAAACTTTTATATTCTTTTTGGATGCATTTGAGGCTCTTAACATGCTTCAAATTGCATGAAACTCAACATGCATATCACATTTATTGCCTAGTACACTTGTGCGAAGTTTCAGAAACGGGCGTGGTAAGGGGCTCATTAGCGCCACCTTTAGTCAAAAATGGGGTATTAGTTTTACCTACAGTAACCAAACTCGGTACGTATATTCTTCTCTTCGATCCGGACAACTTTCTAATTTACAGTCATTAGCTCCGACCAACAGGAAGTCAGATATTTTGGTTTGAATGTGTACTGTTTGGAGCATTTTCCCTCTGCCCCTCTGTGCGTGTGTGTGTGTGAGGAGGGGGGGGGCTAGTTTTTTAGTTTAACCATTTATCTGCTGTGTGCAAAATCTCTGGCACTTTTGAGGGCCTTAACGTGCTCGAAAACTCTTGAAATTTTGCACACAGGTCAGAACCCGCGGCCATCAGGGCCAGGCTGAAGCTGGTACCCGGGCGTGGCAGGGGGGCTCGACAGCGCCCCCTGGAATGGGATTCGAACACTTGTCCGTATATCAAACACGCTTGCATGAATTAATATGAAACTCGGTACACATATAGATTTAATCGGGCCGAACAACTTTCCCTGGGTCAAGTTTTACGCCAGCCCAACAGGAAGTCGGCTATTACGGGTTGATTGCAGAACGCTTGCTCTCGCATTTGAAACACTTCTCCTAGAGAATTCATCCGATGACCACGAAACTCGGTCAGCATGAAGTCAAGACATGGAAGATGATAAAATGCCAGGGGATTTTTGATATCTCGAACGGTTTGGCCGTGGCGAGGAAACAAATTTATGATTAAAAAAGGATCATAAATGTGATCCTATAAAGTGTGTTATAACTTAGTTAAAGTTTTACCTACAGTAACCAAACTCGGTACGTATATTCTTCTCTTCGATCCGGACAACTTTCTAATTTACAGTCATTAGCTCCGACCAACAGGAAGTCAGATATTGTGGTTTGAATGTGTATTTTCTCTCTCTCTGTCTCTCTGCCATTCTGTGTGTGTGTGTGTCTGTCTGTGTGGGGAGGGGAGGGGAGGGGGGATGTGTGTGTGTGTGTGTGTACTTGGTATACATTACATTGTGGGAACCGAATGTCCCCACAAGGATAGTAAAACCTGAGATCACCTCCATTGTGGGGACCAGCCAGCGGTCCCCATGAGGGGAATGGGTTAATAAACATACTAAATTATATATTTTTGAAAATGTAAAAATGCAGAATGTCTCCTGTGATGGGTAGGTTTAGGGATAGGGGCAGTGTAAGGGGATAGAATATACAGTTTGTACAGTATAAAACCCATTACGCCTATGGAATGTCCTCACAAGGATAGAAATGAAAGCTTGTGTGTGTGTGTGTGTGTGTGTGTGTGTGTGTGTGTGTGTGTGTGTGTGTGTGTGTGTGTGTGTGTGTGTGTGTGTGTGTGTGTGTGTGTGTGTGTGTGTGTGTGATTTTGGTTGGGTGACAGTTGTAGGTTACAGTTTGACAAGAGTTTATAGTTTAACAAAAGCACAATGTTGTGTTTCATTGCGAGTGTACACAAATATAAGGAAACACTTTGCATTTTGAATGATGGTCTGTATGAACAAAATGACGGAGTATGTTTTTATGTCTCCATTGTTCGATCGAGCCTCACACACACACACACACACACACACACACACACACACACACACACACACACACACACACACACACACACACACACACACACACACACACACACACACACACACACACACACAGCATTCCAGCATTGCAATCTTGACATCGCAGAATGTTCATTATAGCCTTAATAAAATATAATAATAAAATAGTCAACCTTACATATAAAAATTACACTGCTCTGTTTAAATAGTCATTTGTACAGTTTGTGCCGTTCATAATACATTTTTTTAATTTTTCTATATTGGAACGTGAGTGTACAAAGTACAAAGCCTATAAAAAGAATAGTTTAGCATCCAAAAATGTTAATAATATATATATTATTATTATATATATAATAATATATATGTTAAAAATAGGGGGGAAAAAAGAATTTACATAATATATATATATATTTTTTTATATATATATATATATATATATAAAATTAAAGCTGCAAGCAGCGATGGAGGGCCCAAGCCGGTGGCACCGCCACCCGGTGCCTTTAGTTTCACTAAAGGCACCAGGGTGGCGGTGCCACCGGCTTGGGCCCGCAATCGCTGCTTGCAGCTTTAATTTTATATATATATATATTTGAAAGTTGACACTTTGTTTCATGTCAAAAGTAAGCTGCTCTCTCGTCTGTCAGCGCGTAGCCTACTACTAGTCTGTGCCCCGCAATGTATTTTTCACTGCGTGAGAACATGTGTGGCGTGACTCGTAAGAGCGAGAGCCTGGCTTATCACACACAGGAGGCTGGTCTTTGCGAATGGTCAATTACTTTAATAATAATGATTGATAGTGATGATTCCATGATAATGCATGCAATTTATGGTAAAAGCATCACTAAATAACAGGGCTAATTTGTGGGGGGCGTGGTGAGGCTTTGGCAATCAGCGTTACCGATGGATAGTCAATCTGCTCCACGGCCAATCACGGGCCCCCTCCTTGCTCGGGCCCCGCCTAGCCCTGTTGTTAATGCGGCCATGATTGAAAAATAACATTTAAGCTATAAAATTGTTGCATTGCATTGCTTACCAGAACTAACTCATTCTATTGTGCATTAAAGAGATAGCATAAGGGATAGCATGCATAATGCAGGGTTTGCAAAATTTCTAAATCGCTGGTAGCCCTTCGGGCAGGCACTCTTCAGATTTTGGTAGCCCGAAATTAATTTTACTAGCCCACATAAAAAGACAATTTTTAATGTAGAAAATTGGTTAGGAGTCAAAACATGAATCAAAAACTTTTTCAAAACACAAATATCAACAATTGGATATGAAATAATCAAATTAGAATCACCAATACAAATATACATCTGGTTCTCTGAAGTGAAATGTGTGTGACCAGTATGGAACATGAATCTGTCTGTGGCTCAGCCCCCAATGAGGGTATGATAAAAAAAAAAAAAGGTAACAGTTTGGGTTAGGGTCTAACGCTCACAATTAACTAGTTTCATTAACATGCAGATGGCAGGGTTTTATCATCATTTTTATCGGCCCGATAAATTTTTGATTTCTCTTATCTACATATGTGCATTCTAAGATGTTTTGAATGGCAAAAAAATTGGACAACAATAGCTTTAAAACCATGTCAGCGGGCAGTAGATTTGTCAATAACTGCTCTCACTTCTTATCCATCACTCTTTCTTTTTCTCAGTCTCCTCATCTTGCCCTGTCTCTTCCCCTCCTAAAGCTGCACTTTTTTATTTTACTGAAGGCTACAAATTGTACTATATTAATTCTCAACATGTACACATTCGTTATTAATATTGTGCCTAACAAGATGAAAACGGCTTTGTTTCTCGTCCCCTCACAATGACAGTAAACGAATTACATTACATGAGTCACGTTACAAAGGCCTATTTTCAGTTCAAAATGGCAAAATTAGACAAGTAAATTCGTTTGTCGATAATTTGTCATTTGTTTAACATTTATGACCTAAAAAAAAAACTGTGAAATATTTAGTTTAGCTACTTACATCTTATCGCACTTGACCGTAAACTGAAGCGTCGAGTCGCTCTGCTCAAATTCGCGCTCAGTAGCTTCTGTGAATATAAATCCCGCCTACTTTGATTTGATTGGTAATCTCTAATATTCTGACATTGACGAGTAGTGACAGACCAATGAGGCTCAGATACATATACACACACACACACACACACACACATCCTGTCCTCGGTTTCTGACGTGCGCTCTGTTCGGCGCCACTGCGGATTGAAGACGATGAATGCGCTGAATCTGATTATAACAAGACTGAAGCGAACACTATTTCAGATAGCCCGTCGGGCAGGCCGGTTATGCATTTTGGTTGCCCGACTGGAAAACACAATAGCCCCGGGACGTCGGGCGGGCGATTTTGCGAGCCCTGTAATGTGTTGTTGCATTACATTGCACAAACGATATAACGTTGTGCATTGAAAAATAACATATATGCAATGCACATTTTGCATTGCATTCCATAACTATATCATTCCCATTTGCATTAAAGAGATAACATATGTGTTTTGCATTGCATTGCACAAATGATATCAAGTTGTGCATTGAAAAATAACATTTAAGCTATGCAATTTTTTTTTTGATTTGATTTATTTATGGATTAACAAACATACATAATCCAAAGGATAACATGTTAAAGTGTAAACACTTATTTCCAACATGGTCCTTGGGTGCATCAAGTTGTGCATTGAAAAATAACATTTAAGCTATGCAATTATTGCATTGCATTGCTTACCAGAACTAACTCCTTCCCATGTGCATTAAAAAGATAACATATGTGTTGTTGTATTACATTGCACAAAGGATATTAAGTTGTGCATTGAAAAATAACATATAAGCTATGCACTTGTTGCATTGCATTTCTTACCAGAACTAACTCATTCCATTGTGCATTAAAGAGATAGCATACATAATGTGTTGTTGCATTACATTGCACAAACGATAGAACTTTGTGCATTGAAAAATAACATATTTGCAATGCACATTTTGCATTGCATTCCAAAACTATATCATTCCCATTTGCATTAAAGAGATAACATATGTGTTTTGCATTGCCTTGCACGAACGATTTAACGTTGTGCATTGAAAAATAACATATAAGCTATGCAATTGTTGCATTGCATTGCTTACCAGAACTAACTCATTCCTATGTGCATTAAAAAGATAACATATGTGTTGTTGCATTACATTGCACAAACGATATTAAGTTGTGCATTGAAAAATAACATATATGCAATGCACATTTTGCATTGCATTCCAGAACTATATCAATCCCATTTGCATTAAAGAGATAACATATGTGTTTTGCATTACATTGCACAAACGATATAACGTTGTGCATTGAAAAATAACATATAAGCTATGCACTTGTTGCATTGCATTTCTTACCAGAACTAACTCATTCCATTGTGCATTAAAGAGATAGCATACATAATGTGTTTTGCATTGCCTTGCACGGACGATTTAACGTTGTGCACTGAATAATAACATATAAGCTATGCAAATTGTTGCATTGCATTGCTTACCAGAACTAACTCATTCCCATGTGCATTAAAGAGATAACATATGTGTTGTTGCATTACATTGCACAAACGATTTCAAGTTGTGCATTGAAAAATGACATATATATGCAATGCACATTTTGCATTGCATTCCAAAACTATATAATTCCCATTTGCATTAAAGAGATAATATATGTGTTTTGCATTGCATTGCACAAACGATATCAAGTTGTGCATTGAAAAATAACATTTAAGCTATGCAATTGTTGCATTGCATTTCTTACCAGAACTAACTCATTCCATTGTGCATTAAAGAGATAGCATACATAATGTGTTGTTGCATTACATTGCATAAACGATATAACGTTGTGCACTGAATAATAACATATAAGCTATGCAATTGTTGCATTGCATTGCTTACCAGAACTAACTCATTCCCATGTGCATTAAAGAGATAACATATGTGTTGTTGGATTACATTGCACAAACGATATCAAGTTGTGCATTGAAAAATAACATATAAGCTATGCACTTGTTGCATTGCATTTCTTACCAGAACTAATTCATTCCATTGTTCATAAAAGGGATAGCATACATATTGTGTTGTTGCATTACATTGCACAAACGATATAACGTTTTGCATTGAAAAATAACATATATGCAATGCACATTTTGCATTGCATTCCAAAACTATATCATTCCCATTTGCATTAAAGAGATAACATGTGTTTTGCATGGCACAAACGATATCAAGTTGTGAATTGAAAAATAATATTTAAGCTATGCAATTGTTGCATTGTATTGCTTACCAGAACTAACTCATGTGCATTAAAAAGATAACATGTGTTGTTTTATTACATTGCACAAACGATATTAAGTTGTGCATTGAAAAATAACATATATGCAATGCACATTTTGCATTGCATTCCAGAACTATATCAATCCCATTTGCATTAAAGATATAACATATGTGTTTTACATTGCCTTGCACGAACGATTTAACGTTGTGCATTGAAAAATAACATGTAAGCTATGCACTTGTTGCATTGCATTTCTTACCAGAACTAACTCATTCCATTGTGCATTAAAGAGATAACATATGTGTTGTTGCATTACATTGCACAAACGATATCAAGTTGTGCATTGAAAAATAACATAAGCTATGCACTTGTTGCATTGCATTTCTTACCAGAACTAACTCATTTCATTGTGCATTAAAGAGATAGCATACATAATGTGTTGTTGCATTACATTTTACAAACGATATAACGTTGTGCATTGAAAAATAACATATATGCAATGCACATTTTGCATTGCATTCCAGAACTACTGTACATCATTCCCATTTGCATTAAAGAGATAACATATGTGTTTTGCATTGCCTTGCACGAACGATTTAACAATGTGCATTGAAAAAATAACATTTAAACTATGCAATTGTTGCATTGCACTGCTTACCAGAACTAACTCATTTCCATGTGCAATAAAGAGATAAATACAGTATGTGTTGTTGCATTACATTGCACAAACGATATAACATTGTGCATTACAAAATAACATATATCCAATGCACTTTTTGCATTGCATTCTAAAACTATATTATTCCCATGTGCATTAAAGAGATAGCATATGTGTTGTTGCATGGCATTGCACCAACGATCTAACGTTGTGCATTGAAAAATATTGTTGTCTATGAAAAACATAGACAATAAAAAAAGAAAAAACAATTATATTTAGACGTGTCGTCGGGGAGTTCCCTGACGAATTGGGATCACGCTAGGGAGACCAAATGCCTACGAGAGAATTAAAACGAGCCAATGAAAATTGGCATGCAGGAATGCATTCCGCAGCCTACCTACCAGCGCGGGAATAAAAGGCGGAAGCAACGCATGCATAGTGCTTTTAGCTTCGGAGCCGACCGGTTGTGTCCTCTCTGAGTGAATGAGCTTTAAGATTGTATCTGATGTGGCCACCAGGAGTCTATAATATACCCTCTGGACTACTACTCAAATGGGTTACAGACCCATAATGATAAACTCATTAATTAATAAAAAGAACCCCCGAGTTTCACGCAAGCCACCCTAATTAAAGGACGCAGATGGAAGCTGGTGTGTCAAAAATATATAAATTTCTTTATTTCACAATAATTAAATACAAAATTTAAAAAGACAACTGGAATACTTCAGGAAACTTCTCTCAATCAAAACACCAAATGGTCAAGAGTATACGGAGTTTCCCTTCCGAGACGTGTCAGAATTTTTAAAGCACCCCACACTTCACTCTTAATAAATAAGTCAAGAAGAATACACAGGTAAAATAACCCAGTTAAATACACGTGATTCACAGCAATATCTCTACACACACACACACCACTGCAGGCGTTTGTCTCGTTTGGAAAACTACACGTTACGTACAAGTATTTCAATTAAAAGAGCCCCACAGAGCATACATCATGTTATCAAGGGTCACAAAACAAAATAAAACAAAACAAAAACACAATATAAAACAAAACAAAAACCCTCCCTCTCTCCTCACATGCCCCACGGGCGTTCGGCAAACGCTAACGTTACGTTATAAATACTGGTAGGCAGTTTGTGTATCTAAAATTATTACTAGGAAAAACAGTGACTGGATTCGCTTCCTATAAAAGTAATAAAATGTCATGAGTTGGGTTTCTTTTATAACAACAACAGTCAATCGTTGTAGGCATATTCATACCTGAATAGTGAATAAATGTTTGCATGATGTGTTCTCGCCACAATCTCACACTGCGTTACTGTGACAGAAAATAGGATGTGTCCGCACCACTCTCTCAAACTGCGTTACTATGGCAGAAATGGAGAATCAATACACCCAGCTTTTATGGCCATTCACAGCATGCATAACATTTCATAATCCAACTTAGTACCTGTAGCAGTTTGCCCAGAACAACCGACTTGTCCACTGGCCAATCTCCAACCTCAAACAACGACAACAGCAATGGTTTGAACCCGCGATCCTGATGCTTTCCTTCCCCACACTGTACCGACAAGCTATACTGAAACGCTAGCTTGGTTTGTCGCTTTGTGACTACGTCACACTAAATAGCCAGCTGATCAATGAAGCGCTCGGAGGTGATGTTTACTGGGTCCTAATGTCCTACCCCTTACATTCACCCCCCTCGTAAAATGTCACCGTCCCGGTGACAGAAAAGAATAAAGGTCAACACCAGGGTCTGAACACAGCATGTAATGAATTGACTGTGGGGTGAGTTATAACCTCCTCCCCCCCATCCCCATTTCTTACGGCCCCACGAGGGAGATGAAACCGATTAGAGTGCTGGCCGGCTGTTACCCGTGTGGTTCGTCGCATTGTTTGAATTGATGCTTGTTCTTCTTCCTCCGACCTACCACGCTCATGGTCTTGACTCAATTCCATGGAATCGGAACTTGGACTAGCAGGTTGTTCCTCTAGCTGCCCAGATATCAACGGGGCTGCAACACATCTCTGTCTTTCTGAATCATGTGGATTCAATGGTGCACATACCCCTAAGTCAAATTCTTCATCTGTACTGGAGTCAGGACTAAGTGCCGCGTCACCCTTAGGCACATCTCTAGACAACTCCACCTCAATCGCACCTGGGGGAGGAGAGCCGGAATCCATTGGCAGTGGACGCAATTCTTGTCGATGGATATTTCGCTCGGGGCCCAACTGACCCTTGGGCTTGATCTTATATAATACCCCAACCTCATCCAGACATCGTACAACTTCATAGACAACAGGCCCCCACTGGTCTTGGATCTTATTACGACCAGGGGGATGACTTCGCCTGTACACAAATGACCCAATAGGCAAAATTGGCAAAGGGACAGAACGATGTTGTGCTCGAGAAGCGGCTGCAGCTTCCAATTGAGTTCGTGCCTTAAGATAGGTTGATGTTAGATGCATCTGATGTTCTCGAACCCAATCTTCTGCTGTCCCACCCGGTGTCACCTCTTCGGTTAGCCCCAGAAGCGAATCTATAGGAAGGAGAGGCTTTCTCCCAAACATCAACTCATAGGGAGAGAATCCTGTAGAGCTATGGACTGAGGTGTTGTAAGCAAACAATAACTGGGGCAAATGATGAGGCCATCTCTTTTTCTGATCTGGGGGTAAAGTGCGCAACAAATCATGCAATGTCCGGTTGAAGCGTTCACATTGCCCATTACCTTCTGGATGGTAAGGGCTAGTACGTGACTTCTCAATTCCATACAACTGGCAGAGACGTTTCAGTAACTCCCCCTCAAAGTTCCGTCCTTGATCTGAATGGATCCGTTTTGGGACACCATAAATATAAAACCATCGTTCCGTAAGAATTCGAACGACCGTCCCAGCTCTCTGGTCTGATGTAGGATATGCCTGTGCAAACTTAGAAAACACATCTGTCACAACGAGGAGGTTCTCTCTACCATCACTAGCTCGTTCAAGCGTGGTAAAATCGATGGCCACGATCTCTAGGGGTCTAGAAGCAAGCAGACTGCCCATAAACGTTCTCACCTTTGGCTGTACAGCTTTGGCTGCCAGGCACCTAGTACACTCTTGACACCAACGTTCAACATCTTGACGCATAAAGGGCCAGTAACAGCGTTGACGTACAAGGGTGGTAGTACGTTCCACCCCTTGATGACCGTGATGGTCATGGAGATTAGTAAGTACTTCACTTCTCAGCCTCTGTGGTAACAGCAGCTGTAACACTTCCTCTCTACCCCCAGGGACATGACTCCGCCGATACAAGACACCCTGCTGTTCTTGGATTCTATTCCACTGGCGAACCATTTCCAAGACTGCTGGAGATTCCTTTGTCCGCTCCAAAGCTGAGGGGACCCCACCACGTTTCCAGTACACCAAGAAAGCCTGGATCACGAGATCTTCTGCCTGTAACACTTGCAGGTCTGCTTTACCTCTTGCTGGAACTGCCTCAATAACAGATGTAAAAGCAAACGACTGCTGGTGGTGTTTAACCCCCTGGGGTCGGCAATCACGCCGGCGTGATCTGCTCGCTTTTTTTCTTATCAGTGCAAAAGAGATTCAAAATACTTAGTTGGTTTTGATCTTACATTTAAGTGTTTTACATCATTCGATCCAGTTAAGTTTCTATTTTTTTTGTGTATACTCACAATAAAAACAAAGTGTTGTGTCTTTCGCCAAATAAAGAAAAATAAACATGATGCGAGTTCTGCCTTCTCTCTGTCAGGGAAGTCCATTCTGAAACGCGTCCGAAAATGAACTGTAACTCAGCGAATACTTGTCACTCAGGAACGAGACATTTGTCTTTATGAAGCTAGAATTCTCTTCTTTTAAATGAAGTAATTTATATTAAAAACACATATTCTTAGTTTATGTAATCCGTTTGAAACCAAGGAGAGGCGCAGTTTTTCGTTCTCTCTTCATTATTTTTAATGAGCTGATGCCGCCACGCCCCCCGGCGCTATTCACATGCTAATAGTTGAGGTGATCTATACGCATCGCACACGCCCTCCGATCAATGCCATGAAACACGCAGTTTCTCGTCAGATACACGGATAGTTCATCGCGTTTTGAGGATGGCACGCTTCTCCGGTAAAGTCGTCCTCCAGATGATTATGGACAGCGAGGAAGAATTCACCTTTTCCTCAGAGAAACGGTTGCATCTCAGACGGAGAACGGCTGCATTTTCAAGAGCGAATTGATCCCACAGAGGATACAAGTTCGAGTAAGTTGTTTAGTGTTTATATAATTCTTTTCTGATTATATAGAACTCATGTGAATTTTCAGACTATATTTTGCTTAGTTTTGGTTAGCTTTTGACATCTTACAGGAAAGATTGCCTTACAATATCCCTAACATTCGTATATGGTCGTGTTTCAATGTGATATTACTCTCTAAACATATTTGTATTATATTTCAATCCGTTTTGATTAGCTTATGACACTGATTATCATGCTAAAAATACTGACTTTTGCGAATATCTGCTTAGGTGTAAATATGATTTCGTGCAAATATATTTCAGCCTCCGGTAAAATGTGATACTGTCTAAATACTAGACATTATATTTTTATATATAAATGTTCGGTTTTGGTTAGCCTATGACACACGCTAAAATATTGCCACAGATGATTGTGAATGCAGGTGTAAATGTTTGAAATGCTCTAAATGCGTGCGCAGATAATGGCCATCAACAGCGCGATCTATGGCCCATAAATAGATATTTCTCCGTCCTATGGCCCATTAACAGATATAGACTACGTGCATTGTGCGTCCATACCCATTAATCGCCCATCTTTGGATAATGTATGCTAACACAGTTGTTTTTATTTTTTTAGGAATGTGTTTGCATCACACTCCTTCTCCAGCAGAGGGACACGCAGGTGTTGTTCAGTTCTCAATCGAGAATGATGGTAAGTGCACAGACGTAATATTTTACTGATGAAATGTAATTGTGTTTACAATATACATAATATACTCGTCATAATATACAAGTAGGGCCTACCTATTCTTGTGTGAAATTACAAAATCGGTTGTCTTTTTCTTAATCCATGGCCATTAGTGATTGATAGCGATAATAATACAGTTTCTTTGATTGTGTTATCAACAGATGTGACAATGAACATGTCCAAGCACCGGTCCCGAAGAGAGCCATGGCAAACAAGCAACAGGTCCAAGTCCACCCTGTCATGGAAAACCGAGACTGATGTTGACATGGTTGCACAGACTGCGTGATTCCTGCCCGGGAAACTGGACCGCAAGTGACCTCTGTTTACTCACATTCGCCCATGAGTCTGTTTGTAACAGTATACACTACCTTTCTTTCTTTTTTTAAAAGGATGTGTGAAGTTATATTGTTAGGAAAGATTTCTATTTTGAATAAATGCTTTTCTTTTTAATCAGTGAATCCTGAAAAAAATATCACAGGTTATAAAAAAATATTAAGCAGCACAACGGTTTCCAACATTGATAATACCTGATTATCAAATCATGATATTAGAATGATTTCTGAAGGATCATGTGACACTGAAGACTGGAGTAAGGATGCTGAAAATTCAGCTTTGATCAAAGAAATAAATTATATTTTAAAGTATATTAAAATAGAAAATCATTATTTTAAATTGTAATAATATTTCACAATATTACTGTTGTTTCTGTATTTTTTATCAAATAAATGCAGCCATCTTCCAAAAATATTAAAAATATTAAAAATGGTAATGTGTCCAAACGTTTGACTGGTACTATATGTTTATATATGTACGGTAGCACTGTGGTCTTGTGAGGCACAACATTTAGTTCCTCCACATAGAGGAATTACAATAAAAACAGATTAAAAAACAAAACCTTTGAATGTCCTCTCATTCTCAGATTCTCCTCTCTGCCTCACAGCACTTGATGGGGGGCATTAGCCATGGATGGGGGAGTGTCTATTGTCTCCCCTCATTCATATTCATGGCCATCAACACCCCTACGCATAAAGCAGTGCTGGCACAAAAACTGACTTGCAAAGTTTAAATCATTATATTGTTGTTTTGTGAAAGAGTGATCAGAATGATTTTCACATCATTTTGTAGTAAACATTCTAGCCTACAAGAATGGTAACTCAAAAGTCTTGTGCCAAACTATTCAGTATGAGTTATATGAGCTCATTGCAGTGACACATTTTTTCCCAAAACTTACTAACCACGCATAATATTTTTTTTCTATAAAATGCAAACATGTAACTTTCATTTTGCTCACATATTATTGTAGCAGAGTTTGTGCTGCAATACAGCATAATTATGTGTTGGCCAAAGGTATGTTGTAAGTAGCTGAAATAAGCACAAATGTCAGGGCATGTCAAAACCTCTCAAGGGCCCCAAAAAGCCCTCAGACCCCAGGGGGTTAATGCAAGCTTGTTCCACATCATCAGGAACTGTGATACCAGGGGCAACTCCTCCCATAAGACTTGGCAGCGGGGCAGGAGGCAAGCGAGAGAGTGCATCTACATTCTTATTAGAGGTCCCAGGTCTATACGTCAGGGTGAAATCAAAGAGTGCCAGCTGTGATGCCCAACGTTGTTCTACGGCACCCAATTTGGCAGTACGGAGGTAACAAAGAGGGTTGTTGTCTGTGAAGACTGTAAACTTAGAGCCAAGAAGATAATCTCTAAATTTTTCTGTTACTGCCCATTTGAGCGCGAGCAGTTCTAATTTCATAGCTGAATAATTTGTCATATTCCTCTCAGTAGGTCTGAGTCCACGGCTTGCATATGCGAGTGGCCGACGTTGCCCTCCTTCCTGTTCCTGGGACAGGACTGCCCCCAGCCCCAGGTTGCTAGCATCCACCTCTAGGACAAATGGTCTTGTGAAATCTGCATACCCCAATACTGGGGCCTCAATCAGCTTCTCCTTAAGAGTATGGAATGCCTGTTCGCAGCTCCAGTCCCAGTGATCACCCCAGGAGCAATTCGATCTGACTCTAGCTCCTTTACTGGAAGGCTGTAACTTTGCTACTAATTTGTGGAGAGGGGCGGCATACTTTGCAAAATCTTCCACAAACCTCCTGTAATAAGAGGCAAACCCCAAAAATGACCGTAGTTCTACGACAGTAGATGGCGTCTTCCACTCTTTCACAGCACTGATCTTTTCAGGATCAGTGGCGACACCAGATGCGGAGATGACATGCCCAAGGTACTTTACCTCTGGCTGGAAGAAGTGACATTTTCTGAGCTTAAGTTTCAGGCCATTCTGTTGCAACCGTTGTAATACTAGCTCCAACCTCTCTAGATGATTCTGAAATGATGATGAAAAAACAACCACATCATCCAAATATAGGAGGAGTGAGTGAAATCGTTCATCTCCAAAGATGTACTCCATCAACCTCTGGAATGTCCCTGGTGCATTACAAAGGCCAAAAGGCATCTGCTGAAATTCAAACAGGCCAAAGGGTGTACAGAATGCAGTCTTGGCTTGATCTTTCTCAGCTACGGGGACCTGGTTGTAGCCACTCGCCAAATCCAGTGTAGAAAACATGCAAGCGCCAGTCAGGGCATCCAACGACTCCTCTATGCGAGGAAGGGGGAACGCATCCTTCCTAGTTTTTGCGTTTAATTGGCGATAATCAACACACAGGCGAATTGACCCGTCCTTCTTCTTGACCACCACAATGGGAGAGGAGAAGGGGCTACAACTCACCCGCACTACCCCCTGTTCTACCAAATCTTGGATATGAGCCTTCACAAGATCATACTGAGAGGGAGGGAGTCGTCTATAACGTTGGCGAATTGGTGCGTTATCTAACAGGGGAATCTCATGTTCTATCAAATTTGTGCATCCCAAATCTCCATCACTCTGACTGAAAACCACACTATACTTTTCCAATAAAGCCTTGGCATCTTCCTGTTCTGCCTCTTCCAGGTTAGGCCATGAAATATCGGCCAGACCAGGGACAGTGCGGTTTACCACTTCAGTTGACTGAATGAACACAGTAGGGCCCTCACAACTCTCTTCACTACCAAAAATCACGGGTTGACTATGGGGACATACACTAACCATTTGAAGTCTACCTAAAAAAGTACGGGGTTTTAACCACCTGTCCTGAGAACCTATATTAACCAAGGGTACATAAGTAGTTCCCTCACCGATAGTTACTAGGGAACATGGAATCAGGAGGTCTGCAGGTAGTTGCCAGTCACCTATACCTGGGGGTTCTAAAAATGCAGCAGGAATAAGTGAACCAACTCCCTGTCTGCACAAAGCTGGGACTAACTTAAATGACCCAGAGGGAACACAGATGGAGGGACCTGGGGGAACAGAGACACTACCTATAAATTCAGAATCAGTTAAACGTTCAAGAATCTGGCATTCGGACATAGCGTTCCTCAGCACATCAGGTATAGCTACAGCTGGTGGGGAAGGAAATAACGCGGTGCCATGCTGACTAAATAGCTCTTGGTAACAACTTTGCAGAATATTCATTCCCAACAGACCAGGAACATTACGTTTTCTTGTCTGCGTCGGTACATCAGGGGGATCTCGTACAACCAAAATACCCATTCGAGACAAAGTTCTACCAAGTACTTCCACATCCAACTCTAAATATCCTTTATACGGGATATCAAGTCCATTGGCGGCTTTCAACTGTAGCCAGCCACATGACTGCAAAATACCCTGAACCTGGGGTTGGAAATGTTCTGCAAAGAATTCCTCTGTAATAGTTGACACCATTGAGCCTGTATCAACAAGACATGGCACAACTACACCTGCCATTACAACCTTCATTACTGGACACTGGCCAATGAGCGTAGAATGTGAAGGTACGGTTGACGTTAAAAAGGAGCCACCCAATCCGCCATCTAGAGCCTGGCTCTGAGCACTAGATGAAGCTAGTTTCCCGAGGGCCCCATTGCATTGGTATTTCTGCCACTACCCCCAGCTCTACCCTGAACCTCCCCGGATGCAGCAACCTGATGGGCTCCCTCCCAATTACGACAGCGCCTAGCTATATGACCTGGCTGTCCGCACCGTATGCAGATAGGTTGGCCTTCTGAATCAAACCTATATCGCCGAGGCTGGGTGCTAGGGCCACTGGGTGCAGCATGCCAAACTGGGTTAGACAAACGTTGCAAAATTGCATCTAACTGTACTTGTTGCTTGCGCAGAGTTTCTTTTAATTCGCTTATTTCTTTACTGGGTTCTACTGTTACAGCACTTGAGGCTACCCCGAATTCACAAGCATCAATATGGGTATCACAAGAGTAGGCTCTAGTCCGTGGAAGGCTAGGACGCTCCCCGTCATCTGACCACTGCAGAGCTTCACTGCGAACGTCGATAAAAGACATTCTAGGTTGTGATCTTATGAGACGTTTTAACTCCCGGCGAAGCATATTATCGCGGACATACTCAGCAAAATGATCACGGATTACAACATCAGAATCAGGAATTCCCCCTGGATTCTTACGCTCAATTACCTCCATTAAAGACATTACAGCATGAGAAAATTCACGTAAGGATTCCCCATCACGCTGGCGTCGTTGAAAAAATTGTTTCTGAGCTTCAATATAGGATTGGGGGCAACCAAATGTTTCAAGCAAAATAGCCAGGATTCGATCAGGATTATTTCTATCTGTAATGGGACGAAATCGGATCTCTGACTTAGCCTCCCCATCAAGATGGTCATACAGAAACAATGCCTGCTCAGTAGAGGTCATATGTTTAGAATTTAAACATCTACGGGCTTCTTCTACCCACTCCTCAACCCCCAGACATCCAGTACTATTATTCCCTGAAAACCTTGGGCATTTCCGCTCTCTTGGGATAATGACATACCTCGGGTTTACTAAACTTTCTTGCTGACTGCTGCTTACCCCTCCCTGTCCTGCCACAGCATTTGGTGGTGTTGCTGCTTCCTGTTGAAGCCTGGTATTAACGGCTTGCAGCTGCTGAAGCTGCTCGGTCAGAGCCCTAATCTGATCTTCGGGACCTACAGACATGACAAAAACAACAACAATAATAACAACAATAATAAACACACACACAAAAAAAAGAAGAAGAAAAAAAAAAAGTCTTTAAATTAAAGTCCAGCTGGTCTTCTGGTGCTCCTTCTCCAATCCTCCTTGCCAGCCACTGTTTTTCCTTTACCCTAATAAACCTAACGCTAACTGCCCACCAGTTATACAGATAGAGGCCCAAAAAAAGAAAAAAGTTTTTTTTTTTTTTTTTTTTTTTTATATAAATGAGGAAGGGGACGACACCACCAGCAACCACCTAAACGACCCTGCCGACTACGCCAGATGTGGCCACCAGGAGTCTATAATATACCCTCTGGACTACTACTCAAATGGGTTACAGACCCATAATGATAAACTCATTAATTAATAAAAAGAACCCCCGAGTTTCACGCAAGCCACCCTAATTAAAGGACGCAGATGGAAGCTGGTGTGTCAAAAATATATAAATTTCTTTATTTCACAATAATTAAATACAAAATTTAAAAAGACAACTGGAATACTTCAGGAAACTTCTCTCAATCAAAACACCAAATGGTCAAGAGTATACGGAGTTTCCCTTCCGAGACGTGTCAGAATTTTTAAAGCACCCCACACTTCACTCTTAATAAATAAGTCAAGAAGAATACACAGGTAAAATAACCCAGTTAAATACACGTGATTCACAGCAATATCTCTACACACACACACACCACTGCAGGCGTTTGGAAAACTACACGTTACGTACAAGTATTTCAATTAAAAGAGCCCCACAGAGCATACATCATGTTATCAAGGGTCACAAAACAAAATAAAACAAAACAAAAACACAATATAAAACAAAACAAAAACCCTCCCTCTCTCCTCACATGCCCCACGGGCGTTCGGCAAACGCTAACGTTACGTTATAAATACTGGTAGGCAGTTTGTGTATCTAAAATTATTACTAGGAAAAACAGTGACTGGATTCGCTTCCTATAAAAGTAATAAAATGTCATGAGTTGGGTTTCTTTTATAACAACAACAGTCAATCGTTGTAGGCATATTCATACCTGAATAGTGAATAAATGTTTGCATGATGTGTTCTCGCCACAATCTCACACTGCGTTACTGTGACAGAAAATAGGATGTGTCCGCACCACTCTCTCAAACTGCGTTACTATGGCAGAAATGGAGAATCAATACACCAAGCTTTTATGGCCATTCACAGCATGCATAACATTTCATAATCCAACTTAGTACCTGTAGCAGTTTGCCCAGAACAACCGACTTGTCCACTGGCCAATCTCCAACCTCAAACAACGACAACAGCAATGGTTTGAACCCACGATCCTGATGCTTTCCTTCCCCACACTGTACCGACAAGCTATACTGAAACGCTAGCTTGGTTTGTCGCTTTGTGACTACGTCACACTAAATAGCCAGCTGATCAATGAAGCGCTCGGAGGTGATGTTTACTGGGTCCTAATGTCCTACCCCTTACACTTACGCTCAACGAGTCTGCTGTTTCGGGACGGGATCTCTCTGTGTTGGTGAGACGGCGTTTCAGCGACCGTGCGATTCCTGTCTGCCGGCTGCGTTTACACGCTGTTATTTCAAAAGCTGTTCTCACAGCTGGTAAACGTGTGCTTCAGCACAATAGAGAGAGTACTTTCTTCCTGAAAGAGCAACACAAGTGAAGATTGCATCCTTTTCAGGATGACGTTTCACTCGTGTGTTTCTGGATGCGATCGTTTCCTGTCCTCATTTGACGGCCACGTTCATTGTTTCACATGCCTAATCAGTGTGTGAGACTACGTTCGTGGGTGGTTCATGTCCTCTCAGGAGTTGTGCACGTTGTTCGTCTCCCCTTTCACGTAAAGGCTTGAGCCGCTCAGCGTGCCGTGTGCCGTCGAGCGCCGGCTGACAGCGCGGGTTGTCACGGCAACCCAGCGCGCGTCATTCGGCGCTCTAGATGCGCGGTCGAGACTCGTGTACCTCTACGAGGTTGAGTCCCTTTTACTTGTTCCCCAATCTAGTTCCTTTTCTAAAAAGAAGAGGACTACTTTGGCTAATGAGCATTTGGTGATTACAGGGGGTTACAGTGCGGAATGTCTCGTCAGGTGAAAGACCCTCACGAGCTTCCCACTCCTCTAGCGCATCGCAAACATGCTGAGACTGTGTTCGTGGGTGGTTGATGCTTTCTTATGAGAGCATGACCACGTCGGCACGTTGTTCGCCTTGCCTGAAGGCTTGAGCGCCCAGCGTGCCGTGTGTCATCGAAATGATGGCCACGTTCACTGTCTTACATGCCTGGTGACGGCCACGATCACTGTTTCACATGCCTAATCAGTGTGTTGAGACTGCTTTCGTGGGTGGTTCATGTTCTCTCATGAGTGCATGACCACGTCGGCACGTTGTTCGTCTCCCCTTTCACGTAAAGGCTTGAGCCGCTCAGCGTGCCGTGTGCCGTCGAGGCTTTCGGATGGGATTCTGGTCCTTCTCATGGGGGACCAAGCATTTCATTCAGGGCTCCAGGGGAGGACAGATGTAGATCGCTACATCGGAGAGAGGGCTGTTATACTCTGAAAATGATGCTGCGTTCCTACTATAATAGTATGTTCTCATGCTGAAGATTCAGACTTGACAGCTACACTTCCTGGGCTATTCTAAAGTGTCTGGGCGAGTGTGAAACATTTTGGCAGTATGGAAGCATTTTGGTGCCAATATGGCAAGCCAAACATGCCTAAATCTGCAGAAGTTTTTCCTCTCTCACTACCCCTGCACATTCAGTGCACGTGGGTAGTTCTGACTCGTGGTGGAGCTGCGCTTGTGACTGACCGTGATTAGTCACAGTGCTGGCGCTCGGGCAGATGATGTCCACACTGGTGGTCCAGAAGCGCCTTAAAACCAGCCCGCTCGGGGTTTGTTTCCCCTCAGCAAGAGGATGGGAAACGACCCTGAGAGGAGCGACCCAGAGTATGTGATATCTGCTCTTCGGGAGTGTGTGTTATCACCACTCCTTCCCCCGGGGGAGGGCCGGGTGGAGAATTTCGTTTCTGTTCCGCCGCTGGTCATCCAGTCAGCGGTACCCAAATTTTGAGCAGTTCACTTCCTCTGAGTCACTCACGGGCCCCAGCGCTTAGATGACAGTGAGGGCTACGGCCTTGTCACTCTCGTCTCTCGCTGGGCGACGAGGCGGAAACCAGGACTCGAGGCCCCCGGGCCTCACTCCTCGTTTCCCCTCACGGTCGGAACTGGCAGTAAAATAAGACCTGTCTCCTCCGTCCGAGAGGGTCAGAATGGCAGTGTGCGCCGCCCCGAACGGCAACACTCCCGCTCCCCTCTCCCCAGCTCGCGGATAGCAGTGACGCAGCCTCGGCTGCGTCGCTCCGGTCTGCAGCTGGGCCCGGAGGCGCAGAGACCAGGATACGAGGAGTCAGGGCCTCGTTCCTCGTCTCTCCCCCTCCCTTCGCCACCGGGCAGCCCGCAGCAGAACGCCCACGGGCCTTCTCTGCCATCTGCCCCCCGGTGGAAGCGGGTTGGTGTCGAGTTCGACGCCCAGACCCCGCTCTTGGTCGCTACAACGCCACCAGAGCCGGGTCCCTGTCTTCCACCTCGCTGCCCCTCCGCGTGTACGCCGGTGGTTCGGTTGGGCACGTTAAGGGGGGTCTCTAGAAGCCTGGTTAGCGCTTCTGAGTCCGTCCCAATGGCTCATCCGCACCATCCGGTTCGGCTATGCAATTCAGTTTGCACGCCGGCCTCCTAAGTTCAGCGGCATCCACTCACCCGTGTGCAGTCAGTGGATGCCCTTGTCTTGCGGAAAGAGATCGACGTCCTGCTGGCGAAAGACGAGGTCGAGCCGGTCCCTCCTGCCGAGATGAGGTCTGGGTTTGCAGCCCCTACTTCATTGTACCCAAGAAAAGCGGTTGGTTACGGCCAATCCTGGACCTGCGAGTTTTGAATCGGTCCCTGCACAAACTCCCGTTCAAAATACTCACGCAGAAGCGCATTTTCGAATGCATCCGTCCCCAGGATTGGTTTGCAGCGATCGACCTGAAGGATGCGTACTTTCATGTCTCGATTCTTCCTCGACACAGACCGGTTCTACGGTTTGCTTTTGAGGGCCGAGCGTGTCAATACAAGGTCCTACCCTTCGGGCTGGCCCTGTCGCCCCGCGTCTTCACGAAAGTCGCGGAGGTAGCCATTGTTCCCATGAGAGAACTAGGCGTTCGCAATACGATCACAGGGACATGGTGTTTCGGCACCTCAGCCGGTTGGGGCTTCAGGTCAACTGGGACAAGAGCAAACTCTTGAGTGTTTTGGTTGTGTTGTTGCTTTCCATTACAGACAAACTCCAGATCAAATGAACTGTCACGTTAAGATTTATTAGGATCTTTTCACATTGGCGTGCTGCCACAACGCACCTATGACAAACTCGTTAGCCCCTTACTACCCACCATATATGCAACATGACAGGGTTGCCACTACTTCATAAAACCAGCCACTATCATTACATCTTCTCTCTTTTTTTTTTTGTTTTTTTACTCATTACTAACAAACATTAATTGCAACATTCCATTCAATATTAACATTATTTGAAATATTCAATTACACATCTATAATTGTTAAGTCTTTTGCAACAAGTCCTCTCAACTTTCAGCATGTTTCAATAAGTCTTTCAGGGCATTTCCGTTCACGAACAGATCTTCTCAATGGTATCTCAGTCTTCTCAGGTTGTTCTACTTCCACTGATAACTCTTTCAACAGATGTTGACGATTCCTCCTTAACACAACGCCACTTGCAGTTTCAACATTATAGGACCTTGGTTGAATTTGTTCAAGTACAATGCCTTTCTGATTCCAGGTATTAGTCTTATCTTTAAATCTGACCTCCTCACCAGCACGAAGTTCAGGCAAATGACAAGTTCCTTTATCATAATAGATCTTTTGTTTAGCCTTTTGTTGTTCTTTAAATTTTTTTACTTATTCGCTGCCTTCTGTCACAAGAAGATCCTCTGACACAGGTAAATTAGAGCGAAGACGTCGTCCCATCAAAAGATATGCCGGGGAGTCTCCACACTCAAGAGGTGTACTACGATAAGCAAGCAGTCCCATATAAAAACTACTTCCATCATCTCTTGCCTTTTGCATCAACCTTTTCACAACTCCAACTGATTTCTCCACAAGTCCATTAGACTGGGGAAAATATGGACTTGATGTTGTATGTCTGAAGTCCCAGTCTTTTGAAAAACTCTGGAAACTAGCATTAACAAATTGAGGACCATTATCCGTAAACACTTCAGTTGGTACTCCATGTCGAGCAAAGACTGATTTCAGGCATGAAATAAAAAAATTTGCCGTAGTGGTGCTTAACGCACATACTTTTGGATAAAATGAATAATAATCAGTAATCACAAGGTAATTTTTCCCATGACATGTAAAAATGTCTGCACCTACTTTTTGGTATGGTCTTTCAGGTACCGGATGCGACATTAGTGGCTCTCTTGGATTATTCAATTGATATCTGGCAGATGTCTGACATTTGGACACTGCAATCGTGATGTCCTGATTGATTCCTGGCCAATACATGACTTCACGAGCTCTTTTTTTGCACTTCTCAATCCCTAAATGGCCTTCATGGATCTTGTTCAACATCTCATGTCTCAGATTCTTCGGAACCACTACTTTGTTTCCTTTATACAGAATTCCATCACCAACAGACAATTCAGACTTACAGTTCCAAAATTCATGAACATCTGCAACACAATTTTGCTTCACATCTGGCCAACCATTCATGACATAGTATTTCACCTGAGTAAGTGTTTGGTCTTGTTCTGTCTCTTTGCAGATCAGTTTCATTTTGGAATCAGCAACAGGTAAGGCTTCTACGATCATGTTCACATATGCTTGAATATCCTCAGTCAACTTTTCACTCGAGGGTGTAGTTGGGTCTACTGCTCTGGACAGGGTGTCTGCAACGAACATTAATTTACCTAATGTATAAAATACAGTTAATACATAACGTTGTAATCTGATCATCATTCTTTGGATTCTCAATGGACAATCATTAAGAGATTTTTTGAACAATGCAATCAATGGTTAATGGTCAGTTTCAACATCCACAGATTGTCCTGCTACAAATTGATGAAATCTCTCATAAGCAAAAGTAATGCTCAGCAATTCTTTTTCAATTTGAGCATACCTACACTCCGCATCAGTCATTGAACGTGAGGCATATGCAACTGGTTGCCAGGTTCCATCATGATCCTGCAGTAGTACTGCTCCCAATCCTGCTTGTGACGCATCAGCTGAAATTTTAATAGAACGTTTGGGATCATAGAATTTCAAGATTGGCTCTCTAGTTAAAATCACTTTCAAAGATTGCCATGCAGACTCCTGTTCATGGTTCCAATCCCATTCATTCTTTTTCTCAGTTAGCCATCTCAATGGCGCTATCTTCTCAGACAGATTAGGTATGAATTTACTCATATAGTTCAACATACCCATGAATCTCTGAACATCTTTTACACATTGCGGTCTTGGCATATGTTCGATAGCAGAAATCTTCATGGGATCTGGTCGCACTCCAGCACTACTAACGATGTCACCCAAGAACGTTAATTCAGTCACCCCCAATTGGCACTTTTCTCTGTTCAACTTCAAATTTGCACGCCTGGTTGCTTCCAGAACCCTTCTTAACCTTGTATCATGTTCTTCCTTCGAAGCTCCCCAGACAATTATATCATCCATCGATGTATCAACACCTTCCATGTGTTCATAAATCATGTGCACTGTTTTATGATACACCTCAGGAGCAGAAGCAATTCCAAACGGAAGCCTTAAGAAACAATATCTTCCATATGGTGTATTAAACGTGCAAAGTTTTGAGCTGACAGCATCCAATTTTAACTGCCAAAATCCTGATGACGCATCTAGTTTGCTAAAATATTTGGCATTTGCAAACTGGGCCATAATCTCTTCACGTGTAGGAAGCTTGAAATGTTCTCTCTTAATCGCTCTGTTCAAATCTCTAGGATCAAGACAAACTCTAAGTTTTCCATTCTTCTTGTCCACAATCACCAATGAACTAACCCATTCTGTGGGCTGATCAATTTTTTGTATCACTCCTAAACTCTCCATTCTATCCAGCTCTTCTTTTAATTGTCTTTGAAGTGCAAACGGTACCTTTCGACATGGATGTATAACTGGAGGTACAGTTTCATCAATTTGGATTGAGTGCTCCTCTGACAGACATCCTAAGCCTTTAAACACATCCCCATACTCTGTTAGGATTGAGTCATACTCAGGTTCAGACTGTTTTAATTCTTCTACGACCAGCACTCTTTTCACCAGATGCAGCCTCTCGCAAGCAGACAAGCCCAAAATAGCTTGAAAATCCTTCGGCACCACTACAAATGACAGACTGTGCACTTTATCCTTATATCGCATTTTTGCAACACATTTTCCTTTCACTGGTATGTCTGCTCCAGAGTATCCAGTTACTTTTAATTTAGCAGCATGTAGCTTTGGTCTAGGTCTTAATTGGTTGAATTCGGTTTCAGAAATGATATTAACTTGAGCTCCAGTGTCAAGCTTAAACGCTACTGTGCTATTATTTATTTGCAGTTGTACAGTCCACTCTTTCTGTTCACCTCCACCTTCTGCAACTACATCCACATAGAACTCTTCCAATTCACTCTCAGTAACGGCATTTACTTGGCTTGATGTTCGTTTACTTTTACAACAACGTGCATAATGATTCATTTTACCACAATTGTTGCAATTTTGACCATAAGCTGGACACTTTCTCGGTGGATGCTGCATCCCACAACGATCACACATTCTTTGAGGCTTATCAATTACCATCCTACTTCGTTCCTGTTGCGTTGCTGGTTTTGCACTTACACTGGGTGTCTGATACTTCTTTACCACATCCACAGCACAGGTCTCATTTAACATTTCTTTAGCTTGCGTCTTTACAGTCTCTGCCGCTCTACAAAGTGAAAGGGCTTTCTCCAAGTCCAAATCTTGTTCTCGAAGTAACCGTTCCCTCAACCCATTGTCAGGTATTCCACACACAATCCTATCTTTGATCAAAGAATCTGCCAACTCTCCAAACTCACACGTTTTACTCCTCTGTCTGAGCTCCGTAACATTTCTCTTGGGTATGCAAAATACTTCAAACTTGTCCATTATCGGCTGCAACTTCAAACTCTCTCCTTCTTCAAAAGTGAAATTATTATATACTTCCAAAGCTTCATCACCAACCACATGAAGAAACAAGGACGCTTTCATTTATTCTGACTTACGATCTCCATCTATCGCAGATAAATACAGAAGAAATCGTTGCTTGAATCGTCTCCAATTTTCAGCAACATTACCGGACAATTGAAGCTTCGGTGGCGGCTGTAATCCTTCCATCTCCTCTGTTTTCTTCGTCACACGTATGTACGTAATCCACAAACTTTCACTTCTGAAACCACTTCTGACACCATGTTTTGGTTGTGTTGTTGCTTTCCATTACAGACAAACTCCAGATCAAATGAACTGTCACGTTAAGATTTATTAGGATCTTTTCACATTGGCGTGCTGCCACAACGCACCTATGACAAACTCGTTAGCCCCTTACTACCCGCATCTGCGCACCATATATGCAACATGACAGGGTTGCCACTACTTCATAAAACCAGCCACTATCATTACACAGAGGATCTCTTGTCTTGGTATGGAGCTGGACTCGGTCACTTGGACTGCGCGCCTCACGGAGGAACGCGTCCAGTCAGTGCTCACCTGCCTCAGGTCCTTTCGAGGCAGGACAGCGGTTCCACTGAAACAATTTCAGAGGCTCCTGGGGCATATTGCAGCCGCAGTAACGCCGCTCGGCCTGTTACATATGAGACCGCTTCAGCGCTGACGTCACGATCGAGTCCCGAGGTGGGCGTGGCAGAGCGGCACGTTCCGGGTCAAAGTGACCCCGCACTGCCGCCAAACCTTCTCCCCATGGTTAGATCCTGCGTTTCTTCGGGCCGGAGTGCACTGCGACCGTTGCCTACATCAACCATCCCGGTGGTCTACACTCCCGTCGTATGTTGCGACTCGCCTCCCACCTCCTCCTATGGAGTCAGAAGCATCCGAGGTCGCTTCGTGCCGTTCATGTTCCAGGGGCGCTCAACCGTGTGGCAGACGAGCTTTCACGGCAGCCTCCCCTGCCAGGAGAATGGCGACTCCATCCCCAGGCGGTCCAGCTGATTTGGAGTGTCTTCGGAGCCGCACAGGTAGACCTGTTTGCCTCTCCAGACACGACCCATTGCCAGTGGTTTTACTCCCTGACCGAGGGGACCCTCGGCACGGACGCCCTGGCTCTCAGCTGGCCCTGGGACCGGTGCAAGTATGCATTTCCCCCAGTGAGCCGCCTTGCACAGACTCTGTGCAAGGTCAGGGAGGACGAGGAGCAGGTCCTTCTAGTGGTGCCGTATTGGCCCACCAGGACTTGGTTCACGGAACCCATGCTCCTTGCGTCAGCCCCCCCTTCGCCGATTCCTCTGAGGAAGGACCTCCTCTCTCAGAGACGGGGCACTCTATGGCACCCGCGTCCAGACCTCTGGAAACTCCATGTCTGGTCCCTGGACGGGATGCGGAGGTTTTAGGTGGTCTGCCACAGGCAGTGGTAGACACCATCACTTCCGCTAGAGCCCCCTCTACGAGGCGCCTCTATGCGTTGAAGTGGAAACTGTTCGTCGTTTGGTGTTCCTCCCGTCAGGAGGACCCCCGAACTTGCCCGATCGGAGTCGTGCTTTCCTTCCTGCAAGATGGGTTGGAGCAAAGGCTGTCTCCCTCCACCCTCAAAGTGTATGTTGCTGCAATAGCCGCAGATCACGATGCAGTAGAGGGTAAATCTTTGGGGTAGCACGACCTGATCGTCAGATTCCTTAAGGGTGCTAGGAGGTTAAATCCACCTCGCGTTTTGCACCCTGTACCCTCTTGGGACCTAGCTCTGGTGCTCAGAGCTCTTCAAAATCCTCCTTTGAGCCTTTGTCAACAGTGGAGCTTAATATCCTGTCCAATAAGACAGCGCTCCTGTTGGCATTGGCCTCTTTCAAGAGGGTCGGGGATCTGCAAGCTTTTTCGGTCGACTAATCGTGCCTAGATTTCGGGCCGGACCTTTCTCACGCTGTTTGAGACCCCGGCTTGGATATGTGCCCAAGGTTCCTACCACCCCCTTCGCGAATCAGGTAGTGAACCTGCAAGCGCTGCCCCAGGAGGAGGTAGACCCAGCCCCAGCTTTCTCTGTCCCGTCCGCGCCCTGCGGGTTTATGTTGACAGAACGCAAAGCTTAGGACCTCAGATCAGCTCTTTGTTTGTTATGGAGGCCAGCAGAAGGGGAAGGCTGTCTCCAAGCAGAGGTTGGCTCACTGGTTAGTGGATGCTATAACCCGACCGTATGAGTCTCTGGGTGAGCCTTGTCCTCCCAGGTTGCGTGCTCACTCCACTTTAAGTGAGTGTTGCCGCTTCCTGGGCTTTGGCTCAAGGCGCCTCGCCCCTTTTTTTGGGGGTTAGGGCACGTTTTCCAGTGTTATCCAATATCCACTGAGCGGGTCTTGTGGAACAGCAGTGTGATTCCTAGCTAGCTCCCGCAACTTATTCATAAACTGCTGCAGGGTAGCTTAGCTGGGCGCTGGAAGGGGCCAGTACCATGCCGTTTTATTAGGGATCCCAATTCGTCAGGGAACTCCCCGACGACACGTCGGAGTTCCCAGGACGAAAGGGAACGTCTCAGTTACGTATGTAACCCTCGTTCCCTGAGTACAGGGAACGGAGACGTGTCGTCCCTTCGCCATGTTGCTGTAACTTCGCGGAGGACTGGACACCGTTCGGCTTCTCAGCGAAAAGCACTATGCATGCGTTGCTTCCGCCTTTTATTCCCGCGCTGGTAGGCGGGCTGCGGAATGCATTCCTGCATGCCAATTTTCATTGGCTCGTTTTAATTCTCTCGTAGGCATTTGGTCTCCCTAGCGTGATCCCAATTCGTCAGGGAACTCCCCGACGACACGTTTCCGTTCCCTGTACTCAGGGAACGAGGGTTACATACGTAACCGAGACGTTATTGTTCGGTTGACGGACCGTTTATCAGTTTGGACCAGTGCAGCGCGAGCCGATTGTGATCATGCGACGCTGTTACTACACAGCGAGATCCAGTAAAGAAAGCATTTGAATTTGCCACAGAAGTAATAACATCGCTGCGAGATCTAGAGAGAAACATTCACATTTCTCCGTTATTAACGGATCAAACAGCGCGTGGAAACCAGGAAGAAACATTGTGCCGTGAATGAACTATCCAGTGTCCAGTGTCTGCAACATTCACCATGGATTTACTGTAGTAACACTAACTGCAACCATGAAAGTTTGGCAGGAATAGTTGGCTATAATGCCATTGATTGCTTGTGATGTTATATTAGCATTAGATGGAGTCTATGAGTATGTACAGAAAGTTCAAGATCAAGTAGCCTACTCTTTTTCAAGTAAAATCATTCTTAGGTGAAATATTGACTTCTGTATAGTTGATTTAAAATCAGGAGTCTGTAAGATTATCATAAACATCTTTTGAGGACTCTTTGGACAAAATTTGTTTGATCAGTCAAATATGGACTACTGGGTGCCTGATATAACATCACAGGAAGTCTATAAGTTTATATAGCTTAAAATCTTTCACATTTTTTTTCCCCCAGCAGTCCATATTTGACCTACTCAATTATTTCTGGCCAAAGAGTACTAAAACTTAATCTTTCTATGCATTAGTTGACTCATTGACTCCTTCTAATGCTTCATAAGCCATATAGAAATATGTTTTGTAGGTCAAAAAGTGACTTTTGTTTGGCTGATTTAACATCAGGAGTCAACGGAAATGTATAAGAAAATAATTAAAGTTTTGAGGACACTTTGGCTCAAATATTTTTTAGTAGGCCTTTTTTCAGGTTGACAAAAAATCAGACGAAATCCATCTGATTACACAGTTGATGGACTCTTTGGCCAACAATATTTTCAGCAGGTCAAATAAAGAATTCTGTATGGCTGATTTAACATCAGGAATCTTTGCCCAAAAACAAGTTCAATAGTTCAAAAAGGAACCTCTGTATGGCTGATTTAACATCACAAGGAGTATATACGTTTATATAGTTTAAAACCTTTTGAAGACTCTTTGACCAGAAATAAGATCAATAGGTGAGATATGGACTTCTTAATGGCGTATGAAGCCTCAGAATTAGTCTATGAGTATGTATAGAAAGTTCAAAATCGAGGACTCTTTTTTTCAGTAATATGTTCAGCAGTTCAAATATGGACTTCTGTATGGCTGATCTAACATTAAAAATTGTCCATAAGCTTATAATAGTAACATTTTGAGTATTAGTTGGCCAAAAATATGTTTAGTAGTTCAAATTTTGTCTGGCGTCTTGCTGATATAAACAATAGAAGAAATCAAATATGGACTACTAGCTAATATAACATCACGAGAAGACTGTATAGTTACGAGAAGTATGTTTACTAAGTTAATGGTCAAGGACTCTGGCCAGAAATAAGTTCAATAGGTCAGATTTTGACATCTATATTGCTTATGAAGGATCAAAAGGAGTCTGAGAGTAATGTATAGAAAGTTCAAGGTCGAGGATTCTTTGGCCAGAAATATGTTCCTTGGGTCCAAACTGGACTTCTGTATGGTTGCCGTAACAACAGATGGAGTCAACGAGTATGTAAAGAAAGTTAGTTCTACCAGAAAGACTCGGGAGAATAGATATAGTGACAATTATCCATTTATTAACAACCCAGCAAGCAATAAAGTTCTTTGGCGTAGGCCCCGTCCGTAGCTCGCAATCTGAGGGTCCGGACTCTGCATATCCTGCCTGAAGATCAAGGCAGGGGCGCAGCCGACCCCCTGTGAGGTATGGAAGGGACCATCCTGGTGGTGGTGGGGAGGATGGAGGGAAGGATTCCACTTGGAGGTGGAGGGGAGGATGGTGGTGAATTGGCGCGTCAGCATCTGCGAACTCAGACAAGAGTAAGTGACCAATCTTTTATACCACGAGTATTGGAATGTGATTGGATAGATAGATAAAGGTAAAGTGACGTAACAATTAAGTCTTCCCGGCAGAACTTTATGCTAAGCATCCATTTTCAAGAACTCTTTAGCCAGAAATATTTTTTGCAGTTCAAATTTTGACCTTGGTCTTGCTGATATAAACATCAAAAGACATCAATATGAATGTGTAGTGTTAATTATTAAGGAATCTTTGGCCAAAAACAAGTTCAGTAGTTCAAAAAGGAACCTGATTTAACATCAGATGGAGCATATATAGTTTAAAACCTTTTGAAGAGCCTTTGACCAGAAAAAAGTTTAATAGATGAGAAATGGACTTCTAAATGGCTTTAAAGACTCACAATTAGTCTATGAGTATGTATAGAAAGTACAAGATCGAAGACTTTTTTTCAGCAATATTTTCAGCAGGTCAAATAAAGAATTCTGTATGGCTGATTTAACATCAGAAGGATTATTATTTGGACAAAAATATGTTCCTTGTGTCCAAAATGGACTTCTGTATGGCTGCCGTAACATCAAATGGAGTCAACGAGTATGTAAAGACAGTTTGTTTCTAGAACTGTTTGGCCAGAAATAATTTTAATCGTTGAAATTTGGACCTTGGTCTTGCTGATATAAACGTCAGGAAAAATCAACCTGAATGTTTAGTGTTAATCTTTAAGGAATCTTTGGCCAAAAACAAGTTCAGTAGTTCAAAAAGCAACTTTTGCTTTTTGAACGTATGGCTGATTTAACATTGGAAGGAGTATATACGTTTATATAGTTTAAAACTTTTTGAAGACCCTTTGATCAGAAATAAGTCCAATATGTGAGATATGGACTTCTAAATGGCTTAAAGCATGAGAATTAGTCTATGAGTATGTATAGTTAGTTCAAGATCGAGACACTTTTTTCCGTAATATGTTCAGCAGGTCAAATATGGACTTCTGTATGGCTGATTTAACATCACAAGGAGTATATAAGTTTATATAGTTTAAAACCTTTTGAAGACCCTTTGACCAGAAATAAGATCAATTATATGGACTTCTTAATGGCATATAAAGCTTCAGAATTAGTCTATGAGTAGAAAGTTCAAAATCGAGGACTCTTTTTTTCAGTAATATGTTCAGCAGTTCAAATATGGACTTATGTATGGCTGATCTAACATTAAAAAGTGTCCATAAGCTTATAATAGTAACATTTTGAGTATTAGTTGGCCAAAAATATGTTTAGTAAGTTCAAATTTTGTCTGGCGTCTTGCTGATATAAACAATAGAAGAAATCAAATATGGACTACTAGCTAATATAACATCACGAGAAGACTGTATAGTACGAGAAGTATGTTTACTAAGTTAATGGTCAAGGACTCTGGCCAGAAATAAGTTCAATAGGTCAGATTTTGACATCTATATCGCTTATGAAGGATCAAAAGGAGTCTGAGAGTAATGTATAGAAAGTTCAAGGTCGAGGATTCTTTGGCCAGAAATATGTTCCTTGGGTCAAAAATGGACTTCTTTTTGGCTGCCGTAACATCAGATAGAGTAAACGAGTATGTAAGTAAAGTTTCCAGAATTCTTTGGCCAGAAACATGTTTAGTAGTTCAAAATTAGACTGACGTCTTGCCGATAAAACATCAGAAGAAATCAATCTGAATGTTTAGTGTTAATCTTTAAGGTCTCTTTGGCCCAAAACCAAGTTCAGTGGTTCAAATAGGAACCTCTGTATGGCTGATGTACCATCACAAGCAGTATATAAGTTTAGTTTAAAACCTTTTGAAGACCCTTTGACCAGAAATAAGATCAATAGGTGAGATATGGACTTCTAAATTGCTTATAAAGCCTCATACTTAGTCTATAAGTATGTATAGAAAGTTCAAGATCGAAGACTCTTTTTTTCAGCAATATGTTCAGCAGGTCAAATATAGACTTCTATATGGCTGATTTAACATTAAAAATTGTCCGTAAGTATATAATGGCAAAAATCATTTGGAATATTTTTTGGCCAAAAATATTTTTAATCGGTCAAATATCGACTTCTGGCTAACATAACATCAAAAGAAGACTGTGTAGTATGAGAAGTATGTTTGGTAAGTTAATGGTCATGGACACTGGCCAGAAATAAGTTCAATAGGTCAGATTTTGACATCTATATTGCCTATGAAGCATCAGAAAGAGTCTCTGAGTATGTATAAAGTTCAAGATCGAAGACTTTTTTTCAGCAATATTTTCAGCAGGTCAAATAAAGAATTCTGTATGGCTGATTTAACGTCAGAAGGATTATTATTTGGACAAATATATGTTCCTTGGGTCCAAACTGGACTTCTGTATGGTTGCCGTAACAACAGATGGAGTCAACGAGTATGTAAAGAAAGTTAGTTTCAAGAACTCTTTAGCCAGAAATATTTTTTGCAGTTCAAATTTTGACCTTGGTCTTGCTGATATAAACATCAAAAGACATCAATATGAATGTGTAGTGTTAATTTAAGGAATCTTTGGCCAAAAACAAGTTCAGTAGTTCAAAAAGGAACCTCTGTATGCCTGATTTAACATCAGAAGGAGCATATATAGTTTAAAACCTTTTGAAGACCCTTTGACCAGAAAAAAGTTTAATAGATGAGAAATGGACTTCTAAATGGCTTATAAAGACTCACAATTAGTCTATGAGTATGTATAGAAAGTACAAGATCGAAGACTTTTTTTCAGCAATATTTTCAGCAGGTCAAATAAAGAATTCTGTATGGCTGATTTAACATCAGAAGGATTATTATTTGGACAAAAATATGTTCCTTGTGTCCAAAATGGACTTCTGTATGGCTGCCGTAACATCAAATGGAGTCAACGAGTATGTAAAGACAGTTTGTTTCTAGAACTGTTTGGCCAGAAATATTTTCCTGTCCAGTCAATGAGTATGTATAAAAAAATCAAGATGAGGACTCTTTGGCCAAAAATATGTTCAGTAGGTAAAATATGGAATTCTGAATGGCTGATTTAACATCAGGAGTCTCTAAGTTTATATAGTTTAAAACCAATTAGGACCCTTTGACCAGAAATAAGTTCAATCCGTCAAGATATGCACTTCTAAATGGACTTCAATATGGCTAATGAAGCATCAGAAGTTGTCTATGAGTATGTATGGAAAGTTCAAGATTGAGGATTTTTTGGCCAGAAATATTTTCCTTGGGTCAAATATGGACTTCTGTATGGCTAATATAACATCACAACAAGTCAATCTTTATGAATAGCAAGTTAATGTTCAGGTAACTCTTTGGCCAGGAATATGTCAATTAAGTCAAAAAGTGACCTCTGTATACAGAGTTCAAAGACTCTGTATGGCAGATTTTTCATTAAAAGTAGTCTATATTTTTTTATTTTATTTTTTTAGGACCCTTTAACCGGAAATAAGTTCAATATGTCAGATATGGCCATATATGGCTTATGAAGCATCAGAATTAGTCAATGAGTATGTATAGAAGAATCAAGATGAGGACTCTTTGGCCAAAAATATGTTCAGTAGGTCAGATATGGAATTCTGAATGGCTGATTTAACATCAGGAGTCTCTAAGTTTATATAGTTTAAAACCAATTAGGACCCTTTGACCAGAAATAAGTTCAATCCGTCAAGATATGCACTTCTAAATGGACTTCAATATGGCTAATGAAGCATCAGAAGTTGTCTATGAGTATGTATGGAAAGTTCAAGATTGAGGATTTTTTGGCCAGAAATATTTTCCTTGGGTCAAATATGGACTTCTGTATGGCTAGTATAACATCACAACAAGTCAATCTTTATGAATAGCAAGTTAATGTTCAGGTAACTCTTTGGCCAGGAATATGTCCATTAAGTCAAAAAGTGACCTCTTTTTGAGTTCAAAGACTCTGTATGGCAGATTTTTCATCAAAAGTAGTCTATATATATATATATATATATATTTTTTTTAGGACCCTTTAACCGGAAATAAGTTCAATAGGTCAGATATGGCCATATATGGCTTATGAAGCATCAGAATGAGTCAATGAGTATGTATAGAAAAATCAAGATGAGGACTCTTTGGCCAAAAATATATTCAGTAGGTCAAATATGGAATTCTGAATGGCTGATTTAACATCAGGAGTCTCTAAGTTTATATAGTTTAAAACCAATTAGGACCCTTTGACCAGAAATAAGTTCAATCCGTCAAGATATGGACTTTTAAATGGACTTAAATATGGCTAATGAAGCATCAGAAGTTGTCTATGAGTATGTATGGAAAGTTCAAGATTGAGGATTTTTTGGCCAGAAACATTTTTCTTGGGTCAAATATGGACTTCTGTATGGCTAATATAACATCACAACAAGTCAATCTTTACGAATAGCAAGTTAATGTTCAGGTAACTCTTTGGCCAGGAATATGACCATTAAGTCAAAAAGTGACCTCTGTATACAGAATTCAAAGACTCTGTATGGCAGATTTTTCATCAAAAGTAGTCTATATATATATATATATATTTTTTTTTAGGACCCTTTAACCGGAAATAAGTTCAATAGGTCAGATATGGCCATATATGGCTTATGAAGCATCAGAATGAGTCAATGAGTATGTATAGAAAAATCAAGATGAGGACTCTTTGGCCAAAAATATGTTCAGTAGGTCAAATATGGAATTCTGAATGGCTGATTTAACATCAGGAGTCTCTAAGTTTATATAGTTTAAAACCAATTAGGACCCTTTGACCAGAAATAAGTTCAATCCGTCAAGATATGGACTTCTAAATGGACTTAAATATGGCTAATGAAGCATCAGAAGTTGTCTATGAGTATGTATGGAAAGTTCAAGATTGAGGATTTTTTGGCCAAAAATATTTTCCTTGGGTCAAATATGGACTTCTGTATGGCTAATATAACATCACAACAAGTCAATCTTTATGAATAGCAAGTTAATGTTCAGGTAACTCTTTGGCCAGGAATATGTCCATTAAGTCAAAAAGTGACCTCTGTATACAGAGTTCAAAGACTCTGTATGGCAGATTTTTCATCAAAAGTAGTCTATATTTTTTTATTATTATTATTATTTTAGGATCCTTTAACCGGAAATAAGTTCAATAGGTCAGATATGGCCATATATGGCTTATGGAGCATCAGATTGAGTCAATGAGTATGTATAGAAAAATCAAGATGAGGACTCTTTGGCCAAAAATATGTTCAGTAGGTCAAATATGGAATTCTGAATGGCTGATTTAACATCAGGAGTCTCTAAGTTTATATAGTTTAAAACCAATTAGGACCCTATGACCAGAAATAAGTTAAATGGCCTGATATGTATATCTATTGGACTTATGAAGCATCAGTAGGAGTCTTTCAGTGTATATAGAAACTTCAAGATTGAGGACTCCTTGGCCAGAAATATATTCAGTAGGTAAAATATGGAATTCTGAATGGCTGATTTAACATCAGGAGTCTCTAAGTTTGTATAGTTTAAAACCAATTAGGACCCTTTGACCAGAAATAAGTTTAATCCGTCAAGATATGGACTTCTAAATGGACTTCAATATGGCTAAAGAAGCATCAGAACTTGTCAATGAGTATGTATGGAAAGTTCAAGATTGAGGATTTTTTGGCCAGAAATATTTTCCTTGGGTCAAATATGGACTTCTGTATGGCTAATATAACATCACAACGTCAATCTTTACGAATAGCAAGTTAATGTTCAGGTACTCTTTGGCCAGGAATATGACCATTAAGTCAAAAAGTGACCTCTGTATACAGAATTCAAAGACTCTGTATTGCAGATTTTTTATCAAAAGTAGTCTATTTTTATTTTTATTTTATTTTTTTAGGACCCTTTAAACGGAAATAAGTTCAATAGGTCAGATATGGCCATATATGGCTCATGAAGCATCAGAATGAGTCAATGAGTATGTATAGAAAAATCAAGATGAGGACTCTTTGGCCAAAAATATGTTCAGTAGGTCAAATATGGAATTCTGAATGGCTGATTTAACATCAAAAGGAGTCTCTAAGTTTATATAGTTTAAAACCAATTAAGGACCCTTTGACCAGAAATAAGTTCAATCCGTCAAGATATGGACTTCTAAATGGACTTCAATATGGCTAATGAAGCATCAGAAGTTGTCTATGAGTATGTATGGAAAGTTCAAGATTGAGGATTTTTTGGCCAGAAATATTTTCCTTGGGTCAAATATGGACTTCTGTATGGCTAATATAACATCACAACAAGTCAATCTTTATGAATAGCAAGTTAATGTTCAGGTAACTCTTTGGCCAGGAATTTGTCCATTAAGTCAAAAAGTGACCTCTGTATACAGAGTTCAAAGACTCTGTATGGCAGATTTTTCATCAAAAGTAGTCTATATTTTATTTTTATTTATTTTTTAGGACACTTTAACCGGAAATAAGTTCAATAGGTCAGATATGGCCATATATGGCTTATTAAGCATCAGAATGAGTCAATGAGTATGAATAGAAAAATCAAGATGAGGACTCTTTGGCCAAAAATATGTTCAGTAGGTCAAATATGGAATTCTGAATGGCTGATTTAACATCAGAAGTCTCTAAGTTTATATAGTTTAAAACCAATTAGGACCCTTTGACCAGAAATAAGTTCAATCGTCAAGATATGGACTTCTAAATGGACTTAAATATGGCTAATGAAGCATCAGAAGTTGTCTATGAGTATGTATGGAAAGTTCAAGATTGAGGATTTTTTGTTCAGAAATATTTTCCTTGGGTCAAATATGGACTTCTGTATGGCTAATATAACATCACAAGTCAATCTTTACGAATAGCAAGTTAATGTTCAGGTACTCTTTGGCCAGGAATATGACCATTAAGTCAAAAAGTGACCTCTGTATACAAAATTCAAAGACTCTGTATGGCAGATTTTTTATCAAAAGTAGTCTATTTTTTTTTATTTTTTTTTAGGACCCTTTAACCGGAAATAGGTTCAATAGGTCTTATATGGCCATATATGGCTAATGGAGCATCAGATTGAGTCAATGAGTATGAATAGAAACTTCAAGATTGAGGACTCTTTGGCCAGAAATATGTTCAGTAGGTAAAATATGGAATTCTGAATGGCTGATTTAACATCAGGAGTCTCTAAGTTTATATAGTTTAAAACCAATTAGGACCCTTTGACCAGAAATAAGTTTAATCCGTCAAGATATGGACTTCTAAATGGACTTCAATATGGCTAAAGAAGCATCAGAACTTGTCAATGAGTATGTATGGAAAGTTCAAGATTGAGGATTTTTTGGCCAGAAATATGTTCAGTAGGTCAGATATGGAATTCTGAATGGCTGATTTAACATCAGGAGTCTCTAAGTTTATATAGTTTAAAACCAATTAGGACCCTTTGACCAGAAATAAGTTCAATGGCCTGATATGTATATCTATTGGACTTAAGAAGCATCAGTAGGAGTCTTTCAGTGTATATAGAAACTTCAAGATTGAGGACTCTTTGGCCAGAAATATGTTCAGTAGGTAAAATATGGAATTCTGAATGGCTGATTTAACATCAGGAGTCTCTAAGTTTATATAGTTTAAAACCAATTAGGACGCTTTGAACAGAAATAAGTTTAATCCGTCAAGATATGGACTTCTAAATGGACTTCAATATGGCTAAAGAAGCATCAGATCTTGTCAATGAGTATGTATGGAAAGTACAAGATTGAGGATTTTTTGGCCAGAAATATTTTCCTTGGGTCAAATATGCGACTTCTGTATGGCTAATATAACATCACAACGTCAATCTTTACGAATAGCAAGTTAATGTTCAGGTACTCTTTGGCCAGGAATATGTCCATGTCACAGTGTCTGGTTTATGTTCCTTGGGTCACCACTAGATGTCCTCCTTCCTCACGGTGTCCATCACTCTAGTGAACTACATTTCCCACGATCCTTGTCTTCTCATTGCACTCGGCTGTTCCTGAGCCGGAGGTGTCTGTTGCTGTTCCTGAGCCGGAGGTGTCTGTTGCAGTTCCTGAGCCGGTGGTGTCTGTTGCAGTTCCTGAGCCGGTGGTGTCTGTTGCAGTTCCTGAGCCGGTGGTGTCTGTTGCAGTTCCTGAGCCGGTGGTGTCTGTTGCAGTTCCTGAGCCGGTGGCGTCGGTTGCAGTTCCGGAGCCGGTGGTGTCTGTTGCAGTTCCTGAGCCGGTGGCGTCTGTTGCAGTTCCTGAGCCGGTGGTGTCTGTCGCAGTTCCCGAGCCGGTGTCTGTTGCAGTTCCTGAGCCGGTGGCGTCGGTTGCAGTTCCGGAGCCGGTGGTGTCTGTTGCAGTTCCTGAGCCGGTGGCGTCTGTTGCAGTTCCTGAGCCGGTGGTGTCTGTTGCAGTTCCTGAGCCGGTGGTGTCTGTTGCAGTTCCTGAGCCGGTGGTGTCTGTTGCTGTTCCTGAGCCGGAGGTGTCTGTTGCAGTTCCTGAGCCGGTGGTGTCTGTTGCAGTTCCTGAGCCGGTGGTGTCTGTTGCAGTTCCTGAGCCGGTGGTGTCTGTTGCAGTTCCTGAGCCAGGGTCTGTCTCTGTTCCGCCTTGGTCTTCACCGCCATGGCCGCCCGAGTGGTCGGCTTCACCCTGGTCGTCTCCGCCATGGCCGCCCGAGTGGTCGTCTTCACCCTGGTCGTCTCCGCCGTGGCCACCCGAGGGGTCTTCACCCTGGTCGTCTCCGCCGTGGCCACCCGAGGGGTCGTCTCCGCCATGGCCACCCGAGGGGTCTTCACCGCCGTGGCCGCCCGAGGGGTCTTCACCGCCGTGGCCGCCCGAGGGGTCTTCACCGCCGTGGCCGCCCGAGGGGTCTTCACCGCCGTGGCCGCCCGAGGGGTCCTCTCCGTCCTGGCCGCCAGATGGACTGTCGTCTCCGCCCTGGCCGCCCGATGGACTGTCTGCTTCGCCACGGCCGCCGATTAAGTTGTCATCCCCTGTTCCTGTTCCCCTTCATGGTCCTGGACCTCCATCCCTCCCCCTGATCCTCCACCATTCCACCTCCCGCCTGGACTTTTGTTTTGTTTGTTTTTTGTGGGTCTTGGAGCGTCTGGTAGCCGCTCCGTAGAGGGGGGGTTATGTCACAGTGTCTGGTTTATGTTCCTTGGGTCACCACTAGATGTCCTCCTTCCTCACGGTGTCCATCACTCTAGTGAACTACATTTCCCACGATCCTTGTCTTCTCATTGCACTCGGCTGTTTCCTAATCACTGATCATTGCACTCAGCCATTTCCCCATTATCATTGTCTATTCCCTGTGTATATATACCCTGTCTGTTTTAGTATGTGTCATGGAGTCCTTATCTATTATCACGCCACTTCGGAGTCCTGGTTTCTTGTCTGTTCTTGTTTTATGTTTGGATTGATCTTTTGGTTTTGACCCCTGCCTGGACTGTTTGTGAGTACGGATTTTCCCCAAATAAATACTGCGCTTGGATCTACCTTTTCCTGTGTGTGTCCGTGACAGTCCATTAAGTCAAAAAGTGACCTCTGTATAGCAGATTTTTCATCAAAAGTAGTCTATATATATATATATATATATATATATATATATATATATATATATATATATATATATATATATATATATATATATATTTTAGGACCCTTTAACCGGAAATAAGTTCAATAGGTCAGATATGGCCATATATGGCTTATGAAGCATCAGAATGAGTCAATGAGTATGAATAGAAAAATCAAGATGAGGACTCTTTGGCCAAAAAAATGTTCAGTAGGTCAAATATGGAATTCTGAATGGCTGATTTAACATCAGGAGTATCTAAGTTTATATAGTTTAAAACCAATTAGGACCCTTTGACCAGAAATAAGTTCAATCCGTCAAGATATGGACTTCTAAATGGACTTAAATATGGCTAATGAAGCATCAGAAGTTGTCTATGAGTATGTATGGAAAGTTCATGATTGAGGATTTTTTGGCCAAAAATATTTTCCTTGGGTCAAATATGGACTTCTGAATGGCTAATATAACATCACAACAAGTCAATCTTTATGAATAGCAAGTTAATTTTCAGGTAACTCTTTGGCCAGGAATATGTCCATTAAGTCAAAAAGTGACCTCTGTATACAGAGTTCAAAGACTCTGTATGGCAGAATTTTCATCAAAAGTAGTCTATATTTATTATTATTATTTTTTTTAGGACCCTTTAACCGGAAATAAGTTCAATAGGTCAGATATGGCCATATATGGCTTATGGAGCATCAGATTGACTCAATGAGTATGTATAGAAAAATCAAGATGAGGACTCTTTGGCCAAAAATATGTTCAGTAGGTCAAATATGGAATTCTGAATGGCTGATTTAACATCAGGAATCTCTAAGTTTATATAGTTTAAAACCAATTAGGACCCTTTGACCAGAAATAAGTTCAATGGCCTGATATGTATATCTATTGGACTTATGAAGCATCAGTAGGAGTCTTTCATTGTATATAGAAACTTCAAGATTGAGGACTCTTTGGCCAGAAATATGTTCAGTAGGTAAAATATGGAATTCTGAATGGCTGATTTAACATCAGGAGTCTCTAAGTTTATATAGTTTAAAACCAATTAGGACCCTTTGACCAGAAATAAGTTTAATCCGTCAAGATATGGACTTCTAAATGGACTTCAATATGGCTAAAGAAGCATCAGAACTTGTCAATGAGTATGTATGGAAAGTTCAAGATTGAGGATTTTTTGGCCAGAAATATTTTCCTTGGGTCAAATATGGACTTCTGTATGGCTAATATAACATCACAACGTCAATCTTTACGAATAGCAAGTTAATGTTCAGGTACTCTTTGGCCAGGAATATGACCATTAAGTCAAAAAGTGACCTCTGTATACAGAATTCAAAGACTCTGTATTGCAGATCTTTTATCAAAAGTAGTCTATTTTTTATTTTTATTTTTTTATTTTAGGACCCTTTAACCGGAAATAAGTTCAATAGGTCAGATATGGCCATATATGGCTTATGAAGCATCAGAATGAGTCAATGAGTATGTATAGAAAAATCAAGATGAGGACTCTTTGGCCAAAAATATGTTCAGTAGGTAAAATATGGAATTCTGAATGGCTGATTTAACATCAAAAGGAGTCTCTAAGTTTATATAGTTTAAAACCAATTAAGGACCCTTTGACCAGAAATAAGTTCAATCCGTCAAGATATGGACTTCTAAATGGACTTCAATATGGCTAATGAAGCATCAGAAGTTGTCTATGAGTATGTATGGAAAGTTCAAGATTGAGGATTTTTTGGCCAGAAATATTTTCCTTGGGTCAAATATGGACTTCTGTATGGCTAATATAACATCACAACAAGTCAATCTTTACGAATAGCAAGTTAATGTTCAGGTAACTCTTTGGCCAGGAATATGACCATTAAGTCAAAAAGTGACCTCTGTATACAGAATTCAAAGACTCTGTATGGCAGATTTTTCATCAAAAGTAGTCTATATATATATATATATATATATATATATATATATATATATAATATATATATATATATATATATATATATATATATATATATATATATATATATATATATATATATATTAGGACCCTTTAACCGGAAATAAGTTCAATAGGTCAGATATGGCCATATATGGCTTATGAAGCATCAGAATGAGTCAATGAGTATGTATAGAAAAATCAAGATGAGGACTCTTTGGCCAAAAATATGTTCAGTAGGTAAAATATTGAATTCTGAATGGCTGATTTAACATCAGGAGTCTCTAAGTTTATATAGTTTAAAACCAATTAAGATCCCTTTGACCAGAAATAAGTTCAATCCGTCAAGATATGGACTTCTAAATGGACTTCAATATGGCTAATGAAGCATCAGAAGTTGTCTATGAGTATGTATGGAAAGTTCAAGATTGAGGATTTTTTGGCCAGAAATATTTTCCTTGGGTCAAATATGGACTTCTGTATGGCTAATATAACATCACAACAAGTCAATCTTTATGAATAGCAAGTTAATGTTCAGGTAACTCTTTGGCCAGGAATATGTCCATTAAGTTGTGGTGGAAGTTTTATGATATTCATTGATCTTTAGTAAAATATAGATGATTCAAAGAATGTCACATGTGTGACTCTCACTTGTTAGTGTGAGAAGATTCTTTTATGTACCTGGGAAGGCAGAAGGGAGAGACACTCCAGAGAACAGACGAGCAAGGAACTCTGACCTAGATGTCAGAAGGCCATTTGGTGAAGGAGGGCTTAGTCTATGGAAAACTACTGGTAGGAAGGCTCTGCGGAGAAGGCCTTGAAACTTATAGATAAAAGCTGGTTCAGTCTGTCTGGGGGTGTGTCACTCTTCTGCACAGGGTAACAGCTGTGTATTAGACTGCTCCTATTCTTGCAGGAATAAATACTTATAATTTTTATAATTTGACTCTGAGTCTCCCTTACGCAGTGATGTTTGTTTGATGAATTTTTGCCACAACAATTTGGTGTCAGAATAGTGGGTTCCCTTTCGAAAGCTACAATCGATGCTGCGCTGCTTAGCGCATTGGGAACGTCTTTAATCGTGACCTGCTGTGAATATAGTGTGTAAACACGTCGATGAAATCGACCGGAAGTAATATAGCCTCGGTCGGTGACGTCAACGGCGCGCACCCGCGACGCGAGGCTATAATTAGATGAGCCGCAGGTGCATCGTCAGGTCTTTTGTCTTCAGAGATCTCTCTGTGTTTGGTGTGCAAGCATTTATCTCCTCTCTATCTACTACAGATCTTTGTTAGGAGTTATTTAGTTTATCACTGACAGTGTGCAGATTTTCTCTTTCTCATCTCTCTACGATCTAAAAAGGAGAAAGAGAAATGTGTCGACAGAGTAAGCGCTGTGTCCCTCCATGTTCTCGTCCTATGTCAGAACTGGATACACAAGCTTACTGCTTTGTTTGTTTGGAAAAGAGCATGCTGCCCTTGCGTTTGAGCATGGTGAATTCGAGCACAGTGGAATGTTCACAGTTAAAGTGCTTCGCGTTCGCTTTGCTTATTTCAAAGGGGTGGCACCCACAATGCGATTGTGGGGCTCGCGTGTCGATCTGGCTGAGAAGCGAGAGACGGGTGCGTCCTTTTCGCTCGCTCTCTCTCCAGATCGCGATGTCCTTTTGCCTGACTACCGAAGCGTGCCTCGGCGCTTCTTCGGCTCGGGCAGAGGACATTTAATCTCGTGAGTTTGCCGCCTACGAGCGTTCCTCCCGTGATAATAAAAGGAGAACTGCTCGGGGCGATCGTTCGTGCAGTGGCCAGACTACACTGATCACAACAAAAAGACACTCAAAGATTATAAATAAAGATGTAAATATAATATATATATTTATACATGACGTGTCTTTGTGCCCTCGACGTCGACCAATTCGACTATCGCAGGTGCAAAGGCACGCGATTATATGATGCTGTCTCAGATTGGAGAGACGCGCGCGAGCTTTCTCTCCCCTGGGATCGTATTATCACATGCATTTTCAGCGGGTCAGGCTGGTACTGCGCTGTACACTACAGGCATACCAGGCTGATCTTATGAAAGATTTAAATACAGCCTGTCATCCAGACCGTGTCTGATTGATATTTGGCTGTATTTATTGCTGATGAATTGAATGATAATGAGAAATCAGATATTCAATGCAATATATCAAATGCTTGTAATAATTTATTGTCTGGCTGTTCTTTGGCCACATTTAATTCTGAGGGATTAAATATTGTAAAAGCCATCTAAAAATATATATATTATGATGGACTTTGAGAGTACCGACTCCGAGCACTTCTCTCGTTATGATAAAGCGTGTGAGAGGTTACTCGAGTTGGTGACTCGTGCAGTGGCCAGATTACAGCTAGACTGTCCTCCTTGAGGATCTCCATGACGTTAACTCGTGCATGGGGAAAACCTTATTCTTTGTGCCCTTGACGTCAATTTATTAGACTATCATGGGGGCATGTGCATACGATGATGCGCCAGTCCGAAGAGACGCTCGCTGGCTATCTCTTCTCTGTGGCTCATCGTCATTTAAGGAGTCAGCACTCCCCACCAAGCCGTGTATAATGTCATCCACGCTGGTGGGGGTCAGACTGGTGCTGCTCTGCACACTATGGCAGTGTTGCAGACGTACCAGGCTGATCTGATTTAAAAAAAAAAGAGGGCTCAAAAGCAGAGTGTGGCGAGTTGCGTTCCCCCTCGTAATGACTGGGGACCGGTTTGTCGCGCTCAGCAGCCTCATAATATACCAGAGACAGAAATCCTGAGTTTTTTGTCCCAGGTCTGTGGGGGTGTGCCCCTCCGGGATAGGGCATGTAAAATACATCAATCAGCTCCTACCTGACACCCTCACGAAACCACTGTTACATCCCTGCCACCTTTGGTGATTCAGGGGGTAGCGGTGTCCAGCGAAATGTTGAAGGTTCTGTTGTTTCCTGTTATCGCCCAGGACACAGAACATTTAACATTCCCCCAATTCGAAGTATTAAATTTGGTACCCTTTAAGAGACTTTGGCAGTGTGAAAGCTACTGCCGAGTATCTCTTTTTGTGTCCTAAAGACAGTAAAAGGAATATGTTGCCCTCCTCGTTTTAACGGTGTGTTCCCACTACCATAAAACAGAAGTATGCGCATCTGCTGTCACAAGAAAGAAATGGGGGACTGCGTCTGTTTTTAGATCTTTGAGGCTTGAACCGTTCCGTCAGAACGCTCAAGTTCAAGATGCTAACTATCAAGTAGATCGTGTTGCAAATTCAACATCATGATTGGATCTTCACGGTCGATCTTAAAGACGCATATTTTCACATAGAAATATTGCCACAACACAGGAAGTTCCCGAGGTTTGCTTTTGGGGGCGAAGCCTACCAATATCGGGTTCTTCCATTCGACCTAGCCATGTTACATAGACGATTGACTGATACTGGCACAGTCTCAGGAGCTTGCGCTTTCGACATCAATATCGATCCACGCTTCTCTCTATGGGGTTGAGTTGCAACGCTAAGAAGAGCGTTCACTCTCCAACGTGCTTGGGGTTTAAATGGGACTCTGTCACCATCGGGGGCACAACTGTCCCCCGCTTGTCAAGACCATTTTTTAACACCCTAAAGCAACATCTGGCTAGGTCAGGATAGGTCTCATGGCAGCTGCGTCCACAGGGATCCCTCTGGGCCTTTTGCACATGAGACCACTTCATTTGTGGCTCAAATTCCCCAAGGGCAAATAGAGGCAAGAGCACGCATTGGGTGCTTTGTGTCCTTTCTAAAAATCCATGTTTATGGTAAGTCACGCGCTGAACGCTTCGTGTACTTTCTAAAGTCCATGTTTATGGTAAGGGTTACGCGCTGTAGCTTCGTTCCCTTTCTACGTGGTTCAGACCCCGGTTCCTCACCTTGGGTCCCACTCTTGGTGCGTCTTCTCGTCGCATAATGCTAACGACAGACGCCTGCCTGTCGGGCTGGGTAGCGGTCTTAAGTGATCGTCCAGCCCAAGGGTTTGGGGAGGCATCATCTTGACTAGCAAATCAATTGCCTCAAGTTGATGAAATATGTATTTCTGGCCCTGAAATACTTTCTCCCTCAGTTGAGAGGCTGTCATGTCCTAGGCTGTCATGTCCTAGTGCTAGAGCAGCAGCCTCTTACTTAAAATCACCAGGGAGGTCTACACTCACGCAATCTGTACAGAATAGTGAGGCAGATTTTCTCTGGGCCCAGGAAAAGTTCCTGTCACTCAGGGCAGTGTACATTTCCAGGGCATCTGAATGTGGGAGCAAATTTACTGTCCGGACAGAAATTACCAATGGGGGAGTGGAAATTCCACCCAGATGTAGTAAAACAGATCTGGGTCAGATTTTATGAAGCGGAGGTGGACCTCTTCGCCGCCCAGCGGACAGCGCAATGTCTCCTCTTCTCTCTGAGTCACCCAGCCCCCTGGGTCTGGATGCGATTGCGCACACATGGCCCAAAATGCGCCTGTATGCGTTTCCTCCAGTGGCTCTGCTCCCAGGAGTTCTAGCCAGAGTTCGCCAGCAAGGGTCTTGCCTCTTACTGATAGCGCTGCGTTGGCCGAACAGAGTATGGTTCTTGGAGATATTTCTCTCCTCAACGGCTCACCATGGGCGATTCTGGAGAGGAGGGATCTTCTCAGGCGGAGGGTACGATATTCCATCCCAGGCCCAACCTGTGGAATCTTCATGTTTGGCCCCTGATGGGTACCAACTGAGGGACACTGGGCTTTCGCCTGCCGTTATTGGGACCATTCTATGTGTTAGGACTCCCTCCACTAGAAAGAGTTATGCCAACAAATGGGGTGTCTTTGAAAGGTGGTGTGTTGTACATAATGCAGATCCGGTCAACTGCCAGATTGCTTCAGTTCTGGATTTCCTGCAGGAAAAATTATCAACAGGTACATGCCCCGCCACTCTCAAGGTTTATGTGGTCGCTCTTTGGCTTGCCACGCCTTGGTTGACGGGGTGCCACTCGGGAGACATCCTCTGCTCGCTCGCTTCAATATTGGGGCCAGATGACTGAGGCCTCCCGTAAGAACCAAAGATCCCTTCGTGGGACTTAGCAATAGTCCTAGAGGGTCTGGTTGAGACCCCCTTTTTAACCTCTAGAGTCAGCGTCTGATAAACTTCTGACCATAAAGATGTTTTTTTCTTATGGCTATAACCTCTCTAAAAAGAATCGGGCACATGCAGGCTCTGTCAATATCGCCACCCTGCTTAGACTTTGCCCCAGGAATGGTGAAAGTGATTTTGCATCCTCATCCTGATTACCTGCCTAAGGTACCATTCTCGGCTGTACATCCGGTCACTCTAGAGGCCTTCTGCCTTCCACCGTTCACAACGCTGGAGCGGGAGAGATCTCACAGACTGTGTCCAGTCCGTGCCCTTCAGGCCTACGTCCACCGCACTAGCCAGTGGCGTAAGTCAGAGCAACTATTCGTTTGTTATGGGGGCAGCAACAGAGGTGCTGCCGCCACTAAACAGACCATGTCACATTGGGTCAGGGATGCTATTGCTCTTGCCTATGAGGCGCGCGGCCAAGCTTCGCCAACGGGTCTAAGGGCTCACTCCACCAGAGGGGTCGCCTCCTCTGCTGCCTTGGCAAGAGGTGCCCCCTTGCAGTTTGTTTGTGATGCGGCAGGCTGGTCCTCTCCGCACACATTCATAAGATTTTATAGTTTGGATGTTCATACCACTCCGGGCTCTCACGTCCTTGAGTCGACATCGCAAGCTAATGTCTAGGGCTTTCCTACGTTTCTTGTGAGCACACCTACACAGCCGTAGGGAGTCCAGACACCTTCAAGCACGGCGGCGTGGGTATTCTCGTTCCCAATGCGCTAAGCAGCGCAGCATCGATTGTAGCTTTCGAAAGGGAACTTCTCCGGTTACTTAACTGTAACCTTGTTCCCTGAGAAAGCGGAACGAGATGCTGCGCTACTTTGCCGTGCTGATGATGTCCCAGGACTGCTCTTCAGACAAAATATCCTGACGATGCACCTGCGGCTCATCTAATTATAGCCTCGCGTCGCGGGTGCGCGCCGTTGACGTCACCAACCGAGGCTATATTACTTCCGGTCGATTTCATCGACGTGTTTACACACTATATTCACAGCAGGTCACGATTAAAGACGTTCCCAATGCGCTAAGCAGCGCAGCATCTCGTTCCGCTTTCTCAGGGAACAAGGTTACAGTTAAGTAACCGGAGAAGATTCCTTGGACGTGCCTCCTGGACCTGAGATCGGACGGTGTTTGGCCACCTGGACTGAGTAAGTTCCAGCTCTACCTCGTAAACTTGAGAGAGATGGGGCCGACCGATTTCAGAGCCAGGAGAATCGGACACTGGAATCAAAAGAACTCAGGTGGCTCCGAACAACATATCTCTGGGTAAGGTATAATTCAATTAAGTTTAATTGGGGGAAGAGTGAAATTGAACCATATTGGCTGGGAACTGTTTTCTGTGGTACGTAATCTGAAATTAATTGAGATCTACGTACAGATCAAGATATTTCAAACAGATACGAGGAAAATAATCTGAAATTAATTGAGGTCTGTGACAGAACAAGATATTTCAAGCAGATAAATAATCTGGAATTAATTGAGAACTGTAACAGACCAAGACATTTCATACAGATAGGTACCTGGAAATTAATTGTTCCACCACGGAGCAAGTTATTTTTGGGTGCTGAGGCTAATTAGGGGGAGCCAAGAAAATCGTAACAGATTTTTTTTGGTAAACCGTAATTAGGAGGACACTAATAGTGTGACCCGTCCGGCTGGGTTAAAAGAAAGGTCGGGTTTGTCGGGGACGCCTGACAAATAAAGAGAACGCGCGTAAAAGAGAAATCCACAGAGAACAGATAAGCGGCCAATATGGGGAAGTCTGAAAAGCAAGCTTGCGAAATTTGGTACACCGGTGTTTTGTCAAATGAGATAAAATTAAGGGCAGAAATGTATGATATTGAGAAACAAGATTAAAGATGGTGCGGGAATCAGTTGAACAGGGCAGTGAGAAACAGAAGTTGTTGTGTCTGCGTTCAACGTGTGTAAAAGTGTGAAAAGACAATGTTGTTGGCTTGAAGCAGATAAAAGAGAACGGAATCGATGTAGAATGTATTCCCATATAGTAAGATTGAATATAACTGATAAAAGGGTTTTTATTTTTCATCCATTAGATGGATGCATGACATTAGATGTCAGAAGATTTTGTTTGTAACAAAAGTTGAAGTAGCAAGCAGCAATAAGGCTGTCTTTGTGAAGGATTGAGATTTGAGTAATATGATATTTTGGTTTCTGTAAAAACAGTAGAGATAAGTGGGACAGAGACAGTAATGATAATACTTGTGAATCTGCAGACTAACCATTTTGAGAAGAAAACAACTGTAGAAAATGTATGTTATGAAAATAACATTTCTGATAAAATGTATGGAACTATATATGAACGGCTGTTAAGTCAGATTAAGAAATGGTATGAAAAGTGAGGTTCAGATTAATAATAATAGTAATAAGGCATTGAGTATGATTAACAGGGATTAACATGATATAAAGATAATGAATGTTTCATTAAGCAAAATGGGGAACAATTCTATATTTTAATGGTAAAATAAAGAGTGAAATTATGTTTATTTTCAGTTTGACAACCATTATCTTTTGAACCTAAAGACTCCAGCTGGGAGTACAGCAACAGCGCGTGCTTATTCAGCCCGGCTTCCGGATGATGAATGTGTACTTGCTATTGTAATCAGTGTTGTTGATGATAATAACGAATTAGAGAGATGTAAAGACATATTTTGGAATTCAATAATGTAAAATGTCGGATATTTTGTTGATATTAAGTCATTGAGGGAAAAAAGACATAGTCTGTTTTATAAAGGACATTATGGGTCGGGGATAATTTCCCTGGACAAGTGTTAAAGTTAAACAGAAACTTTGTGAAGCCGCTTAGAAACAATTTATACATTTGTGCAGTTTATGAAAATGGATGTTGTGCCAATAATAATGATGAAGATTATGATTTGGCTATTGATTGAGTCCGCCACTGGTGGACTGTTAGAAGAATACAGAGAATGGCTTATCAGCTCTGTTTACATTCCTGTGGAACACACTGCTTCAAGTGTGTGCAGTAAGTTGGAGCTGTGAGAAGGGGACAGAGAATGTTTTAATTGTGGTCAGTGGGGTCATTTAGCAGCAACTGTAAATGCCCACTCAGAAAGGTGGAAAAGAAAGTTGATGGAATGTGAAAGTGACGTATTAATGTGGGTTTGAAAGTAGAACAGGATTTGAAGACGATATTAAAGTTTTCGTCTGAGAAAGAACTAAGAATGTGAATGCAGTGCTAAGTAAATGAAAGAGAAAAGAAAGTTGATAGATGGAAGTCGTAAGTAGATTCAAAGAAAAAAGAAAGTTGAAAGATTTAAGTCGTAAGGAAATTCTTTTAAAAGGAACTAAAGTACCAGTAGATGTAAATTGCAGATAAGCTAAATATTTGTAAAAGTGAAGGTAACTAAAAAGATGATAGTCTTTTAATGAAACGTTATTGAGAAATAGAATAACTATTTGTATTTAAGATCAAATAATTAGAAGTAGCACTGGGTTGCTAAATGCAAAAACAATTTTGTAGAAATGGATCTGATTAAACAAACAGCTTGGAAATTGACCATGAAGCTAGAAGCTGATGTTTTGGTTTCAAAAGATAAGATTGGGACTTGGCTGAAACTGCCAGTATGACAGTCTCAATATGAGTGGAAATTTGTAATGTCGAAATTTCCTGATATAAGAGTAAAAGACAACTATAAGATTATTTTTATATTGAAAACGTATGTAATTTCTAGCAAAGGTGCCTTTAAACTGGGCTAGAATTAAAAGATAAAGTAGAGAATGTTTAGTTTGACAAAAAGTGTACCAAGTCCTGAAGGCCTCAGAGTCTCGCTCTCATTCAATGTCAGAAGGCTGTTATCTTAGCCTGTCGTGACAATAAGCTATTTATAGTGTTTCAGCTGAAAATTATAGCATAATGAGATGTTAAAAGAAATCATGTTAAAGGAAATCATTGCCATTCAGAGGGCAATTAGTACTTAAATATTTTAGATTGTAAAACTGAATGACTTTAAAGGAGTCTTTAGAATAATAATGTAGACCTGAATGACAGAAGTGACATTTTTGTACTTTGTTATTTTAGGACCAGTAACGTCTTTGTCTGATCTTAGCCTTCACCATGACACAGGACCTATGACCATGCTATAGATGTACACTGAATAGACGGATGTGAATAAATTTCACTGAGATTTTGTTGATTCAGACAGGTCTAACAGATTTGAGTGATTAAATACTGTTGTTATTAACCTGTCTCCCTTAACATTTATTAGGCATGCAGTCCAGATAGAGGTGACTCTTAAATGTGCCTTTCCTAAGCTCCAGAAAACAGCTGAGTTCTGTTGAAGAAAACTGATTGGGTGATGGGAGTGAGCGGGTCATCAGTGGGTACGAGTGGCCTACCCAACGACGGGGCAGATCCTTCTGGCCAGGGGACTATACCTAAGGCAGGGAGGTCACGCAATAACACTGGACACCTCCGGATGGAGGTGTCAATATGTGAGAAGGTATGAGAGTTGAGCGCTGATTACCGGAGGCCAACTGGGGTCAGCATGGCATTGGGAGGTCAGATGCTTTGTGAGGAATCGCGACTGTCTGACCCAAGAAAAATGTGAGTTCCTCTATACCACTCACCAGAGAAAACCCCGCAATTCACTGTATGGCTTGTTTTCAATTGTGACAAGTCTGATGGAAATTATAGATAAAGAGCTAATGTGAAATGTGCTTTCAAGAGCCAGCTGAGACCATGAGTTGATTGTCTTTATTTGTTGGGGAGACAGTAACATAACTTATTAATTTATATCAGGAACATGATGTTGTTGCCTTATGGGCAAGGAAAATTATAGAAGTGTTGATTTTGAACTAATATGTCTATAAGATGGTTTTAACTCCTGAAAATCATGAGACATGGTGGGTGGCTAAAGATTAAGACAGTTTTTAGTAGAGTTTGGATAACAAAAGTTAGATGAATTGAGAATTTATACAAGTATTCAAACTAATGTATTTTATGATTATTGTAATGGTTCTAATTTGAGTTAAACATTTGTATATTAACATTTGTGAACTATTAAGGGTTCTAGACTATGATTAACTAAGTTTCAGTCTTAGGCAGTGATGGGAATAACGGCGTTATAAATAAACGGCGTTACTAACGGCGTTATTTTTTTCAGTAACGAGTAATCTAACTAATTACTGTTTCCTCCGTAATAACGCAGTTACCGTTACTGACAATAAAATGCGCCGTTACTATAATTGAGTTCACTGAAGCGGTTTTCATCTGATCGGGCTCTTTTCTCCGCCATAGGAACTGCAAACTCTTTTCTCTGGTGTGTGTGTGTGTTTCGAGGCGCCGGACTGGACAAAAGCGAAGCGAACGTCGTCAGCGCGCGAGAGAGACCGAGTGTGATCCGTCCGAGAGCGCGCTCGACAGTTCGCGAGAGAGACCGAGTGTGTCCATCCGAGAGCGCGCTGGACAGTTCGCGAGATTGACCGAGTGTGATCCGTCCGAGAGCGATATATATAGTTTATCATCTGCAACGTTTTAATTAGTTTACATGGTTATAAAATAAAACTCCAAAATAACCTGCAGGGAACGTTCAAAGAAAACATCTTTGTTTGACCGGTTGTGAACACGTGCGGCAAACACGACTAGAATTTGGCTTAAATAACCTCTGATGATTGATGACGTTCTCTGTAGGTTATACAAATAAACCCCCAAAATATTAGATTTTATTATTATTATTATTATTTATGTTGGTACATTGTTCAATATTATATTGAGAACACTTTTAGTTAAACTGTTTACATTTGTGAGGAAGAAAATACTTCAAGTAGGCTAGTATGTCTAGTTGTAAGTTTTATCATTTTAATTTGCACTACAAAGAGTGTATGTGTATGTATATTTTTTATTACTTATTTTTGGTACATTTCTTAAGAAGCATACCGGTAATTTATTTTTGGATTTGTTGGCCAGTTGTGGTCTGTGCAATATTAAAAGTTCTAAACCATCAATGTTTTATAATAATAATTTGTTCTAGTGTCCATTTCATTCATTTAACATATTTAATATTGGGGGTATCCAAGATATTTCCCATATTTAAATTTTTCTTTCTTTTTTTAAGATTTTTTTCAATAGTTACTTTGCCTGGTAATTAGTTACTTTTGTAATGATATAACTCAGTTACTAACTGAGTTACTTTTTGTGAGAAGTAACTAGTAACTATAACTAATTACTTTTTTTAAGTAACTTGACCAACACTGGTCTTAGGAGGCTGTTAAAAAAGATTATTTGTGTATAGTGAAAGAGAGACTGCTGAGTGGAGGAAAGGATTGGTACTCTGTCTGTCTTTCTGTTATCAGGCCTGGTAAGGCAAGCTTAAACAAAATAATGATAATGAACAAAAAACAACCCAGCTGACTTTTCTAAAGACAAAATAATGAACATTTGAAACGGTTTGAAGAGGCCATGTAAAATTATATAAAAGCTATAGGGAAATGTGAAGTTTAAATCTTATTTAAACCTTAAATATTATACTTTTAGAGTTAATATAAAAAAAGAACATTGGAAATGAGCAGTTAACATATGTGTGTCTAGCATAAGTGTGTGTGATGGGGACAGCACTTTATGTCTTGTGTTAGTTTAGGGCAGCTATTCCGCCTGAATAGTGAGTATATTGTGTCTTTAACCTCTGGAGAGTGTTTTTTTCATTACAGATGTGTTAAGGCAAGTGACAAATTGTAAAGAAGGCAAATGCTGAGTGAATCTGATGAGAAGATGATAGAGAACATGGGATGAGCTTTAAGATCACGCTCCGTCTGGTAGTAATTACTTTTGTCATTTATGATGTGATTTGAATTACTTTTGATAAGTTTAGGTATTTATATAAATTGGAATTGTGGAGTAGATCATGGGTTGAAATAAAAGAAGATGTTATAGATTTGACAGCAACAACAAAGATGTGACACATTGGCTAAGTCAATATCAAATTATGCAGAGAGCCATTTATGATTATTGTAAACAGGAGGAGAATGTTTTTGTTGACTGACATTGACCAAGTCTGTACAGCACGACCTGACGAGATGAAACTACTGATGACTTTTAAAAATGGTTGCGAGACAAAACAACAGGCCTGAAAAGCAGGATACGCAGTGAGAATGAGGGCCGTTGCCCTTCAAATACTTCGATAAGGAAATGAAATTGTGGCTTTAAGTGAAGAATGTAATATTTTTGTTTCAGAGACAGAGAAAGATGTCTGGAGGAAATTTGTCTTAAGACACTATGTTAAATGTTATGTTAAATTGATGATCGAGTTGTGTCGACCATCAAAAGGGGGATGGTATAACAATTGCCAAATATGGGTTATTAAGGGGTAATTGGGTAAAAGCCCTGAAAGAAGCCATTCTTCTGCCTAACAAAATTGCTGTCTGGATTGTTTCAACAGGAAACGCCAGGACATCGAAGTGGCAACACGTACTTTACTATCTGACAATAACCTCGAAATTTGTTTTTCTTTACAGAGAGCATGCAGGATTGGGAGATAGGGCAAAATATGCCCAATGAAATAATGGCAGAGCATAACTTTAAAATTTTCCTTTTGCAGAATGTCAGGATGGATTGAATCAAGCTGAACTGATTCTGTTTTCCAAATGTATGAATATTGACTTGTGAACGATATGTGTTTTTCAGGGGAAAATGACTCTGACTCTAATAAGCAAGAAATGTCTAATGATAATATGTTTCAGTTCAGTAAACAGATGGTGAAAATTCCACAGGTCACACCAAAACGGACGAGGGAAAGACAAGCAGTCACTAACAAAATACTTAAAGTCTCCATTCAGAGGTGACAGCAAGCAGGAAGTGGTTCATTCCAGTGGGGGTGCGGTGGTGATCTCAGGAGTCCATGGGGCGAACGAGATGATCAACATGCCTGGAGGATGTGGAACGACTAATGGTTTAAGAATGTGGTTTTGTGATGATTTTGAGGATTTTATTTGATTATATTGAAATAGGGTTTAGTATTGATATTGGTATATGACAAATGATTTGATTGGTTACTGATTTATTAAAAAATATTTAAGGCAAATGTTTTCAGGAAGAGAAGATCTCTAATGTAAATTATAAGGATTATTATTGAAGCTGATTAAGTAGAACCACTGCCTGATTGGATTAAAGGTATAAGAACAAAATATGGTTAGGGAAATGGATATGGGGAAAATGTTGAATGTGTATGAGTTATGATTGTATGTGTTATTCTGATAATTTTGTTATTCAGGGGTGAAATGAGAAAACTGGTGAAAATTACAGTCTATCTGAATGATGATGGGGATGAACAAAATTATGCAGATGATTCAAGTAGAGATTACAGTTAAATGTGTTGATGTTTTCTTTTCTTTTTGAGAACGATTGATATGTAAAGGAGGGTTTTTAATTTTTTTTTTCATTTTTAATGATTTTACCATTTGCATTTTATTGCATTGTTTGTTTTTCCTACTGTTTATAACTATTTTTTTCCTTACTAGTGTGACTGCGGTCGAGCCCGGCATTAGTAAACATGTTTACTTGCTTGCTAAATAAGTATGGGTCTTACCCCAACAAAAACAGCCTTATGCTTTCTTCATCCTAAACTCTTTTTCTTCACAGGTTCAAGGAGACTGATTTTTATGATGTAATGACTTGAACTTGCATTTATTATTACAATTATTATTGTTGTTATTATTATTATGTTTGATTAATAATGATAAAAAGTGAGGAGTTTTATGATATTCATTGATCTTTAGTAAAATATAGATGATTCAAAGAATGTCACATGTGTGACTCTCACTTGTTAGTGTGAGAAGATTCTTTTATGTACCTGGGAAGGCAGAAGGGAGAGACACTCCAGAGAACAGACGAGCAAGGACCTCTGACCTAGATGTCAGAAGGCCATTTGGTGAAGGAGGGCTTAGTCTATGGAAAACTACTGGTAGGAAGGCTCTGCGGAGAAGGCCTTGAAACTTATAGATAAAAGCTGGTTCAGTCTGTCTGGGGGTGTGTCACTCTTCTGCACAGGGTAACAGCTGTGTATTAGACTGCTCCTATTCTTGCAGGAATAAATACTTATAATTTTTATAATTTGACTCTGAGTCTCCCTTACGCAGTGATGTTTGTTTGATGAATTTTTGCCACAACAAAGTCAAAAAGTGACCTCTGTATACAGAGTTCAAAGACTCTGTATGGCAGATTTTTCATCAAAAGTAGTCAATATTTTTTTTTTCTTTTTTTTTTTTAAGACCCTTTTACCGGAAATAAGTTCAATAGGTCAGATATGGCTTATGAAGCATCAGAATGAGTCAATGAGTATGTATAGAAAAATCAAGATGAGGACTCTTTGGCCAAAAATATGTTCAGTAGGTCAAATATGGAATTCTGAATAGCTGATTTAACATCAGGAGTCTAAGTTTATTTGGTTTAAAACCAATTAGGACCCTTTGACCAGAAATAAGTTCAATGGCCTGATATGTATATCTATTGGACTTATGAAGCATCAGTAGGAGTCTTTCAGTGTATATAGAAACTTCAAGATTGAGGACTCTTTGGCCAGAAATATGTTCAGTAGGTAAAATATGGAATTCTGAATGGCTGATTTAACATCAGGAGTCTCTAAGTTTATATAGTTTAAAACCAATTAGGACCCTTTGACCAGAAATAAGTTTAATCCGTCAAGATATGGACTTCTAAATGGACTTCAATATGGCTAAAGAAGCATCAGAACTTGTCAATGAGTATGTATGGAAAGTTCAAGATTGAGGATTTTTTGGCCAGAAATATTTTCCTTGGGTCAAATATGGACTTCTGTATGGCTAATATAACATCACAACGTCAATCTTTACGAATAGCAAGTTAATGTTCAGGTACTCTTTGGCCAGGAATATGACCATTAAGTCAAAAAGTGACCTCTGTATACAGAATTCAAAGACTCTGTATTGCAGATTTTTTATCAAAAGTAGTCTATTTTTAATTTTTTTTTATTTTTTAGGACCCTTTAACCGGAAATAAGTTCAATAGGTCAGATATGGCCATATATGGCTTATGAAGCATCAGAATGAGTCAATGAGTATGTATAAAAAAATCAAGATGAGGACTCTTTGGCCAAAAATATGTTCAGTAGGTCAAATATGGAATTCTGAATGGCTGATTTAACATCAAAAGGAGTCTCTAAGTTTATATAGTTTAAAACCAATTAAGGACCCTTTGACCAGAAATAAGTTCAATGGCCTGATATGTATATCTATTGGACTTATGAAGCATCAGTAGGAGTCTTTCAGTGTATATAGAAACTTCAAGATTGAGGACTCTTTGGCCAGAAATATGTTCAGTAGGTCAGATATGGAATTCTGAATGGCTGATTTAACATCAGGAGTCTCTAAGTTTATATAGTTTAAAACCAATTAGGACCCTTTGACCAGAAATAAGTTCAATCCGTCAAGATATGGACTTCTAAATGGACTTCAATATGGCTAATGAAGCATCAGAAGTTGTCTATGAGTATGTATGGAAAGTTCAAGATTGAGGATTTTTTGGCCAGAAATATTTTCCTTGGGTCAAATATGGACTTCTGTATGGCTAATATAACATCACAACAAGTCAATCTTTATGAATAGCAAGTTAATGTTCAGGTAACTCTTTGGCCAGGAATATGTCCATTAAGTCAAAAAGTGACCTCTGTATACAGAGTTCAAAGACTCTGTATGGCAGATTTTTCATCAAAAGTAGTCTATATATATATATATTTTTTTTTTTTTTTAAGGGCCCTTTTACCGGAAATAAGTTCAATAGGTCAGATATGGCCATATATGGCTTATGAAGCATCAGAATGAGTCAATGAGTATGTATAGAAAAATCAAGATGAGGACTCTTTGGCCAAAAATATGTTCAGTAGGTCAGATATGGAATTCTGAATGGCTGATTTAACATCAGGAGTCTCTAAGTTTATATAGTTTTAAACCAATTAGGACCCTTTGACCAGAAATAAGTTCAATCCGTCAAGATATGTTCTTCTAAATGGACTTCAATATGGCTAATGAAGCATCAGAAGTTGTCTATGAGTATGTATGGAAAGTTCAAGATTGAGGATTTTTTGGCCAGAAATATTTTCCTTGGGTCAAATATGGACTTCTGTATGGCTAATATAACATCACAACAAGTCAATCTTTATGAATAGCAAGTTAATGTTCAGGTAACTCTTTGGCCAGGAATATGTCCATTAAGTCAAAAAGTGACCTCTGTATACAGAGTTCAAAGACTCTGTATAGCAGATTTTTCATCAAAAGTAGTCTATATATATATATATATATATATATATATATATATATATATATATATATTTTTAGGACCCTTTAACCGGAAATAAGTTCAATAGGTCAGATATGGCCATATATGGCTTATGAAGCATCAGAATGAGTCAATGAGTATGAATAGAAAAATCAAGATGAGGACTCTTTGGCCAAAAATATGTTCAGTAGGTCAAATATGGAATTCTGAATGGCTGATTTAACATCAGGAGTCTCTAAGTTTATATAGTTTAAAACCAATTAGGACCCTTTGACCAGAAATAAGTTCAATCGTCAAGATATGGACTTCTAAATGGACTTAAATATGGCTAATGAAGCATCAGAAGTTGTCTATGAGTATGTATGGAAAGTTCAAGATTGAGGATTTTTTGGCCAGAAATATTTTCCTTGGGTCAAATATGGACTTCTGTATGGCTAATATAACATCACAAGTCAATCTTTACGAATAGCAAGTTAATGTTCAGGTACTCTTTGGCCAGGAATATGACCATTAAGTCAAAAAGTGACCTCTGTATACAGAATTCAAAGACTCTGTATGGCAGATTTTTTATCAAAAGTAGTCTATTTTTTATTTATTTATTTTTTAGGACCCTTTAACCGGAAATAAGTTCAATAGGTCAGATATGGCCATATATGGCTAATGGAGCATCAGAATGAGTCAATGAGTATGTATAGAAAAATCAAGATGAGGACTCTTTGGCCAAAAATAATATTATGTTCAGTAGGTCAAATATGGAATTCTGAATGGCTGATTTAACATCAGGAGTCTCTTAGTTTATATAGTTTAAAACCAATTAGGACCCTTTGACCAGAAATAAGTTCAATCCGTCAAGATATGCACTTCTAAATGGACTTCAATATGGCTAATGAAGCATCAGAAGTTGTCTATGAGTATGTATGGAAAGTTCAAGATTGAGGATTTTTTGGCCAGAAATATTTTCCTTGGGTCAAATATGGACTTCTGTATGGCTAATATAACATCACAACAAGTCAATCTTTATGAATAGCAAGTTAATGTTCAGGTAACTCTTTGGCCAGGAATATGTCCATTAAGTCAAAAAGTGACCTCTGTATACAGAGTTCAAAGACTCTGTATGGCAGATTTTTCATCAAAAGTAGTCTTTATTTTTTTTTATTTTTTAGGACCCTTTAACCGGAAATAAGTTCAATAGGTCAGATATGGCCATATATGGCTTATGAAGCATCAGAATGAGTCAATGAGTATAAATAGAAAAATCAAGATGAGGACTCTTTGGCCAAAAATATGTTCAGTAGGTCAAATATGGAATTCTGAATGGCTGATTTAACATCAGGAGTCTCTAAGTTTATATAGTTTAAAACCAATTAGGACCCTTTGACCAGAAATAAGTTCAATCCGTCAAGATATGCACTTCTAAATGGACTTCAATATGGCTAATGAAGCATCAGAAGTTGTCTATGAGTATGTATAGAAAGTTCAAGATTGACGATTTTTTGGCCAGAAATATTTTCCTTGGGTCAAATATGGACTTCTGTATGGCTAATATAACATCACAACAAGTCAATGTTTATGAATAGCAAGTTAATGTTCAGGTAACTCTTTGGCCAGGAATATGTCCATTAAGTCAAAAATTGACCTCTGTATACAGAGTTCAAAGACTCTGTATGGCAGATTTTTCATCAAAAGTAACCTATATTTTTTTTTTTTTTTTTTTTTTGGACCCTTTAACCGGAAATAAGTTCAATAGGTCAGATATGGCCATATATGGCTTATGAAGCATCAGAATGAGTCAATGAGTATGAATAGAAAAATCAAGATGAGGACTCTTTGGCCAAAAATATGTTCAGTAGGTCAAATATGGAATTCTGAATGGCTGATTTAACATCAGGAGTCTCTAAGTTTATATAGTTTAAAACCAATTAGGACCCTTTGACCAGAAATAAGTTCAATCGTCAAGATATGGACTTCTAAATGGACTTAAATATGGCTAATGAAGCATCAGAAGTTGTCTATGAGTATGTATGGAAAGTTCAAGATTGAGGATTTTTTGGCCAGAAATATTTTCCTTGGGTCAAATATGGACTTCTGTATGGCTAATATAACATCACAAGTCAATCTTTACGAATAGCAAGTTAATGTTCAGGTACTCTTTGGCCAGGAATATGACCATTAAGTCAAAAAGTGACCTCTGTATACAGAATTCAAAGACTCTGTATGGCAGATTTTTTATCAAAAGTAGTCTATTTTTTATTTATTTATTTTTTAGGACCCTTTAACCGGAAATAAGTTCAATAGGTCAGATATGGCCATATATGGCTAATGGAGCATCAGAATGAGTCAATGAGTATGTATAGAAAAATCAAGATGAGGACTCTTTGGCCAAAAATAATATTATGTTCAGTAGGTCAAATATGGAATTCTGAATGGCTGATTTAACATCAGGAGTCTCTTAGTTTATATAGTTTAAAACCAATTAGGACCCTTTGACCAGAAATAAGTTCAATCCGTCAAGATATGCACTTCTAAATGGACTTCAATATGGCTAATGAAGCATCAGAAGTTGTCTATGAGTATGTATGGAAAGTTCAAGATTGAGGATTTTTTGGCCAGAAATATTTTCCTTGGGTCAAATATGGACTTCTGTATGGCTAATATAACATCACAACAAGTCAATCTTTATGAATAGCAAGTTAATGTTCAGGTAACTCTTTGGCCAGGAATATGTCCATTAAGTCAAAAAGTGACCTCTGTATACAGAGTTCAAAGACTCTGTATGGCAGATTTTTCATCAAAAGTAGTCTTTATTTTTTTATTTTTTTTAGGACCCTTTAACCGGAAATAAGTTCAATAGGTCAGATATGGCCATATATGGCTTATGAAGCATCAGAATGAGTCAATGAGTATGAATAGAAAAATCAAGATGAGGACTCTTTGGCCAAAAATATGTTCAGTAGGTCAAATATGGAATTCTGAATGGCTGATTTAACATCAGGAGTCTCTAAGTTTATATAGTTTAAAACCAATTAGGACCCTTTGACCAGAAATAAGTTCAATCCGTCAAGATATGCACTTCTAAATGGACTTCAATACGGCTAATGAAGCATCAGAAGTTGTCTTTGAGTATGTATGGAAAGTTCAAGATTGAGGATTTTTTGGCCAGAAATATTTTCCTTGGGTCAAATATGGACTTCTGTATGGCTAATATAACATCACAACAAGTCAATCTTTATGAATAGCAAGTTAATGTTCAGGTAACTCTTTGGCCAGGAATATGTCCATTAAGTCAAAAAGTGACCTCTGTATACAGAGTTCAAAGACTCTGTATGGCAGATTTTTCATCAAAAGTAGTCTATATATTTTTTTTTTTTTTTTTTTAGGACCCTTTAACCGGAAATAAGTTCAATAGGTCAGATATGGCCATATATGGCTTATGAAGCATTAGAATGAGTCAATGAGTATGAATAGAAAAATCAAGATGAGGACTCTTTGGCCAAAAATATGTTCAGTAGGTCAAATATGGAATTCTGAATGGCTGATTTAACATCAGGAGTATCTAAGTTTATATAGTTTAAAACCAATTAGGACCCTTTGACCAGAAATAAGTTCAATCCGTCAAGATATGGACTTCTAAATGGACTTAAATATGGCTAATGAAGCATCAGAAGTTGTCTATGAGTATGTATGGAAAGTTCAAGATTGAGGATTTTTTGGCCAAAAATATTTTCCTTGGGTCAAATATGGACTTCTGTATGGCTAATATAACATCACAACAAGTCAATCTTTATGAATAGCAAGTTAATGTTCAGGTAACTCTTTGGCCAGGAATATGTCCATTAAGTCAAAAAGTGACCTCTGTATACAGAGTTCAAAGACTCTGTATGGCAGATTTTTCATCAAAAGTAGTCTTTATTTTTTTTTATTTTTTAGGACCCTTTAACCGGAAATAAGTTCAATAGGTCAGATATGGCCATATATGGCTTATGAAGCATCAGAATGAGTCAATGAGTATGAATAGAAAAATCAAGATGAGGACTCTTTGGCCAAAAATATGTTCAGTAGGTCAAATATGGAATTCTGAATGGCTGATTTAACATCAGGAGTCTCTAAGTTTATATAGTTTAAAACCAATTAGGACCCTTTGACCAGAAATAAGTTCAATCCGTCAAGATATGCACTTCTAAATGGACTTCAATATGGCTAATGAAGCATCAGAAGTTGTCTATGAGTATGTATAGAAAGTTCAAGATTGACGATTTTTTGGCCAGAAATATTTTCCTTGGGTCAAATATGGACTTCTGTATGGCTAATATAACATCACAACAAGTCAATGTTTATGAATAGCAAGTTAATGTTCAGGTAACTCTTTGGCCAGGAATATGTCCATTAAGTCAAAAATTGACCTCTGTATACAGAGTTCAAAGACTCTGTATGGCAGATTTTTCATCAAAAGTAACCTATATTTTTTTTTTTTTTTTTTTTTTGGACCCTTTAACCGGAAATAAGTTCAATAGGTCAGATATGGCCATATATGGCTTATGAAGCATCAGAATGAGTCAATGAGTATGAATAGAAAAATCAAGATGAGGACTCTTTGGCCAAAAATATGTTCAGTAGGTCAAATATGGAATTCTGAATGGCTGATTTAACATCAGGAGTCTCTAAGTTTATATAGTTTAAAACCAATTAGGACCCTTTGACCAGAAATAAGTTCAATCGTCAAGATATGGACTTCTAAATGGACTTAAATATGGCTAATGAAGCATCAGAAGTTGTCTATGAGTATGTATGGAAAGTTCAAGATTGAGGATTTTTTGGCCAGAAATATTTTCCTTGGGTCAAATATGGACTTCTGTATGGCTAATATAACATCACAAGTCAATCTTTACGAATAGCAAGTTAATGTTCAGGTACTCTTTGGCCAGGAATATGACCATTAAGTCAAAAAGTGACCTCTGTATACAGAATTCAAAGACTCTGTATGGCAGATTTTTTATCAAAAGTAGTCTATTTTTTATTTATTTATTTTTTAGGACCCTTTAACCGGAAATAAGTTCAATAGGTCAGATATGGCCATATATGGCTAATGGAGCATCAGAATGAGTCAATGAGTATGTATAGAAAAATCAAGATGAGGACTCTTTGGCCAAAAATAATATTATGTTCAGTAGGTCAAATATGGAATTCTGAATGGCTGATTTAACATCAGGAGTCTCTTAGTTTATATAGTTTAAAACCAATTAGGACCCTTTGACCAGAAATAAGTTCAATCCGTCAAGATATGCACTTCTAAATGGACTTCAATATGGCTAATGAAGCATCAGAAGTTGTCTATGAGTATGTATGGAAAGTTCAAGATTGAGGATTTTTTGGCCAGAAATATTTTCCTTGGGTCAAATATGGACTTCTGTATGGCTAATATAACATCACAACAAGTCAATCTTTATGAATAGCAAGTTAATGTTCAGGTAACTCTTTGGCCAGGAATATGTCCATTAAGTCAAAAAGTGACCTCTGTATACAGAGTTCAAAGACTCTGTATGGCAGATTTTTCATCAAAAGTAGTCTTTATTTTTTTATTTTTTTTAGGACCCTTTAACCGGAAATAAGTTCAATAGGTCAGATATGGCCATATATGGCTTATGAAGCATCAGAATGAGTCAATGAGTATGAATAGAAAAATCAAGATGAGGACTCTTTGGCCAAAAATATGTTCAGTAGGTCAAATATGGAATTCTGAATGGCTGATTTAACATCAGGAGTCTCTAAGTTTATATAGTTTAAAACCAATTAGGACCCTTTGACCAGAAATAAGTTCAATCCGTCAAGATATGCACTTCTAAATGGACTTCAATACGGCTAATGAAGCATCAGAAGTTGTCTTTGAGTATGTATGGAAAGTTCAAGATTGAGGATTTTTTGGCCAGAAATATTTTCCTTGGGTCAAATATGGACTTCTGTATGGCTAATATAACATCACAACAAGTCAATCTTTATGAATAGCAAGTTAATGTTCAGGTAACTCTTTGGCCAGGAATATGTCCATTAAGTCAAAAAGTGACCTCTGTATACAGAGTTCAAAGACTCTGTATGGCAGATTTTTCATCAAAAGTAGTCTATATATTTTTTTTTTTTTTTTTTAGGACCCTTTAACCGGAAATAAGTTCAATAGGTCAGATATGGCCATATATGGCTTATGAAGCATTAGAATGAGTCAATGAGTATGAATAGAAAAATCAAGATGAGGACTCTTTGGCCAAAAATATGTTCAGTAGGTCAAATATGGAATTCTGAATGGCTGATTTAACATCAGGAGTATCTAAGTTTATATAGTTTAAAACCAATTAGGACCCTTTGACCAGAAATAAGTTCAATCCGTCAAGATATGGACTTCTAAATGGACTTAAATATGGCTAATGAAGCATCAGAAGTTGTCTATGAGTATGTATGGAAAGTTCAAGATTGAGGATTTTTTGGCCAAAAATATTTTCCTTGGGTCAAATATGGACTTCTGTATGGCTAATATAACATCACAACAAGTCAATCTTTATGAATAGCAAGTTAATGTTCAGGTAACTCTTTGGCCAGGAATATGTCCATTAAGTCAAAAAGTGACCTCTGTATACAGAGTTCAAAGACTCTGTATGGCAGATTTTTCATCAAAAGTAGTCTATATTTTTTTTTTTTTTTTTTTTTTTTTTTTTAGGACCATTTTACCGGAAATAAGTTCAATAGGTCAGATATGGCCATATATGGCTTATGAAGCATCAGAATGAGTCAATGAGTATGTATAGAAAAATCAAGATGAGGACTCTTTGGCCAAAAATATGTTCAGTAGGTCAGATATGGAATTCTGAATGGCTGATTTAACATCAGGAGTCTCTAAGTTTATATAGTTTAAAACCAATTAGGACCCTTTGACCAGAAATAAGTTCAATCGTCAAGATATGGACTTCTAAATGGACTTAAATATGGCTAATGTAGCATCAGAAGTTGTCTATGAGTATGTATGGAAAGTTCAAGATTGAGGATTTTTTGGCCAGAAATATTTTCCTTGGGTCAAATATGGACTTCTGTATAGCTAATATAACATCCCAACAAATCAATCTTTATGAATAGCAAGTTAATGTTCAGGTAACTCTTTGGCCAGGAATATGTCCATTAAGTCAAAAAGTGACCTCTGTATACAGAGTTCAAAGACTCTGTATGGCAGATTTTTCATCAAAAGTAGTCTATATAATTTTTTTTTTTTTTTTTTTAGGACCCTTTTACCGGAAATAAGTTCAATAGGTCAGATATGGCCATATATGGCTTATGGAGCATCAGAATGAGTCAATGAGTATGTATAGACAAATCAAGATGAGGACTCTTTGGCCAAAAATATGTTCAGTAGGTCAAATATGGAATTCTGAATGGCTGATTTAACATCAGGAGTCTCTAAGTTTATATAGTTTAAAACCAATTAGGACCCTTTGACCAGAAATAAGTTCAATCCGTCAAGATATGCACTTCTAAATGGACTTCAATATGGCTAATGAAGCATCAGAAGTTGTCTATGAGTATGTATAGAAAGTTCAAGATTGACGATTTTTTGGCCAGAAATATTTTCCTTGGGTCAAATATGGACTTCTGTATGGCTAATATAACATCACAACAAGTCAATGTTTATGAATAGCAAGTTAATGTTCAGGTAACTCTTTGGCCAGGAATATGTCCATTAAGTCAAAAATTGACCTCTGTATACAGAGTTCAAAGACTCTGTATGGCAGATTTTTCATCAAAAGTAACCTATATTTTTTTTTTTTTTTTTTTTTTGGACCCTTTAACCGGAAATAAGTTCAATAGGTCAGATATGGCCATATATGGCTTATGAAGCATCAGAATGAGTCAATGAGTATGAATAGAAAAATCAAGATGAGGACTCTTTGGCCAAAAATATGTTCAGTAGGTCAAATATGGAATTCTGAATGGCTGATTTAACATCAGGAGTCTCTAAGTTTATATAGTTTAAAACCAATTAGGACCCTTTGACCAGAAATAAGTTCAATCGTCAAGATATGGACTTCTAAATGGACTTAAATATGGCTAATGAAGCATCAGAAGTTGTCTATGAGTATGTATGGAAAGTTCAAGATTGAGGATTTTTTGGCCAGAAATATTTTCCTTGGGTCAAATATGGACTTCTGTATGGCTAATATAACATCACAAGTCAATCTTTACAAATAGCAAGTTAATGTTCAGGTACTCTTTGGCCAGGAATATGACCATTAAGTCAAAAAGTGACCTCTGTATACAGAATTCAAAGACTCTGTATGGCAGATTTTTTATCAAAAGTAGTCTATTTTTTATTTATTTATTTTTTAGGACCCTTTAACCGGAAATAAGTTCAATAGGTCAGATATGGCCATATATGGCTAATGGAGCATCAGAATGAGTCAATGAGTATGTATAGAAAAATCAAGATGAGGACTCTTTGGCCAAAAATAATATTATGTTCAGTAGGTCAAATATGGAATTCTGAATGGCTGATTTAACATCAGGAGTCTCTAAGTTTATATAGTTTAAAACCAATTAGGACCCTTTGACCAGAAATAAGTTCAATCCGTCAAGATATGCACTTCTAAATGGACTTCAATATGGCTAATGAAGCATCAGAAGTTGTCTATGAGTATGTATGGAAAGTTCAAGATTGAGGATTTTTTGGCCAGAAATATTTTCCTTGGGTCAAATATGGACTTCTGTATGGCTAATATAACATCACAACAAGTCAATCTTTATGAATAGCAAGTTAATGTTCAGGTAACTCTTTGGCCAGGAATATGTCCATTAAGTCAAAAAGTGACCTCTGTATACAGAGTTCAAAGACTCTGTATGGCAGATTTTTCATCAAAAGTAGTCTTTATTTTTTTATTTTTTTTAGGACCCTTTAACCGGAAATAAGTTCAATAGGTCAGATATGGCCATATATGGCTTATGAAGCATCAGAATGAGTCAATGAGTATGAATAGAAAAATCAAGATGAGGACTCTTTGGCCAAAAATATGTTCAGTAGGTCAAATATGGAATTCTGAATGGCTGATTTAACATCAGGAGTCTCTAAGTTTATATAGTTTAAAACCAATTAGGACCCTTTGACCAGAAATAAGTTCAATCCGTCAAGATATGCACTTCTAAATGGACTTCAATACGGCTAATGAAGCATCAGAAGTTGTCTTTGAGTATGTATGGAAAGTTCAAGATTGAGGATTTTTTGGCCAGAAATATTTTCCTTGGGTCAAATATGGACTTCTGTATGGCTAATATAACATCACAACAAGTCAATCTTTATGAATAGCAAGTTAATGTTCAGGTAACTCTTTGGCCAGGAATATGTCCATTAAGTCAAAAAGTGACCTCTGTATACAGAGTTCAAAGACTCTGTATGGCAGATTTTTCATCAAAAGTAGTCTATATATTTTTTTTTTTTTTTTTTTAGGACCCTTTAACCGGAAATAAGTTCAATAGGTCAGATATGGCCATATATGGCTTATGAAGCATTAGAATGAGTCAATGAGTATGAATAGAAAAATCAAGATGAGGACTCTTTGGCCAAAAATATGTTCAGTAGGTCAAATATGGAATTCTGAATGGCTGATTTAACATCAGGAGTATCTAAGTTTATATAGTTTAAAACCAATTAGGACCCTTTGACCAGAAATAAGTTCAATCCGTCAAGATATGGACTTCTAAATGGACTTAAATATGGCTAATGAAGCATCAGAAGTTGTCTATGAGTATGTATGGAAAGTTCAAGATTGAGGATTTTTTGGCCAAAAATATTTTCCTTGGGTCAAATATGGACTTCTGTATGGCTAATATAACATCACAACAAGTCAATCTTTATGAATAGCAAGTTAATGTTCAGGTAACTCTTTGGCCAGGAATATGTCCATTAAGTCAAAAAGTGACCTCTGTATACAGAGTTCAAAGACTCTGTATGGCAGATTTTTCATCAAAAGTAGTCTATATTTTTTTTTTTTTTTTTTTTTTTTTTTTTAGGACCATTTTACCGGAAATAAGTTCAATAGGTCAGATATGGCCATATATGGCTTATGAAGCATCAGAATGAGTCAATGAGTATGTATAGAAAAATCAAGATGAGGACTCTTTGGCCAAAAATATGTTCAGTAGGTCAGATATGGAATTCTGAATGGCTGATTTAACATCAGGAGTCTCTAAGTTTATATAGTTTAAAACCAATTAGGACCCTTTGACCAGAAATAAGTTCAATCGTCAAGATATGGACTTCTAAATGGACTTAAATATGGCTAATGTAGCATCAGAAGTTGTCTATGAGTATGTATGGAAAGTTCAAGATTGAGGATTTTTTGGCCAGAAATATTTTCCTTGGGTCAAATATGGACTTCTGTATAGCTAATATAACATCCCAACAAATCAATCTTTATGAATAGCAAGTTAATGTTCAGGTAACTCTTTGGCCAGGAATATGTCCATTAAGTCAAAAAGTGACCTCTGTATACAGAGTTCAAAGACTCTGTATGGCAGATTTTTCATCAAAAGTAGTCTATATAATTTTTTTTTTTTTTTTTTTAGGACCCTTTTACCGGAAATAAGTTCAATAGGTCAGATATGGCCATATATGGCTTATGGAGCATCAGAATGAGTCAATGAGTATGTATAGACAAATCAAGATGAGGACTCTTTGGCCAAAAATATGTTCAGTAGGTCAAATATGGAATTCTGAATGGCTGATTTAACATCAGGAGTCTCTAAGTTTATATAGTTTAAAACCAATTAGGACCCTTTGACCAGAAATAAGTTCAATCCGTCAAGATATGCACTTCTAAATGGACTTCAATATGGCTAATGAAGCATCAGAAGTTGTCTATGAGTATGTATAGAAAGTTCAAGATTGACGATTTTTTGGCCAGAAATATTTTCCTTGGGTCAAATATGGACTTCTGTATGGCTAATATAACATCACAACAAGTCAATGTTTATGAATAGCAAGTTAATGTTCAGGTAACTCTTTGGCCAGGAATATGTCCATTAAGTCAAAAATTGACCTCTGTATACAGAGTTCAAAGACTCTGTATGGCAGATTTTTCATCAAAAGTAACCTATATTTTTTTTTTTTTTTTTTTTTTGGACCCTTTAACCGGAAATAAGTTCAATAGGTCAGATATGGCCATATATGGCTTATGAAGCATCAGAATGAGTCAATGAGTATGAATAGAAAAATCAAGATGAGGACTCTTTGGCCAAAAATATGTTCAGTAGGTCAAATATGGAATTCTGAATGGCTGATTTAACATCAGGAGTCTCTAAGTTTATATAGTTTAAAACCAATTAGGACCCTTTGACCAGAAATAAGTTCAATCGTCAAGATATGGACTTCTAAATGGACTTAAATATGGCTAATGAAGCATCAGAAGTTGTCTATGAGTATGTATGGAAAGTTCAAGATTGAGGATTTTTTGGCCAGAAATATTTTCCTTGGGTCAAATATGGACTTCTGTATGGCTAATATAACATCACAAGTCAATCTTTACAAATAGCAAGTTAATGTTCAGGTACTCTTTGGCCAGGAATATGACCATTAAGTCAAAAAGTGACCTCTGTATACAGAATTCAAAGACTCTGTATGGCAGATTTTTTATCAAAAGTAGTCTATTTTTTATTTATTTATTTTTTAGGACCCTTTAACCGGAAATAAGTTCAATAGGTCAGATATGGCCATATATGGCTAATGGAGCATCAGAATGAGTCAATGAGTATGTATAGAAAAATCAAGATGAGGACTCTTTGGCCAAAAATAATATTATGTTCAGTAGGTCAAATATGGAATTCTGAATGGCTGATTTAACATCAGGAGTCTCTAAGTTTATATAGTTTAAAACCAATTAGGACCCTTTGACCAGAAATAAGTTCAATCCGTCAAGATATGCACTTCTAAATGGACTTCAATATGGCTAATGAAGCATCAGAAGTTGTCTATGAGTATGTATGGAAAGTTCAAGATTGAGGATTTTTTGGCCAGAAATATTTTCCTTGGGTCAAATATGGACTTCTGTATGGCTAATATAACATCACAACAAGTCAATCTTTATGAATAGCAAGTTAATGTTCAGGTAACTCTTTGGCCAGGAATATGTCCATTAAGTCAAAAAGTGACCTCTGTATACAGAGTTCAAAGACTCTGTATGGCAGATTTTTCATCAAAAGTAGTCTTTATTTTTTTTTATTTTTTAGGACCCTTTAACCGGAAATAAGTTCAATAGGTCAGATATGGCCATATATGGCTTATGAAGCATCAGAATGAGTCAATGAGTATGAATAGAAAAATCAAGATGAGGACTCTTTGGCCAAAAATATGTTCAGTAGGTCAAATATGGAATTCTGAATGGCTGATTTAACATCAGGAGTCTCTAAGTTTATATAGTTTAAAACCAATTAGGACCCTTTGACCAGAAATAAGTTCAATCCGTCAAGATATGCACTTCTAAATGGACTTCAATATGGCTAATGAAGCATCAGAAGTTGTCTATGAGTATGTATAGAAAGTTCAAGATTGACGATTTTTTGGCCAGAAATATTTTCCTTGGGTCAAATATGGACTTCTGTATGGCTAATATAACATCACAACAAGTCAATGTTTATGAATAGCAAGTTAATGTTCAGGTAACTCTTTGGCCAGGAATATGTCCATTAAGTCAAAAATTGACCTCTGTATACAGAGTTCAAAGACTCTGTATGGCAGATTTTTCATCAAAAGTAACCTATATTTTTTTTTTTTTTTTTTTTTTGGACCCTTTAACCGGAAATAAGTTCAATAGGTCAGATATGGCCATATATGGCTTATGAAGCATCAGAATGAGTCAATGAGTATGAATAGAAAAATCAAGATGAGGACTCTTTGGCCAAAAATATGTTCAGTAGGTCAAATATGGAATTCTGAATGGCTGATTTAACATCAGGAGTCTCTAAGTTTATATAGTTTAAAACCAATTAGGACCCTTTGACCAGAAATAAGTTCAATCGTCAAGATATGGACTTCTAAATGGACTTAAATATGGCTAATGAAGCATCAGAAGTTGTCTATGAGTATGTATGGAAAGTTCAAGATTGAGGATTTTTTGGCCAGAAATATTTTCCTTGGGTCAAATATGGACTTCTGTATGGCTAATATAACATCACAAGTCAATCTTTACGAATAGCAAGTTAATGTTCAGGTACTCTTTGGCCAGGAATATGACCATTAAGTCAAAAAGTGACCTCTGTATACAGAATTCAAAGACTCTGTATAGCAGATTTTTTATCAAAAGTAGTCTATTTTTTATTTATTTATTTTTTAGGACCCTTTAACCGGAAATAAGTTCAATAGGTCAGATATGGCCATATATGGCTTATGAAGCATCAGAATGAGTCAATGAGTATGTATAGAAAAATCAAGATGAGGACTCTTTGGCCAAAAATAATATTATGTTCAGTAGGTCAAATATGGAATTCTGAATGGCTGATTTAACATCAGGAGTCTCTTAGTTTATATAGTTTAAAACCAATTAGGACCCTTTGACCAGAAATAAGTTCAATCCGTCAAGATATGCACTTCTAAATGGACTTCAATATGGCTAATGAAGCATCAGAAGTTGTCTATGAGTATGTATGGAAAGTTCAAGATTGAGGATTTTTTGGCCAGAAATATTTTCCTTGGGTCAAATATGGACTTCTGTATGGCTAATATAACATCACAACAAGTCAATCTTTATGAATAGCAAGTTAATGTTCAGGTAACTCTTTGGCCAGGAATATGTCCATTAAGTCAAAAAGTGACCTCTGTATACAGAGTTCAAAGACTCTGTATGGCAGATTTTTCATCAAAAGTAGTCTTTATTTTTTTTTTTTTTTAGGACCCTTTAACCGGAAATAAGTTCAATAGGTCAGATATGGCCATATATGGCTTATGAAGCATCAGAATGAGTCAATGAGTATGAATAGAAAAATCAAGATGAGGACTCTTTGGCCAAAAATATGTTCAGTAGGTCAAATATGGAATTCTGAATGGCTGATTTAACATCAGGAGTCTCTAAGTTTATATAGTTTAAAACCAATTAGGACCCTTTGACCAGAAATAAGTTCAATCGTCAAGATATGGACTTCTAAATGGACTTAAATATGGCTAATGAAGCATCAGAAGTTGTCTATGAGTATGTATGGAAAGTTCAAGATTGAGGATTTTTTGGCCAGAAATATTTTCCTTGGGTCAAATATGGACTTCCGTATGGCTAATATAACATCACAAGTCAATCTTTATGAATAGCAAGTTAATGTTCAGGTACTCTTTGGCCAGGAATATGACCATTAAGTCAAAAAGTGACCTCTGTATACAGAATTCAAAGACTGCATGGCAGATTTTTTATCAAAAGTAGTCTATTTTTTTTTATTATTTTTTTAGGACCCTTTAACCGGAAATAAGTTAAATAGGTCAGATATGGCCATATATGGCTTATGAAGCATCAGAATGAGTCAATGAGTATGAATAGAAAAATCAAGATGAGGACTCTTTGGCCAAAAATATGTTCAGTCGGTCAAATATGGAATTCTGAATGGCTGATTTAACATCAGGAGTCTCTAAGTTTATATAGTTTAAAACCAATTAGGACCCTTTGACCAGAAATAAGTTCAATCGTCAAGATATGGACTTCTAAATGGACTTCAATATGGCTAATGAAGCATCAGAAGTTGTCTATGAGTATGTATGGAAAGTTCAAGATTGAGGATTTTTTGGCCAGAAATATTTTCCTTGGGTCAAATATGGACTTCTGTATGGCTAATATAACATCACAAGTCAATCTTTACGAATAGCAAGTTAATGTTCAGGTACTCTTTGGCCAGGAATATGACCATTAAGTCAAAAAGTGACCTCTGTATACAGAATTCAAAGACTCTGTATGGCAGATTTTTTATCAAAAGTAGTCTATTTTTTTTTTTTTTTTTTTTTTTTAGGACCCTTTTACCGGAAATAAGTTCAATAGGTCAGATATGGCCATATATGGCTTATGAAGCATCAGAATGAGTCAATGAGTATGTATAGAAAAATCAAGATGAGGACTCTTTGACCAAAAATATGTTCAGTAGGTCAGATATGGAATTCTGAATGGCTGATTTACCATCAGGAGTCTCTAAGTTTATATAGTTTAAAACAGATTAGGACCCTTTGACCAGAAATAAGTTCAATCGTCAAGATATGGACTTCTAAATGGACTTAAATATGGCTAATGTAGCATCAGAAGTTGTCTATGAGTATGTATGGAAAGTTCAAGATTGAGGATTTTTTGGCCAGAAATATTTTCCTTGGGTCAAATATGGACTTCTGTATGGCTAATATAACATCACAACAAGTCAATCTTTATGAATAGCAAGTTAATGTTCAGGTAACTCTTTGGCCAGGAATATGTCCATTAAGTCAAAAAGTGACCTCTGTATACAGAGTTCAAAGACTCTGTATGGCAGATTTTTCATCAAAAGTAGTCTATATATATTTTTTTTTTTTTTTTTTTTAGGACCCTTTAACCGGAAATAAGTTCAATAGGTCAGATATGGCCATATATGGCTTATGAAGCATCAGAATGAGTCAATGAGTATGTATAGAAAAATCAAGATGAGGACTCTTTGGCCAAAAATATGTTCAGTAGGTCAAATTTGGAATTCTGAAAGGCTGATTTAACATCAGGAGTCTCTACGTTTATATAGTTTAAAACCAATTAGGACTCTTTGACCAGAAATAAGTTCAATCGTCAAGATATGGACTTCTAAATATGACTAATGAAGCATCAGACGTTGTCTATGAGTATGTATGGAAAGTTCAAGATTGAGGATTTTTTGGCCAGAAATATTTTCCTTGGGTCAAATATGGACTTCTGTATGGCTAATATAACATCACAAGTCAATCTTTACGAATAGCAAGTTAATATTCAGGTACTCTTTGCCCAGGAGTATGACCATTAAGTCAAAAAGTGACCTCTGTATACAGAATTCAAAGACTCTGTATGGCAAATTTTTTATCAAAAGTAGTCTATTTTTTTTTTTTTAGGACCCTTTAACCGGAAATAAGTTCAATGGCCTGATATGTATATCTATTGGACTTATGAAGCATCAGTAGGAGTCTTTCAGTGTGTATAGAAACTTCAAGATTGAGGACTCTTTGGCCAGAAATATGTTCAGTAGGTCAAATATGGAATTCTAAATGGCTGATTTAACATCAAAAGGAGTCTCTAAGTTTATATAATTTAAAACCAATTAAGGACCCTTTGACCAGAAATAAGTTCAATTCGTCAAGATATGGACTTCTAAATGGACTTCAATATGGCTAATGAAGCATCAGAAGTTGTCTATGAGTATGTATGGAAAGTTCAAGATTGAGGATTTTTTGGCCAGAAATATTTTCCTTGGGTCAAATATGGACTTCTGTATGGCTAATATAACATCACAACAAGTCAATCTTTATGAATAGCAAGTTAATGTTCAGGTAACTCTTTGGCCAGGAATATGTCCATTAAGTCAAAAAGTGACCTCTGTATACAGAGTTCAAAGACTCTGTATGGCAGATTTTTCATCAAAAGTAGTCTATATTTTTTTTTTTTTTTTTTTTAGGACCCTTTTACCGGAAATAAGTTCAATAGGTCAGATATGGCCATATATGGCTTATGAAGCATCAGAATGAGTCAATGAGTATGTATAGAAAAATCAAGATGAGGACTCTTTGGCCAAAAATATGTTCAGTAGGTCAGATATGGAATTCTGAATGGCTGATTTAACATTAGGAGTCTCTAAGTTTATATAGTTTAAAACCAATTAGGACCCTTTGACCAGAAATAAGTTCAATGGCCTGATATGTATATCTATTGGACTTATGAAGCATCAGTAGGAGTCTTTCAGTGTATATAGAAACTTCAAGATTGAGGACTCTTTGGCCAGAAATATGTTCAGTAGGTAAAATATGGAATTCTGAATGGCTGATTTAACATCAGGAGTCTCTAAGTTTATATAGTTTAAAACCAATTAGGACCCTTTGACCAGAAATAAGTTCAATCGTCAAGATATGGACTTCTAAATGGACTTAAATATGGCTAATGAAGCATCAGAAGTTGTCTATCAGTATGTATGGAAAGTTCAAGATTGAGGATTTTTTGGCCAGAAATATTTTCCTTGGGTCAAATATGGACTTCTGTATGGCTAATATAACATCACAAGTCAATCTTTACGAATAGCAAGTTAATGTTCAGGTACTCTTTGGCCAGGAATATGACCATTAAGTCAAAAAGTGACCTCTGTATACAGAATTCAAAGACTCTGTATGGCAGATTTTTTATCAAAAGTAGTCTATTTTTTATTTATTTATTTTTTAGGACCCTTTAACCGGAAATAAGTTCAATAGGTCAGATATGGCCATATATGGCTAATGGAGCATCAGAATGAGTCAATGAGTATGTATAGAAAAATCAAGATGAGGACTCTTTGGCCAAAAATAATATTATGTTCAGTAGGTCAAATATGGAATTCTGAATGGCTGATTTAACATCAGGAGTCTCTTAGTTTATATAGTTTAAAACCAATTAGGACCCTTTGACCAGAAATAAGTTCAATCCGTCAAGATATGCACTTCTAAATGGACTTCAATATGGCTAATGAAGCATCAGAAGTTGTCTATGAGTATGTATGGAAAGTTCAAGATTGAGGATTTTTTGGCCAGAAATATTTTCCTTGGGTCAAATATGGACTTCTGTATGGCTAATATAACATCACAACAAGTCAATCTTTATGAATAGCAAGTTAATGTTCAGGTAACTCTTTGGCCAGGAATATGTCCATTAAGTCAAAAAGTGACCTCTGTATACAGAGTTCAAAGACTCTGTATGGCAGATTTTTCATCAAAAGTAGTCTATATTTTTTTTTTTTTTTTTAGGACCCTTTAACCGGAAATAAGTTCAATAGGTCAGATATTGCCATATATGGCTTATGAAGCATCAGAATGAGTCAATGAGTATGAATAGAAAAATCAAGATGAGGACTCTTTGGCCAAAAATATGTTCAGTAGGTCAAATATGGAATTCTGAATGGCTGATTTAACATCAGGAGTCTCTAAGTTTATATAGTTTAAAACCAATTAGGACCCTTTGACCAGAAATAAGTTCAATCGTCAAGATATGGACTTCTAAATGGACTTAAATATGGCTAATGAAGCATCAGAAGTTGTCTATGAGTATGTATGGAAAGTTCAAGATTGAGGATTTTTTGGCCAGAAATATTTTCCTTGGGTCAAATATGGACTTCTGTATGGCTAATATAACATCACAAGTCAATCTTTACGAATAGCAAGTTAATGTTCAGGTACTCTTTGGCCAGGAATATGACCATTAAGTCAAAAAGTGACCTCTGTATACAGAATTCAAAGACTGCATGGCAGATTTTTTATCAAAAGTAGTCTATTTTTTTTTATTTATTTTTTAGGACCCTTTAACCGGAAATAAGTTCAATAGGTCAGATATGGCCATATATGGCTTATGAAGCATCAGAATGAGTCAATGAGTATGAATAGAAAAATCAAGATGAGGACTCTGGCCAAAAATATGTTCAGTCGGTCAAATATGGAATTCTGAATGGCTGATTTAACATCAGGAGTCTCTAAGTTTATATAGTTTAAAACCAATTAGGACCCTTTGACCAGAAATAAGTTCAATCGTCAAGATATGGACTTCTAAATGGACTTCAATATTGCTAATGAAGCATCAGAAGTTGTCTATGAGTATGTATGTGTAACACGCGCGTCCTGCTGTCTTACATAAACCAGTTTCTAATATCTTGGACCAGATCAGAAGTCTACGTTCGCTCTTGAGCCAGTGTTGCAGCAAGACAAGGGAAAAAACCACAGAAGACAGGTGTAGTTGAAAAGGTAAGTATTTTTTCTGTTATACTTTGTATTAATTTGTTTCAGTTTGAAGGGAAAAAAACAAAAAAACAAAAAGGAAAAAACAAAACAAAATGACAGCTTCAATAATCAATTCACAAAAGAAACCTCTTGAATTGTTTTCTTGAAATAAAGCAGTTTTCACTCAAATAATGACTCCTTGTGTGTTATTTATTTCTGTAATTAATTATTTAGGTATAGCTATTTACTCTTAATTAACGTTGTTTCCTTCCTTATGTAGCTGACATACTTAGTTCACACTCAAAACCCAAATTTAAATTATTTAACTCAAAAAACCTCTGTGGTCACTCTTTCAGGAAATTTTCAATAAAAGATGAGAAAATAAAATAAAATAAAAATAACAATGCAGACAATTTTTTCAGGTGAAATATCCAACGACACACCAAATCCCAGTCAGGATCAGAAACGACTCGATTAGCTCAGTTCAATGTCCTTTGCACTCGTTTCAGTGTTCAGTTACAAAATACTGATACTCAACTCTGAGATGAATGAGGAAAAAACTTCTTGTTCACAGATGCAACAATGTCCAAGGAAGAGAAAAAAAAAAAGAAAGGTATACGTGTGGTCCTACCACTTTGATGAAATAATGTTTTCCAAGTTCAGGAAAGACCAGGTTGGCTCGCCAGCTTCCACCAATGTTGAGCACTCCGCATTTATGGCAGAAACAGTTCAAACTCAGAACTCCTCGTTCACTCTCAAGAGAATATCACGGACAGGAACAACAAAATAGAGAAAAGGGAGAAAAAAAAACCCAACCTTGCGAAGACAAGGCAGAAAAACACAATAAATTACAATTAATTCTCTTTAAACAGCATTAACACATAAAATGATGAGTCTTATCACAACAAATCCTTCAAAATGAATATATACACATTTACCAGTGCTTATTACCCTTTTTAACCCTTAATAGAAAGGGAAAAAAATGAAGAAAATGACGTCTTAAAATGACGTGCACTCAATTAGCTTATAGCTCGCACCACATGGCTAGCAAAGCTCCACGTGAGCGGCGTTACACTCATTACGCTCATGAATTCAACAACGTGCAAAAAAAAACACTTTTAAGCAGTAAATAAATCCTCAATCTATCACTTCAATCACATTTTCTAAATATATTTCTCAAGAATTATACAGCACAGCATCATTTAAGACCACAAAAGACTGAACAATACTCAAACTATAATTAATTAAGGTAGTTTATGAACTCACTTACCAAGAATAAAGTGCTATTGATTAGAAATAATCTCAGATGAATCTGTTCGAACGGTTTTCGTCGGATGAATCAGCTCGACTTCTCATTTAATCCCTGGATTCAATACAATGCAACGACAACTATTTAAACAACTATTTTTCAGGCAACGATGTCAATATGATCCTGGTTTCAGTTATTAATCTAGTTTTCACTTACTTTATCAACTTTTCAACTGCAATTGACGTGCGTCACTGCTTCAGCGGACATTTCACTTTCCTCCGTGACGAGAGACTCACTTCTCTAACCCGCGCTAGAAATGACGCAACCCACTAAGGGCGGAGCTAATCCGAATTGTTCAAATTATTTATTTTTTCTAGTTCATTACATTTTACTGTTATTTCTTCAGCAATATTTAATATTTTAAACATTAAAATAAAGTAATAAAATATCTATATGTAAATCTTAATCTTTTTTTCTCTCTATAGGTTTCATGAGCATTAGTAACCTGGGTTACACTCTCCCCTCTGGAATATATGCACGTCCCGTTGCATCTACACGTGAATTACAGGGGCAACAACTGACTCTTCTAAAGAAGAACTAAAAGCTTCGTTTAGACCCTGCAACAAGGACTGAATCACTAAGGTAAGTGGATTCCCTAACTGGGGATATTCAAACTTTTTAGGGGGGCGTCTCTCTCTCTGCGAACGTCTGGGGCCAACATTGTCTTCAGGTTCAGTTCTCCTTTCTTCATTTTGAGTGTCTTCAAAACAACTCCTTCCATTTGAGATCAGATTTCTTTCTCCACTCCCTAACACAGAACTGATTGGCACTGTCTCAACCAATTGAATAGGGTATTCATTCAGGGATTCAGAGGATTGTTCTGATTCTGGTCTCTTCTCCATTGAGACATCTGGTCCAGTACCACCTGATTCGGGCTCATCCGCACATATTTCTACTCCAACAGGCTCATCCGAGTTTTCCTCCACATGTTTCCATTCTTGCAAGTATTCCCTCGTAGGTTCTTCAGCGTTACTCTCCACAGTTCCCTGGGCAGGTAAGTTCTTCCTAATAGGATCAATGACAGGTAAGTCGGATGCAACTTCTTGAACACAAGGTGGGTGCTCAAGGCCCGTAATAAATTGAGTTTCAGAGCCCAATGTCCTTCCAGGCACATAACAGGGAATATGTTCATCTTCAGACTCTGAGCATTCAGAAACAAACTCTGATTCCTTTATCCCTTCATCATCAGGAGAAGCTCTGGTTCTAGGCCTTCGAACTTCTTTCTGCTTTGGCCGTTCCTCAGAGTTGCTTGGCCGCAAAAACCCACAGGGCAGCAATAAATCTCGGTGTAACGTCCGGAGAGGACCACCTTTTCTCTCTGGTTGGACCGTATATACTGGCAGATCACACATTTTTCTGACAACCACATGAACATCTTGTTCCCATTTATCCGCCAGCTTATGCTTTCCTCTCAATCGCACGTTTCTTACAAGAACTCGGTCACCCTCCTCCAATGTTGAAGCAATCACACGCTTATCAAATCTTCTTTTATTACGCTCGGCTACCTTTCCAGCATTTTTAGTAGCCACCTCGTAACTCTCGCGCAACCGATTCTTAAGATCTCGCACGTATTGAGAGTGGGACTTGATGGGAGTGTCTGCTGGCAATCCGAAAGCCAGATCAACAGGTAGGCGGGGTTGTCTCCCAAACATGAGTTCGTAAGGAGTATACCCAGTGGTGTCATTGCGGGTGCAGTTATAGGCATGCACTAAGGGCTTTACGAACTCCTTCCACCTAGACTTCTTTTCATTCTCCAGTGTCCCCAGCATCTGGAGGAGTGTACGATTAAATCGTTCCACTGGATTGCCCCTCGGGTGGTATGGGGTAGTCCTCACCTTGTGAATGCCTGTGACCTTACACAACTCCTTTATTGTGTGCGACTCAAAGTCTGCCCCTTGGTCACTATGTAGTTTCTCCGGAAACCCATAGTGCACCAAGAAATTGTCCCACAGGCTCTTAGCAACGGTTTGGGCAGTTTGGTTTCGAGTTGGTATTGCAACGGCATACTTAGTAAAGTGGTCCGTGATAACCAGTATGTTTTTGGTGTTGCTTTGGTCTGGCTCCAGGGACAGAAAATCTATGCATACCAACTCTAAGGGCCTGCTAGTTTGGATGTTTACCAAAGGAGCTGCTCTTTCCGGGGGCGTTTTTCTGCGGACACAGCGCTCACAAGTTTTGACCCTTTCTTCCACTGCATGTGACATTTTCGGCCAGAAGAACCTTGACCTGATGAGATCCAGGGTCCTGTCGATACCTAGATGACCCATGTCATCATGAAGGCTCTGTAACACCATGTCTCTCAATGTGGTGGGCAGTGCCAACTGATAGCGAGAGGCTCCACACTCCTGCCTCCTCCTATACAGCACTCCATTTCTCAGCTCGAGTCGGTTCCACTCTTTTAACCACAAACCCATGGTAGGTGGTTGGTCTCTCAGGTTACAGGGTTTCACTCCACTCTCCAATCCTTTAATAACAATCCTCATTTCCAGGTCTTTTCTCTGCAGTTCTGCCAAGGAAGTTTCTGAGAGATGAGGAAGATCTGGAAGACCATGTTCATCTTCATGTTGGAACTCATTTGGCAGAGCATCCTCGTGGTGAGTAAGGGATTCAACCAAGGTAAGTGAAGAGTGAGGGGAACTAGGATTTTCGGATGACCCAATCACCTGATGCCTTTCACAGATGGCCTTTATCGTGTCTGCCACGAGAGCAGATGACTCCGCTCCTGGCTCCATGAGATGGTGTAGTGTGAACTGTTTAATCCTTTCTCTCTCCTTTTGCGAGACCAGGTCATCTAAGGGCTCACCATGCGGTCGTCTGGAAAGCCCGTCAGCATCTTGATTTTGGCTACCTGCTCTGTACTGCAGCTTAAAGTTGTAAGTTGACAAGCTGGACAGCCAGCGGTAACTGGTGGCATCAAGCTTTGCTGAGGTTAGAATATACGTCAAGGGATTGCTATCCGTTATGACAGTAAATTCCACACCATAGAGGTAGTCGCTAAATTTGGAGGTGACAGCCCATTTTAGCGCCAAAAACTCTAATTTGTGCGCAGGGTACCTACTTTCACCCTTGGTCAATCCTCTGCTGGCAAAGGCTATGACTCGCATCTGCCCCTCCTGCTCCTGATATAAAGCTGCACCAAGCCCGGTGGTACTGGCATCGGTGTGAAGCACATAGGGAAGCTTGGGGTTAGCAAAGCCCAAAACAGGTGTAGATATGAGCTTGCCGATTATGGAGTCAAAGGCACTCTGACAATCTGGAGTCCATCGATCACCAAACTCTTCTTTGGGGTTGAAGTATTCCCCATCCTTCGGTTTCTTATTACCGCTCTTCCTGAGTGGAGGATATCCCGCTGTAAGGTCGGTAAGAGGCTTAATGATCTTTGAGTACTCTCGCACAAATCTCCGGTAGTATCCGGCAAAACCTAAAAAGGACCTCAACTCCTTTAGGTTTGTCGGCTTTGGCCAAGTCTTTAAGGCCTCAACCTTTGTTGGATCAGTCTTTACCCCGTCTCGTGAGACTATATGACCCAGATACCTCACTGACGTCTGGAAGAACCGACATTTCTCAGGTGACAATTTCAGCCCATACTCCTTCAGTCGGTTTAGAACTTGCAGCAACCGGGATTCATGCTCTTCAAGAGTCTCTGAAAAAACTATGAGGTCATCAATGAAAACCAGCACCTGTTTTCTGTTCAAGTCTCCCATGCACCGTTCCATTAATCTTTGGAACGTGCTCGGCGCATTGGTAATCCCCTGCGGCATTCTGTTGAATTCCCAGAATCCAAGCGGGCAGACAAATGCTGTTTTACACTTATCGGCTTCTTCCATCCCGATTTGGTAGAAACCAGATTTCAAATCGAGCACCGAGAACCACTTTGAGCCGGTTAGTGTTGAAAAGACCTCTTCTAGGTTTGGTAAGGCGTATGCATCCTTAATCGTTTGTGAGTTGAGTTTCCGAAAGTCAATGCATAGCCGCACGGTACCATCCTTCTTACGGACTACCACTATGGGTGACGCAAATGGGGACTCAGACTCGCGGATGACACCGGCCTCTAGTAGCTCCTGAAGGTGCTTTCTCACAGCGTCAATGTCTTGAGGATGGATGGGTCGGGCTCTGTGCTTGAACGGTGTTTCGTCACTTAACTTTATCTGATGTTTGACTTTCTCAGTGTGGCCGTAGTCAAGGTCGTGCAAGGAAAATACCTCAGGCATGGAGTTCAACAATTTTGATATTCTCTCTTTCCAGCTCGTGGGCAGGGGGGAGTCACCGAATTCGAAGGTAAGGTTAGCACAGTTGACTGATGGTTCCTCAGCCTTGACATCTGAACTCTGGTGTTGCTGGTCCATGACCTTCTGAACTGCATGAATCTCTGCCAGCACAACTTTAGGAGGGACTTTTATGTCGGATTGCGTTCCATTTCTCAGCAAAACTGACAATTTGGAGAGACGTTTTCGGGGTAAGGTGTGCAAACAGTTTGCAATCAGCAGGCCACTTGGTAAAGGGACAGATGGAGGCTCGAGAGTCACCCACTTCTCTGTGTGCGGACCATGTAGGTGGACAAAGCCGTCCAAGACCACTGTGCTTCCTGCAGGCACAACTTCAGGGGAGTTTCCCCTCAACTTCACATAACCCAGAGTCTCACTGCTGGCTTGTCTCCACCTAGCTTCCAAAACTTGAAGTACTGCTTGATAACCATGGAAGCTTGACTGAAAGCTCGCTGCATTCTCTTTAGCACACTTGCTGTACAGTACATCTAAAGAATTAGTCCCAACTAGAATTTGGGAAAGACTTGTTAAATCTGGCACCACCAGGGCCAGGGTGGGGACCTCAACTTCAGTACCAATGAGCACCTTGGGGAATTTCAGAGTTAGCTCAATGTACCCCAGATATGGCACAGCCTGTCCGTTAGCTCCTTCTACCTCCAGTAAGTTTTCCAATGGCTTCAAGGGGTAGTCTGACAAATTGGCTTCATAAATCGACTGCGGAATCGTGGTCACCTGTGACCCTGTGTCTAAAAGGCAATCTACTTCTCTTTCTCCAATGGTGACCTTGGCTGTGCATTTTATCCCCACTAGCCCCTTTGGCAATCGTTTCAATTGTGGTGCTTCACGGCTGCTCACATCAGATATTTGTTTGTAACATTCAGGGCGACAGTCTGAACGTCTGGTCTCCATATGCCCTGCTACAGAGACCCTTTTCAGTTTAAAGGCTGGGCAGGCCTTCCATGCAAAGAGTCCCATTGGCTTTGTTGCTCTCTTAACTTAACTCGCTTCTCCTCGACTTTGGAAGGATTTGCAGCGTTCTCACAATTGATGGCCATGTGCCCATCCTCCCCGCACCGGAAACAGTACCAGGGTCGTGGCCTGTTAACTCTCAGCTGGCCCATCCTGGGACTTCTGTCCGTTTCTGTGTCAAGCGATCTCTGAGTGTTAGAAGTTCGAGGCATCGTACGAGTGACACTTTGAGTTTGCAGCTCCGCAATCTGCCGTTGGAGCCTAGAAATGTCCAACTCCTCTGCATTGTTTTGTTTCAGTCCCTGGGTGACCGATGCCTTTACCGCAGCTACTTGGGTGCATAATTCCTCCACCATCTTCTTTAAAGCGGTCAACTCAGCCTTTTCGGAATGACTCTTTGGATTCTTTCGATCAGGAGACTGCTTTAAGGCAGTAACTTGGGCTTGGATTTCTGCGACTTGTTTCTTTAGAAGACTAGTTTCAGAGCCATCAGAGCTGGGCACATCACATGAACAGGCTGATACTTGGTTAGAGACTGCACGTGACTTTTGATAGGCATTAGGGGGCTTTGTCATCCCAAGATGCTTTCTCATCCGTTCCTCCTTAGAGGCGTGTTTGTCTTCCTGGGTTCGAATAAGCACTGCTAATTCGGCAAAAGTGGGTGGTTGGACTTCTCTTTTGTCAAGCTGAAGGTCGGCAATTAGACGATTGTCCCAACATCCTCTGCAGAATTGTTTCAAAAGGTAACGGTCATGTTCACTTTCTGCTATGCCACCTCGTCTGATTGCAGCACTCAGAATAACTTGTAAACGATGCAGGTAGTCTGACGATTTCTCACTCTGATTTTGTAGAGTGCCCATGAGTTTGGCCAACAGCTCGTCTCCGTCCTCGACAGAACCATATACAGACTCTAACAGCTTAAGATACACAGCAGGTAGGGCTGGAGGGCGCACATGTTTTACAATGTCGGCAGCTGGAGGTAAGAGGCTGTCGAGGATTTTTCGCGTTCTGTGCAAGTCAGAAATGGAAGGGTCATTTAACAAGAAGTCGACACTCGCACGCCAGGTATCGAAATCTGGTTCGTTGGGGGGACGAGGAGACCTCCCTGAGAAAACCCTCAGACGGATTGAAGTTTGCTGTGACAGGGTAGCTTCACTTGTTTTCACTATGTGTTCAACTACCATTCTCTGAACACTGGGTGGGTCCACAATATTTGTGGGGAACACAGGGCAGGATGTCACCGTAATATCATCAGTGGTAGTTTCTGGAGAAGGGGGAGACACAAATGTCGTTTTATTCTTGGTTGGGTTTTTAGGCTCTGAGCTTTGAGTTGGTGTCTCTTTTAAATTAGTCAGGGGGCTACTTATTGACGATGGGGCGGTGGCCTCCGCACTCGGGGATTCACTGCTAGAACCATGACAACTCGCTTGCTGAGATTCGGCCGGAGCTTGATTTTCAGAATGGGTATCTCTGAGTTTCTCCAATTCCTCTTGAAGCACACTTTGGAAAGACATTCCACTTTCTTTAGCAATGGCCTTCAACTCCTCAAGATACCCTTCAGTGGCAGTGCAGATGGAAGGTTGAGTGTAGACTGTGGCTAAGGCACGCACTCGGAAGGTAACAGCTGGGTCAGAGAGACTCCCTAAAGTTAAGGGTAAGAAGGGAAGCAAACTTTGGATTGCTGAGTTGTGATTATATTCTATGATGGCATTTTTGTGAAACTCTGAAGCTGGGTCATCAATGAAAATATTACGGCTAATTGAACCATATCTTTCTAGGTACATTTCCAGCTCATTGTCGGTTTCGGTTAATGTAAGGCCTTCAACTATGAGAGCATTTGCTACGTTAACCTTTTCCCGCTTCACGATATCCATCATAACGGTTGAAAATTTCAAAAAACGGTTTCTGTTGTTTTACTAATTTCCCTTCTCTGTTTCTTTAACAGTTACCCTCGCTGCAAGAACTGGCTCCTGGCTGGCTCGCCAACTTTTATGTAACACGCGCGTCCTGCTGTCTTACATAAACCAGTTTCTAATATCTTGGACCAGATCAGAAGTCTACGTTCGCTCTTGAGCCAGTGTTGCAGCAAGACAAGGGAAAAAACCACAGAAGACAGGTGTAGTTGAAAAGGTAAGTATTTTTTCTGTTATACTTTGTATTAATTTGTTTCAGTTTGAAGGGAAAAAAACAAAAAAACAAAAAGGAAAAAACAAAACAAAATGACAGCTTCAATAATCAATTCACAAAAGAAACCTCTTGAATTGTTTTCTTGAAATAAAGCAGTTTTCACTCAAATAATGACTCCTTGTGTGTTATTTATTTCTGTAATTAATTATTTAGGTATAGCTATTTACTCTTAATTAACGTTGTTTCCTTCCTTATGTAGCTGACATACTTAGTTCACACTCAAAACCCAAATTTAAATTATTTAACTCAAAAAACCTCTGTGGTCACTCTTTCAGGAAATTTTCAATAAAAGATGAGAAAATAAAATAAAATAAAAATAACAATGCAGACAATTTTTTCAGGTGAAATATCCAACGACACACCAAATCCCAGTCAGGATCAGAAACGACTCGATTAGCTCAGTTCAATGTCCTTTGCACTCGTTTCAGTGTTCAGTTACAAAATACTGATACTCAACTCTGAGATGAATGAGGAAAAAACTTCTTGTTCACAGATGCAACAATGTCCAAGGAAGAGAAAAAAAAAAGAAAGGTATACGTGTGGTCCTACCACTTTGATGAAATAATGTTTTCCAAGTTCAGGAAAGACCAGGTTGGCTCGCCAGCTTCCACCAATGTTGAGCACTCCGCATTTATGGCAGAAACAGTTCAAACTCAGAACTCCTCGTTCACTCTCAAGAGAATATCACGGACAGGAACAACAAAATAGAGAAAAGGGAGAAAAAAAAACCCAACCTTGCGAAGACAAGGCAGAAAAACACAATAAATTACAATTAATTCTCTTTAAACAGCATTAACACATAAAATGATGAGTCTTATCACAACAAATCCTTCAAAATGAATATATACACATTTACCAGTGCTTATTACCCTTTTTAACCCTTAATAGAAAGGGAAAAAAATGAAGAAAATTACGTCTTAAAATGACGTGCACTCAATTAGCTTATAGCTCGCACCACATGGCTAGCAAAGCTCCACGTGAGCGGCGTTACACTCATTACGCTCATGAATTCAACAACGTGCAAAAAAAACACTTTTAAGCAGTAAATAAATCCTCAATCTATCACTTCAATCACATTTTCTAAATATATTTCTCAAGAATTATACAGCACAGCATCATTTAAGACCACAAAAGACTGAACAATACTCAAACTATAATTAATTAAGGTAGTTTATGAACTCACTTACCAAGAATAAAGTGCTATTGATTAGAAATAATCTCAGATGAATCTGTTCGAACGGTTTTCGTCGGATGAATCAGCTCGACTTCTCATTTAATCCCTGGATTCAATACAATGCAACGACAACTATTTAAACAACTATTTTTCAGGCAACGATGTCAATATGATCCTGGTTTCAGTTATTAATCTAGTTTTCACTTACTTTATCAACTTTTCAACTGCAATTGACGTGCGTCACTGCTTCAGCGGACATTTCACTTTCCTCCGTGACGAGAGACTCACTTCTCTAACCCGCGCTAGAAATGACGCAACCCACTAAGGGCGGAGCTAATCCGAATTGTTCAAATTATTTATTTTTTCTAGTTCATTACATTTTACTGTTATTTCTTCAGCAATATTTAATATTTTAAACATTAAAATAAAGTAATAAAATATCTATATGTAAATCTTAATCTTTTTTTCTCTCTATAGGTTTCATGAGCATTAGTAACCTGGGTTACATATGGAAAGTTCAAGATTGAGGATTTTTTGGCCAGAAATATTTTCCTTGGGTCAAATATGGACTTCTGTATGGCTAATATAACATCACAAGTCAATCTTTACGAATAGCAAGTTAATGTTCAGGTACTCTTTGGCCAGGAATATGACCATTAAGTCAAAAAGTGACCTCTGTATACAGAATTCAAAGACTCTGTATGGCAGATTTTTTATCAAAAGTAGTCTATTTTTTTTTATTTATTTTTTTTTTTTAGGACCCTTTTACCGGAAATAAGTTCAATAGGTCAGATATGGCCATATATGGCTTATGAAGCATCAGAATGAGTCAATGAGTATGTATAGAAAAATCAAGATGAGGACTCTTTGGCCAAAAATATGTTCAGTAGGTCAGATATGGAATTCTGAATGGCTGATTTACCATCAGGAGTCTCTAAGTTTATATAGTTTAAAACAGATTAGGACCCTTTGACCAGAAATAAGTTCAATCGTCAAGATATGGACTTCTAAATGGACTTAAATATGGCTAATGTAGCATCAGAAGTTGTCTATGAGTATGTATGGAAAGTTCAAGATTGAGGATTTTTTGGCCAGAAATATTTTCCTTGGGTCAAATATGGACTTTTGTATGGCTAATATAACATCACAAGTCAATCTTTACGAATAGCAAGTTAATGTTCAGGTACTCTTTGGCCAGGAATATGACCATTAAGTCAAAAAGTGACCTCTGTATACAGAATTCAAAGACTCTGTATGGCAGATTTTTTATCAAAAGTAGTCTATTTTTTTTTTTTTTTTTTTTTAGGACCCTTTAACCGGAAATAAGTTCAATAGGTCAGATATGGCCATATATGGCTTATGAAGCATCAGAATGAGTCAATGAGTATGAATAGAAAAATCAAGATGAGGACTCTTTGGCCAAAAATATGTTCAGTAGGTCAAATATGGAATTCTGAATGGCTGATTTAACATCAGGAGTCTCTAAGTTTATATAGTTTAAAACCAATTAGGACCCTTTGACCAGAAATAAGTTCAATCGTCAAGATATGGACTTCTAAATGGACTTAAATATGGCTAATGAAGCATCAGAAGTTGTCTATGAGTATGTATGGAAAGTTCAAGATTGAGGATTTTTTGGCCAGAAATATTTTCCTTGGGTCAAATATGGACTTCTGTATGGCTAATATAACATCACAAGTCAATCTTTACGAATAGCAAGTTAATGTTCAGGTACTCTTTGGCCAGGAATATGACCATTAAGTCAAAAAGTGACCTCTGTATACAGAATTCAAAGACTGCATGGCAGATTTTTTATCAAAAGTAGTCTATTTTATTTATATTTTTTTTAGGACCCTTTAACCGGAAATAAGTTCAATAGGTCAGATATGGCCATATATGGCTTATGAAGCATCAGAAATAGTCAATGAGTATGAATAGAAAAATCAAGATGAGGACTCTTTGGCCAAAAATATGTTCAGTCGGTCAAATATGAAATTCTGAATGGCTGATTTAACATCAGGAGTCTCTAAGTTTATATAGTTTAAAACCAATTAGGACCCTTTGACCAGAAATAAGTTCAATCCGTCAAGATATGCACTTCTAAATGGACTTCAATATGGCTAATGAAGCATCAGAAGTTGTCTATGAGTATGTATGGAAAGTTCAAGATTGAGGATTTTTTGGCCAGAAATATTTTCCTTGGGTCAAATATGGACTTCTGTATGGCTAATATAACATCACAACAAGTCAATCTTTATGAATAGCAAGTTAATGTTCAGGTAACTCTTTGGCCAGGAATATGTCCATTAAGTCAAAAAGTGACCTCTGTATACAGAGTTCAAAGACTCTGTATGGCAGATTTTTCATCAAAAGTAGTCTATATTTTTTTTTATTTTTTTTTAGGACCCTTTAACCGGAAATAAGTTCAATAGGTCAGATATGGCCATATGGCTTATGAAGCATCAGAATGAGTCAATGAGTATGAATAGAAAAATCAAGATGAGGACTCTTTGGCCAAAAATATGTTCAGTAGGTCAAATATGGAATTCTGAATGGCTGATTTAACATCAGGAGTCTCTAAGTTTATATAGTTTAAAACCAATTAGGACCCTTTGACCAGAAATAAGTTCAATCGTCAAGATATGGACTTCTAAATGGACTTCAATATGGCTAATGAATTATCAGAAGTTGTCTATGAGTATGTATGGAAAGTTCAAGATTGAGGATTTTTTGGCCAGAAATATTTTCCTTGGGTCAAATATGGACTTCTGTATGGCTAATATAAAATCACAACAAGTCAATCTTTATGAATAGCAAGTTAATGTTCAGGTAACTCTTTGGCCAGGAATATGTCCATTAAGTCAAAAAGTGACCTCTGTATACAGAATTCAAAGACTCTGTATGGCAGATTTTTCATCAAAAGTAGTCTATATTTTTTTTTTTTTTTTTTTTTTTAGGACCCTTTAACCAGAAATAAGTTCAATAGGTCAGATATGGCCATATATGGCTTATGAAGCATCAGAATGAGTCAATGAGTATGAATAGAAAAATTAAGATGAGGACTCTTTGGCCAAAAATATGTTCAGTAGGTCAAATATGGAATTCTGAATGGCTGATTTAACATCAGGAGTCTGTAAGTTTATATAGTTTAAAACCAATTAGGACCCTTTGACCAGAAATAAGTTCAATGCCTGATATGTATATCTATTGGACTTATGAAGCATCAGTAGGAGTCTTTCCGTGTGTATAGAAACTTCAAGATTGAGTACTCTTTGGCCAGAAATATGTTCAGTAGGTCAAATATGGAATTCTAAATGGCTGATTTAACATCAAAAGGAGTCTCTAAGTTTTTATAATTTAAAACCAATTAAGGACCCTTTGACCAGAAATAAGTTCAATTCGTCAAGATATGGACTTCTAAATGGACTTCAATATGGCTAATGAAGCATCAGAAGTTGTCTATGAGTATGTATGGAAAGTTCAAGATTGAGGATTTTTTGGCCAGAAATATTTTCCTTGGGTCAAATATGGACTTCTGTATGGCTAATATAACATCAAAACAAGTCAATCTTTATGAATAGCAAGTTAATGTTCAGGTACTCTTTGGCCAGGAATATGACCATTAAGTCAAAAAGTGACCTCTGTATACAGAATTCAAAGACTGCATGGCAGATTTTTTATCAAAAGTAGTCTATTTTTTTTTTTTTTTTTTTTAGGACCCTTTAACCGGAAATAAGTTCAATAGGTCAGATATGGCCATATATGGCTTATGAAGCATCAGAATGAGTCAATGAGTATGAATAGAAAAATCAAGATGAGGACTCTTTGGCCAAAAATATGTTCAGTAGGTCAAATATGGAATTCTGAATGGCTGATTTAACATCAGGAGTCTCTAAGTTTATATAGTTTAAAACCAATTAGGACCCTTTGACCAGAAATAAGTTCAATCGTCAAGATATGGACTTCTAAATGGACTTAAATATGGCTAATGAAGCATCAGAAGTTGTCTATGAGTATGTATGGAAAGTTCAAGATTGAGGATTTTTTGGCCAGAAATATTTTCCTTGGGTCAAATATGGACTTCTGTATGGCTAATATAACATCACAAGTCAATCTTTACGAATAGCAAGTTAATGTTCAGGTACTCTTTGGCCAGGAATATGACCATTAAGTCAAAAAGTGACCTCTGTATACAGAATTCAAAGACTGCATGGCACATTTTTTATCAAAAGTAGTCTATTTTTTTTTTATTTTTTTTAGGACCCTTTAACCGGAAATAAGTTCAATAGGTCAGATATGGCCATATATGGCTTATGAAGCATCAGAATGAGTCAATGAGTATGAATAGAAAAATCAAGATGAGGACTCTTTGGCCAAAAATATGTTCAGTAGGTCAGACATGGAATTCTGAATGGCTGATTTAACATCAGGAGTCTCTAAGTTTATATAGTTTAAAACAGATTAGGACCCTTTGACCAGAAATAAGTTCAATCGTCAAGATATGGACTTCTAAATGGACTTAAATATGGCTAATGAAGCATCAGAAGTTGTCTATGAGTATGTATGGAAAGTTCAAGATTGATGATTTTTTGGCCAGAAATATTTTCCTTGGGTCAAATATGGACTTCTGTATGGCTAATATAACATCACAAGTCAATCTTTACGAATAGCAAGTTAATGTTCAGGTACTCTTTTGCCAGGAATATGACCATTAAGTCAAAAAGTGACCTCTGTATACAGAATTCAAAGACTCTGTATGGCAGATTTTTTATCAAAAGTAGTCTATTTTTTTTTTTTTTTTTTTTTTTTTAGGACCCTTTTACCGGAAATAAGTTCAATAGGTCAGATATGGCCATATATGGCTTATGAAGCATCAGAATGAGTCAATGAGTATGAATAGAAAAATCAAGATGAGGACTCTTTGGCCAAAAATATGTTCAGTAGGTCAAATATGGAATTCTGAATGGCTGATTTAACATCAGGAGTCTCTAAGTTTATATAGTTTAAAACCAATTAGGACCCTTTGACCAGAAATAAGTTCAATCCGTCAAGATATGCACTTCTAAATGGACTTCAATATGGCTAATGTAGCATCAGAAGTTGTCTATGAGTATGTATGGAAAGTTCAAGATTGACGATTTTTTGGCCAGAAATATTTTCCTTGGGTCAAATATGGACTTCTGTATGGCTAATATAACATCACAAGTCAATCTTTACGAATAGCAAGTTAATGTTCAGTTACTCTTTGGCCAGGAATATGACCATTAAGTCAAAAAGTGACCTCTGTATACAGAATTCAAAGACTCTGTATGGCAGATTTTTTATCAAAAGTAGTCTATATTTTTTTTTTTTTTTTTTTTTTTAGGACCCTTTTACCGGAAATAAGTTCAATAGGTCAGATATGGCCATATATGGCTTATGAAGCATCAGAATGAGTCAATGAGTATGAATAGAAAAATCAAGATGAGGACTCTTTGGCCAAAAATATGTTCAGTAGGTCAAATATGGAATTCTGTATGGCTGATTTAACATCAGGAGTCTCTAAGTTTATATAGTTTAAAACCAATTAGGACCCTTTGACCAGAAATAAGTTCAATCGTCAAGATATGGACTTCTAAATGGACTTAAATATGGCTAATGAAGCATCAGAAGTTGTCTATGAGTATGTATGGAAAGTTCAAGATTGAGGATTTTTTGGCCAGAAATATTTTCCTTGGGTCAAATATGGACTTCTGTATGGCTAATATAACATCACAACAAGTCAATCTTTATGAATAGCAAGTTAATGTTCAGGTAACTCTTTGGCCAGGAATATGTCCATTAAGTCAAAAAGTGACCTCTGTATACAGAGTTCAAAGACTCTGTATGGCAGATTTTTCATCAAAAGTAGTCTATATTTTTTTTTTTTTTTTTTTTAGGACCCTTTTACCGGAAATAAGTTCAATAGGTCAGATATGGCCATATATGGCTTATGAAGCATCAGAATGAGTCAATGAGTATGTATAGAAAAATCAAGATGAGGACTCTTTGGCCAAAAATATGTTCAGTAGGTCAGATATGGAATTCTGAATGGCTGATTTAACATCAGGAGTCTCTAAGTTTATATAGTTTAAAACCAATTAGGACCCTTTGACCAGAAATAAGTTCAATCCGTCAAGATATGTTCTTCTAAATGGACTTCAATATGGCTAATGAAGCATCAGAAGTTGTCTATGAGTATGTATGGAAAGTTCAAGATTGAGGATTTTTTGGCCAGAAATATTTTCCTTGGGTCAAATATGGACTTCTGTATGGCTAATATAACATCACAACAAGTCAATCTTTATGAATAGCAAGTTAATGTTCAGGTAACTCTTTGGCCAGGAATATGTCCATTAAGTCAAAAAGTGACCTCTGTATACAGAGTTCAAAGACTCTGTATAGCAGATTTTTCATCAAAAGTAGTATATATATATATATATATATATATATATATTATTATTTTTTTAGGACCCTTTAACCGGAAATAAGTTCAATAGGTCAGATATGGCCATATATGGCTTATGCAGCATCAGAATGATTAAACTAGTATGTATAGAAAAATCAAGATGAGGACTCTTTGGCCAAAAATATGTTCAGTAGGTAAAATATGGAATTCTGAATGGCTGATTTAACATCAGGAGTCTCTAAGTTTATATAGTTTAAAACCAATTAAGATCCCTTTGACCAAAAATAAGTTCAATCCGTCAAGATATGGACTTCTAAATGGACTTCAATATGGCTAATGAAGCATCAGAAGTTGTCTATGAGTATGTATGGAAAGTTCAAGATTGAGGATTTTTTGGCCAGAAATATTTTCCTTGGGTCAAATATGGACTTCTGTATGGCTAATATAACATCACAACAAGTCAATCTTTATGAATAGCAAGTTAATGTTCAGGTAACTCTTTGGCCAGGAATATGTCCATTAAGTCAAAAAGTGACCTCTGTATAAAGAGTTCAAAGACTCTGTATGGCAGATTTTTCATCAAAAGTAGTCTATATATTTTTTTTTTTTTTTTTTTTTAGGACCCTTTTACCGGAAATAAGTTCAATAGGTCAGATATGGCCATATATGGCTTATGAAGCATCAGAATGAGTCAATGAGTATGTATAGAAAAATCAAGATGAGGACTCTTTGGCCAAAAATATGTTCAGTAGGTCAGATATGGAATTCTGAATGGCTGATTTAACATCAGGAGTCTCTAAGTTTATATAGTTTAAAACCAATTAGGACCCTTTGACCAGAAATAAGTTCAATCCGTCAAGATATGTTCTTCTAAATGGACTTCAATATGGCTAATGAAGCATCAGAAGTTGTCTATGAGTATGTATGGAAAGTTCAAGATTGAGGATTTTTTGGCCAGAAATAATTTCCTTGGGTCAAATATGGACTTCTGTATGGCTAATATAACATCACAACAAGTCAATCTTTATGAATAGCAAGTTAATGTTCAGGTAACTCTTTGGCCAGGAATATGTCCATTAAGTCAAAAAGTGACCTCTGTATACAGAGTTCAAAGACTCTGTATGGCAGATTTTTCATCAAAAGTAGTCTATATTTTTTATTTTTTTATTTTTTTCAGGACCCTTTAACCAGAAATAAGTTCAATAGGGGCCATATATGGCTTATGAAGCATCAGAATGAGTCAATGAGTATGAATAGAAAAATCAAGATGAGGACTATTTGGCCAAAAATATGTTCAGTAGGTCAAATATGGAATTCTGAATGGCTGATTTAATGATTTAACAAATCAATCTTTATGAATAGCAAGTTAATGTTCAGGTAACTCTTTGGCCAGGAATATGTCCATTAAGTCAAAAAGTGACCTCTGTATTCAGAGTTCAAAGACTCTGTATGGCAGATTTTTCATCAAAAGTAGTCTATATTTTTTTTATTTTATTTTTTTTAGGACCCTTTTACCGGAAATAAGTTCAATAGGTCAGATATGGCCATATATGGCTTATGGAGCATCAGAATGAGTCAATGAGTATGTATAGAAAAATCAAGATGAGGACTCTTTGGCCAAAAATATGTTCAGTAGGTCAAATATGGAATTCTGAATGGCTGATTTAACATCAGGAGTCTCTAAGTTTATATAGTTTAAAACCAATTAGGACCCTTTGACCAGAAATAAGTTCAATCCGTCAAGATATGCACTTCTAAATGGACTTCAATACGGCTAATGAAGCATCAGAAGTTGTCTATGAGTATGTATGGAAAGTTCAAGATTGAGGATTTTTTGGCCAGAAATATTTTCCTTGGGTCAAATATGGACTTCTGTATGGCTAATATAACATCACAACAAGTCAATCTTTACGAATAGCAAGTTAATGTTCAGGTACTCTTTGGCCAGGAATATGACCATTAAGTCAAAAAGTGACCTCTGTATACAGAATTCAAAGACTCTGTATGGCAGATTTTTTATCAAAAGTAGTCTATTTATTTTTTTTATTTTTTATTTTTAGGACCCTTTTACCGGAAATAAGTTCAATAGGTCAGATATGGCCATATATGGCTTATGAAGCATCAGAATGAGTCAATGAGTATGTATAGAAAAATCAAGATGAGGACTCTTTGGCCAAAAATATGTTCAGTAGGTCAGATATGGAATTCTGAATGGCTGATTTAACATCAGGAGTCTCTAAGTTTATATAGTTTAAAACCAATTAGGACCCTTTGACCAGAAATAAGTTCAATCGTCAAGATATGGACTTCTAAGTGGACTTAAATATGGCTAATGTAGCATCAGAAGTTGTCTATGAGTATGTATGGAAAGTTCAAGATTGAGGATTTTTTGGCCAGAAATATTTTCCTTGGGTCAAATATGGACTTCTGTATGGCTAATATAACATCACAACAAATCAATCTTTATGAATAGCAAGTTAATGTTCAGGTAACTCTTTGGCCAGGAATATGTTCATTAAGTCAAAAAGTGACCTCTGTATACAGAGTTCAAAGACTCTGTATGGCAGATTTTTCATCAAAAGTAGTCTATATTTTTTTTATTTATTTTTTTTAAGACCCTTTTACCGGAAATAAGTTCAATAGGTCAGATATGGCCATATATGGCTTATGAAGCATCAGAATGAGTCAATGAGTATGTATAGAAAAATCAAGATGAGGACTATTTGGCCAAAAATATGTTCAGTAGGTCAAATATGGAATTCTGAATGGCTGATTTAACATCAGGAGTCTCTAAGTTTATATAGTTTAAAACCAATTAGGACCCTTTGACCAGAAATAAGTTCAATCGTCAAGATATGGACTTCTAAATGGACTTAAATATGGCTAATGTAGCATCAGAAGTTGTCTATGAGTATGTATGGAAAGTTCAAGATTGAGGATTTTTTGGCCAGAAATATTTTCCTTGGGTCAAATATGGACTTCTGTATGGCTAATATAACATCACAAGTCAATCTTTACGAATAGCACGTTAATGTTCAGGTACTCTTTGGCCAGGAATATGACCATTAAGTCAAAAAGTGACCTCTGCATACAGAATTCAAAGACTCTGTATGGCAGATTTTTTATCAAAAGTAGTCTTTTTTTTTTTTTTTTTTTTTTTAGGACCCTTTAACCGGAAATAAGTTCAATAGGTCAGATATGGCCATGTATGGCTTATGAAGCATCAGAATGAGTCAATGAGTATGTATAGAAAAATCAAGATGAGGACTCTTTGGCCAAAAATATGTTCAGTAGGTAAAATATGGAATTCTGAATGGCTGATTTAACATCAGGAGTCTCTAAGTTTATATAGTTTAAAACCAATTAGGACCCTTTGACCAGAAATAAGTTCAATCCGTCAAGATATGCACTTCTAAATGGACTTCAATACGGCTAATGAAGCATCAGAAGTTGTCTTTGAGTATGTATGGAAAGTTCAAGATTGAGGATTTTTTGGCCAGAAATATTTTCCTTGGGTCAAATATGGACTTCTGTATGGCTAATATAACATCACAACAAGTCAATCTTTATGAATAGCAAGTTAATGTTCAGGTAACTCTTTGGCCAGGAATATGTCCATTAAGTCAAAAAGTGACCTCTGTATACAGAGTTCAAAGACTCTGTATGGCAGATTTTTCATCAAAAGTAGTCTATATATTTTTTTTTTTTTTTTTTAGGACCCTTTAACCGGAAATAAGTTCAATAGGTCAGATATGGCCATATATGGCTTATGAAGCATCAGAATGAGTCAATGAGTATGAATAGAAAAATCAAGATGAGGACTCTTTGGCCAAAAATATGTTCAGTAGGTCAAATATGGAATTCTGAATGGCTGATTTAACATCAGGAGTCTCTAAGTTTATATAGTTTAAAACCAATTAGGACCCTTTGACCAGAAATAAGTTCAATCCGTCAAGATATGGACTTCTAAATGGACTTAAATATGGCTAATGAAGAAGTTGTCTATGAGTATGTATGGAAAGTTCAAGATTGAGGATTTTTTGGCCAGAAATATTTTCCTTGGGTCAAATATGGACTTCTGTATGGCTAATATAACATCACAACAAATCAATCTTTATGAATAGCAAGTTAATGTTCAGGTAACTCTTTGGCCAGGAATATGTCCATTAAGTCAAAAAGTGACCTCTGTATACAGAGTTCAAAGACTCTGTATGGCAGATTTTTCATCAAAAGTAGTCTATATTTTTTATTTTTTTATTTTTTTTTTAGGACCCTTTTACCGGAAATAAGTTCAATAGGTCAGATATGGCCATATATGGCTTATGGAGCATCAGAATGAGTCAATGAGTATGTATAGAAAAATCAAGATGAGGACTCTTTGGCCAAAAATATGTTCAGTAGGTCAAATATGGAATTCTGAATGGCTGATTTAACATCAGGAGTCTCTAAGTTTATATAGTTTAAAACCAATTAGGACCCTTTGACCAGAAATAAGTTCAATCCGTCAAGATATGCACTTCTAAATGGACTTCAATATGGCTAATGAAGCATCAGAAGTTGTCTATGAGTATGTATGGAAAGTTCAAGATTGAGGATTTTTTGGCCAAAAATATTTTCCTTGGGTCAAATATGGACTTCTGTATGGCTAATATAACATCACAACAAGTCAATCTTTATGAATAGCAAGTTAATGTTCAGGTAACTCTTTGGCCAGGAATATGTCCATTAAGTCAAAAAGTGACCTCTGTATACAGAGTTCAAAGACTCTGTATGGCAGATTTTTCATCAAAAGTAGTCTATATTTTTTTTTTTTTTAGGACCCTTTAACCGGAAATAAGTTCAATAGGTCAGATATGGCCATATATGGCTTATGAAGCATCAGAATGAGTCAATGAGTATGTATAGAAAAATCAAGATGAGGACTCTTTGGCCAAAAATATGTTCAGTAGGTAAAATATGGAATTCTGAATGGCTGATTTAACATCAGGAGTCTCTAAGTTTATATAGTTTTAAACCAATTAGGACCCTTTGACCAGAAATAAGTTCAATCCGTCAAGATATGCACTTCTAAATGGACTTCAATACGGCTAATGAAGCATCAGAAGTTGTCTTTGAGTATGTATGGAAAGTTCAAGATTGAGGATTTTTTGGCCAGAAATATTTTCCTTGGGTCAAATATGGACTTCTGTATGGCTAATATAACATCACAACAAGTCAATCTTTATGAATAGCAAGTTAATGTTCAGGTAACTCTTTGGCCAGGAATATGTCCATTAAGTCAAAAAGTGACCTCTGTATACAGAGTTCAAAGACTCTGTATGGCAGATTTTTCATCAAAAGTAGTCTATATTTTTTTTTTTTTTTTTTTTAGGACCCTTTAACCGGAAATAAGTTCAATAGGTCAGATATGGCCATATATGGCTTATGAAGCATCAGAATGAGTCAATGAGTATGAATAGAAAAATCAAGATGAGGACTCTTTGGCCAAAAATATGTTCAGTAGGTCAAATATGGAATTCTGAATGGCTGATTTAACATCAGGAGTCTCTAAGTTTATATAGTTTAAAACCAATTAGGACCCTTTGACCAGAAATAAGTTCAATCCGTCAAGATATGGACTTCTAAATGGACTTAAATATGGCTAATGAAGAAGTTGTCTATGAGTATGTATGGAAAGTTCAAGATTGAGGATTTTTTGGCCAGAAATATTTTCCTTGGGTCAAATATGGACTTCTGTATGGCTAATATAACATCACAACAAATCAATCTTTATGAATAGCAAGTTAATGTTCAGGTAACTCTTTGGCCAGGAATATGTCCATTAAGTCAAAAAGTGACCTCTGTATACAGAGTTTAAAGACTCTGTATGGCAGATTTTTCATCAAAAGTAGTCTATATTTTTTTTTTTTTTTTTTTTTTTTAGGACCCTTTTACCGGAAATAAGTTCAATAGGTCAGATATGGCCATATATGGCTTATGGAGCATCAGAATGAGTCAATGAGTATGTATAGAAAAATCAAGATGAGGACTCTTTGGCCAAAAATATGTTCAGTAGGTCAAATATGGAATTCTGAATGGCTGATTTAACATCAGGAGTCTCTAAGTTTATATAGTTTAAAACCAATTAGGACCCTTTGACCAGAAATAAGTTCAATCCGTCAAGATATGCACTTCTAAATGGACTTTAATATGGCTAATGAAGCATCAGAAGTTGTCTATGAGTATGTATAGAAAGTTCAAGATTGACAATTTTTTGGCCAGAAATATTTTCCTTGGGTCAAATATGGACTTCTGTATGGCTAATATAACATCACAACAAGTCAATCTTTATGAATAGCAAGTTAATGTTCAGGTAACTCTTTGGCCAGGAATATGTCCATTAAGTCAAAAAGTGACCTCTGTATACAGAGTTCAAAGACTCTGTATGGCAGATTTTTCATCAAAAGTAGTCTATTTTTTTTTTTTTTTTTTTTTTTTTTTGGACCCTTTAACCGGAAATAAGTTCAATAGGTCAGATATGGCCATATATGGCTTATGAAGCATCAGAATGAGTCAATGAGTATGAATAGAAAAATCAAGATGAGGACTCTTTGGCCAAAAATATGTTCAGTAGGTCAAATATGGAATTCTGAATGGCTGATTTAACATCAGGAGTCTCTAAGTTTATATAGTTTAAAACCAATTAGGACCCTTTGACCAGAAATAAGTTCAATCGTCAAGATATGGACTTCTAAATGGACTTAAATATGGCTAATGAAGCATCAGAAGTTGTCTATGAGTATGTATGGAAAGTTCAAGATTGAGGATTTTTTGGCCAGAAATATTTTCCTTGGGTCAAATATGGACTTCTGTATGGCTAATATAACATCACAACTCAATCTTTACGAATAGCAAGTTAATGTTCAGGTACTCTTTGGCCAGGAATATGACCATTAAGTCAAAAAGTGACCTCTGTATACAGAATTCAAAGACTCTGTATGGCAGATTTTTTATCAAAAGTAGTCTATTTTTTATTTATTTATTTTTTAGGACCCTTTAACCGGAAATAAGTTCAATAGGTCAGATATGGCCATATATGGCTAATGGAGCATCAGAATGAGTCAATGAGTATGTATAGAAAAATCAAGATGAGGACTCTTTGGCCAAAAATAATATTATGTTCAGTAGGTCAAATATGGAATTCTAAATGGCTGATTTAACATCAAAAGGAGTCTCTAAGTTTATATAATTTAAAACCAATTAAGGACCCTTTGACCAGAAATAAGTTCAATTCGTCAAGATATGGACTTCTAAATGGACTTCAATATGGCTAATGAAGCATCAGAAGTTGTCTATGAGTATGTATGGAAAGTTCAAGATTGAGGATTTTTTGGCCAGAAATATTTTCCTTGGGTCAAATATGGACTTCTGTATGGCTAATATAACATCACAACAAGTCAATCTTTATGAATAGCAAGTTAATGTTCAGGTAACTATTTGGCCAGGAATATGTCCATTAAGTCAAAAAGTGACCTCTGTATACAGAGTTCAAAGACTCTGTATGGCAGATTTTTCATCAAAAGTAGTCTATATATTTTTTTATTTTTTTTTAGGACCCTTTAACCGGAAATAAGTTCAATAGGTCAGATATGGCCATATATGGCTTTTGAAGCATCAGAATGAGTCAATGATTATGTATAGAAAAATCAAGATGAGGACTCTTTGGCCAAAAATATGTTCATTAGGTCAAATATGGAATTCTGAATGGCTGATTTAACATCAGGAGTCTCTAAGTTTATATAGTTTAAAACCAATTAGGACCCTTTGACCAGAAATAAGTTCAATGGCCTGATATGTATATCTATTGGACTTATGAAGCATCAGTAGGAGTCTTTCAGTGTGTATAGAAACTTCAAGATTGAGTACTCTTTGGCCAGAAATATGTTCAGTAGGTCAAATATGGAATTCTAAATGGCTGATTTAACATCAAAAGGAGTCTCTAAGTTTATATAGTTTAAAACCAATTAGGACCCTTTAACCAGAAATAAGTTCAATGGCCTGATCTGTATATCTATATGGCTAATATAACATCTACTGTTATATAGATGCAATACAACTTTTGCATTGCAACAAGCTGATAAAATGATTTCTTTCAGTAAACAACTGAATGAGTTAGTTATATCAGAATGAGCTAGTTCTTGTTTATATTTCTCATATGTTTTTATTTAATGCACAACGCTTGAACGTGAGCAATGCAATGAAACAGCAGAATACCTTGCAAATATCTTTCACACACTTTGGATTGAGCTAGTTCTTGAATACCTTGCAAGGCAACCAAAGTGCATATTCCTTATGTTATTCTTCATGTACAATGAGCACATATGATAGGTTCTTTGCACATTGGAATCAGGTTTTCTTATGCATTGCAACAGCTGATGAAATAATTTCCCTTCAACAAACAACTGAATAGGTTACTTATATACACTTTAGCATAAGTTAGTTCTTGAATGCATTGCAATTCAACAAATGTATGTGCAAGCTATGCAACAGCATATTGCATTACAAATATCTTTAAAGGACTTCGGATTGAGTTCGATTTTAAATGCCTTGCAAGGCAACAAAGTGCATGATACTTTTATTGTTATTCTTCAATGCACAACGTTTGAGCTTATAAGCAAACGATGCAACAGCAGATTGCATTGCAATTATCTTCAATGCACTGTTGAATGAGTTAGTTCTTGAATGTATTGCAAGGCAACAAAGTGCATGATATTTTTATTGTTGTTCTTCAATGCAAAACGCTTGAGCGTATAAGCAAGCGATGCAACAGCAGATTGCATTGCAAATGTCTTCAGTGCACTTTGGCCTGAGTTAGTTCTTGAATGCATTGCAAGGCAACAAAGTGCATGATACTTTTATTGTTATTCTTCAAAGCACAACGCTTGAGCGTAAAAGCAAGCGATGCAACAGTAGATTGCATTGCAAATATCTTTAATGCACTGTTGAATGAGTTAGTTCTTGAATACATTGAAAGGCAACAAAGTGCATGATACTTTTATTGTTATTCTTCAATGCACAACGCATGAGCTTATAAGCAAACAATGCAACAGCAGATTGCATTGCAAATATCTTTAATGCACTGTTGAATGAGTTAGTTCTTGAATGCATTGAAAGGCAACAAAGTGCATGATACTTTTATTGTTATTCTTCAAAGCACAACGCTTGAGCGTAAAAGCAAGCGATGCAACAGTAGATTGCATTGCAAATATCTTTAATGCACTGTTGAATGAGTTAGTTTTTGAATGCATTGCAAGGCAACAAAGTGAATGATACTTTTATTGTTATTCTTCAATGCACAACGCTTGAGCTTAAAGCAAACGATGCAACAGCAGATTGCATTGCCAAAATCTTTAATGCACTGTTGAATGAGTTAGTTCTTGAATGCATTGCAAAACAACAAAGTGCATGATACTTTTATTGATATTCTTCAATGCACAGCGCTTCATCGTATGTGCAAAGCGATGCAACAGCAGATTGCATTGCAAATATCTTCAATGCACTGTTTAATGAGTTAGTTATTGAATGCATTGCAAGGCAACAAAGTCATGATACTTTTATTGTTATTCTTCAATGCACAACGGTTGAGCTTATAAGCAAACGATGCAACAGCAGATTGCATTGCAAATATCTTTAATGCACTGTTGAATGAGTTAGTTCTTGAATGCATTGCAAAGAAACAAAGTGCATGATACTTTTATTGTTATTCTTCAATGCACAACGCTTGAGCGTATAAGCAAAGCGATGCAACAGCAGATTGCATTGCAAATATCTTTTATGCACTGTTGAATGAGTTAGTTCTTGAATGCATTGCAAGGCAACAAAGTGCATGATACTTTTATTGTTATTCTTCAATGCACAACGCTTGACCTTATAAGCAAACGATGCAACAGCAGATTGCATTGCAAATATCTTTAATGCACTGTTGAATGAGTTAGTTCTTGAATGCATTGCAAGGCAACAAAGTGCATGATACTTTTATTGTTATTCTTCAATGCACAACGCTTGAGCTTAAAGCAAACGATGCAACAGCAGATTGCATTGCCAATATCTTTAATGCACTTTTGAATGAGTTAGTTCTTGAATGCATTGCAAAACAACAAAGTGCATGATACTTTTATTGATATTCTTCAATGCACAGCGCTTCATCGTATGTGCAAAGCGATGCAACAGCAGATTGCATTGCAAATATATTCAATGCACTGTTGAATGAGTTAGTTATTGAATACATTGCAAGGCAACAAAGTCATGATACTTTTATTGTTATTCTTCAATGCACAACGGTTGAGCAAACGATGCAACAGCAGATTGCATTGCAAATTTCTTTAATGCACTGTTGAATGAGTTAGTTCTTGAATGCATTGAAAGGCAACAAAGTGCATGATACTTTTATTGTTATTCTTCAATGCACAACGGTTGAGCTCATAAGCAAACGATGCAACAGCAGATTGCATTGCCAATATCTTTAATGCACTGTTGAATGAGTTAGTTTTTGAATGCATTGCAAGGCAACAGAGTGCATGATACTTTTATTGTTATTTTCAATGCACAACGCTTGAGCGTATAAGCAAAGCGATGCAACAGCAGATTGCATTGCAAATATCTTTTATGCACTGTTGAATGAGTTAGTTCTTGAATGCATTGCAAGGCAACAAAGTGCATGATACTTTTATTGTTATTCTTCAATGCACAACGGTTGAGCTTATAAGCAAACGATGCAACAGCAGATTGCATTGCAAATATCTTTAATGCACTGTTGAATGAGTTAGTTCTTGAATGCATTGCAAGGCAACAAAGTGCATGATACTTTTATTGTTATTCTTCAATGCACAACGCTTGAGCTTATAAGCAAACAATGCAACCGCAGATTGCATTGCAAATATATTTTATGCACTGTTGAATGAGTTAGTTCTTGAATGCATTGCAAGGCAACAAAGTGCATGATACTTTTATTGTTATTCTTCAAAGCACAACGCTTGAGCGTAAAAGCAAGCGATGCAACAGATTGCATTGCAAATATCTTTAATGCACTGTTGAATGAGTTAGTTTTTGAATGCATTGCAAGGCAACAAAGTGCATGATACTTTTATTGTTATTCTTCAATGCACAACGCTTGAGCTTAAAGCAAACGATGCAACAGCAGATTGCATTGCCAATATCTTTAATGCACTTTTGAATGAGTTAGTTCTTGAATGCATTGCAAAACAACAAAGTGCATGATACTTTTATTGATATTCTTCAATGCACAGCGCTTCATCGTATGTGCAAAGCGATGCAACAGCAGATTGCATTGCAAATATATTCAATGCACTGTTGAATGAGTTAGTTATTGAATACATTGCAAGGCAACAAAGTCATGATACTTTTATTGTTATTCTTCAATGCACAACGGTTGAGCTTATAAGCAAACGATGCAACAGCAGATTGCATTGCAAATATCTTTAATGCACTGTTGAATGAGTTAGTTCTTGAATGCATTGAAAGGCAACAAAGTGCATGATACTTTTATTGTTATTCTTCAATGCACAACGGTTGAGCTTATAAGCAAACGATGCAACAGCAGATTGCATTGCCAATATCTTTAATGCACTGTTGAATTAGTTAGTTTTTGAAAGCATTGCAAGGCAACAAAGTGCATGATACTTTTATTGTTATTTTCAATGCACAACGCTTGAGCGTTTAAGCAAGCGATGCAACAGCAGATTGCCTTGAAAATATCTTTAATGCACTGTTGAATGAGTTAGTTCTTGAATGCATTGCAAAGAAACAAAGTGCATGATACTTTTATTGTTATTCTTCAATGCACAGCGCTTAATCGTATGTGTAAAGCGATGCAACAGATTGCATTGCAAATATCTTTAATGCACTGTTGAATGAGTTTGTTCTTGAATGCATTGAAAGGCAACAAAGTGCATGATACTTTTATTGTTATTCTTCAATGCACAACGCTTGAGCTTATAAGCAAACGATGCAACCGCAGATTGCATTGCAAATATATTTTATGCACTGTTGAATGAGTTATTTCTTGAATGCATTGCAAGGCAAAAAAAGTGCATGATACTTTTATTGTTATTCTTCAATGCACAATGCTTGAGCTTATAAGTAAACGATGCAACAGCAGATTGCATTGCAAATATCTTTAATGCACTGTTGAATGAATTAGTTCTTGAATGCATTGCAAAGAAACAAAGTGCATGATACTTTTATTGTTATTCTTCAATGCACAACGCTTGAGCGTATAAGCAAAGCGATGCAACAGCAGATTGCATTGCAAATATCTTTTATGCACTGTTGAATGAGTTTGTTCTTGAATGCATTGCAAGGCAAAAAAAGTGCATGATACTTTTATTGTTATTCTTCAATGCACAACGCTTGACCTTATAAGCAAACGATGCAACAGCAGATTGCATTGCAAATATCTTTAATGCACTGTTGAATGAGTTAGTTCTTGAATGCATTGCAAGGCAACAAAGTGCATGATACTTTTAATGTTATTCTTTAATGCACAACGCTTGAGCTTATAAGCAAACGATGCAACAGCAGATTGCATTGCAAATATCTTTAATGCACTGTTGAATGAGTTAGTTCTTGATTGCATTTGCAAGGCAACAAAGTGCATGATACTTTTATTGTTATTCTTCAATGCACAACGCTTGAGCTTATGAGCAAACGATGCAACAGCTGATTGCATTGCAAATATCTTTAATGCACCGTTGAATGAGTTAGTTCTTGAATGCATTGCAAAGAAACAAAGTGCATGATACTTTTATTGTTATTCTTCAATGCACAAACGCTTGAGCTTATAAGCAAACGATGCAACAGCAGATTGCATTGCAAATATCTTCAATGCACTGTTGAATGAGTTAGTTCTTGAATGCATTGCAAGGCAAAAAAAGTGCATGTAAAAATATTTTCCTTGGGTCAAATATGGACTTCTGTATGGCTAATATAACATCACAACAAGTCAATCTTTACGAATAGCAAGTTAATGTTCAGGTAACTCTTTGGCCAGGAATATGACCATTAAAGTCAAAAAGTGACCTCTGTATTCAGAATTCAAAGACTCTGTATGGCAGATTTTTCATCAAAGGTAGTCTATTTTTTTTTTTTTTTTTTTTTAGGACCCTTTAACCGGAAATAAGTTCAATAAGTCAGATATGGCCATATATGGCTTATGAGCATCAGAATGAGTCAATGAGTATGTATAGAAAAATCAAGATGAGGACTCTTTGGCCAAAAATATGTTCAGTAGGTCAAATTTGGAATTCTGAAAGGCTGATTTAACATCTGAGTCTCTACGTTTATATAGTTTAAAACCAATTAGGACTCTTTGACCAGAAATAAGTTCAATCGTCAAGATATGGACTTCTAAATATGACTAATGAAGCATCAGACGTTGTCTATGAGTATGTATGGAAAGTTCAAGATTTAGGATTTTTTGGCCAGAAATATTTTCCTTGGGTCAAATATGGACTTCTGTATGGCTAATATAACATCACAAGTCAATCTTTACGAATAGCAAGTTAATATTCAGGTACTCTTTGGCCAGGAATATGACCATTAAGTCAAAAAGGGACCTCTGTATACAGAATTCAAAGACTCTGTATGGCAGATTTTTTATCAAAAGTAGTCTATTTTTTTTTTTTTTAGGACCCTTTAACCGGAAATAAGTTCAATGGCCTGATATGTATATCTATTGGACTTATGAAGCATCAGTAGGAGTCTTTCAGTGTGTATAGAAACTTCAAGATTGAGGACTCTTTGGCCAGAAATATGTTCAGTAGGTCAAATATGGAATTCTAAATGGCTGATTTAACATCAAAAGGAGTCTCTAAGTTTATATAATTTAAAACCAATTAAGGACCCTTTGACCAGAAATAAGTTCAATTCGTCAAGATATGGACTTCTAAATGGACTTCAATATGGCTAATGAAGCATCAGAAGTTGTCTATGAGTATGTATGGAAAGTTTAAGATTGAGGATTTTTTGGCCAGAAATATTTTCCTTGGGTCAAATATGGACTTCTGTATGGCTAATATAACATCACAACAAGTCAATCTTTATGAATAGCAAGTTAATGTTCAGGTAACTCTTTGGCCAGGAATATGTCCATTAAGTCAAAAAGTGACCTCTGCATACTGAGTTCAAAGACTCTGTATGGCAGATTTTTCATCAAAAGTAGTCTATATTTTTATTTTTTATTTTTTTTAGGACCCTTTTACCGGAAATAAGTTCAATAGGTCAGATATGGCCATATATGGCTTATGGAGCATCAGATTGAGTCAATGAGTATGTATAGAAAAATCAAGATGAGGACTCTTTGGTTAAAAATATGTTCAGTAGGTCAAATATGGAATTCTGAATGGCTGATTTAACATCAGGAGTCTCCAAGTTTATATAGTTTAAAACCAATTAGGACCCTTTGACCAGAAATAAGTTCAATCCGTCAAGATATGGACTTCTAAATGGACTTCAATATGGCTAATGAAGCATCAGAAGTTGTCTATGAGTATGTATGGAAAGTTCGAGATTGAGGATTTTTTGGCCAGAAATATTTTCCTTGGGTCAAATATGGACATCTGTATGGCTAATATAACATCACAACAAGTCAATCTTTATGAATAGCAAGTTAATATTCAGGTAACTCTTTGGCCAGGAATATGTCCATTAAGTCAAAAAGTGACCTCTGTATACAGAGTTCAAAGACTCTGTATGGCAGATTTTTCATCAAAAGTAGTCTATATTTTTTTTTTTTTTTTTTTTTTTAGGGCCCTTTTACCGGAAATAGGTTCAATAGGTCAGATATGGCCATATATGGCTTATGAAGCATCAGAATGAGTCAATGAGTATGTATAGAAAAATCAAGATGAGGACTCTTTGGCCAAAAATATGTTCAGTAGGTCAGATATGGAATTCTGAATGGCTGATTTAACATCAGGAGTCTCTAAGTTTATATAGTTTAAAACCAATTAGGATCCTTTGACCAGAAATAAGTTCAATCCGTCAAGATATGTTCTTCTAAATGGACTTCAATATGGCTAATGAAGCATCAGAAGTTGTCTATGAGTATGTATGGAAAGTTCAAGATTGAGGATTTTTTGGCCAGAAATATTTTCCTTAGGTCAAATATGGACTTCTGTATGGCTAATATAACATCACAACAAGTCAATCTTTATGAATAGCAAGTTAATGTTCAGGTAACTCTTTGGCCAGGAATATGTCCATTAAGTCAAAAAGTGACCTCTGTATACAGAGTTCAAAGACTCTGTATAGCAGATTTTTCATCAAAAGTAGTCTATATATATTTTTTTTTTTAGGACCCTTTAACCGGAAATAAGTTCAATAGGTCAGATATGGCCATATATGGCTTATGAAGCATCAGAATGAGTCAATGAGTATGTATAGAAAAATCAAGATGAGGACTCTTTGGCCAAAAATATGTTCAGTAGGTAAAATATGGAATTCTGAATGGCTGATTTAACATCAGGAGTCTCTAAGTTTATATAGTTTAAAACCAATTAAGATCCCTTTGACCAGAAATAAGTTCAATCCGTCAAGATATGGACTTCTAAATGGACTTCAATATGGCTAATGAAGCATCAGAAGTTGTCTATGAGTATGTATGGAAAGTTCAAGATTGAGGATTTTTTGGCCAGAAATATTTTCCTTGGGTCAAATATGGACTTCTGTATGGCTAATATAACATCACAACAAGTCAATCTTTATGAATAGCAAGTTAATGTTCAGGAAACTCTTTGGCCAGGAATATGTCCATTAAGTCAAAAAGTGACCTCTGTATACAGAGTTCAAAGACTCTGTATGGCAGATTTTTCATCAAAAGTAGTCTATATTTTATTTATTTTTTATTTATTTTTTTAGGACCCTTTTACCGGAAATAAGTTCAATAGGTCAGATATGGCCATATATGGCTTATGAAGCATCAGAATGAGTCAATGAGTATGTATAGAAAAATCAAGATGAGGACTCTTTGGCCAAAAATATGTTCAGTAGGTCAGATATGGAATTCTGAATGGCTGATTTAACATCAGGAGTCTCTAAGTTTATATAGTTTAAAAACAATTAGGACCCTTTGACCAGAAATAAGTTCAATCCGTCAAGATATGTTCTTCTAAATGGACTTCAATATGGCTAATGAAGCATCAGAAGTTGTCTATGAGTATGTATGGAAAGTTCAAGATTGAGGATTTTTTGGCCAGAAATATTTTCCTTGGGTCAAATATGGACTTCTGTATGGCTAATATAACATCACAACAAGTCAATCTTTATGAATAGCAAGTTAATGTTCAGGTAACTCTTTGGCCAGGAATATGTCCATTAAGTCAAAAAGTGACCTCTGTATACAGAGTTCAAAGACTCTGTATAGCAGATTTTTCATCAAAAGTAGTCTATATATATATATATATATTTTTTTTTTTTAGGACCCTTTAACCGGAAATAAGTTCAATAGGTCAGATATGGCCATATATGGCTTATGAAGCATCAGAATGAGTCAATGAGTATGTATAGAAAAATCAAGATGAGGACTCTTTGGCCAAAAATATGTTCAGTAGGTAAAATATGGAATTCTGAATGGCTGATTTAACATCAGGAGTCTCTAAGTTTATATAGTTTAAAACCAATTAAGATCCCTTTGACCAGAAATAAGTTCAATCCGTCAAGATATGGACTTCTAAATGGACTTCAATATGGCTAATGAAGCATCAGAAGTTGTCTATGAGTATGTATGGAAAGTTCAAGATTGAGGATTTTTTGGCCAGAAATATTTTCCTTGGGTCAAATATGGACTTCTGTATGGCTAATATAACATCACAACAAGTCAATCTTTATGAATAGCAAGTTAATGTTCAGGTAACTCTTTGGCCAGGAATATGTCCATTAAGTCAAAAAGTGACCTCTGTATACAGAGTTCAAAGACTCTGTATAGCAGATTTTTCATCAAAAGTAGTCTATATATATATATATATATATATTTTTTTTTTAGGACCCTTTAACCGGAAATAAGTTCAATAGGTCAGATATGGCCATATATGGCTTATGAAGCATCAGAATGAGTCAATGAGTATGTATAGAAAAATCAAGATGAGGACTCTTTGGCCAAAAATGTTCAGTAGGTCAGATATGGAATTCTGAATGGCTGATTTAACATCAGGAGTCTCTAAGTTTATATAGTTTAAAACCAATTAGGACCCTTTGACCAGAAATAAGTTCAATCCGTCAAGATATGGACTTCTAAATGGACTTCAATATGGCTAATGAAGCATCAGAAGTTGTCTATGAGTATGTATGGAAAGTTCAAGATTGAGGATTTTTTGGCCAGAAATATTTTCCTTGGGTCAAATATGGACTTCTGTATGGCTAATATAACATTACAACAAGTCAATCTTTATGAATAGCAAGTTAATGTTCAGGTAACTCTTTGGCCAGGAATATGTCCATTAAGTCAAAAAGTGACCTCTGTATACAGAGTTCAAAGACTCTGTATGGCAGATTTTTCATCAAAAGTAGTCAATTTTTTTTTTTTTTTTTTTTTTTTTTTTTTAGGACCCTTTTACCGGAAATAAGTTCAATAGGTCAGATATGGCCATATATGGCTTATGAAGCATCAGAATGAGTCAATGAGTATGTATAGAAAAATCAAGATGAGGACTCTTTGGCCAAAAATATGTTCAGTAGGTCAGATATGGAATTCTGAATGGCTGATTTAACATCAGGAGTCTCTAAGTTTATATAGTTTAAAACCAATTAGGACCCTTTGACCAGAAATAAGTTCAATCCGTCAAGATATGTTCTTCTAAATGGACTTCAATATGGCTAATGAAGCATCAGAAGTTGTCTATGAGTATGTATGGAAAGTTCAAGATTGAGGATTTTTTGGCCAGAAATATTTTCCTTGGGTCAAATATGGACTTCTGTATGGCTAATATAACATCACAACAAGTCAATCTTTATGAATAGCAAGTTAATGTTCAGGTAACTCTTTGGCCAGGAATATGTCCATTAAGTCAAAAAGTGACCTCTGTATACAGAGTTCAAAGACTCTGTATAGCAGATTTTTCATCAAAAGTAGTCTATATATATATATATATATATATATATATATATATATATATTTTTTTTTTTTTTTTAGGACCCTTTAACCGGAAATAAGTTCAATAGGTCAGATATGGCCATATATGGCTTATGAAGCATCAGAATGAGTCAATGAGTATGTATAGAAAAATCAAGATGAGGACTCTTTGGCCAAAAATATGTTCAGTAGGTAAAATATGGAATTCTGAATGGCTGATTTAACATCAGGAGTCTCTAAGTTTATATAGTTTAAAACCAATTAAGATCCCTTTGACCAGAAATAAGTTCAATCCGTCAAGATATGGACTTCTAAATGGACTTCAATATGGCTAATGAAGCATCAGAAGTTGTCTATGAGTATGTATGGAAAGTTCAAGATTGAGGATTTTTTGGCCAGAAATATTTTCCTTGGGTCAAATATGGACTTCTGTATGGCTAATATAACATCACAACAAGTCAATCTTTATGAATAGCAAGTTAATGTTCAGGTAACTCTTTGGCCAGGAATATGTCCATTAAGTCAAAAAGTGACCTCTGTATACAGAGTTCAAAGACTCTGTATGGCAGATTTTTCATCAAAAGTAGTCTATATATTTTTATTTTTTTTATTTTTTTTAGGACCCTTTTACCGGAAATAAGTTCAATAGGTCAGATATGGCCATATGTGGCTTATGAAGCATCAGAATGAGTCAATGAGTATGTATAGAAAAATCAAGATGAGGACTCTTTGGCCAAAAATATGTTCAGTAGGTCAGATATGGAATTCTGAATGGCTGATTTAACATCAGGAGTCTCTAAGTTTATATAGTTTAAAACCAATTAGGACCCTTTGACCAGAAATAAGTTCAATCCGTCAAGATATGGACTTCTAAATGGACTTCAATATGGCTAATGAAGCATCAGAAGTTGTCTATGAGTATGTATGGAAAGTTCAAGATTGAGGATTTTTTGGCCAGAAAAAATTTCCTTGGGTCAAATATGGACTTCTGTATGGCTAATATAACATCACAACAAGTCAATCTTTATGAATAGCAAGTTAATGTTCAGGTAACTCTTTGGCCAGGAATATGTCCATTAAGTCAAAAAGTGACCTCTGTATACAGAGTTCAAAGACTCTGTATGGCAGATTTTTCATCAAAAGTAGTCTATATATTTTTTTTTTTTTTTTTTTTTTTTTAAGGGCCCTTTTACCGGAAATAAGTTCAATAGGTCAGATATGGCCATATATGGCTTATGAAGCATCAGAATGAGTCAATGAGTATGTATAGAAAAATCAAGATGAGGACTCTTTGGCCAAAAATATGTTCAGTAGGTCAGATATGGAATTCTGAATGGCTGATTTAACATCAGGAGTCTCTAAGTTTATATAGTTTAAAACCAATTAGGACCCTTTGACCAGAAATAAGTTCAATCCGTCAAGATATGTTCTTCTAAATGGACTTCAATATGGCTAATGAAGCATCAGAAGTTGTCTATGAGTATGTATGGAAAGTTCAAGATTGAGGATTTTTTGGCCAGAAATATTTTCCTTGGGTAAAATATGGACTTCTGTATGGCTAATATAACATCACAACAAGTCAATCTTTATGAATAGCAAGTTAATGTTCAGGTAACTCTTTGGCCAGGAATATGTCCATTAAGTCAAAAAGTGACCTCTGTATACAGAGATCAAAGACTCTGTATAGCAGATTTTTCATCAAAAGTAGTCTATATATATATATATATATTTTTTTTTTTTTAGGACCCTTTAACCGGAAATAAGTTCCATAGGTCAGATATGGCCATATATGGCTTATGAAGCATCAAAATGAGTCAATGAGTATGTATAGAAAAATCAAGATGTGGACTCTTTGGCCAAAAATATGTTCAGTAGGTAAAATATGGAATTCTGAATGGCTGATTTAACATCAGGAGTCTCTAAGTTTATATAGTTTAAAACCAATTAGGACCCTTTGACCAGAAATAGGTTCAATCCGTCAAGATATGGACTTCTAAATGGACTTCAATATGGCTAATGAAGCATCAGAAGTTGTCTATGAGTATGTATGGAAAGTTCAAGATTGAGGATTTTTTGGCCAGAAATATTTTCCTTGGGTCAAATATGGACTTCTGTATGGCTAATATAACATCACAACAAGTCAATCTTTATGAATAGCAAGTTAATGTTCAGGAAACTCTTTGGCCAGGAATATGTCCATTAAGTCAAAAAGTGACCTCTGTATACAGAGTTCAAAGACTCTGTATGGCAGATTTTTCATCAAAAGTAGTCTATATTTTTTTTTTTTTTTTTTTTTTTTTAGGACCCTTTTACCGGAAATAAGTTCAATAGGTCAGATATGGCCATATATGGCTTATGAAGCATCAGAATGAGTCAATGAGTATGTATAGAAAAATCAAGATGAGGACTCTTTGGCCAAAAATATGTTCAGTAGGTCAGATATGGAATTCTGAATGGCTGATTTAACATCAGGAGTCTCTAAGTTTATATAGTTTAAAACCAATTAGGACCCTTTGACCAGAAATAAGTTCAATCCGTCAAGATATGTTCTTCTAAATGGACTTCAATATGGCTAATGAAGCATCAGAAGTTGTCTATGAGTATGTATGGAAAGTTCAAGATTGAGGATTTTTTGGCCAGAAATATTTTCCTTGGGTCAAATATGGACTTCTGTATGGCTAATATAACATCACAACAAGTCAATCTTTATGAATAGCAAGTTAATGTTCAGGTAACTCTTTGGCCAGGAATATGTCCATTAAGTCAAAAAGTGACCTCTGTATACAGAGTTCAAAGACTCTGTATAGCAGATTTTTCATCAAAAGTAGTTTATATATATATATATATATATATATTTTTTTTTTTTTAGGACCCTTTAACCGGAAATAAGTTCAATAGGTCAGATATGGCCACCAGCGAAGTGAAGCCGCTTGTAGTGGTGAGGAAATTATTCACCGCATCTGTCCCAACTTTGACTATCATCGGCTCTTCAGATCGAGACCTCTGGGTGAGTGTTGGCCTTACTTTGCACTTGAAGAGTGGATTTGTAGTGCTGAAATTGACGTTTCCCATCACGTTGCATGTTTGGAATTGGACTGTCGTGTGTGTGTGGAAGATTTACCTTTTATCGCCGTGCACTCCCCATGTGTTATGCTGGTCTACCGTCCATCATAAGAGTCTAGCAAGATCGATTGCAGTCACCTGTTGGATGTCAGAAGGAAAAGCCCCCGTGTGCATACTACACGTGAGAACTGGTTACCTCTGCTTGAAGTTTGTATGCTGTCTGTCCCAGTGAAAGCCCGGCTCAGCTTGTGACTCTGTCCCCTGCAACACACGTGAGAACTGTTTACCTCTGCTTGAAGTTTATGCTGTCTGTCCCAGTGAGAGCCCTGCTCAGCTTATGACTTTGTCTCCTGCCACCCCTGTGAGAGCTGTTCACCTCTATTCGAAGTGTTGATTCCGTCTGTTCCAGTGAACGTCGCTCAGCTTGTGACTCTGTCCCCTGCAACACACGTGAGAACTGTTTACCTCTGCTTGAAGTTTATGCTGTCTGTCCCAGTGAGAGCCCTGCTCAGCTTATGACTTTGTCTCCTGCCACCCCTGTGAGAGCTGTTCACCTCTATTCGAAGTGTTGATTCCGTCTGTTCCAGTGAACGTCGCTCAGCTTGTGACTTTGTCCCCTGCAACACACGTGAGAACTGTTTACCTCTGCTTGAAGTTTGTGTGCTGTCTGCTCCAGTGAAAGCCCTGCTCAGCTTATGACTCTGTCTCCTACCACCAATGTGAGAGCTGTTCACCTCTATTTGAAGCGTTGACTCCGTCTGTTCCAGTGAACGCCCGCTCAGCTTGTGACTTTGTCCCCTGCAACACACGTGAGAACTGTTTACCTCTGCTTGAAGTTTGAATGCTGTCTGTCCCAGTGAAAGCCCTGTTCAGCTATTGACTCTGTCTCCTGCCACCCATGTGAGAGCTATTCACCTCTATTTGAAGTGTTGATTCTGTCTGTGCCAGCCAAAGCCCCGCTCCGCTTGCGACTTGAGTCTGCTGTAGCCCTGAAACCCACCTGTATGGTGCGAAGTGCCCCCCCTTTACAACTCCTGTGGGCCCTGATCCACCTACTCCCCTGCGATACTCACCTGTGATACTCACCTGTTCAGTGAGTTGGCATCAGAGCCAGAATGAAGTAAGCCTGACTCATTTACTTACCTGCGATACCCACCTGTTTAGTACCTACCACTGGGAGTTGGCACTAGTGCCAGAAGGAAGTAAGCCTGACCCCCCACTCACCTGTGATACCCACCTGTTCAGTATCTACCACTGTGAGTTGGCACCAGCGCCAGAAGGAAGTAAGCTTGACTCAATTACTCACCTGCGATACCCACCTGTTCAGTACCTACCACTGCGAGTTGGCACCAGCGCCAGAAGGAAGTGAGCCTGACCCCCCACTTGCCTTGGATTCCTGGGAAGAGGAAGGAAGAGGAATTTTAGATTAGGATTTTCAAATTGTTTTTATATTTAATAAAGCCTGTCATTCTTTTTATTCCTGTCTCCTGCCTCCTCCTTTGACACGCTCCTCAGGGTGATCCTGGTCTAGGGGTGGGTGCAGTCTGGCTTGGCCCACCTCGACCTGTGACATATTTTGGCGTAGTCGGCAGGATTCGCCTTGAGTTGAGCGATCAGAGGTTGAGATGGCGGAGGAGGAAGAGCCTGGGGCTCGGCAACCTGTCATGCCGATTTTCATGGGTGCCCCATGGGCCTCGAGGTACGGAGGCCCGGGGTCCGAAGTAAGTCTGTCCCTGTGGAAGACCCAGGTGGAATACCTGGCGGGGCTTCAAGGTCTGAGTGCTCTGCAGAAGGTCCAGTTCGTTTTGAACTCTCTGGAGGGGGAGGCGAGAAGAGAAGTTCAGGCAGCACCAGAAGCCAACCGTGCGACGGTCCAGGCTATCTTTGAGTTTCTTACGGGGCAGTATGGAGATACCACTCCGGTAGCTGCTCTGAGGACGAAGTTTTTCAATTCTCGCCAGGGTCCCCGACAATCCGTTCGGGCATTCGCCTTGCAACTGCGGGAGCAGTTTTCCAGGCTCACGGGAAGGCCGGACCATGGCTTGGGGGAAGGAGAGGTGTTGTTGCGAGATCAATTCCTGTTGGGGCTGCGAGAGGGTCCCGTACGACAGAGCCTGCGGGTGCAGCTTCGGAGAGGGCCAGACATGACTTTCGAAGAGCTGAGGCAAGAAGCCCTGGCTCTTGAGCGCGACCAGGCGGAGCATGTGGAAACCCCCAGCTGTTTGGCCACCAATGTCGTCGAATCCCCCTTGGCCATTGCGGCACCCGACTGGAAGCAGGCCCTCCGGGAAGAACTGAGGCGAGATGTTCAGGAACAAATGTCCGAGTTGTCCAAGTCTGTCATGGAAGAGCTTCGTCGGGAGCGCCTGCAGCCACCTTTTCACTCTCGGGAACGGGCTTACTCCGACGGGAATCGCCCTTCCGAACGCCGTCCTCCCCGGCCAGCGGGCTCCCGATTCCAGTGGGACGAACATGGGCGGCCCATTTGTAATGGCTGTGGAGAGTCGGGGCATTACTTTCGCCAATGCTCTGCCCGACGGGCATCACAAGGGGGTTTTTAGAGTCTCCGGCCACTGTGGGTCAAGTGGTCGGGACCCCCGTATTAGACCCCTCTTCTTCCACATCCCCTCAGGGTCGCTTGATAGGCCGCTGCCCAGTGGTGGTGGCCCAAGTTAATGGTCAGGAGATACATTGTCTCTTGGATACAGGCTCCCAAGTGACCTTATTCTCTGAGAGTTTGGCCCATGAGCTGTTTGGCACCAACGGTAGATCGCCTGTGGATGCTCCCTGGTTGACGCTGCGTGGGGCAAATGGACTGGACATACCATACGTAGGATACCTTGTGACCGATTTGGAGATCCATGGAGTTGTAGTGCCTCAGAAGGGGGTGGTAGTTGTCCGAGACCCGTGTCTAGGGTCCCATCGTGCCCTGATTGGGATGAATGTCATCTCGGATTGCTGGGAGGAGCTATTCCGAGGTAGACCGGCGCGAACAGCTGTAACCCCGGCCGGACAGGAGTGGGACCGTATCAGGGCCGATTGCCGCCGGATATGTCTGGCTGAAAAACAGCATGACCGGGAGAGCACGGGAAGAGTGGCCTGCCGCTACGCCCTGTCTATCCCAGCTCGAAGTGAGGCTGTAGTCTGGGCCAGGCTGCCCCCTCGACGTTACCATCCGCAAGAGTGGGTGATGGTGGAGCCCCACGAAGAGGGTCCCAAGGTGGAGATAGCTCGAGGACTGGCAACTGTTCAGGGAGGCCGAGTCTCAGTAAGGGTGAGGAACACGAACCCCTTCCTTGTCCACCTGTATCATCACCAATGTTTGGCCCGGGTGACCTCAGTAAGACCGCAGCAGGTTCGTGAGCAGGGCGAAGTCAACTTTAAGCGGGTGAGTCCTACAGTGGTCGAAGTGGCTTTAGCGCGGGCCGGTCCAGGAGTGGAGGAGATAGAAGGAGGATTGCCTGCTCACTTGAAGGGAGAGTCTTTACGGGGTGACGGGCTGGAGGAAGAACAAGTGGGACAACTGCAAGAATTCTTGAGGGGATGGCAACACCTGTTCTCTACTCACGAAGAGGACTATGGCCGCACGGATGTGGTAAAACACCAGATTCCCACTGGGGACGCTGCACCGAGCCGAGAGCGCTACCGACCTGTACCCCCGACCTTGTACACGGAGGTCCGTACCCTGTTGCGAGGAATGCTTGACAGAGGGATTATCCGTGAGAGCAGCAGCCCTTGGGCCGCACCAATAGTGTTGGTCCGTAAGAAGACGGGTTCCTGGAGGTTTTGTGTAGATTACCGCCGGTTGAACCAGGTAACCAAGAAGGATGCTTTCCCGTTGCCGCGGGTTGAAGACTCGCTTACGAGCCTCACTCAAGCTGCCTGGTACTCCACCCTCGATTTGGCCAGCGGTTATTGGCAGGTACAAATGGACGAGCGTGACCGGGAGAAGACGGCCTTTACCACCCCTTTCGGTCTCTATGAGTGGGACCGTATGCCGTTCGGCCTCTGCAACGCTCCAGCCACATTCCAGCGGCTGATGCAGCGTTGTTTGGGCAGCCAAGTGATGGATACCACCCTCGTCTATCTGGATGACATCATCACTTACTCTCCCGATTTCAAGTCCCATCTGGAACATCTTGGGCAAGTCTTCAGCTCCCTAGAGCGCTATGGGCTGAAGTTACAGCCGGACAAGTGTCAGCTCTTCCGAAAGGAGGTTAAGTTTCTGGGTCACGTGGTCAGTGCGGCGGGGATCTCCGTCGACCCAGAAAAAGTGAGGGCGGTGCAAGAGTGGACAGCTCCCCAGACAGTGCGCCAAGTTCGGTCATTCCTGGGCTTCGTGGGCTACTATAGGCAATTCATTAAGGGCTTCTCCAAAATTGCCAAACCCATTAACCAGCTGTTGGGAGGCACGGGTCGAGCACGGGGTCGAGGGTCCCCTTCCATTCAATGGGACCCCGCCTGCGAAGCCGCTTTCCAGCAGCTCAAGCAGGAACTCTTGCAGGCCCCGATACTGGCCTATGCCGACTTTACCCAACCATTCATCCTGTACACCGATGCTAGTCAACTGGGGTTGGGAGCCGTGTTGGCGCAGAAACAACAAGGAGAGGAGAAAGTCATCGCCTATGCAAGCCGGAGCTTACACCCCGCAGAGAAGAATGACTCGAACTACAGCTCCTTTAAACTCGAGCTACTGGCCATGAAGTGGGCGCTGGGTGAAAAATTTAAAGATTACTTGTGGGGAGCCAAGGTACGAGTTGTCACGGACAATAACCCGCTGGTGCATCTACAAACGGCCAAACTAGGGGCAGTGGAGCAACGCTGGGTGGCGCAACTGGCCAACTTTGACTATCAGATCCAGTACCGGCCAGGGAGAGAGCACACCAACGCTGACGTGCTATCCAGGTTACCGGGTGAAGGATCGGCAGGCCATACACCGGCCTCAGGACTGGGGTCCGACGAGGGATTAATGGTGGGAGTTGTAGAGGCCCCAGGACAGACGCCTGAGGACCCCCCTCCGTGTTGGGGGTGGGACCCACAACGATGGAGACTGTGGCAGGGCGAAGATGGAGATGTGTTGCGGGTACGGACATGGTTGGAACAGAAGACCTGGCCCGAGGGGGCGGAACGTCGAACTCAGACCCGAAGTGTGCGAGGCCTGCTGGGACAGAGGGAAAGGCTTTACTTGAGGGATGGGGTGCTCTGTAGGACGCTCCAGGACCCCGGCCAAGGAGAGGAGGTTTGTCAGATCGTGGTCCCTGCAGGTCGTTGGCAGGCGTTACTGGAGGCGTACCATGCTAGGATGGGACATCAAGGGCAGGAGAGGACATTGGCGTTGTTGAGACGACATTCCGCTGGTCCCGATTCAGGCCAGGGCACCTCTGCATATGGTGGCAATGGACTTCCTCACCCTGGGACGGCCGGTGGACCAGATCCAGAATATTCTCGTTGTCACCGATCTGTTCACCAAACATGCTTGGGCCATCCCCACTATGGACCAAACTGCCCTGACCACTGCTAACGCCCTCTGGAAGTACGTGATCCAGCCATTCGGATGCCCTGAAATCCTCCATTCGGACCAAGGGGCCAACTTCGAGTCAAAGGTGATTCATGAATTATGCCAACTGTACGGATGTAAGAAGACCCATACGACCCCTTATCATCCTCAAGGGAACGGGGGCTGTGAACGATTCAATCAAACCTTGCTGGGCTTGTTGGGAACCTTGGAGGAAGAGCAGCAGGGCCACTGGGCTGATCGGCTCCCAGCCGTGATGCAGGCGTACAACAATAGCATACACAGTACCACCGGTTATGCCCCTACCTACCTGATGTTCGGCCGACATGTGAGGCTCCCAATGGATATGCTTATGGGAACCACTGGGGGAGAAGAGGGAAGTAGTCTGTCCGACTGGGTAGCGAACCATCACCGACGCCTCCAGTCCGCATACGAACAGGTCGCTGGCCGGATTAATCAGGCGGCGGTAAAGAACAAGAGATTGTATGATAGGACGGCCCGAGAAGCCCCGCTACTGCCCGGGGAGAGGGTGCTGCTACGGGACAATCGCCGACAAGGGAAGGGAAAATTGAGCAACCGATGGGAGGCCCAGCCATACGTCGTTCAGCGACAACCCCATCCGGACCAACCTGTATATGCCCTACGGCCCGAAGGGAAGACGGGCCCCGAACGGGTGTTACACCGTAACCTGATCCGCCCTTGCCCGAATTACCCAAAGCCAGTGGTAGAGGACCCACCGGCCGAGACGCCTTGGATGCCCCCGCTGGTAGGATGGGCAGTGATCCCGAGGGGCCTAGGCCTAGGACCACGACCTGAAGCACCCATCTCCCCACCACGACGTTCTCAGCGAGAGAATCGGGGTCAGCCTCCAGCCAGGTACGGAGACTGGGTGACTGGAGACCGTTCTCGGGACTAGAACGGTTTGGCAGGGGGGTATGTCACGGGGTGACAAATAATCCCCGGAACTAATCCCATCAGAGAAGTGTTCCCGCCGGGACACTTTTAGTGTAACACTGTCCCCGGGCTTGTGTGTGTGTCTGTCGTCATGACAACTAAATGGCAGATTGGCAACAGGTGCGGGGACTTCACTTTGAGTGCCTGATTGAGGTGGCGCCAGTGTTTGGAGAGGATAAAACACAAGAGAAAGAGAAGGCTGTGTGTTCTCCCTCCGCGTTGTGTGGTTGTTTCTTTGTCTTCCCCCGGCGATCTGGTGTGGTTCTCTCCCGTTGGGAAATGTTTGTGGAGTGTTGCAGCTGAAGGACCATCGTGAAAGAAGAGGAGTGTTGCTTGTGGGATCCGAGGGCAGTTTTGAAGAGTGGAATTCGTCGTCTGGACTGGGAAAGAGTGAGATGAGCGATTGACAAATTGAATCTCATAACCGCATGTTTTCTACACTAAATTGGATACTGGTTTGAAGTGCTTGGATCACGTTGTATACATTGCACTGAGTGAAATATACTGATTCCTTGTCGATCTCTAGCCTCCCCCTCGGCCATTGAAACCAGCGAAGTGAAGCCGCTTGTAGTGGTGAGGAAATTATTCACCGCATCTGTCCCAACTTTGACTATCATCGGCTCTTCAGATCGAGACCTCTGGGTGAGTGTTGGCCTTACTTTGCACTTGAAGAGTGGATTTGTAGTGCTGAAATTGACGTTTCCCATCACGTTGCATGTTTGGAATTGGACTGTCGTGTGTGTGTGGAAGATTTACCTTTTATCGCCGTGCACTCCCCATGTGTTATGCTGGTCTACCGTCCATCATAAGAGTCTAGCAAGATCGATTGCAGTCACCTGTTGGATGTCAGAAGGAAAAGCCCCCGTGTGCACACTACACGTGAGAACTGGTTACCTCTGCTTGAAGTTTGTATGCTGTCTGTCCCAGTGAAAGCCCGGCTCAGCTTGTGACTCTGTCCCCTGCAACACACGTGAGAACTGTTTACCTCTGCTTGAAGTTTATGCTGTCTGTCCCAGTGAGAGCCCTGCTCAGCTTATGACTTTGTCTCCTGCCACCCCTGTGAGAGCTGTTCACCTCTATTCGAAGTGTTGATTCCGTCTGTTCCAGTGAACGTCGCTCAGCTTGTGACTCTGTCCCCTGCAACACACGTGAGAACTGTTTACCTCTGCTTGAAGTTTATGCTGTCTGTCCCAGTGAGAGCCCTGCTCAGCTTATGACTTTGTCTCCTGCCACCCCTGTGAGAGCTGTTCACCTCTATTCGAAGTGTTGATTCCGTCTGTTCCAGTGAACGTCGCTCAGCTTGTGACTTTGTCCCCTGCAACACACGTGAGAACTGTTTACCTCTGCTTGAAGTTTGTGTGCTGTCTGCTCCAGTGAAAGCCCTGCTCAGCTTATGACTCTGTCTCCTACCACCAATGTGAGAGCTGTTCACCTCTATTTGAAGCGTTGACTCCGTCTGTTCCAGTGAACGCCCGCTCAGCTTGTGACTTTGTCCCCTGCAACACACGTGAGAACTGTTTACCTCTGCTTGAAGTTTGAATGCTGTCTGTCCCAGTGAAAGCCCTGTTCAGCTATTGACTCTGTCTCCTGCCACCCATGTGAGAGCTATTCACCTCTATTTGAAGTGTTGATTCTGTCTGTGCCAGCCAAAGCCCCGCTCCGCTTGCGACTTGAGTCTGCTGTAGCCCTGAAACCCACCTGTATGGTGCGAAGTGCCCCCCCTTTACAACTCCTGTGGGCCCTGATCCACCTACTCCCCTGCGATACTCACCTGTGATACTCACCTGTTCAGTGAGTTGGCATCAGAGCCAGAATGAAGTAAGCCTGACTCATTTACTTACCTGCGATACCCACCTGTTTAGTACCTACCACTGGGAGTTGGCACCAGTGCCAGAAGGAAGTAAGCCTGACCCCCCACTCACCTGTGATACCCACCTGTTCAGTATCTACCACTGTGAGTTGGCACCAGCGCCAGAAGGAAGTAAGCTTGACTCAATTACTCACCTGCGATACCCACCTGTTCAGTACCTACCACTGCGAGTTGGCACCAGCGCCAGAAGGAAGTGAGCCTGACCCCCCACTTGCCTTGGATTCCTGGGAAGAGGAAGGAAGAGGAATTTTAGATTAGGATTTTCAAATTGTTTTTATATTTAATAAAGCCTGTCATTCTTTTTATTCCTGTCTCCTGCCTCCTCCTTTGACACGCTCCTCAGGGTGATCCTGGTCTAGGGGTGGGTGCAGTCTGGCTTGGCCCACCTCGACCTGTGACATATACAGAGTTCAAAGACTCTGTATGGCAGATTTTTCATCAAAAGTAGTCTATATATTTTTATTTTTTTTTATTTTTTTTAGGACCCTTTTACCGGAAATAAGTTCAATAGGTCAGATATGGCCATATATGGCTTATGAAGCATCAGAATGAGTCAATGAGTATGTATAGAAAAATCAAGATGAGGACTCTTTGGCCAAAAATATGTTCAGTAGGTAAAATATGGAATTCTGAATGGCTGATTTAACATCAGGAGTCTCTAAGTTTATATAGTTTAAAACCAATTAAGATCCCTTTGACCAGAAATAAGTTCAATCCGTCAAGATATGGACTTCTAAATGGACTTCAATATGGCTAATGAAGCATCAGAAGTTGTCTATGAGTATGTATGGAAAGTTCAAGATTGAGGATTTTTTGGCCAGAAATATTTTCCTTGGGTCAAATATGGACTTCTGTATGGCTAATATAACATCACAACAAGTCAATCTTTATGAATAGCAAGTTAATGTTCAGGTAACTCTTTGGCCAGGAATATGTCCATTAAGTCAAAAAGTGACCTCTGTATACAGAGTTCAAAGACTCTGTATGGCAGATTTTTCATCAAAAGTAGTCTATATATTTTTATTTTTTTTAGGACCCTTTTACCGGAAATAAGTTCAATAGGTCAGATATGGCCATATATGGCTTATGAAGCATCAGAATGAGTCAATGAGTATGTATAGAAAAATCAAGATGAGGACTCTTTGGCCAAAAATATGTTCAGTAGGTCAGATATGGAATTCTGAATGGCTGATTTAACATCAGGAGTCTCTAAGTTTATATAGTTTAAAACCAAATAGGACCCTTTGACCAGAAATAAGTTCAATCCGTCAAGATATGGACTTCTAAATGGACTTCAATATGGCTAATGAAGCATCAGAAGTTTTCTATGAGTATGTATGGAAAGTTCAAGATTGAGGATTTTTTGGCCAGAAATATTTTCCTTGAGTCAAATATGGACTTCTGTATGGCTAATATAACATCACAACAAGTCAATCTTTAAGAATAGCAAGTTAATGTTCAGGTAACTCTTTGGCCAGGAATATGTCCATTAAGTCAAAAAGTGACCTCTGTATACAGAGTTCAAAGACTCTGTATGGCAGATTTTTCATCAAAAGTAGTCTATATATTTTTTTTTTTTTTTTTTTTTTTTAAGGGCCCTTTTACCGGAAATAAGTTCAATAGGTCAGATATGGCCATATATGGCTTATGAAGCATCAGAATGAGTCAATGAGTATGTATAGAAAAATCAAGATGAGGACTCTTTGGCCAAAAATATGTTCAGTAGGTAAAATATGGAATTCTGAATGGCTGATTTAACATCAGGAGTCTCTAAGTTTATATAGTTTAAAACCAATTAAGATCCCTTTGACCAGAAATAAGTTCAATCCGTCAAGATATGGACTTCTAAATGGACTTCAATATGGTGAATGAAGCATCAGAAGTTGTCTATGAGTATGTATGGAAAGTTCAAGATTGAGGATTTTTTGGCCAGAAATATTTTCCTTGGGTCAAATATGGACTTCTGTATGGCTAATATAACATCACAACAAGTCAATCTTTATGAATAGCAAGTTAATGTTCAGGTAACTCTTTGGCCAGGAATATGTCCATTAAGTCAAAAAGTGACCTCTGTATACAGAGTTCAAAGACTCTGTATAGCAGATTTTTCATCAAAAGTAGTCTATATATATATATATATATATTTTTTTTTAGGACCCTTTAACCGGAAATAAGTTCAATAGGTCAGATATGGCCATATATGGCTTATGAAGCATCAGAATGAGTCAATGAGTATGTATAGAAAAATCAAGATGAGGACTCTTTGGCCAAAAATATGTTCAGTAGGTAAAATATGGAATTCTGAATGGCTGATTTAACATCAGGAGTCTCTAAGTTTATATAGTTTAAAACCAATTAAGATCCCTTTGACCAGAAATAAGTTCAATCCGTCAAGATATGGACTTCTAAATGGACTTCAATATGGCTAATGAAGCATCAGAAGTTGTCTATGAGTATGTATGGAAAGTTCAAGATTGAGGATTTTTTGGCCAGAAATATTTTCCTTGGGTCAAATATGGACTTCTGTATGGCTAATATAACATCACAACAAGTCAATCTTTATGAATAGCAAGTTAATGTTCAGGTAACTCTTTGGCCAGGAATATGTCCATTAAGTCAAAAAGTGACCTCTGTATACAGAGTTCAAAGACTCTGTATGGCAGATTTTTCATCAAAAGTAGTCTATATATTTTTATTTTTTTAATTTTTTTTAGGACCCTTTTACCGGAAATAAGTTCAATAGGTCAGATATGGCCATATATGGCTTATGAAGCATCAGAATGAGTCAATGAGTATGTATAGAAAAATCAAGATGAGGACTCTTTGGCCAAAAATATGTTCAGTAGGTAAAATATGGAATTCTGAATGGCTGATTTAACATCAGGAGTCTCTAAGTTTATATAGTTTAAAACCAATTAAGATCCCTTTGACCAGAAATAAGTTCAATCCGTCAAGATATGGACTTCTAAATGGACTTCAATATGGCTAATGAAGCATCAGAAGTTGTCTATGAGTATGTATGGAAAGTTCAAGATTGAGGATTTTTTGGCCAGAAATATTTTCCTTGGGTCAAATATGGACTTCTGTATGGCTAATATAACATCACAACAAGTCAATCTTTATGAATAGCAAGTTAATGTTCAGGTAACTCTTTGGCCAGGAATATGTCCATTAAGTCAAAAAGTGACCTCTGTATACAGAGTTCAAAGACTCTGTATGGCAGATTTTTCATCAAAAGTAGTCTATATATTTTTATTTTTTTTATTTTTTTTAGGACCCTTTTACCGGAAATAAGTTCAATAGGTCAGATATGGCCATATATGGCTTATGAAGCATCAGAATGAGTCAATGAGTATGTATAGAAAAATCAAGATGAGGACTCTTTGGCCAAAAATATGTTCAGTAGGTCAGATATGGAATTCTGAATGGCTGATTTAACATCAGGAGTCTCTAAGTTTATATAGTTTAAAACCAATTAGGACCCTTTGACCAGAAATAAGTTCAATCCGTCAAGATATGTTCTTCTAAATGGACTTCAATATGGCTAATGAAGCATCAGAAGTTGTCTATGAGTATGTATGGAAAGTTCAAGATTGAGGATTTTTTGGCCAGAAATATTTTCCTTGGGTCAAATATGGACTTCTGTATGGCTAATATAACATCACAACAAGTCAATCTTTATGAATAGCAAGTTAATGTTCAGGTAACTCTTTGGCCAGGAATATGTCCATTAAGTCAAAAAGTGACCTCTGTATACAGAGTTCAAAGACTCTGTATAGCAGATTTTTCATCAAAAGTAGTCTATATATATATATATATATATATTATTTTTTTTAGGACCCTTTAACCGGAAATAAGTTCAATAGGTCAGATATGGCCATATATGGCTTATGAAGCATCAGAATGAGTCAATGAGTATGTATAGAAAAATCAAGATGAGGACTCTTTGGCCAAAAATATGTTCAGTAGGTCAGATATGGAATTCTGAATGGCTGATTTAACATCAGGAGTCTCTAAGTTTATATAGTTTAAAACCAATTAGGACCCTTTGACCAGAAATAAGTTCAATCCGTCAAGATATGTTCTTCTAAATGGACTTCAATATGGCTAATGAAGCATCAGAAGTTGTCTATGAGTATGTATGGAAAGTTCAAGATTGAGGATTTTTTGGCCAGAAATATTTTCCTTGGGTCAAATATGGACTTCTGTATGGCTAATATAACATCACAACAAGTCAATCTTTATGAATAGCAAGTTAATGTTCAGGTAACTCTTTGGCCAGGAATATGTCCATTAAGTCAAAAAGTGACCTCTGTATACAGAGTTCAAAGACTCTGTATGGCAGATTTTTCATCAAAAGTAGTCTATATATTTTTATTATTTTTATTTTTTTTAGGACCCTTTTACCGGAAATAAGTTCAATAGGTCAGATATGGCCATATATGGCTTATGAAGCATAAGAATGAGTCAATGAGTATGTATAGAAAAATCAAGATGAGGACTCTTTGGCCAAAAATATGTTCAGTAGGTCAGATATGGAATTCTGAATGGCTGATTTAACATCAGGAGTCTCTAAGTTTATATAGTTTAAAACCAATTAGGACCCTTTGACCAGAAATAAGTTCAATCCGTCAAGATATGGACTTCTAAATGGACTTCAATATGGCTAATGAAGCATCAGAAGTTGTCTATGAGTATGTATGGAAAGTTCAAGATTGAGGATTTTTTGGCCAGAAATATTTTCCTTGGGTCAAATATGGACTTCTGTATGGCTAATATAACATCACAACAAGTCAATCTTTATGAATAGCAAGTTAATGTTCAGGTAACTCTTTGGCCAGGAATATGTCCATTAAGTCAAAAAGTGACCTCTGTATACAGAGTTCAAAGACTCTGTATGGCAGATTTTTAATCAAAAGTAGTCTATATATATTTTTTTTTTTTTTTTTTTTTTTAAGGGCCCTTTTACCGGAAATAAGTTCAATAGGTCAGATATGGCCATATATGGCTTATGAAGCATCAGAATGAGTCAATGAGTATGTATAGAAAAATCAAGATGAGGACTCTTTGGCCAAAAATATGTTCAGTAGGTAAAATATGGAATTCTGAATGGCTGATTTAACATCAGGAGTCTCTAAGTTTATATAGTTTAAAACCAATTAAGATCCCTTTGACCAGAAATAAGTTCAATCCGTCAAGATATGGACTTCTAAATGGACTTCAATATGGCGAATGAAGCATCAGAAGTTGTCTGAGTATGTATGGAAAGTTCAAGATTGAGGATTTTTTGGCCAGAAATATTTTCCTTGGGTCAAATATGGACTTCTGTATGGCTAATATAACATCACAACAAGTCAATCTTTATGAATAGCAAGTTAATGTTCAGGTAACTCTTTGGCCAGGAATATGTCCATTAAGTCAAAAAGTGACCTCTGTATACAGAGTTCAAAGACTCTGTATAGCAGATTTTTCATCAAAAGTAGTCTATATATATATATATATATATATTTTTTTTTAGGACCCTTTAACCGGAAATAAGTTCAATAGTTCAGATATGGCCATATATGGCTTATGAAGCATCAGAATGAGTCAATGAGTATGTATAGAAAAATCAAGATGAGGACTCTTTGGCCAAAAATATGTTCAGTAGGTAAAATATGGAATTCTGAATGGCTGATTTAACATCAGGAGTCTCTAAGTTTATATAGTTTAAAACCAATTAAGATCCCTTTGACCAGAAATAAGTTCAATCCGTCAAGATATGGACTTCTAAATGGACTTCAATATGGCTAATGAAGCATCAGAAGTTGTCTATGAGTATGTATGGAAAGTTCAAGATTGAGGATTTTTTGGCCAGAAATATTTTCCTTGGGTCAAATATGGACTTCTGTATGGCTAATATAACATCACAACAAGTCAATCTTTATGAATAGCAAGTTAATGTTCAGGTAACTCTTTGGCCAGGAATATGTCCATTAAGTCAAAAAGTGACCTCTGTATAGAGAGTTCAAAGACTCTGTATGGCAGATTTTTCATCAAAAGTAGTCTATATTTTTTTTTTTTTTTTTTTTTTTTTTTAGGACCCTTTTACCGGAAATAAGTTCAATAGGTCAGATATGGCCATATATGGCTTATGAAACATCAGAATGAGTCAATGAGTATGTATAGAAAAATCAAGATGAGGACTCTTTGGCCAAAAATATGTTCAATAGGTCAGATATGGAATTCTGAATGGCTGATTTAACATCAGGAGTCTCTAAGTTTATATAGTTTAAAACCAATTAGGACCCTTTGACCAGAAATAAGTTCAATCCGTCAAGATATGTTCTTCTAAATGGACTTCAATATGGCTAATGAAGCATCAGAAGTTGTCTATGAGTATGTATGGAAAGTTCAAGATTGAGGATTTTTTGGCCAGAAATATTTTCCTTGGGTCAAATATGGACTTCTGTATGGCTAATATAACATCACAACAAGTCAATCTTTATGAATAGCAAGTTAATGTTCAGGTAACTCTTTGGCCAGGAATATGTCCATTAAGTCAAAAAGTGACCTCTGTATACAGAGATCAAAGACTCTGTATAGCAGATTTTTCATCAAAAGTAGTCTATATATATATATATATATATTTTTTTTTTAGGACCCTTTAACCGGAAATAAGTTCCATAGGTCAGATATGGCCATATATGGCTTATGAAGCATCAAAATGAGTCAATGAGTATGTATAGAAAAATCAAGATGAGGACTCTTTGGCCAAAAATATGTTCAGTAGGTAAAATATGGAATTCTGAATGGCTGATTTAACATCAGGAGTCTCTAAGTTTATATAGTTTAAAACCAATTAGGACCCTTTGACCAGAAATAGGTTCAATCCGTCAAGATATGGACTTCTAAATGGACTTCAATATGGCTAATGAAGCATCAGAAGTTGTCTATGAGTATGTATGGAAAGTTCAAGATTGAGGATTTTTTGGCCAGAAATATTTTCCTTGGGTCAAATATGGACTTCTGTATGGCTAATATAACATCACAACAAGTCAATCTTTATGAATAGCAAGTTAATGTTCAGGAAACTCTTTGGCCAGGAATATGTCCATTAAGTCAAAAAGTGACCTCTGTATACAGAGTTCAAAGACTCTGTATGGCAGATTTTTCATCAAAAGTAGTCTATATTTTTTTTTTTTTTTTTTTTAGGACCCTTTTACCGGAAATAAGTTCAATAGGTCAGATATGGCCATATATGGCTTATGAAGCATCAGAATGAGTCAATGAGTATGTATAGAAAAATCAAGATGAGGACTCTTTGGCCAAAAATATGTTCAGTAGGTCAGATATGGAATTCTGAATGGCTGATTTAACATCAGGAGTCTCTAAGTTTATATAGTTTAAAACCAATTAGGACCCTTTGACCAGAAATAAGTTCAATCCGTCAAGATATGTTCTTCTAAATGGACTTCAATATGGCTAATGAAGCATCAGAAGTTGTCTATGAGTATGTATGGAAAGTTCAAGATTGAGGATTTTTTGGCCAGAAATATTTTCCTTGGGTCAAATATGGACTTCTGTATGGCTAATATAACATCACAACAAGTCAATCTTTATGAATAGCAAGTTAATGTTCAGGTAACTCTTTGGCCAGGAATATGTCCATTAAGTCAAAAAGTGACCTCTGTATACAGAGTTCAAAGACTCTGTATAGCAGATTTTTCATCAAAAGTAGTTTATATATATATATATATATATATTTTTTTTTTAGGACCCTTTAACCGGAAATAAGTTCAATAGGTCAGATATGGCCATATATGGCTTATGAAGCATCAGAATGAGTCAATGAGTATGTATAGAAAAATCAAGATGAGGACTCTTTGGCCAAAAATATGTTCAGTAGGTAAAATATGGAATTCTGAATGGCTGATTTAACATCAGGAGTCTCTAAGTTTATATAGTTTAAAACCAATTAAGATCCCTTTGACCAGAAATAAGTTCAATCCGTCAAGATATGGACTTCTAAAAGGACTTCAATATGGCTAATGAAGCATCAGAAGTTGTCTATGAGTATGTATGGAAAGTTCAAGATTGAGGATTTTTTGGCCAGAAATATTTTCCTTGGGTCAAATATGGACTTCTGTATGGCTAATATAACATCACAACAAGTCAATCTTTATGAATAGCAAGTTAATGTTCAGGTAACTCTTTGGCCAGGAATATGTCCATTAAGTCAAAAAGTGACCTCTGTATACAGAGTTCAAAGACTCTGTATGGCAGATTTTTCATCAAAAGTAGTCTATATATTTTTATTTTTTTTATTTTTTTTAGGACCCTTTTACCGGAAATAAGTTCAATAGGTCAGATATGGCCATATATGGCTTAGGAAGCATCAGAATGAGTCAATGAGTATGTATAGAAAAATCAAGATGAGGACTCTTTGGCCAAAAATATGTTCAGTAGGTCAGATATGGAATTCTGAATGGCTGATTTAACATCAGGAGTCTCTAAGTTTATATAGTTTAAAACCAATTAGGACCCTTTGACCAGAAATAAGTTCAATCCGTCAAGATATGGACTTCTAAATGGACTTCAATATGGCTAATGAAGCATCAGAAGTTGTCTATGAGTATGTATGGAAAGTTCAAGATTGAGGATTTTTTGGCCAGAAATATTTTCCTTGGGTCAAATATGGACTTCTGTATGGCTAATATAACATCACAACAAGTCAATCTTTATGAATAGCAAGTTAATGTTCAGGTAACTCTTTGGCCAGGAATATGTTCATTAAGTCAAAAAGTGACCTCGGTATACAGAGTTCAAAGACTCTGTATGGCAGATTTTTCATCAAAAGTAGTCTATATATATATATTTTTTTTTTTTTTTTTTTTTAAGGGCCCTTTTACCGGAAATAAGTTCAATAGGTCAGATATGGCCATATATGGCTTATGAAGCATCAGAATGAGTCAATGAGTATGTATAGAAAAATCAAGATGAGGACTCTTTGGCCAAAAATATGTTCAGTAGGTAAAATATGGAATTCTGAATGGCTGATTTAACATCAGGAGTCTCTAAGTTTATATAGTTTAAAACCAATTAGGACCCTTTGACCAGAAATAAGTTCAATCCGTCAAGATATGTTCTTCTAAATGGACTTCAATATGGCTAATGAAGCATCAGAAGTTGTCTATGAGTATGTATGGAAAGTTCAAGATTGAGGATTTTTTGGCCAGAAATATTTTCCTTGGGTCAAATATGGACTTCTGTATGGCTAATATAACATCACAACAAGTCAATCTTTATGAATAGCAAGTTAATGTTCAGGTAACTCTTTGGCCAGGAATATGTCCATTAAGTCAAAAAGTGACCTCTGTATACAGAGTTCAAAGACTCTGTATGGCAGATTTTTCATCAAAAGTAGTCTATTTTTTTTTTTTTATTATTTTTTTTTTAGGACCCTTTTACCGGAAATAAGTTCAATAGGTCAGATATGGCCATATATGGCTTATGAAGCATCAGAATGAGTCAATGAGTATGTATAGAAAAATCAAGATGAGGACTCTTTGGCCAAAAATATGTTCAGTAGGTCAGATATGGAATTCTGAATGGCTGATTTAACATCAGGAGTCTCTAAGTTTATATAGTTTAAAACCAATTAGGACCCTTTGACCAGAAATAAGTTCAATCCGTCAAGATATGTTCTTCTAAATGGACTTCAATATGGCTAATGAAGCATCAGAAGTTGTCTATGAGTATGTATGGAAAGTTCAAGATTGAGGATTTTTTGGCCAGAAATATTTTCCTTGGGTCAAATATGGACTTCTGTATGGCTAATATAACATCACAACAAGTCAATCTTTATGAATAGCAAGTTAATGTTCAGGTAACTCTTTGGCCAGGAATATGTCCATTAAGTCAAAAAGTGACCTCTGTATACAGAGTTCAAAGACTCTGTATAGCAGATTTTTCATCAAAAGTAGTCTATATATATATATATATATATATTATTTTTTTTAGGACCCTTTAACCGGAAATAAGTTCAATAGGTCAGATATGGCCATATATGGCTTATGAAGCATCAGAATGAGTCAATGAGTATGTATAGAAAAATCAAGATGAGGACTCTTTGGCCAAAAATATGTTCAGTAGGTCAGATATGGAATTCTGAATGGCTGATTTAACATCAGGAGTCTCTAAGTTTATATAGTTTAAAACCAATTAGGACCCTTTGACCAGAAATAAGTTCAATCCGTCAAGATATGTTCTTCTAAATGGACTTCAATATGGCTAATGAAGCATCAGAAGTTGTCTATGAGTATGTATGGAAAGTTCAAGATTGAGGATTTTTTGGCCAGAAATATTTTCCTTGGGTCAAATATGGACTTCTGTATGGCTAATATAACATCACAACAAGTCAATCTTTATGAATAGCAAGTTAATGTTCAGGTAACTCTTTGGCCAGGAATATGTCCATTAAGTCAAAAAGTGACCTCTGTATACAGAGTTCAAAGACTCTGTATGGCAGATTTTTCATCAAAAGTAGTCTATATATTTTTATTATTTTTATTTTTTTTAGGACCCTTTTACCGGAAATAAGTTCAATAGGTCAGATATGGCCATATATGGCTTATGAAGCATAAGAATGAGTCAATGAGTATGTATAGAAAAATCAAGATGAGGACTCTTTGGCCAAAAATATGTTCAGTAGGTCAGATATGGAATTCTGAATGGCTGATTTAACATCAGGAGTCTCTAAGTTTATATAGTTTAAAACCAATTAGGACCCTTTGACCAGAAATAAGTTCAATCCGTCAAGATATGGACTTCTAAATGGACTTCAATATGGCTAATGAAGCATCAGAAGTTGTCTATGAGTATGTATGGAAAGTTCAAGATTGAGGATTTTTTGGCCAGAAATATTTTCCTTGGGTCAAATATGGACTTCTGTATGGCTAATATAACATCACAACAAGTCAATCTTTATGAATAGCAAGTTAATGTTCAGGTAACTCTTTGGCCAGGAATATGTCCATTAAGTCAAAAAGTGACCTCTGTATACAGAGTTCAAAGACTCTGTATGGCAGATTTTTAATCAAAAGTAGTCTATATATATTTTTTTTTTTTTTTTTTTTTTTTAAGGGCCCTTTTACCGGAAATAAGTTCAATAGGTCAGATATGGCCATATATGGCTTATGAAGCATCAGAATGAGTCAATGAGTATGTATAGAAAAATCAAGATGAGGACTCTTTGGCCAAAAATATGTTCAGTAGGTAAAATATGGAATTCTGAATGGCTGATTTAACATCAGGAGTCTCTAAGTTTATATAGTTTAAAACCAATTAAGATCCCTTTGACCAGAAATAAGTTCAATCCGTCAAGATATGGACTTCTAAATGGACTTCAATATGGCGAATGAAGCATCAGAAGTTGTCTGAGTATGTATGGAAAGTTCAAGATTGAGGATTTTTTGGCCAGAAATATTTTCCTTGGGTCAAATATGGACTTCTGTATGGCTAATATAACATCACAACAAGTCAATCTTTATGAATAGCAAGTTAATGTTCAGGTAACTCTTTGGCCAGGAATATGTCCATTAAGTCAAAAAGTGACCTCTGTATACAGAGTTCAAAGACTCTGTATAGCAGATTTTTCATCAAAAGTAGTCTATATATATATATATATATATATATATATTTTTTTAGGACCCTTTAACCGGAAATAAGTTCAATAGTTCAGATATGGCCATATATGGCTTATGAAGCATCAGAATGAGTCAATGAGTATGTATAGAAAAATCAAGATGAGGACTCTTTGGCCAAAAATATGTTCAGTAGGTAAAATATGGAATTCTGAATGGCTGATTTAACATCAGGAGTCTCTAAGTTTATATAGTTTAAAACCAATTAAGATCCCTTTGACCAGAAATAAGTTCAATCCGTCAAGATATGGACTTCTAAATGGACTTCAATATGGCTAATGAAGCATCAGAAGTTGTCTATGAGTATGTATGGAAAGTTCAAGATTGAGGATTTTTTGGCCAGAAATATTTTCCTTGGGTCAAATATGGACTTCTGTATGGCTAATATAACATCACAACAAGTCAATCTTTATGAATAGCAAGTTAATGTTCAGGTAACTCTTTGGCCAGGAATATGTCCATTAAGTCAAAAAGTGACCTCTGTATAGAGAGTTCAAAGACTCTGTATGGCAGATTTTTCATCAAAAGTAGTCTATATTTTTTTTTTTTTTTTTTTTTTTTTTTAGGACCCTTTTACCGGAAATAAGTTCAATAGGTCAGATATGGCCATATATGGCTTATGAAACATCAGAATGAGTCAATGAGTATGTATAGAAAAATCAAGATGAGGACTCTTTGGCCAAAAATATGTTCAATAGGTCAGATATGGAATTCTGAATGGCTGATTTAACATCAGGAGTCTCTAAGTTTATATAGTTTAAAACCAATTAGGACCCTTTGACCAGAAATAAGTTCAATCCGTCAAGATATGTTCTTCTAAATGGACTTCAATATGGCTAATGAAGCATCAGAAGTTGTCTATGAGTATGTATGGAAAGTTCAAGATTGAGGATTTTTTGGCCAGAAATATTTTCCTTGGGTCAAATATGGACTTCTGTATGGCTAATATAACATCACAACAAGTCAATCTTTATGAATAGCAAGTTAATGTTCAGGTAACTCTTTGGCCAGGAATATGTCCATTAAGTCAAAAAGTGACCTCTGTATACAGAGATCAAAGACTCTGTATAGCAGATTTTTCATCAAAAGTAGTCTATATATATATATATATATTTTTTTTTTTTAGGACCCTTTAACCGGAAATAAGTTCCATAGGTCAGATATGGCCATATATGGCTTATGAAGCATCAAAATGAGTCAATGAGTATGTATAGAAAAATCAAGATGAGGACTCTTTGGCCAAAAATATGTTCAGTAGGTAAAATATGGAATTCTGAATGGCTGATTTAACATCAGGAGTCTCTAAGTTTATATAGTTTAAAACCAATTAGGACCCTTTGACCAGAAATAGGTTCAATCCGTCAAGATATGGACTTCTAAATGGACTTCAATATGGCTAATGAAGCATCAGAAGTTGTCTATGAGTATGTATGGAAAGTTCAAGATTGAGGATTTTTTGGCCAGAAATATTTTCCTTGGGTCAAATATGGACTTCTGTATGGCTAATATAACATCACAACAAGTCAATCTTTATGAATAGCAAGTTAATGTTCAGGAAACTCTTTGGCCAGGAATATGTCCATTAAGTCAAAAAGTGACCTCTGTATACAGAGTTCAAAGACTCTGTATGGCAGATTTTTCATCAAAAGTAGTCTATATTTTTTTTTTTTTTTTTTTTTTTTTTAGGACCCTTTTACCGGAAATAAGTTCAATAGGTCAGATATGGCCATATATGGCTTATGAAGCATCAGAATGAGTCAATGAGTATGTATAGAAAAATCAAGATGAGGACTCTTTGGCCAAAAATATGTTCAGTAGGTCAGATATGGAATTCTGAATGGCTGATTTAACATCAGGAGTCTCTAAGTTTATATAGTTTAAAACCAATTAGGACCCTTTGACCAGAAATAAGTTCAATCCGTCAAGATATGTTCTTCTAAATGGACTTCAATATGGCTAATGAAGCATCAGAAGTTGTCTATGAGTATGTATGGAAAGTTCAAGATTGAGGATTTTTTGGCCAGAAATATTTTCCTTGGGTCAAATATGGACTTCTGTATGGCTAATATAACATCACAACAAGTCAATCTTTATGAATAGCAAGTTAATGTTCAGGTAACTCTTTGGCCAGGAATATGTCCATTAAGTCAAAAAGTGACCTCTGTATACAGAGTTCAAAGACTCTGTATAGCAGATTTTTCATCAAAAGTAGTTTATATATATATATATATATTTTTTTTTTTTTTAGGACCCTTTAACCGGAAATAAGTTCAATAGGTCAGATATGGCCATATATGGCTTATGAAGCATCAGAATGAGTCAATGAGTATGTATAGAAAAATCAAGATGAGGACTCTTTGGCCAAAAATATGTTCAGTAGGTAAAATATGGAATTCTGAATGGCTGATTTAACATCAGGAGTCTCTAAGTTTATATAGTTTAAAACCAATTAAGATCCCTTTGACCAGAAATAAGTTCAATCCGTCAAGATATGGACTTCTAAAAGGACTTCAATATGGCTAATGAAGCATCAGAAGTTGTCTATGAGTATGTATGGAAAGTTCAAGATTGAGGATTTTTTGGCCAGAAATATTTTCCTTGGGTCAAATATGGACTTCTGTATGGCTAATATAACATCACAACAAGTCAATCTTTATGAATAGCAAGTTAATGTTCAGGTAACTCTTTGGCCAGGAATATGTCCATTAAGTCAAAAAGTGACCTCTGTATACAGAGTTCAAAGACTCTGTATGGCAGATTTTTCATCAAAAGTAGTCTATATATTTTTATTTTTTTTATTTTTTTTAGGACCCTTTTACCGGAAATAAGTTCAATAGGTCAGATATGGCCATATATGGCTTAGGAAGCATCAGAATGAGTCAATGAGTATGTATAGAAAAATCAAGATGAGGACTCTTTGGCCAAAAATATGTTCAGTAGGTCAGATATGGAATTCTGAATGGCTGATTTAACATCAGGAGTCTCTAAGTTTATATAGTTTAAAACCAATTAGGACCCTTTGACCAGAAATAAGTTCAATCCGTCAAGATATGGACTTCTAAATGGACTTCAATATGGCTAATGAAGCATCAGAAGTTGTCTATGAGTATGTATGGAAAGTTCAAGATTGAGGATTTTTTGGCCAGAAATATTTTCCTTGGGTCAAATATGGACTTCTGTATGGCTAATATAACATCACAACAAGTCAATCTTTATGAATAGCAAGTTAATGTTCAGGTAACTCTTTGGCCAGGAATATGTTCATTAAGTCAAAAAGTGACCTCGGTATACAGAGTTCAAAGACTCTGTATGGCAGATTTTTCATCAAAAGTAGTCTATATATATATATTTTTTTTTTTTTTTTTTTTTAAGGGCCCTTTTACCGGAAATAAGTTCAATAGGTCAGATATGGCCATATATGGCTTATGAAGCATCAGAATGAGTCAATGAGTATGTATAGAAAAATCAAGATGAGGACTCTTTGGCCAAAAATATGTTCAGTAGGTAAAATATGGAATTCTGAATGGCTGATTTAACATCAGGAGTCTCTAAGTTTATATAG